>NC_083723.1:103703343-104328343 GCF_028564815.1 Eubalaena glacialis | reverse complement strand
TCCAGATCCTTCTGGAAGTAAAAATAAACACACTATATGGTGTCCATAGGTTATTCTCCTTTGCTGTATCGGTTTGTCTGCTCATTGATCTTTTTAGCTCAAGACTTACACTTGAGAAGTTAAGGATTCAAGTCCTTAGATTCTTTGGAGGTTTTATGAAGGTCAAAAGGCTCTGTGACTTGGTCTCTGGGTGTGGCTCCACTGCTTCCCCCAGCCTCATCTGCGGGTCTCTTCCCTTCCCTGTATACATCTCCCGGCCTGAGGACCTTCCCAGTGGAGCCAGCTGGTTCTCTCAGCCATTTGGGTTAGATGGGTACTTCTCAAACTTTAAAGAGCATGTGAATGACCTGAAATATGCACCTCCTGATTCTGTTGTTTTGGGATGGGGCCTGAAAATCAGCATTCCTGGTGATGCTGATGCTGCCAGGGGCTCGAGATTCTAACTTTCCCAGAGATGAGATGTAGCTCTCACTGTCCCAGAGCCAAAGTATCTATCTGTAAAATGATGGTAATAAAAATGGCCATTGATGCAATCTTGGATTTCTTGACTTTTCAACAATAGCTTTTGGGAGATTGGGAAGGGTTTGGGGACAGACTAGTTATAGGGAGGCTTATCTTGCACCTCATTTGATTCTTTGGTTCGAAGCAGGAAAGACAAAGTAAGTGATATTTGGTCCTAATCTATGATCACTTCTATTTTAGTCACTCATTTTAAAAATTACCAAATATATATCAGATGCCTACTATATGCAGGCATCATGCTAGATGCTGTGGGTACAGTGCTGGCAAACAGATCCCATCCCTGTCCTCAAGTGGTTTATACTCTTAGAGTCTCCAGCAGACAGCCTCAACCTTGGCTGTACACTGGAATCACCTGGGGAGTTTTTATAACTAATGGATGCCTGAGCCCCACTCCCAGAGAGTCACATTTAATTGGTTTGGGATGGGGCCTAGTCATCACTATTTTTGAAGAGCTCCTGAGGGGAATCTAGTATGCAGCCAGGACTGAGGACTCCTGGCCCAAAGGGTTGAACTAGATGAGGAAGGATGTGGGTGGGCATTGTGAGAATTGCTGCCTCCGTACACACTCCAAAGTCAGGGGAGGACAGTGGGATGACCATGCAAGTGGAACTCTCTTTCCCTGTTAGCCTGCCTTTCTAGAGCATCATGCTTATCGTAGTGAGAGAGGAAATGGCAAACGTACCATGTGTGCACATCACGACTTTGTAGCATCACAACTACTTATGTGTCAATGACTTCACGTCCTGACTCTAAGTCATAGAATGTGGTGTCTCCCTGGCACTAGCCCTGCTACCATTCAGCCGAGGCTACTTTGGTACAAAAGAGGGACAGGATTCCATTGGTTTTAGTTATGGTGACCAACTGTCCTGGTTTGTCTCGGACTGAGGGAATTCCCAGGATGCGGGACTTTCAAAGCTAAAACCAGGGAAGTCCCAGGCAAACCTGGATGAGTTGGTTACCGTAGTTCTAGTGCAATGGCTCCTGCTGCGGGGTTCTCTAGCTTGACACAAAAAAGCATGATTCAGAAAAGGAAAAATTGAGAAATTGGACCTCACCAAATTGAAAACTTTTGCTTCTTGAAAGACTATGTGAAGAGGATGAAAAGGTAAGTACAGACTGGGAGAAAATATTTGCAAACCATATATCTGATAAAAGACTAGTATCTAGAATATATAAAGAATTTTTAGTACACAACAGTAAAGACTAAACAATGCAATTAGGAAATGGGCAAAGGATATGAACAGACATTTCACTAAAGAGGATATACAGATGGCAAATAAGCCCATGGAAAGATGTTCAACATCAGTAGCCATTAGAGATATGCAAATTAAAACCACGATAAGATATTACTACATGCCTATCCGAATGGCTACAATGAAAAATAATGACATTACCAAATGCTGGTGAGGATGTAGATAAAATGGATCATCCTTACATTGGCAATGGGAATGTAAAATGTTCCAGCCACCCTGGAAGACAGTTTGGCAGTTTCTTATAAACCTAAACATGCAACTACCATACACCCAAGCAATTGTACTCTTGGACATCTATCTCGGAGAAATGAAACTTTATCTTCACAGAAAAACCTGAATGTGAATATTCATAACAGCTTTATTTGCAATAGCTAAAAATTGGAAACAACCTAGATATCCTTCAACAAGTAAATGGTTAACCGATGATTGTATTTCAATAGATAAAATCTTTTAAGACATCGTTTGTGGGGAAAGAAAATAAAAGGAGTTCTTAGAGGTGAAAATGTTGGGAACTACTTTTTCAGTGCTTACTAGGTCTGGATGTTTGATTTTGGGATGCTACATTCAGAGAGTAATTGGTCTGTGTGGTGTGATGGGGAGCTGGGTAAATAATGCATTCTCACAGAAAAAGAGGAAATGATAAAGTCCTCATTGCCCAGAGTCCAAGCAACTGGAAAATAAAAAAAAGTAGAAAGACACACAAGTGGTGAGTAAAGGATATTTAGTAAAAAAAAAGACTACTTCCAGGATATAGTTGAGGCAAGTTCAACTTTGTTATTCTTCTCTGTCTGCACCTCTACAGTATAGTAATAACTGATGTTCATAATAATGATTCTGAAATATTATTGGATCTTGAAGTGCTTTCTGAGCTACCAAAATTTGTTTTATAGATGTTATTATAGGTAGACTCTACAGTATCACAGATTTTCTGCAAGTTGGTAATACACGGATGGTCTCCTTATGGCATCTCTTAGTTAACGTTTGCGGATCCAGTGCATGCTCTTTCCATCCCCCAGATGTTCAGGAGTTGGAGGTACCTGGACAAAAGAGAACTCATGAGCTCCGCCTTAAATTGCTAATAGGGAGGCTCATCTATTGGTTCAGATCATCAGTCAGGTTGGATTTTTGGGTTCAAGCGTCCAGAAGTGCCAAGCCAAGGGGCTCGTTTTGTGTTGGTTGTGCTAAAATGGCACTCTACTGTTACCCCCACCTCTAGTCTCATAGAGACAATGACAGCTGACTCCTATGTAATGCTTCCCATGTACCACACACTATTCTAAGTATTTTACACATGTTAACTTATTAATTCTCCTTACAGCCCTACAAGATAGGTACTATTCCTGTCCCCATCTTACTGATGAGAAAACTGAGGCACAGAGAAGTTAAATTGCCCAAGGTCATACAGCTTAGCAGAACCAAAATTCCAACCCAGCTCATCTGGCTCTGGAGTCCATTGCCTTTCAAAAACACGTGCAAATGCATAGCCTTTATACTTCTATTTGAATGCTAGATATTTTTATTTTAATATGTCCCAAATTTTCTAGAATTTGTTTTGGTTCCCTTTACTGAATCAATTTACCAATTAAGTGTCTATATCACAAAGCCTGTGGATCTACATGCAGTATTCCAGTTTGATGAAATGGTAAGTCACGAAGGTAGGATGCATTAATTGTGGAGCCTCACAGATGGTAAAACAAGATCAAGATGGAATAATGTTATTCTAAATGTCATTGTGCATGTCAGCTGTTTTGTTGAGGCCTGCATAATTTACTAGCTACTGGTACTATGGAATAATTTTTTGAATGGTATCCTTTTTGTTTATTCAAGATTATGATTCAACATAATGTGTCATTTGTTTGTGTTCACGGGTTGCTCTTTCCTGTGGGCACCTTCGAAGATGAAGGACAAGCTTCCTATAGAAACCCTAATAAGTTTTAAGGGATTATCTGAAGTATATATCTGTTCTCTCCCTCCCCCAGGTTGTCAAATTACTACAGATCGGCTGACCTATGGACACCAGAATGTTTTTTATTTTATGGTACGTTCACAGGCTTGGAGGGATTTGGTTGGCTCTAGATGTAATCACAGGCTGCTGTTTCTTGGTGTAGTATGTATTCATTTAAAAATGAAATGAGACCTCATTATCTTACAACTAGGTCTAAGGGATTTTGCTTGCAGGAGTTAGTTGTTGTCGTTATTATTATTATTATTAGTAGTAGTAGTAGTATTGCTGAGACTCTTTTCTAAGTATTATTTCTGTTTCTCTATTTTTTGAGAAAAATCAGTGGCTGTACTTACATAAGTGATATGATTTCCCCCTTTTATTCACTCTGAACTTAGACTGCTGGGCTAGCTCAGTGGGGGAGCTAATGGCTGATAATTATCTCTTCGATAAATTACTGCTTGAAGAAAATGGAAGACACCTTGAGAGCTAGAATCAGTCTATTGAATAGTCAGTGGAGATGTCCCTGTAATTTTGTCATTTTGCAAATCATGTCAATAATGTTTGCTTGGCAATCTAAGAAATAGCCTCTCAAACATGTGGGCATCAAAATTAGTAGGAAAAAAATCCCTGAGCCATCATCAAAGTGTCTTCTCTTTGACTCAGAAATAAGGGTCAGTGAGAACAGCATCTGTCCCTGTGGCTTACCATAGACTTACCTTGTATATCCATCAATTATGTGATCCGCCAGAGCAATCTTAAGTATGATAAGAAAGTCACGCCCCAGCATCTAGCCAGATTATGGAAAGAAAATCTTTGTGTATTCAGAAACAATTGAACTATCATTGGATACTCTATTTTATCTGAGAAATCAGGCAACTGGCAGAAGATGTGAAAAAACATTTAAGGACACATTGTTGTAATGGAAGTGTTTGTGCAGAATGACAAGAGCACTTCAACTTTTTCTTATTATTTTAAGCTCTGTGTCAAGTCAACTTAAGCTATTACTCTGTGTTTGTTACTATTTTTATGATATATACTATTTAAAGCTATTATTCTGTGTTTGTTACTATTTTTATGATATATACTATTTAAACTGTAATTCTATTAGGCATCTTAGAGATTTTAGAACTGGAAGGAGATTTGAGCTAATAATAGCTGCAATTACAGAGTGCTTCCTCCCTATCAAGGACCCCAATAAATGCTACCTATATTTTTTTCATTCTCTACAATCTAAGTTGGGTACAATTATGCCCACTTTACAGTGAGGATAAATGAGGCCTGGCAAGGTTAAATAACATGACCAGGGTTTAATTCCAGCTCTAAAAAGGTAGAGCTGGGATGAAAATAGTAACTGCACTGACTCTAATATATACTCTTAACACTTGGGTTCTAACTCCCTTGGGTGAATACCTGAGAAAACTGAGGTCAGGAGAAGTTAATTTACATAAAGTAACATCAACACACGGTCTATTTTCTGAATTAATTCAGTAGAGGAAAAAGGGGAAGGCCAGGGCGAAGCCCCTGGATCTCTGGAATGGAACTCTGTCCCCTCCAGGTCTTAGGCACCAACCAGTCCCCATCACTGGGAACTCCTTTGCTGATCAGAGCACAAAGCACTTCCTAGCAATAAGCACTTATAAAGGAATAACAGCTTATTGAGATATAATTTACACTTTACAATATTCACTCTTTAAAAGTATACAATTCAGTGATTTTTAGTATATTCACAAAGTTGTACAAGCTTCACCACTATCTAATTCCAAAATATTTTTTTTTAATTAATTAATTTATTTATTTATTTTTGGCTGTGTTGGGTCTTCGTTTCTGTGCGAGGGCTTTCTCGAGTTGCGGCAAGTGGGGGCCACTCTTCATCGTGGTGCGCGGGCCTGTCACTATTGTGGCCTCTCTTGTTGCGGAGCACAGGCTCCAGACGCGCAGGCTCAGTAGTTGTGGCTCACGGGCCTAGTTGCTCCACGGCATGTGGGATCTTCCCAGACCAGGGCTCGAACCCGTGTCCCCTGCATTGGCAGGCAGATTCTCAACCACTGCGCCACCAGGGAAGCCCCAAAATGTTTTAATCACTCGTCTATGGCCATACCACCCTGAATGTGCCCGATCTCATCAGAATATTTTAATCACTCCAAAAAGAAATCCCACACCTACTGGGAGTCACTCTCCATTTTTCGCTTCCTCAGCCCCTGGCAACCATTAATCTGCTTTCTGCCTCTGTGGATTTGCCTATTCTAGATATTTCATATAAATGGAGTCATACAATATGTGGCCTTTTGTTTCTGGCTTCTTTCATTTAGTATAATGTTTTCAGGTTTCCTCCATGTTGTAGTATGAATCAGTTGCTTTTTATGGCTGATAACATTCCACTGTAATGAAAATACCACATTTTGCTTATCTATTCATTAATCATTAATGGACATTGGAGTTGTTTCTACTTTTTGGTTATTGTGAATAATGCTGCTATGAACATTCATGTACAAGTTTTTGTGTGGATGAATATTTTCAAATTTTTTGGATGTATGCTTTCAAACTTTTAGAAGTGGAATTGATGGGTCATGTGGTAACTCTAGGTTTAACTTTTTGAGCAACTGCCGAACTATTCTCCAAAGTGACTATACCATTTTACATTCCATTTACATGTTTGAGGGTTCTAATTTTTCCACATCCTTGCCAACACTTGTTATTTTCTATCTTTTTGATTATAACCATCTTAGTAGGTATGAAGTAGGATCTCCTAGTGGCTTTGATTTGTATTTCCCTAATGACTAATGATGTTGAGCATCTTTTCATGGGCTTATTGGTCATCTGTATATCATCTTTTGAGAAATAGCTATTCAAATCCTTTGTCCATTTTTAATTAGGTTGAGTGGTAAGAGTTCTTTATATATTCTGAATACTAGACCCTTATCAGATATATAATTTGCATTTATTTCTTCCATTTTGTCAGTGGTCTTTTCTTTCTTGATGGTGTCCTCCAAAGCACAAAGTTTTTAATATTGATGAAGTCCAATTGACCTATTTTTCTCTTTTATCACTTGTTCTTTTTGTGTCATATCTAAGAAACCATTGCCTAATCCAAGGTCACAAAGATTTACTCCTATGTTTCCTTCTAAGAGTTTTGTTGTTTTGGTTCTTATTAATCATAGTAAGAACTATAATCTTAGGTCTATAATCCATTGTGAGTTAATTTTTGTATTTGGTATGAGGTAATAAGCATATTTCTATACAAATTTATGGGAGTTAATCAAGTTGGCACTTTGATTACTAAACTAATGTGTACTAGAACAATAGAGTCAATTACTTGAAATTATGTTACTACATTAATCTGGGAAGACATATTAAAATTTTGGCTCCACATTTAAGATTGATTCTACCCTGTCTTTTCTAACTTTAATTTTCTTAAAGCTAATAATAGTTAAATATTCTATGATTCTTTAATTCATATCTGTTAAGCCATTATAGTGGGGATGGGAAATAATTTTTTTTGAAGGGACTTTTGCTAACTCACAGGAAAAAAAAGCAATTCATGAACCACAGGAGTAAAATTAGCTCTAATTATTATTTTAAAGAAAGTAGTAAGGTTAAAAAAAGGAGTCCGTGAATCTAGTTCTTGTATTAGGAGCTGGCAATTGAAAGGACTATTTAAGCACTTCAGTATTAAGTATTTAAGTGCCAACTGCTGAGGAAGAGAAAAAAGATAGATGGGACTGGAGGGAAGGATGAGGGAAAATGAAGACAGGAGAGAGATGAATAGTTAGGAAAGCCACACCCAGATGGCTGGTAGGACCTGGCAGTTCATTTGGGGTGTGAACAATGGGGAGCGGGGGACTGTAGCAGAGTGGAGACCCGCTCAGATGAACGGCCTCAGTTACAAACATGTAAAACTTCCTGTGCTCTTAAAGATACAAAGGTAGGCAGAATAAAAGAGGAAAGAAAGAGACTGGCATAAACATAGGAATTATTCACAGGAGTGAAGAGAAAACCAGGTTTCCTAAGTAAGAAGCATTTGGGAGACTGTGGTTAGGTCATTTAAAAGTGGGGGTGGGAGGGTTCCGTTTATACAATCCAGAGCATTTCACAAAAGATACCTTATCTTGGTACCATCACCCTGGGTAGGATGACTTTAAGTTAAGGGCCAGATTCAGCTTCACAGCTATGTCTTTTATCCTGGGAGGTCTCGCTCCTGCATCACAGCTAGACCACAGTGCAGAAGATGGAATTTCTTCTAGGGAGTTCATAGGCATCGTTGTTGTATATTATTCTGCTTATTTAGTATATTTCATGCAGCATGAGCACACCAGGCACTTATTAGGATCATATATAAATGACTCCTTTTTTATTTTTTGCTTTCAAGGAACTCACAGCTCTAATGCAGGTCAGTACGCAAAAGATTCTAGATTTTCAACACAGCATTAAACGTGTAATATTACTACTGCAAGCTTTAATTCAGATTATAGACTTACTAGAATTCAGTTGTACTGAATTGACAGGAGCTACAGCCTCTGCAACTTGATAAAGGGGTTTGAAATGATTAAAACAAAATGTTAATAAATAGCCAACAATGGGAGACTCTATCATTGTGTGACAAGCTTTAAATTTAAGAACATTACATTCGTTTGTATCAATTCCTTCAATAATATTAATTTTCAAGAACATTAAATTCTGTCTAGTGTACTGAAGCTGGTAACTATAATGTATAAAAATAGCTGAATAACCAGGGTAGTGCCAATTACTCTGTCACTCATGAGTAATCAATTATTTTTGTGCAGCACAATATATATATAGTGCCTGCACACAGAGTGATAATGTACAGCACATAAATGAAAAATAATTTTTCAAAAGCATGGTGAGGCACGCCTGAAAGCCTTAGCAGATTTCCTTGAGAGCTAGGTTATGTCTCTTCGAGGAGTGCTCAGTTGAATGGTTTGAAGAGATTTTGGTCCTGGGCTGGCTAATGTGTCAGCATCCCAGGGATCCTGGATACACAGCTTCCCTGTGCTTTAGATGACCCACGATGATTGGCCGACCAAATGTCGGCTATTGAGTTTCTGTGTGATGAGTGGACTGTGTGATGAAATGGGTAAAACTACAGTGGGGATGATGGTGTCTGTATTAGGAATAGTCATCGTACCTCCAGGATTTCCCTGTAACTTCCCAGCAGCCACGCTATGAAGATAGGAGATTCTTGTCTGAGGCTGGTCATCCCTGGTGCATCTTTTTCATCTATATTCTTTTTTTTTAAAATTTGTTTATTTTTATTTTATTTTTGGCTGTGTCTTCATTGCTGCACGCGGGCTTTCTCTAGTTGCAGCGAGCAGGGGCTACTCTTCCTTGTGGTGTGCAGGCTTCTCATTGCGGTGGCTTCTCGTTGCGGAGCACGGGCTCTAGGCACGCGGGCTTCGGTAGTTGTGGCACGTGGGCTCAGTAGTTGTGGCTCGTGGGCTCTAGAGCACAGGCTCAGTAGCTGTGGCGCACGGGGCTTAGTTGCTCCGCGGCATGTGGGATCTTCCCAGACCAGGGCTCGAACCTGTGACCCCTGCATTGGCAGGCAGATTCTTAACCACTGCGCCACCAGGGAAGCCCTCACCTATATTCTGGTGTGCTCAGCAAACCCTTGACTTTTGGAAGCCCTCAGCAGGGAGCCTTTCAGATGTCTCAACACAGTCCCCTTCCTCAGTTACAGGCTCTTTAAGAAAGGAAGCTCAGGAAGAAACTGATACAATTCAGAAACAACAGGAGGACCACTTTCTAATGTTGTTGTTAGAATTAAGTTAAGATGTTCATAGAGCATTTAGTATGTGCCAAGCACTGGTTTAATAGACATTAAATTATTATTATTACTATTACTTGTTATGAATGATAATTATACACTGGACCTAATTGCTTATTTCATGCTCTAACAATCGATTTCCCCTTTATGGAAAACTACATAGTCACAAAGGAGGTAATAGAGAGATACTTCCTTTTGTAAGTGCTGTGTTTCATTTTAGTTTTATGCATAATTTCCATTAAAATCCCTCAAATTGAAGTACACACACAAAAAGTTAGACCCAGAGGTGCCCTAGAAGATGCTAGGTAGAGGATTATACAAAGCAAATTCTTGGATTCAGTGGGTGGTATTTATTGAACATTCACTAAGGAGCTCTAATAGAAGAGTGAACCTCTATTCTTTCCTGTGGGAGTGTGTACTATAGCACAGGGGAGGGGAAAGAGTGTATGTCAGACACAAAGGATTTATTGCACATGCAAGCAGAGGTCTAGGACAAGGTACACAGAACAACGGGATAACTAATGTTGGAATAATCAGTCCTAGATGAAGCTAGACAAAAATTCACAGAAGCTGAGCTATAAGCAACTTGAAAGGGGGCGGGGGTAGGAGGGAATGGGAGGGGCTGGGATGTCAGGGAATTGTCAGCATGAGGACTGGGAGGAGGGCTCAAGTCAACCCTCTGTGAGTGTGAGTATGAGTGTGTGTGTGTTGGTGTAAGAGAAAGAGAGGCATTGGGTAATAAAAACCAGGAGAGGAGATTATGAGCTAGGGAGTAATTGGGAAGAAAGGATCCTAGTTGTTTTTATTGCCTGGTAAGCACTGTGCAACATGATGGGGATCCATGATGTGAACAGGCAGAGCCAGACTCTGCCTTCATGGAGCTTACAATCTAGAGGGCACCCAGACATGACTAAAGGCACAGAGATCAGCTGAGAGTCACCTGCAATAATCTGATGGTGGCTTGAACTAGGCAGTGTCAGAGGGTGCTTTAGGCACTGTAAAAGATAAGCCCAGAATTCCCAGTGGCTTGACACAGTAATAGTTTGTTTCATACTGTGTCACAGCCCAATATGTCTCTTCCTGGAAGACAGCCTTCCAAGTGCTCATTCAGAGACCTAGGCTCCTCTGTCTCGTGGCCCCATTATCCTCTAAGACCTAAGAGTCTACTCCATTCAGCTGGTGGATGGGGAAAGAGCCTTGGGAATGTACATCTGCTTCGTAAATACTAAGTGGTACAAGTAACATCAGCTTACATTGCACGGGCAAGAACTAATCATATGCGTTCTTCCGCAGCCCAGATACTAGGGGCTTAGGCAGTAGTTTCCGTCTGGACAGCTCCTTCCCTGTGACAATTCCACACTACAGAGGAGGAGCTCAAATCTTGGGTTGTCAGACAGTGGTCTCTGCTACAGTTGGGTTGGTGATATATGAATGAAATAGAGAGTAACCCAGGGGCTGGAATCCACAGGGCAATTAATTAAGCTTCTGTGATGGATTGGATAGGACATCTGAGGGAAAGGTGGGAGTTCTGGATGACTCCCAGGTTTTTGACTTGGACAAAAAAGTCAATGGTCTTTACATTTACAGAGATGAGAAACAGAGGAGAGGGAGGCAGGTTGTTGGGGGGAGAAAGGAAAGAATAGAAATTTGATTTTGGATACGTAGAGTTTCAGGTACCTGGTGATATCCAAGTGAAGGTGACCAATTACGGATTCTGTGGATTCTGTGGGTCTGAAGTTTAGGGGAGATATCTAGGCTGGAGAAGGGGATGTCTTTAGAACATAGATGGTGGTTGGTGTCATGGAAGAGGATGAGCATTCTACTGTCTTTGTCCAAGCGAGAGGCTGTGGGGTCGGGGATCAGGACCCCCGCTGTGGGGATGGATAGGGAATGTTGTAGGGGAGAAGAGGGAAGAGCCAAGCCACAGCACCACATCCAAAATTGCAATTAAAGGGCCGGAAGGATAGCACTGCATTTGATAGAAATGGGGGAATTGGAAAGCAGTGGTGATTCAGAAGCGGGGTGATTCATTAAATTAAATTTAATGCTTTAATCCATAGCATTAAAGAAGGGACGTTGCAAGTAATCCCTCTTATTCTAAGTCATTGAAACCTCAGGAGATACAGGAGAGGAAAGGTCAGGGAGTGCTTCTTCTATGGGATATTGAACCACGTGCTTAGATACAGTCCCCTTGATACTGAGTGTCAGAAGGAGGGCTCTGGAGGACTGCACAGGGAGTCTTCCTGGATCCTCATAGTTAATGGGTAGAGGAAGAAAAAGAGTGTGTAGGATCACAGAGAAGAGAGGAACACAGTGGAGGATGGGGTCAAGAACGGAGGATTAAAAAGGAGAGTCAAGTGAGAGAATAGTTAGCAGGGTGAATGGCAGGAGGCATTTACATGGGGGACACGTGACACATCAATAAACGTGTAATCTTCTTCATAATTTGCATTTCAAAATTGTATCAGTAAAACGACAGTTCTCATTGATGGAGCTTGTGCATGGATTAACGGGGCTGTTGTATACACGGATGTTTGATTTTTGTTTTAGAAAAGAATTAAAATGGCCTAAAGTCTTGTTTCACAAGAGAGTTAAAGGCTAACACGAGAAGCCATGAACATGAGTTTGCAATCTGTTAGAAATGAAGGACATAACATACCTCAAATGGCTCAGGGCCAGTAAGAGATTTGGTTTAGAAGGAGTTGTTTTGCAGCCGCAGAGAAGGGAGATAGATTCAGTACACTTGTAGCCAACAGATGTCAGTGTTGTGATGCGCTACACAGCCTGGTTTTGGCATCTCCTCTCATGTCATACTTTAGGCTTTGATTTAATATTATGAATATTGTTAGCTACCTCTCCCCCTTAAAATACACCAGCAAAAGTACATTATAATGAAAGCTCTTCTGTATCCAGAGAACTGCTTCTCACACTCTGGAAGTTTCATCAGATCTTGAGAATGAACAAGAGTTAGTGTCATTTCAATGCATCTCTTTGCAACAACTGCAAAATGATGGCACTCGGGTGACACTGTATCTGATAATGAATGTCTTGGAATGAACAGGGGAAATAGTCAATGGTGAGGAATATATTGGCTAAATGTTAACACAGATCTTTTTTCTTTTGACAGTCACCGTCTCTAAAGAGTACCATCTTTATTCTTTCATCAGGCTCCATTGTATCCTTTGAAAAATTATGCTTGTTTAAGAGATGCAACAGCTACATAGCATGCTCCATCCTTCTCACTGCATGCCTAGGTGTCATGGAGGCTGGGATCAGTTGTTTTGTGGGTTCAAGCAACCCCGAGAAGACTATGAGTTGGGTAGGCAGTTGATTTCTCCTTATTCTTTGGGGAGCCTGACACTGTGACCAAAAGCACATGTTGTCAGAGGCTGGACAGAGCTACACGTCTCACCAGGCTGCTTGTTTGTTTTTAGACCTTTTCCCAAAGTGGTGGCTTGGATATTAAGCTTTTAACCCAATGATGATGAGCTTACAGATGGAATTCTTTTTGGACCAGTCTAATTTCTTTTTTCCCTGTGGATGTGACAGAGTTGCTGACAGTGTAAACAACTGTGTGGTGACAGCACAGGTAAGGAGAGGGGATGACACAGGGGTCAAAGTCACAAGAAGAGAAGCTATACTCCTGAAAAGCTGCAGCTGCCTAGCCATCTTGTATTTTCAAGTCTATTCCGGGATTTGGCCTTCCTTGTCGTCTGGCTTCCTAGATATGACCGACTGCTCTTTTGAGCAACGTTCTGCCGAAAGGAAGGAAACTTGAACTCTGACTGTTGGTACTGGAGAAAATAAATCTGATTTCCAGGACTCAGTTTACCTAGTTATAATACAGAGGTAATAGTGACTTCTCAGCAGTTGGAAAGATGCACACTTAATCATGATGACTATGAAATTGCAGAATGTAGTGGGAAGATTCAGCCTTAGAGAGTAAGGAAGCTAAAGGTGGATGCTGATGACAACATGGTGCTTTCTGAGATATTTTACTGGATGTGGCATTGGGTCTCACTCTGTCATTTTCACTGTTAATGGCTGAGCCTGAGATAGAAACCAGAAATCTGGTTTTGGCTTTCTGAGTCATAATCAGAATTTGGGCACTTCTTCCACAACTTCTGGCAAATTGCTGGACTTTCTAGTATTATCCCAGCAAAATTCCTGGTGCTAAATGTGGGCAGTTGTAACTTTAAGGTCTATATCTTCAGCGTCTGTTACCAGATTCCTGGTGCTGAATGTGGGCAGTTGTAACTTTAACGTCTATCTTCAGCGTCTGTTACTAGATTACTGGTTTTGCCCTTTTACAATCCCAGCCACCCCTCTCCCTCCTGCCGCACCTTCTGTCCCTAATATGTGCTCCATGAACAAACCTATGCAAACCTACACGCAACACAACTGTACAGAATCCAATACACACACACACATAGTAGATATAAAGCTTTCAGTTGAGTAGGGCATTCAGAAATGCATATGTGGCAAAAATAAAAGCAAATACTTAGAGTATTAAATCATATCTGACTTAAGAATAGTTTTCTTCTTTTACTAAAAACTCTACATTCCAATATATAATTATTTATAATAAATGCAAAAGTAGTTTTATGAAAATACTGATAGTATTTGGTTGTATGAGGGACATAAAATGCCTATTAAAGAGGAAGATATTATTTTAGTATACAGATTATAATAAATGCCTTTTTAATTGAAATTTTGTTGAGTTAATTGTAGATTCGCATGCAGTTGCAAGAAATAATACAGAGAAGTCCCATGTACCGTTTACTCATTTTTTCCCCAATGGTAGCATCTTGCAAAACTGTAGTATACTATCACAACTAAGATATTGACATGGATAAAATCTACCTTTCTTATTCAGATTTCCCCAGTTTTATTTGTATATGTGTGTGTGTGTGTGTGTGTGTGTATTGGGTTCTATATAGTTTTATCACATCTGTGTATCCATCACTACCGTCAAGATCCTAAACAATTCCATCACAAGGATCCTTCCAGCTGCCCTTTTGTAGTCACACCCGCCTCCTTCCCTTCTACCACACTTTCTGTCTCTAATCTGTTCTCCATTGTCATTATTTTGTCATTTCAAGAATGACAAATGGAATTATACAGTCTGTAACCTTTTGGGATTGGCTTTTTTCACTCAGTGTAGTTCCCCTGAGACTCATCCAAATTGTTTTGTGCATCAATGGTTCATTCCTTTGTATTGCTGAGTAGTGAGTGTTCTGTGGTATGTCTGTACCACTGTTTGTTTAACCTACCTATGGAAGGGCATCTGGACCATTTCCAGCTTTTGACTGTTACAAAGCAGGCTGCTTTGACCATTTGTGTACAGGTTTTCGTGTGAATACAAGTTTTTCCTTTCTCTGGATAAGCACCTAAGAGTACAACTGTTGTGTCATATGTTAGTTGTCTGTTTAATTTTATAAGAAACTGCATGTATTAGTTTCCTATTGCTGCTGCAAATTTAGTGGCCTAAAACAACACAAATGTATTCTCTTATAATTCCTAAGGTCAGACCTCTGAAATCAGTCTTACAGGGTTGGCAGTGTTAATTCCTTCTGAAGGCTCCAGGGGAGAATCTATTCCTTGCCTCTACCACCTTCTAGAGGCTCATCATGGTCCCTCCTTCTATGTTTAAAGCCTCTGCAGCATCTTCTCTTCTCTCTGATGTTTGGCTTTCCTCTTATAAGGACCCTTGTGTTTACATTGCACCCACTAGATAATCCAGGATAATCTCCCCATCTCAAGATTTTGACTTAATTACATCTGCAAAGTCTCTTTTTGTCATATAAGGTAACATTTTCAAAGGTTCTGGAGATTAAGACATGGACACCTTTTGCAGGCCATCATTCAGCCTGCCACATTGTCAAAGTGTTTTCCAGAATGACTATGCTTTTACATTCCCACCAGTCATGTATGAGTGATCCATTTTTCCTTGCAGCCTCACCAGTATTTGATGTTCCTGCTATTTTTCATTTTAGTCATTCTGGTAGGTGTGTAGTGATATCTCTTTGTGGTTGGTTTTAATTTGTATTTCCCTGAGGGCTGATGATGTTGAACACCTTTTCATGTGCTTTCATGTCTTTTGCCCATTTTCTAATGGATTGTTCATTTTTTTAACTGTTCAATTTGGAGAGTTTAAAAATATTTTTTTACGTATTAGTCTTTTGTTAGATATGTCATTTGCAAATATTTTCCCCCAGTCTGTACCTTGCTCTCCGTCCTTGTCACGTGGTTTTTTCAAAGCAAAAGTTCTCAATTTGATATGGTCTAATTTTGTCAACTTTTCCTTTTACAGATTATGCTTTTTTGTGTCAAATCTAAGAACTTGTTGCCTACTCCTGGACCTGAAGTTTTTCTCCTTTTTTTTTGTTTCTAAAATTTTTATGTTTTTTTGTTTTACACTTAAGTCCATGATCCATTTTGAGTTAATTTTTGTAGGAGTAAATTCCTGTAATAGAAAAAATGGAATGATATGAGCAGATTTCAGAGTCTTATGGTTCCTGAAGATTGTATTCATCTTGTCACTACTTTAGTAAGACTGTCAATTGGTGCCAAAATAGGCATCCACTTTGCAGATAAACTGTGCCTGATGGCAGGTTTTTTTTTCTTTTTTAAATTAATTAATTAATTAATTAATTTTTGCTTGCGTTGAGTCTTCGTTGCTGTGCGCAGGCTTCTCATTGCGGTGGCTTCTCTTGTTGCGGAGCATGGGCTCTAGGTGTGCGAGCTTCAGCAGTTGTGGCACGCAGGCTCAGTAGTTGTGGCTCGCGGGCTCTAGAGCGCAGGCTCAGTAGTTGTGGTGCATGGGCTTAGTTGCTCCACAGCACGTGGGATCTTCCCGGAGCAGGGATTGAACCCGTATCCCCTGCATTGGCAGGCGGATTCTTAACCACTGCGCCACCAGAGAAGTCCCCTGATGGCAGGTTTTAATAGCTAAACAAATCTAAACCATTTCTGATTCCCCTGAGCAGAGCCCTGGGCTCTTTTTCATGTGTACATCAAAAAAAGGAATGCAGGCTTTGTAGTCTTTTTTGAAGAAAAATAACAACAACAAAAAAAGATTCTATGACATCCTGCTAAGTTTATTTTGCTATGGGCCTGAGTCATTTTTAACTGTTGCCTTATTAGGAAAGAGCTCTGTGAACTGGTTTAATTTTCTCGGCACTGGTTGTTTCATTACGTATTCTTCTGGCTTTGGAAGTGGGAAGTGCCTTTTTCAGCGGTTAAGCATCCAGTTAAGTTTCATGTTATATTGTTGGACTATGGCTGGAGGGTACTGCTGAGGCAGGTAGAAGAGGGAATTTTGGAAAGGGATTATGGAGAAACTGGTAAAAGCTTAAAATAAGCATCTCGAAGGTTGGGACAGCAACCTCAGTGTTATCAGTATTATTGGTGAATAAGAGATCCGGTAAGGGTCTTTTACTCCACCGTGGATTATATACTAAAGAAGTAAATATAAACTTGTATCTCCCTTGGAGACATTCAGGAGTGTTCACTGTCATCATAAATCCTGTTCTGGTAATTTTATATTACCAATTCCATGATGGATTTCATACTGCCTATGGAAGGAAGAAATTCAGAATATTAATGTATGCACTCTGAGTTTCAAAAAGTCAGTATGGGAAATGAAGTGGCTTTTGTAATAAATATAGTAACTGGATTGGTAAAGATAATTATGGAGTGATTCTACGCTTGGCCCTTGAAGACAGATTCCACTGAAATCAATGAAATTACATGCATGGATCAAAGATCGAAGGTTGATTAATTTTCACACGTCAAATTAAATCAGCTCACAAACTAGTTGCTACATGTGCTAGGAGAGCTATTTTTAAAATATATAATCAGATCTTTATACTCTTGCAAAAATTATTAGTTTTAAAGAGAATATTTTATACATGTTATTTTGTTGTCAAAAATGTGATAAAATAATATGAATATTATTACTGCACACATATCTTGAAAATGATGAATGCATAATTTCAAGGACCTTGGTGATGTACTTGGTCTCCTCAATTGTAGCTTTGATTGTAGATCATCAAATGAAGGGAATAAGCCTCTAAAAATAAAGATGGCACTGTTGTAGTCTTTCTTCTTTCAAAGCAAAGAAGGAAGTGAATATACTAAAGGAAGGCGGAAAACCTGGATCTTCTTGAGCTAACAGTATCGTCTCCTCCAGCCACCTGTACTCAACTTATATTGTCATTGCTCCTCATTCTCAGCATGAGAGAGAGCATGGAAATGTCATGCATGTCATGACCTGCAATCTCCTCCCTACATGGCTGGATCACACCTCCTCAAATATCCTGTTTCAGACTTGAATCTAGAGACAAAGAGGGCCCATATGACAGGCTAACCTCTTGACCAGAGTCTCTGCTTTTTTTTTTTTTTTTTGGTCGCGCCGCGAGGCGTGCAGGATCTTAGTTCCCCAACCAGGGATTGAACCCATGCCCCCTGCAGTGGAAGCGCGGAGTCTTGCCACTGGACCACCAGGGAAGTCCCCAGAGTCCCTACTTTTATCTTTTTGGATTACCTGATCATATTTTCTGACTTTGCCTCATTTTCTTTTGCTTACAGACATTTCTGTGATAGGTATACCCTTCTTTTATTTTTGTATAATTTGTGCAAAGCTTGGTATGAAAGAGGTGGGACTGCATTCCTGCCCAGTGAACGAGTGTGACAGATGTTCTCTTTGGCCCAAAAGGGCCCCTCTTGAGGTCCACACGCTTTCATGGCTTTCCTTGGCCTTATGGTTGAGGGCTGTGTTTGTCTTCTCTGGTCTCTCCTTGCAGAAATACTAGCTCCCTCCTGTGAATTTCCTCAGCACCCTGTCTGATTCCATCTTAGAGAATGTCCAACTCTTTACCTTCCTCTAATTACCTATGCGGCAGTCATATCTCTCAATAGACTGGAGGCCTCTAGAGGGCCCAGGTCATGTCATAGCTACTTTTGTGGTTTCACATGGCATGTGTTCGGGGCCCAGAGCAGACTAGGCACAGGATAACAGTGGACAGGTTGTGTTAATGCTTTCTATATATTCTAAAGTCTGAGTGAGGCATATCATGATACTTAGCTGAGCTATGTATGTTATAACATTTAATGACAAGAATTTTGTTGGTCTGGATTAGAGCTTTCAGATCAGTGGGTCTACTGTCCTTATGACCAAATTTTCTGTATTTACGTCTTCAGAAGATATAAATTATCTCCTCTCTTTGCTCCCCGTTTTTATCTCCTAGGATGAGAAACATGCATATACATGCCCTTCTTGCTAATCACTACTTTGTGACTAATCATCAGGGACCTTAAATTTAGAAGAAAATGTGTAAAATTCATGACCTGAATTTGTTTCTAGGGAGCCACTGGGGTATTTTCTTGAAAAAAGAAAATCACAGTCTTAATCCTCGTATTATTAATATGAGATGATCCTTAGAATCAACATGTTATATAACGAGCATGAAAAACAACATGATATTCTCACAGAGGAGTTATCTTCCATAAAAGAATGCCTCCAGTTTTCAGGCAGAAGTATAGTATAAATCCAAAGTACAATTATTATTATTTTATGTGTTTAATTATTATTAAAAGTAGGTCTATAAAGCGAGGAAGATATATGTTTTCCAAGAAAACAGGAAGCAAATTTGCTTTCACTAGTCATACCTAGTAGAAAGCTATTAATTTTCTTCCAAGAATAAAACAGGATTGCAAGAGGGTATTTAAAAAATGCATTAAAATGGCAATGTGCATATAATTTAAATGAGCCAAGAGCTGCTAATTATTCTGGCATGTGTTCAGTTACTTTTGTACTATTACTCCTCTAATGTAAACAAGAGAAATCCTCTTAATTGTCAAAAATAGCTTTTAGTAGATGTTGCTGTTTTCTATTTTTTGCTGTTCTTTTAGTGCAGTTTGCATATCTAAGAATTAGTCCCAAAGTGTGATTATGTAGAATATTAAAAAAAAGAATGCACCATTACCTATATTTTTCAGCTCTTAAAATCAAATTAAAGAGCTAATTAAGCTATTCATTTACTAGAGCGGAAAATAATCATGCAATGTGTATCTGGAGGGAAAAACGGCCTCATGTGCATCCAAATGAGGTAGAAGTGGGCTGAGACATACTTGTGTAACAGGGAACTTGGAACACGATGCATAATGAAGAAAACAGGTCCTTCACTGTAGTGTATGTGATCATTCTTTTCCAGAAATGACATTGATTTGGGGGTGTGACAGCAGTATTCTTCACAGCTCAGGGCCTTCAGAATATGACTGAATACTGCAGACTTACTTTTTTTAAACTTTTTATTTTATATTGGAGTATAGCCGATTAACAATGTTGTGATAGTTTCAGGGGCACAGCAAAGGGACTCAGCCATACATATACATGTATCCATTCTCCCCCAAACTCCCCTCCCATCCAGGCACTGCAGCCTTATTTTTAAGGCATTCTATCATACATTTACAACATTTAAATGAGTTAAGTTTATTAGCACATGCTCCTGCTTCCTCCGACATGGTGTACTAAATACTCAGCTAGATCCCGGATAAAGCATGCTCACTGATGAGTCACAGGGTGTTGGACTGAAATTCTTTCCACTAGGTTTTGACTGAAACACCAATGTGGTGGATACCAAAGAGAGTTTGAATATTCTGTGAACAATGTGCATGAAGTAGTAGGTCAAGGATATGAAAAGGGGTTATTGCATGGAGTGAGGAAAGGGTTAGTGAGGAGGATACCTTTGGAGAAACCTGGGGGATCCATTGCACTGCCTGCCCCCACCCCCTAGGTGGAGACACTTCGTTTTTTATTTCAGGTCTGTAGCACCACCTGGAGGGCTTTGATGCATGTGGGCTGGAGTCTGATTCTGATGTCGGAAATCTGGAGGGCAAGAAAAGGGCTGACTAACCACTCTTGTGGCAGATGTGGGGAGGGATTGGCTTTTTCTTTTCCCCCATGTGCTGTCTCATTGTTTCAAAAAATCTAGCTGTGGGCATTGGGAAAAAGAGCCAGTGTGGTTTCTCTCAGAGCCTGCCATCTGCAAGAGGTGAGAAATCAGAAGATAGAGGCTGGTTATGTACCACTGGTGTACAGAGTCTAGGTGGGAATTATAAAGACCACTCAGGTTAGAAATGCACCCACCTGGGGCCAGAAGTTGCAAGAGAAAGATGTCCATTGATAATAACCTCTGAAGAGCTCATTGACCCGCAGATCATGAGGATATCAGTTAAGTGAGAACATTTTGTCCCATTCCTCTTCTCTATCCTCCTACTTTGAAGGCATCAAAACTTCAGCTTGGAAGAGGGAAGACAGAAGAAGAAGGATGAGAAGAGAAGCACAAGGCAGTGAATTAGGGAAGAAGCCAATCAGCCCCTCTTTCTCACGGAAGGCTTGTAGCCTAAAGCAGAAGCAAGCTGGGAGAGGAAGAGGTTGACTGCTAAGTCACACCCAGAGTTATAATTATTATACAGAATTGGACATTCTAGTTACTGAATCAAGACTGTGTTTTAATCCAGGTGCAGGGAAACATTACCCCTACTAAATAAAACTTGTAGGAACAGTGGGAGGCAAAAATAAAGTTGGGTTTTGATTCTATTATGATATATTATATATGTACTTAAGTAACATCACAACTTCAAATGCAGGGCTAGGTTGGTAGGAAATGAGGGAAATGTCCAATGGTGAAAAAAAGAGAATAGTTTGTTGAAATGTGAGTAGGAGATGCAGTGAGCAGTAAGCAAATGTGATCAGGAGACTAAGTTTTGTACCCAAAGCAAAGGTGGATGAGTGGAATCTGAGACTATTATGTTAGTGAGACCCTGGGAGGGGGGTAAGGTAGCCCCAGGTCTAGAGTCCTGGGCCTCCAGCAGAAGAAGGGGAAACCTGCTCTGGACGAGGGCAACCTCAGTGGGACTTTGGGATTCCTATAGGTTAAGATCTACCAAATATAAACTCACAACCAAAGATCACCAAAATGGCAGAAGAAAAAACCTCTGCCTCACCATGAGGAAAGTCAGCAGAAACAACGAACAAAGGATTCAGAGCATTAATGAATTCAGATTTTGGAATTATCAGATGTAGAATATCAAATGATAAGGTATGAAATGTTTAAAGAGATAACCTGGCATCTTATAGAAATGAGAAAGCAATAAGGAACTACCCAAAATAAGTGGGAAGATTTGAGAAGAAACCAAATAGAAATTTCCAAATGGAAAAATATAATGGTTAAAATTTTAAAAATCGATGAGTTGGTTAAGTAGCAGATTAAACAATTGAAGAGAGAATTATTGATAGAGGATTAAAAGAAATTATCCAGAATATAGCACAGAAAGACAGGGAGATGGAAAATATGCAAGAGTTTATCACAACAAGCCCTCAATCAAGGAACTTCTAAAACAAACATTTTGATCTCAGATCCCCTTTACATTCTTAAACATTATTGAGGACCCCAAAGTGCTTTTGTATATGTAGGTTATATCTATTGATATCTACCATATTAGAAGATAAAACAGAATTTTATTTATTTATTTATTTATTTATTTATTTATTTATGGTTGGGTCTTCGTTTCTGTGCGAGGGCTTTCTCTAGTTGCGGCGAGCGGGGGCCACTCTTCATCGCGGTGCGCGGGCCTCTCTCTATCGTGGCCTCTCTTGTTGCGGAGCACAGGCTCCAGACGCGCAGGCTCGGCAACTGTGGCTCTCGGGCCCAGCTGCTCCGCGGCACGTGGGATCTTCCCAGACCAGGGCTCGAACCCGTGTCCCCTGCATTGGCAGGCAGATTCTCAACCACTGCGCCACCAGGGAAGCCCTAAAACAGAATTTTAAAATATTTTATTAATTCATTCAAAAATCATAAATCCATTTGATGTTAACATAAATAACATAGTTTAAGAAAAATAGCTTATTTTCCAAAACAAAAATATTACTGAGAAATTGTGTTATGTTTTTGAAAATCTACTGTCTGGGTAAATAGAAGACAGCTAGATTCTCATATCTGCTTCTGCATTCATTCTGTTGCTATATGTTGTTTGGTTGAAACATATGAAAAAAATCTGGCCTCACACAGATATGTAGCAGGAAAAGGGAGAAGTATTTTAATACCCTTTTCAGATAATGGTGGATATTACTGTTGATATTACACCAAAACTCAACCAATGGTAGTTTTCTAATGGTTAGTTGCAACGTGGAATTTGAAAGCCATATCAATAAACTTTTCATATTCTTGTTACATCAAAATTTATTTGCCTATGTTAAACTTTAAATGGATATTTCACTTATGTATGACTTTGTAACATCGTGGACTGGTGATTTGGAAAATATTGGTTCATTGAATAATGCAGATCTTCCAAATATTGGTGCAAAAATCACACTCATTAACATCACTGCCGATCTTGATAGGAAAGTCCCTGTACTGAGAAGCTGTCATGCTCATGGTGGGAAGTACAAGTTTTCTAAAATTCTAACTTTTGCTTGCAAACTTGAATTTTATCATTGGCAACAAATTCTGTCAGTTGTTTTCCTTGAAGTAACAGGCTCAACTTCGTTCAATTTTGAGAAAATGTCTGGCAGTTATCCAAGTCTGAATAGCCATAGTTCATCTGTCAGTCATCCTTTTAAGTAAAGATGGGGTTCCATGAAAAAACTGGTTACGTCAGCTTGAAACTCAATCACACAAGTGTTTTTCCTTGAGACAACCACCATACTTTGGTATTCAGCAGAAGTGCTTTTTGTACTTGCCCTTTGGTCACAGAGACTATTAAAAAGACATTGCTTACCGGTCAAGACTTAATAACATTAATATTATTTTTCCTGCTTCACCAAGCACACTGTTAAGTGAAACTGGCATTTTAGAAAATTTACTGTGAGGGCGTGACAGTGACAACACAGTGATTCCTAGCCTAGTTTGGTGACACTGCCTTGATTCGTGCTAAGGCACCAGCACTTTTAACCATTGTTGCTTTTGCACCATCAGCGTGTGTGTCAACGCAGTAGAAAAGACAAATAACACCTCAGTATTATTATGGAAGTAGTTTTGACCTTTTGGACCCCTAAAAGTGTCTCGGGGACCCTATATGTCCATAAATCACACTTTGAGGTTGCTATTCAAAAGGAATGAAAAAAATGTCTCCAGAAGTAAGGTCTGAAATAGAAGGAGGTCTGATGAGAAGAAAATGGTAATCTAACAAATCTTAGCTATATAAAATAAAAATGTTTTATTTGTGGGGATTAAAATATTAGAGTTAAATTATAGGCAGCAGAGCCATACAAATTGGGAGGGGTAAAAATAGTATGTGAACTGGGAAGGATGAAGGATATTCAGGAGGGAATGTTACGGTATTGGTTAACTTTCGGATTTTGTTTACATATGAAGGAAAAAATTTTAAGGAAGGGAATGTCTAGTTAAACCTTATGGATTGATTGAATGCATTTATTTTCACTCTTTTCTCCAAATCACAAGCATGACAATAAATGGATGTTTTTAAAAGATACAAGCCTATAGGAACAAGTAAGGAGCCAAATTTAGGAAGGTGGGAAGCAGCTGGATGCGTGGCAACTGTCTTAGAGAACCTGGGGAAGCCGAGTTCCAAGCTGCATGAGGAGTCAGCGGCAACAATGAAAAATGATTTAGATTCCTAAGAACTTCAGATTTTAGAATTACGAGATGCATAATAGAAACTGTATGAAATTGCTTAAAGAAATAACATATGATCACTTCATGATATGTGTAAGTCAAATCATGATACTGTACATCTTAAACTTATACAGTGCTGTATATCAATTATATCTCAATAAAACTGGAAGGGAAAAAAGGACATAACATATGTATTCACATAAAAGGAACACAATGTGGACCTGGAAGAAATAAATGGAATCGTGTGCGTCCAGATGGAGAAAGCTGAGGAGCACCTTATTTGTGCTGAGGGATTCACAAAAGGTCCGGGAGCGGGTGTCATTAGGAACTTCCTGGAGGTGGAGGTTTGGTGAGGGTGCAAAAGGAGGAGTGGTTGAGAGGTTTTCTACGAAGAGGTTAGCCTACCAGCTTTCCTTCCCACCCTAAAGATTTGCTCTGGATAGAATAATTCCTGTGACTTCTGGGCTGGGCAGTGGTAGGCACAGTTGGGAGTGGAGTCTATTAAACCCTATATACTGAAGTGTAGGTACTGAATATGTGTAAAACAGCAACCCCTATCTAAAATTCAAATAGGGACTTCCCTGGTGGCGCAGTGGTTAAGAATCCGCCTGCCAATGCAGGGGACATTGGTTCGAACCCTGGTCCGGGAAGATCCCACATACTGCGAAGCAACTAAGCTCATGTGCCACAACTACTGAGCCTGCACTCTAGGGCCCGCAAGCCACAACTACTGAGCCCACGAGCCACAACTACTGAGCCCGTGTGCCACAACTACTGAAGCCCGTGCACCTAGAGCCTGTGCTCCGCAACAAGAGAAACCACTGCAATGAGAAGCCCGTGCACCACAACGAACAGTAGCCCCCGCTCACCTCAACCAGAGAAAGCCCACGTGCAGCAACGAAGACCCAACACAGCCAAAAATAAATAAATTAATTTAAAAAAATTCAAATAGCTATAGTGTGAAGATTGAAGGGTAGTGTTTGTGTGTATATGGTAGGTTTATGAGGATATAGAGTATGTGTGAAAGTGTATTAAGTTCTTGTTTTCCAAGGTGGGAAGGTAATAGATAATGCCTAAAACAGAAAAACCAAGAAGTAATAATATAAGCATGTTATGTAAGCTATGGATATAAATATCAAAAGAATCAATTAAAAAATTGAGAGAATTTACCTCTGGGAATCAGGAAATGGGGCTGCATGTAGGGGTTAGGGAACTGCTGTTTTACATAACAAATTCATAGAACTATTTGACACTAAGCTATATCCACATGTATCTTTGATAAAAATAAAAATAAAATCTAAAAATTACAAAGGTTACTACTAATAGAATAGAAATAGATTCTATAATTTCAAACTCATCAGAGGAAAGAGAGAGAAAAAGGAAATGAAATAAGTAGTTAAAATCTTCCCATAAAAAAAAACCAGGCCCAGATTTTTTACCAAACGTTAATGAACAAGGCATTCTGTCTTATACTAATGTTTCCAGAATATAGAAAAGGAGACAATACTTCCTCACTTATTCTGTGAACCTGGTATAAATGTAAAACCCCCAAATTTGACAAGGATAGTACAGGAAGGAAAATTACAGGCCAATCTCATTCCTGAACATTCAAAAATTCTACACTAAATATTAACAAGCCAAAATCCAGCAGTGTATAAAAAAGATAATGTATTATGATTTAATTGGGTTTATCTTAGAGATGCAAGGGTGGTTTAACATTCCAATATAAATAAAAATACCATTTATACATATGTATGTATTATACATATGTATGTACATATACATACAAATACCAAATACATAAATAAATATAAATACCATTCATCATATCAAGAAATTAAAGGAGAAAAAATCAATTCAATAGATTCAGGAAAAATATTTGATAAATTCAAAACCTGTTTATGATTTTATTAAAAAATCTCATGAAGCTAAATATGGAAAGATATTCCCTTAACCAGATAAAAGGTATTAAAAGAACAGCAACACACTTCAGTGAACATTATTCTTATTTTTTAAAACTTTTATTTATTTATTTATGTATTGAACTATAGTTGATTTACAATATTGTGTTAGTTTCAGGTGTATAGCAAAGTGATTCAGTTATACATACACACATATATATGTATATATATATACATATATATATATATATGTATATATATATTTAAAGATTATTTTCCACTATAGGTTTTACGAGATATTGTATAGTTCCCTGTGGTATACAGTAAATCCTTGTTGGTTATCTATTTTATATATAGTTGTATGTATCTGTTAATCCCTACTCCTAATTTATCCCTTCCCCTCCTTTTCCCTTTGGTAACCGTAAATTTGTTTTCTATGTCTATAGGTCTGTTTCTGTTTTGCAAATAAATTCATTTGAATTATTTTTTAGATTCCACATATATGTGATATCATATATTTGTCTTTGTCTGATTTTCTCCACTTAGTATGATAATCTCTAGACCATCATGTTGCTGCAAATGGCAATATTTCAGTCTTTTTCATGGCTGAGTAGTATTCCATTGTAAATATACACTGCTTCTTCTTTATCCATTCATCTGTTGATGGACACTTAGGTTGCTTCTGCATTTTGGCTATTGTAAATAGTGCTGCAATGAACATTGGGGTGCATGTATCTTTTTAAAGTATGGTTTTCTCTGGATATATGCCCAAGAGTGGGAATGCTGGATCATATGGTAGTTCTATATTTAGCTTTTTAAGGAACCTCCATACTGTTCTCCATAGTGGCTGCACCAGTTTACATTCCCACCAACAGCACATCCTATTTCCACACCCTCTATAGCATTTATTATTTGTAGACTTTTTGATGATGGCCATTCTGACAGGTGTGAAGTGATACCTCATTGTAGTTTTAATGTGCATTTCTCTAGTAATTAGTGATGCAGTGAACATGATTCTTAATGGTCAAATCTTAGAAACATTCCTTTTAAGACCTGGCAATGACAATTGGCAAAGCCAGTGACATTCACTATTGTCAGTTCTCATCAACATTTTATTGGATTTTTAGTAAGGCAAGAAATAAGTAAGCAAATTAGTCATTATTTGCAGATAATATGATTCTCTACCCAGAAAGTTCAAAGAATCTATAGGCTTGTTACAGAATTAATAAGAAGGTGGTTGGATCTAATGTTATTATACAAACTATTTGCCATCAATAAATAGAAAATATAACAGAAGAAAGAATATCCCATTTATGATAGCAACAAAAATATGGTACTTATGAATAAATCTTCCAAAAGATATATGTGACCTTTATGAAGTAAATTGTAAGACTTCATAGAAAGACATTAAAGGAGATCTAAAAAAATGGAGAGGTATACTACGTGATATAAGATTCAATATCATGAGACGTTGATTCTTCCCCAAATAATTCATAAATTCAATGCAATTCTAATCAAAATCTCAAAGGGATTTTTTCATTTTTGGTGGAACTTGAAAAACTGATTGTAAAATTTATATGGAAGAGCCCTAAACCAAAGAGAGCCACAGTACTCTTGAAGAAGAGCAAGATGGGAGACTTGTCCTACCAGATATCAGGACCATTTATAAAACTACAGTACAATTAAAATTATTTAGAACAGTAGCTGACCCAGAGTAAGTGCTCAATAAATGTTAGTTGTTATTATTATACTGTTCATACATTTCTGAGGTTTATTTTCTTTGCCATATTGCAAGGATGACTTCTTTCACCCAGTACTGGAATTTCAAAACTTATGCCCTGGGGTAATTTTGACTATTTGTTAAGGCCTGGGTTATAGCTGTAGTCCAAATCGTGTGGCTCCTGACATTATGGAACTGAGTTCTCTATTTCCTTTGCTTCTTCTTCCTCCTATGACTTGAGTCTGGATAAAAATGGAGTGTTTTGGGAACATTGTGTGTCTGCAAGGGACTAAGGAGGTAAGAAGCAGTATCCAGAAAGCTAGTAACATAACAGTGGAAGAGGTATATACTTAGTGGACAAGGCAGGAGTTGGTCAAAAGTGGTAAACTGCTGAATGAAAGTCACACCATTCGTTCATTCATTCAACAAAACTCTACATATTACCTATGTATCAAACACTGCGGCTGGCACAAGAGCTATACAGGTGCATCAGAGAGGTCCCTGTCTGTGTGGCATGCACAGAGAAAAGGGCAAGACATATCTGGAAAACATTGAAATATAGCATTCCAACTACTAGACTATAGGAGGTACCAAACAGAGTGCTTTCAGACCAAGGAGGCTGAAGGACTAACTGTACAGGGAAGTACAGGCAGTTTTTTCAAAGGAGGTATCGTTTATGCTTGGCCTTGGTTATCTGTGTTGCTGGGGTAGGAGATGGCTGAGGTGTAGACATAAAGACTCAGAGAATTTTCCAAATGTGTTTTAGTAATCACAATCAACCTCCGTCCCCCAAGCATCATCAAAATTTTATAAAAGTTGTTCACACTGTACAGTACATTGTTTATGAATTTTAAACTCCTGCCTTTCTTTCTTCCTACCTATATTTTGAGTAATGACTAGCCAAATGGCCAAAAATTGGGCAGTAGTGGGGAGGAGGTAGAGAACCAGGATTCGGGGTAATAGGTTGACTCCTGGGTATGAAGTAAAGGAGAATTCATCATTACAACTTCACTGATCTGCACTATGTAAATATCTAGAGAATGAAGTAATTTTGTAATTCTATGGTACCTGTGATTTAGTGTGTGGTTTCTTTCTTAAATTGTAAATAGCAAGTCATAGCAGGCTGAAAATTAGCACCCATTTTATAAGTCACCTTTCGTATTTTTATTTTGTTTTTTTTTGGCTGCGTTGGGTCTTCGTTGCTGCACGTGGGCTTTCTCTAGTTGCGGCAAGTGGGAGCTACTCTTTGTTGCGGTGCGCGGGCTTCTCATTGCAGTGGCTTCTCTTGCTGTGGAGCACGGGCTCTAGGCATGTGGGCTCAGTAGTTGTGGCACACGGGCTTCAGTAGTTGTGGCTCGCGGGCTCTAGAGTGCAGGCTCAGTAGTTGTGGTGCACGGGCTTAGTTGCTCCACGGCATGTGGGATCTTCCCGGACCAGGGCTCGAACCCGTGTCCGCTGCATTGGCAGGCAGATTCTTAACCACTGCACCCCCAGGGAAGCCCTTGCCTGTTTTTAAAGTGGGTCGTTGGTCTTTTTCTTACTGATTTACAGGAGCTCATTCAAATATTTTCTCCCAGTCTGTTGCTGTTTTTTTTTCTTTGTTTGTTTGTTTTTATCTTTTAAAAGGTACCTTTTATTATTTAAAAGCTTAAAATTTTTATATAGTGAAATGGTCAATATATGGCCTCTGGTTCTGATAAAAAAAACTTTTCACCCCAAGATTATATTAAAATAATCTGTACTTTCTTAGGATGCTTTTATAGTTTTGTTTTTACATTTAGCTCTGTATGTGGAATTTATTTTTGTGCAACACAGGAAATAGGGATCTAATTTTGTTTCTAAATGGTTAGCCAATTGTACCAATGCCATTTAATGTAAAATGCTGCCTTTGTCATAACAGAAATTATGAATACGTGGCTGCTGCTAGATCTCTCATGTCCTCTGTAGACTATACCACGTTTTAATCATTAAAGCTCTATGTTTTGAAACCTGGTATGGTAAATGCTCCCTCATTTTTTCAAATGTATTATTATACGTTTTTCTCTTCCAGATGAACTTTATAAAAAGTTTGTAAGTTCCATAAAAAACTATGCTTGGATTTGATTGGTGTTATAGGTTGAGTGGCTTTATAATTTTGAGTTTTCCCATTCTGAAATATGGTATATTTTTTCATTTTCTCAGGTATTCTTCAATATATCTTTCAGAAAAATTTTATATTTTTATTTATATGAGTTTTATCCATTTCTCATTAGGGTTGTTTGGATATCTCAGTTTTTGCTATTTCTGTGAATGGATATTTTTTCATTACATTTTCTAATTGGTTATTGCAAGTAGGTAGGAAATTTGTTGATTTTTTTGTGTTGATAGTGTATTTAGCCACCTTCATGAATTTGTATTAATTACAAGTTGTAATTAATTACAAATATAATAATATATAAAAATAATATATTAATACTTTTCAGTTGATTCTATTGCATTTTCTAGCTTGACAATGATATCATCTCCAAATAATGAGTGTTTACTTTTTCCTTTTGAGATCTTTACCACTTACTTCCTTTTTCTTAAAAAAAATTTTTTTTTTTTGTCTTATTGCACTGACTAGGATGTTGTGGTAGAATTATATTTTCCTAGCATCCTTTTTTCCTTCTGACAGCACCTTGATTGATTGATTGACTGATTGATTTTGTGGAATTACCTCTCCCCCACTGTGGGCAGTCATAGAAGAATGGTAAATCCTGGGGCCCTGCTTTCCTATTACGGATGTAGAAGGGGCCCTTGGACATTTTTTTTTATTAGATCTTTCCCATCAGTGCACCTGCATAGTCAAGGGGCAAGTTCATGACCGGAGCTTAGCCATTTGGATTTACTGTCCTAGGACTTCGGCTCTTGAGGAAGTGACCCATGTGTAAGCAAGCAAGAAAAACTGGAATTCATTGATTCCAGAGACAAAGTAATTCCTGTCTGTTTTGGAGCTAGGTTCTCCAGGCTTCTGGTTGATTTTGAGAACTTTCTAAAAGCTTTCCAATAAATTCTCTCTCCCTTTGTATCAAGTTAGTTAGAATTGGTTTCAGGCAATTTCTTTCAACCCAAGAACTTTTATGTGATACATTTTCTTGGTCTTGTCTTCAATTAGAATGCCTCTAGTAGTTCACTGTCAAAAGTAATTTGCATGTTTCTGATGGTTAACTTCTATCTAGGAAAAGGAATTTTTTTGTGTTCTTACCTCATACAAGGTTTTTTAAAATTTAGAATGGGATTTTTATTTCAAAAAGCTTGCTGTATTCTATCAAATGCATTTTTTATATCTATCAAAATGGAGAAACTCCTGATATTTTCTCCTTTGTTAATGAGGTTTCCTAATGTTGAATCAACCTGGCATTCCTGCAATAAGCCTTATTTGGTCATTACATATATATATTTAATATATATATTTAAGATATATTTAATATACTGCTGTGTTTGATTTACTAATACTTGGCTTAGGATTTTTGGATCTACATTTTTGAAATATATTGTCAGTAACTGTCTTATTCAGCGTGCAATTTTTGTCCAGTTTTGGTAACATGGTTATATTTAATTTGTAAAATGAAGTGGGAAAACTTTTCACCTTTTCTGTACTCGATCTGGAGTTGTTTGTCTAAAACAGGAATCACATTTTTTTCCCTAAAAATTTTTCTAGAACTCACTAGTAAAGCCATCTGGGTCTTCTTGATGCCTTTTCAGGGATAGATTTTTAAAATTACATTTCTATTTTCTCCGGTGGTTATTGATCTTGTGTTTCGTGTCTTCTCTTGAGTCAATTATTTTATGTTTTCTTTGAAAATATCCATTTACTCTAAGTTTTCAGATTTATTGATAATAACCTGTATGTAATTTTTTTTTATTTTTTTAAATTTTATTATTTATTTATTTATGGCTGTGTTGGGTCTTCGTTTCTGTGCGAGGGCTTTCTCCAGTTGCGGGAAGCGGGGGCTACTCTTCATCGCGGTGCGCGGGCCTCTCATTATCGCGGCCTCTCTTGTTGCGGAGCACAGGCTCCAGACGCGCAGGCTCAGTAGCTGTGGCGCACGGGCTCAGTTGCTCCGCGGCATGTGGGATCCTCCCAGACCAGGGCTGGAACCGTGTCCCCTGCATTGGCAGGCAGATTCTCAACCACTGCGCCACCAGGGAAGCCCTGTAATATTATTTTTAAAATAAGGATTCTATCTATAGTCATGTTCCTTTTCTTAGCCTAAAAGGTGTTTGTGTTTCTTTTTTCTCACTCTCTCCTTAATCAAGTATGATAAAAGCTTGTCTATCTTTTAAAAAATCAGGTCTATCTGATTTTTGTTTTCCATTTTGTTAATTTTTCTATTTGTTTTAGTTAATTGCTTTCTACTACTTTCTTTGGGCTTATTTTGTTCTTGACTTGATAAGTTTTAGTGGGAGGCAAAGCCTGCCTTTTCTATAAAAGCTGAAAATGTTGTTCTGTCTTGCAGCATGAACACAGGCACATGATCTAGGCTCCAAGCATAGGTATGCTATCCCGGTTTTGCAATGAGAGTTAGCAGTGCACAGAAGTGACAGCAGTAGCATTGGCAGCAAGGCCAAGTTCTTGGGGCAGGACCACCAGGGCAGTCTCAGCATCCATGGCTGTCAGAATCAGTGGTGCAAGAAGCAGCTGCTGGCACCTGGTGGTGGCAGGAGCATTGTCCTCTCCAGATTGCTTCAGTGGCACTGTGGTGGGCATTGTTCTAACTGTACAGCCCTGAGTCTAGTTCTGCTGCCAAGCCAGTGATTCTGTGGGCTAATCAATGTCCTGTTAATAAATTCATTTTCAGCCGAAGTCAGCCAGAGTTGGTTTCTATTGCTTCCAACTCAGAATCTTTTTTTAAATTTTTACTTTTTATTTATTTTTAATTTTTAAATTTTTTTAACATCTTTATTGGAGTATAATTGCTTTACAATGGTGTGTTAGTTTCTGCTGTATAACAAAGTGAATCAGCTATACATATGCATATATCCCCATATCCCCTACCTCTTGCATCTCCCTCTCACCCTCCCTATCCCACCCCTCTAGGGGGTCACAAAGCACCGAGCTGATCTCCCTGTGCTATGTGGCTGCTTCCTACTAGCTATCTATTTTACATTTGGTAGTGTATATATGTCAGTGCTACTCTCTCACTTCGTCCTAGCTTACCCTTCCCCCTCCCCGTGTCCTTAAGTCCATTCTCTACGTCTGTGTCTTTATTCCTGTCCTGCCCCTAGGTTCATCAGAACCATTTTTTTTGGTTAAGATTCCATATATATGTATTAGCATACGCCAACTCAGAATCTTGACTGAATACATGCTTTCATTGTCGTTCCTTTCTAAATAGTGTTTCCTAAGTAATGTTCCTAAATAACATAAATAAATAAATAGTGTTTCTAAATAACATTTTGAGTTCCTCTTTATTCCAGGAACTATTTAGAAGCATGTTCAAAATATGTCCCAGTTGATAAATATTTTGGTTGTCTCTTTTCATTAATTTCTCTTTTTATTGTGATGTGGTCAGTTATTATGGCTTGTAAGACTTCTGACTTCCAGAATTTATTGAAATTTTACCTGTGATCTAATATGTGTCAAATCTTGTTACTGATCCAAGAGTATATTTTCCTTTTGTGAGTATGAAGTTTCCACTCTGAATGTAGCCATTCATGGATTTGACAGTTTTACCTTACATTTTGAAGAGTTATCAATCTTTGTGATTGATTGCACCGTTTTTTAGTATAAAATATTCTTTTTTGTTCCAGCTACTGTTTTTGGACTTGAATCCTATTTTGTTTAACATTACTATTGCTACATTTTCTTTTTGTTACCAATTGTATATTTTCCATATCTCTATTTTTAATTTTACTTCATAATTTCTTCCCTTCCTCCTTTCCTCCCTCCCTCTCTTCCTTCTCTACCCAAAGTGCAATTTGTCTTTTAAAGGAGGAATTTAATATATTTATGCTTATTATGATTATTGATATGGTCGGTTATATTCCCACTACTTTATTTTATTGGTGTTTTATCCTTTTGGGTCTTTTGTTAGATTTATTATGTTTTCGTCATTTAATTTTTATTTCTCTTTTTCTAATCATTATCCTTTAAGCTTTTTTTTAGAAATTTATTTATTTGTTTAATTTATTTTGGCTGCGTTGGGTCTTCGTTGCTGCGCGTGGGCTTTCTCTAGTTGCGGTGAGAGGGGGCTACTCTTCGTTGCGGTAGCTTCTCTTGTCGTGCAGCATGGGTTCTAGAGCGCAGGCTCAGTAGTTGTGGCACATGGGCTTAGTTGCTCCGTGGCCTGTGAGATCTTCCCGGACTAGGGCTTGAACCCGTGTCCCCTGCATTGGCAGGCGGATTCTTAACCACTGCGCCACCAGGGAAGCCCATCCTTTAAGTTTTTATCCCCTATATTTAAACTTAAAATTTGACTTCAACCTCTAGAGCAGTACTGTGCAATAAAAAATTCTGTGATGAAGGAAATGTCTTATATCTCTAACACTGGCTACTAGGGTAACCACTAACTACATGGGCTATTGATTACTTGAAATGTGGCTAGTGTGACTGAGGAACTGAAGTTTTAACTTATTTAATTTTAATGAATGTAAATTCAAATAGCCATATGTAGCCAGCAAGTACCATCATATTAGTTTGCTCAGGCTGCCATAACAGAATACCACAGCATAGGTGGCTTAAATGACAGAAATGTATTATGTCACAGTTCTGGAGCCTGGAAGTCCAAGATCAAGGTGTTGCCAGGTTTGGTTTCTCCTGAGGTCTCTCTCCTTGACTTGTAGATGGTTGTCTTCTTGCCGTGTCCTCACATGGCCTTGCCACTGTGTGCACACATCCCTGGTGTCACTTGTGTATCCACACTTCCTCTTCTTACAAGGCCACCAGTCAGATTAGATTAGGATTCACCCTAACAATGTCATTTTAACTTACTTGTCTCTTTAAAGGTCCGATCTCCAAATACAGTCACATTCTGAGCTACTGAGGGTTAGGGCTTTAATTTATGAATTTTGCGGGGACACAAATCAGCCCATTACAACCATGCTGGAGAACACAGGCCCAGAGTTAATTTGTGTTTATTTCTTCCTCTCCAGATACACTGCTACTCACCTTAGGATACTTTAATTTTTCTGCTCCTCATCCTACACCACTATCTGCCTTATGGTAATCATCTGGAATTCTACTTCCAGGTTTTGTTTTTTTTTGTTTTTTTTTGTTTTTGATTTCTGCATTAAGAATTATTAGAATTAACTTGACATTTTATGTATTCCTTTGTTTGTATTTTTTCTTGTATACCATGCATTTCTCTTTCTTGAACTCATTTATCTTGCTGCTCCAATATTGCTCTCAAGTAATTCCTTCATAGAGAGGCTAGAGGGCCAGGTATAGGGTTCTAGGTTCAAAATAAATTTCTCTTAATAATTTGAAAACATTGTTTACACTGCTGGTGTCCCTCTGAGATCCCTATTAACAGGCAAGGGCATCCATCCCACAGCTGCCATAATCATTGGCTACTAACAGCTCACTCCAGCTCCCTTGTCTGGAGAATTCCCCTTTGCTCAAAGAGAACTAACTCATTTGGCAAACTACCCACCCACTTACCCTGGGGGCAGCCTCCAACCCTTGCCTGGTAGGGGCGTACAAAATGCTTTCTCACTGCCTCAAGGTGAGACCAATTCTGTGGGAAATGATCATGCTCCAGAGCTCTCCAAGGGATCAAGCTGAAGCCAGTCCCTTGCTAACACCACATCTTAATTCCTTCTCTAGCCTTATTCTGTTTCTCTTATTCTCTCTCTCTCTAAGGAACTCCCTTAATAAATCACGGGCACTCAAACCCTTGTCTCAGGCTCCGCTTCTAGGGAACCTGATCCAAGACACATTGTTTCAGTATTTTCTATTGTCCTATGCCCTCTTGCTTAGCCCAGGACCCAATGCCAATTAGACCTTCAAAAAATGTTCACCAAATGAACAAATGAAGTCATCTTCCCTGGGCAGCAAGCTGATCACATTACACTTTCTTTCCAAACCTAACTTCTAATTATGAAATTAAAATTCCTGATTTGGGGGACTTCCCTGGTGGTGCAATGGTTAAGAATCCACCTGCCAGTGCAGAGGACATTGGTTCGAGCCCCGATCCGGGAAGATCCCACACGCCGTGGAGCAACTAAGCCCGTGTGCCACAACTACTGAGCCTGCGTTCTAGAGCCTGCGAGCCACAACTGCCAAAGCCCACGTGCCTAGAGCCGGTGCTCTGCAACAAGAGAAGCCACTGCAATGAGAAGCCTGCGCACTGCAACGAAGAGTAGCCCCCGCTCTCTGCAACTAGAGAAAGCCCACGTGCAGCAACGAAGACCCAACGTAGCCAAATAAATAAATAAATAAATTTTAAAAAATGATTTTGGCCTTAAAGCCTTGCACTAGTGGCTCATTCACATCAAGCCCATCTACCTTTATTTGTTAGTCTACTGTGATTTTTTTTTTTTTTACTACTTTTATGATCCCAAATGTATTTTTTTACCTCTGAATTATAAACAGTCTTACATTGCTTATACATGTGTCTTATTTCCTCAGCTGGAACACAGTTTTATGGACTTTCTTTTTCTTTATGGTTTAGGACCTAGCACCTTGCTAGATATATGGTGCTTAATTAATAATTGAATAATGTTTTTATGACAGCTTAGTTTAAAGGGATTGTATTTGAACACAAATTTTTTCTTAGAAAAATCCTTTTTTTCTTTCTTTAGTACTCCTGGATCATTTAATCCATGTTTGGGAACTCTATTTCCATAGCAACAGATTATCCTAACAGAAAGAGGACAGTATAGTCTTTACTTTGAATGACCAGAAAGAGAAGGATTATGAGAAGAAAACTTGAAGTTACAAAATTGTGGATAAAATGAATGAATCAAACAGAGGAAACAGTTAATGCAAAGAAGGATAAATCATTTCTAACAGCGTTAATAGTATTATTGTACTTCAAGATGATTAAACTAGCCAGCAGAATCCAGAAGCTCAAACATTAGTAACATGATAAACTTCAGAAGCTGAAGGCAAAAGCATTAAGTCAGTCCCAGGGGTCCTTGCTGGCTTCAAAGCAGTGCCCTCTATTTGATCAGTGAGGGCAGTGGAACAGAACCTAAGCTCTTTAATGATTTGCAGTATCATCAAGTCTCCACTAAGCCTGTATTTGAGAGTTGCCTGTGGTGACTTTCTCTTTAATTTGCAAAAAGTGTTCAATATCTAAGTAGTGACAAATTGAATCTGGCCCACAAAGAGGAGAGAAAAATAATGCAGCACAGAATAAGCTTCTCTTTGGAGAACATAAATAGAGTTCAGGACAAACTCCAGCAGCTGAAATTCTGTGGATATTTCTTTGGCTTTACATGGCTAGATATTTAAAAATATTCTAGGTGGATGTTGCCATCAACCAGACTCTCGTCATTGAGCATGCTCTCTTATTCTTGAAGTGAATAATGTTTGATTGGAAAAAAAGACTGCTAGAGAGATGAGACCACACCTAAGTTTCGACACTGAACCAGTCTTGGGAGTGCCGAGATTCAGAAGAGGAAGCAGCATGGAAGAGGGCACAGGACACGCTACCCAGCCAGCCCTCTGCTCCCTGGGTCTTGGTGACCACCTGAGAAATAGGAGATTCAGTAGTTGGGATGATGATCTCTGAGGATCCCTGAGCTCAACAAGTCTACAGTTTTAAAATAAGAACAAAAGCTATTTGTATTCTCTGCATTGCTAGTGGGAATTTCTTTCTTAACCTCACTATTCTTTGTGTTAACTATAGTTCTTTGTATATTGTATATTCTGGATATTAGTCCTTTGCTGATTATACATACATGTTGTAAATATTTTTCCTACTCTGTGGCTTGTCTTTTCATTTTTTTTATGGACACAAATTCTTATTTAATGTAGTATAACTTATCAATCTTTATTGTTACAGTTATGTTTTTTATGTCTTATTTAAGAAATACTTCTCTGAGTATACCTTGAAGTCATAAATATATTTGCCTTTATTATTTTTTAAGGTTTTATGTTTTTTTCTTATTGTATTTAGATTTTTAGTCCATCTGGAATTGATCCTTATATATAATGTGATATAGGGATACAATTTAATTTTTTCATTTGAATAGCTAACTGTCCCAGGACCATGTATTAAAAACACACTTGTCTTTTCCTAATTGATCTGCCATGCTCTCTCTCTCTCTCTTTTTTTGCATAAGATGTGAAGTTTTGATCAAAGTTCATTTTATTGCATATGGAGGCCCAATTGTTTCAACACCATTTGTTGAAAATACTTGATTTGCCTATTTTCCTATGCCAAATTTCCTTTCCTACCTCTCTTAACTATTTATATATGGGTGTATCCTTTTCTGGACTCTCCCATTTGTTCTATTTGATTGTTTCTGTACAAAAACCAAACAATCTTATTTGCTATAGCTTAATAATAGGTCAATATCCGTCAGAGCAAACTTTTCTATTGGTAATTTTTTTTAACAGTCATGAATGGATGTTAAATTTTATCAAATGCTTTTTTTTATATGCTTACCTAGCATATAGTGAATTATGCCAGTTGATTTTCCTAATGTTAAAATAACCTTTCTTCCTAGAATAATCTAATTGTGTTATTGTATAAGTTACCCATTGCAGCAAGACAAACACCCCCAAATCTCGATGGCATCCAACAATAAACATTTATTCCCAGGCATCTTGGGTCATCTGGGTTTTGGCTGATCTAGGCTGCATGGCTTTGTCTGATGCTGTGGCAGTGGGGGCAGCTCATATTTTCTGAGGACTGTGGTTGGGTTGAGACAACTGTGCTCTGCATGCCCCTCACCCTTCTTGGATTAGCAGACTAGACAGGACATGTGCTTTTCATGGTAGAGGCATTATCAGGGAATCAACAGTGATCCAGTACTGTTGTCTACTCTGTGTACGTTATTCAAATATCACCACCTGTCTCACTACTATTCTATACAGCAAAGGAGAAAAACAATTTCTGGTCCAGGATCCAATTCAGGACCACACATTGTATTTACTTGTCATATTTCTTTAGCCTGTTTGACCAGAAACATTTCCTCAGTCTTTCTTTCATGTTCTTGATATTTATGAAGGGTAGAGGCCATTTCTTTTGTAGATACCTTTGTATTTTAGATGTGTTTTCTTAAACAGTCTCTAAGTGGATTTTGTTTATTGTTTTATACAGTTGGAAAACATATTTCTTCCACTAGATACTTATCTATTTACATTTATTATTGATAGTAGTTATTGATATACTTGGATATATTTCTACATCTTATCATGGATTTTCTATTTGTCCTACCTTTTTAATGTCGTTTTTCTCTTTTTTTTCTTGCATTCTTTTGAACTGAGTTTTTTTCTCATTCCATTTTCTTCTTTATTATATGCTTTGTTTCTGTTCTTTTACTTGTTATCCTAGATATTTTAATATACATATTTGGCTTATCAAGTCCTAAAGTTAATCATATCATCGCCCTCTTCTCTAGTAATACAGTTATCGTAAAACATTTAATCATGCCACTCCTGAAATGTATTATTTTTGGCATCCATTTTAGGTTTATTTTGTTTTTCTTTTAACTCCATAAGATGATATTATTATTATTTATAAAATCAATGTTTATTTAGTTTTATCCACATATTTACTACTTTCTTTCTTGATGATTTCTTTTTGCATCTTGGATCTTCCACCTGGGATCAATTTCCTTCTGCATAAAATATATATCTTTTAGAATTTCCCTTATTGAGTGTCTGTTGGTAGCAGTCTGTCAGGCTATTTGTGTTTGAAAATATCTTCCTTTGTCCCTTTTTTAAAAGACATTTTGAGTTTACAGTTCTAGAGTGTCAGCTATTTTTTTCTCAGCCCTTTGAAAATATTGTTCCATGGTCTTTTGATTTTCACTGTGTCTGTCTTTGTGCTTTATCTGAAGGTTAGCTGTCTTTTCTCTCTGGCTGCTTTTAAGAGATTTTCCTTGTCTTTGTTATTCTGTGCTTTCTCCAGGATGTATCTAGGCAGAGGTTTCTTTTTATTATCAAGCTTGGGATTCATTAGGCTTCTTCAACTTGTGGAGAGGTGTCTCATCACTTCTGAAAAATTTTTAATCATCAATCCAAATATTCTTTTTTCCTATTTTTTTCTCTGTTGTCCTTTTAGAGGTCTGATTTCACATATCTCTTAGTCTCTCTTTTGTAATTTCTGTCACGAGCTCTCTATGCTGCCTTTGGGATGATTTATTTGATCTGTCTTCCCATTTCACACTTCAGCTTTTTCTAGTCTGTCTGTTAGGCTTTAATTTGTTTTGTTCCAGAAGTTATATTTGTTTTAGTATATGTGCTACCAAAATGAGTACTACATATGTGTATATGTATTAATGTGCTTCATTTCTACAGTGGCTGTTTTTTCCCTCGTAATTTTAAACCATTCTTTAATTTATTTAGACAGAAAGCCTTTTAGACATTTTTTTCAGGTCTGTTCTGATGGCTTGTGCTTGGGCTTCATGGTACTGTTTTTGTCCTGTTACGTTTTGTGTCTTTTTTTTTTACTGTGACTTCATATTTCATTTTTTGTTTTGCGTGAATTCTTTGAAACTGTGATAAAGCTAAGACTCCAGAGAGGATTTGAATTTGTTTCTGTCAGGAACCTGGAGGAACTACCTACCCAGGACAACTTTAAACTGACTTCTTAGCTTGTGATTTATGGGACCTCCCCACCTGCCCCTGCCCCGGTAGTATGACTTTGGCATGAAGGCTGGCTTGTGGTTAAAAATTTTTAAGGAAGAGTCCTGCCCTCTCCAAGGCTAAATTTCTAGGTAGATAATTTTGCTTTCAGTGCCTTCTTTTTCTAGTTCCCTCTTACACTGGTGCTGTGGCCCTTTGCAGTCTCAGCTTTATGAAGTGGGCTCTCCAATTAAACCTCCCACGTTGGGTGAATCGTGGGCTTTGTGACCTCTGTTCTGTGGCTTTATGGGACTGAGAAAACCAAAAAAGCAAGCTCATTCATTTTGGCAAATGCTCCCCAAGGCAAAAAAAAAAAAAAAAAAAAAATCATTTCTCTGATTACCTCTCTGGGTTCCTACTTTCACTGAGTTCTCCTTACTAAATAGCCAGATAATTGATGTATTAAAATTTTTTTTATTGTATTTTATCCAGTATTATGTTTTCTGCAAGAGGGCCAAGCAATTTGGTACTTTGTTAACCAAATTGTTGGAAATAGAAATCTAGATATCAACTTGAAATTATAGTTGACCCTTGAACAACAAGAGTTTGAACTGGGCAGGTCCATTTATATAGGGATTTTTTTCAATAGTAACTGCTACAGTACTGAACCATCCACAGTTGTTTGAATATGTGGATGAAAAACTGCAGATATGAAGGAGCTGACTCTAAGTTGTACGAGGATTTTCCACTGTGGGGGCCAGGGAGGGGGACAGGTGGTGCCCTAACATCTGCATTGTTCAAGGGTCAACTGTATATTGGGGAAAACTTTCTTAATACTGAATAACTGGATAGCATTTGACTATCACAAGGTAAAATGTATGACAGTACTTTTCATAGAAAGCTAATAAAAGTATAGCCAGCAATAATATTGTAAATACATAAATAAAATAGTCAAGCGGTATTTGATCAGGATGTTAATGCAAACATGTACATTTGATTTTATCATTTAATACATTATTTATGTTAATGATTGTATAATAGAAAGAGCTGGCGTTTTGTGGGAGTGAAATATATTTTCCTGCCTTCCACTCTCAAAGATTCTCTAATACCCTGAATGCTGGCCTGGCAATGAAGGCTCTTCAAAATAAGCAGAGCTAATTTTGCTTCATTTTTCCTCTCCTCTCCTTGTAGAGACTTGTACCCTGAACTCCACCAGATTGCACCACCACTGGATCCTGACCAGGCTCTTTGCTTTGCCACCTCAAAGCCTTTCAACTTGTCCTTCCTTCTTCTCCCACCTAGGCCTTGATTATTTTTGCAGACAAAGAGTGCATCTTGTGTTTTCTATCTCTATTTCTACTTTGAGGTTTTTTTGGCAAAGAGTGCATCTTGTGTTTTCTGTCTCTATTTCTACTTTGAGGTTTTTTTTTAGAAAGCAACCTCTAGAAACCTCACCCTGACAAGATGTGATCTCTTTTTTTGCTACCCACAGCCTTTTAAACATCTCTTAAAGCTCTTCTATTCTGCCTTGCATTATCATTTTTTTCTTACCTTTTTTTTTTCTTTTTTGGTTCGAATGGAAACTTCTCGGATGCAGAGAATCTTATTCATAAGTGTGTTCCTCCCCAAATGCCAAAACCAGTGTCAAATACATTTGGTGTAGGTACAAGAAAAGTACTAGATGTAATACAATCAAAAAACATCTATTTAATTGGATGAAATAGACTAGTTTGAACACAGAGCATTCTTTTTTTTCAGTATTAGTGCATGCGAAGTTATGTATGGAGATAATAAAATGGTATGGGAAAAATGTGTGGCTGTATGTAAACGGGATTTGGAAACCTTGTGCTATGCAGAAGAAAGAAAATTATTTTTCACAATGTAGGTGAAAGAAAGAGAAATGATTGATTTGTTATTATTAACCTTGTGTATAAGTCTTTGTAAGTGGGTCTTTATTAAATTTTGCAGGATTATTGTCATGAATGAGAATTAGAGGAATTCTTCTAGGATATAATTAAGCATGGGCTAAATGCAAATTGCATAGTTTGAAGTCACCCAAGGGTAGCTTAAGTTTAACGTGATAATATTTCAAAATACTATTTTCTTATGTGAGGACTCCAGAATAACCGTGATCATTTCTTTTTTTCAGGTGGCAGACCTTTATTTCTGCTCCCTGTTAGATTTCTTGTGTTTTAAAAAGCCTCTGCTTTTATGTGAGACATCACCTGCAAGCCTCGCGGTTTCACCTTTTCATACTCTTCACCAGATACAAAGCACTTTGGTTTTGCTCTGCATTTTTAACTTTTTCAAAGCATGTTTACATTTTTTTATGCTTGCAACTCTGTGAAGTAGGAAGGATGAGTCTTTCTACTCACCTTTTACCGACGACAACCATGAGCCACAGAGCGGTTGAACTGTGGCTTAAAGGCAGTGGCGCTTCCGCAGCAGCCCACGCTGCTTCCCTTTCCTGAGTGAAATTACGTGGGCCCACAAGTTCTACTAGAACAAACACGGGGCCAGGCTAGGCAGGGCTGCTTGCCACACCTGTGTGATTGTGCACTCTACTGTGTGCACAGAGGACTGCAGGAAAATTAATGGGTCAGAGAAAGCTTGTTTATGAGTTCACATGTTTTATCTACTCTGTCGTTTGAACCAGCTTTCATAATGACCTCACATCATCACACTAAGAGTTATTCTCCAACTGACTTGGAGATCAGTTCACTTAATTTATGTCACCTGCTTTCTAACTGTTTTACATTCAGATGTGAAAATTTTAATTTTAAAATTAAGTTATGGGCTCCCAAGCCCCCAACTTGGAAGACCAGTTAACGTGCCTTTTGTTAATAGCCGAGTAAACACATCTCCAGCTGAGAAGCAGGGGCTGCTTTCAAATCATTTGCTTCATCTGGAACTAAATCCATGAATTAGCCCAACGGGGATGATGATGTTAGTCAAGAATCTGGGGAAGAAATGAAGGATGAAACTGTTCATATCTTCTTACTCTTTCGGTGATTCATGTACAACTTCCCAAAAGGTGAGGTTTTTCATAATACTCCTGTCAGAGGCTTATTTACCCCAAGATTTCCATTTTAATGTTGTGTTCAGCTTTGTGGCCTGTTTTCACAGTTTTGTCATTTAACTTCATTTCATTCTTCAGTTTTGCATTAAAGAATTAATTTAACTATAATGTTCTCTGTGAATAAGACCTTCGATTCCAAAATCTGTTTTTCACTAATGAATTTCTTTAATCCTTAGATAGTTGTCATTTTCCTCCAGACCAAATAAGTTTTTCTTTTTTCTCCATTATGATGACCTAAGTCAGGACTGCAGGCCAGAATATTCATTTTGCAAGTAAAGTAACCTCAACTTTTACTGCTTCCATTAGCTGTATTCAAGTGGTTCCCTTAAAATAATTCCTGGCCTTAGTTTTTGCATAATGAAAGTAATGAGGTGAGGTCACCAGCAGGCCGAGAGGGAGGTGGGATGACTCTTATCCTCAATAAAGGGCTGCTGGAGGTTGATAACTAGGTCAGCAAATGGGGTCTGGGGAGGACTAGGGTCGTCAGTGATGCTTTACTAGTTGAATGGAGGTTGTGTAGATGCAGTTTAGAGTAGGGCAGAGGTGCTGAACCTGGGGAACAGACTGAAGTTCTAGACCCTCTTCTGCTGCTTTCTAGCTCCAAGACCTTAGATAAATTACCTAATCTCTCTGAAGCTCGTATTCCTAACTTATAAAATAGGAACAATAACAATATCTCCTAGGGTCATTCTGTGTATCAGTTATCTGTCACTAAGTAACAAACTATCTCAAAACTCGGTGGCCTAAAACAGAATAATTTATTTGCTCACACTTTGGGCTCAGTTCTGCTGGGCAGTTCTTCTGTTGGTCTTTTCTGGAGTCACTCATGCAGCTACAGTGGTCTGGTGGTTTACCCGGTGGATCCAGGATGGCCTCACCCTGATCTGGCAGTCAGCTGAGACTGTCAGCAGAACGCCTCAGTTCTCTACGTGGCTGCTTCAGCAGCAAAGTCCAGGTTTCTTCCATGGCAATGGCAGTAATTCCAAGAAGGCAAGTCCCAAGGTGCAAATGCTTACCACGTCTCTGCTTATGTCACATTTGCTAAATGTCTTTGGCCAAAGCAAGTCACGTGATCAAGCCCAGGGTCAGTGAGGGTGGGAACTTTGCCACAGTATGGAGGCTTGATATATGTGGGACTATTATTGTAACAATCTGTACATTCTATTGGCCAAACGTGACAATGCATGGGAAATTAAAGTGTTGTATCAGTGTAAGTTTTGTGTGGTATGTATGCACGTGTAGTGGCAGGTGGGGAGAAGACATAGTACCTGAAAACTTTAACAGATATTGAATTTGCAGTCCTGAAAATAATTATTTAGTTTTTAATCTCTGACTTCCATTATTAAATTAAAATTAGTTAACTCAGGTGGGCTCAGAGGTACAGCATGCTGGAACCTGGATCATGTGATCAGTATATGAAGCTTGGAGAAAAGGACTCAGCTACAGGGAATTGGCACTGCAAGAGAATTGGTTCAAGGATATATCAAATTTATGGATGAATGAGTCATTCATCAGAACCTGAAGGTCTATTCTAATTGAGTTCAACTTGAAGGTCGGGATAGTCATCAATGTCATGAGAGCTCACCACACATCCTGCCTGTGGATGGAGATTGTAAAGATGAGGATTCATCTGAGACAGACTGGTGGGAACTAGGAAAGCACCATCCCTATACTAGAGGGGACTGGGGTAGGGCAGGGCACATAAGGAGGCAGAAATCAAGCCTACTTCTCTGGACTAGACAAAAATACATGGGGAAGGAGGGCAAATAGCGTATGAATTTGGGAGTACTGTGACTCAGGGCAGGGTGAGGCAGGTGCTTAGAGTTTGTGTGTCATGAGTGCCCTTAAAGTTGGTCTTTAAGGAATCTTGGGATGCAGACGGAGGATGTGGGAGGTCAGCAACCATCCTGAACCACTGGGTCCATTGTACAGGCAAGGCTGACTGTGAGGCTGAGGCTATTAAACTTCCTAAGTCAAGAACAACTTAGGAACTGAAGTGAAAGTGGCAGGTATCAATCGACCCAAATGAAAAGTTTGAGGAGGCTGATGCAGATGCCCTGCAGGATAGTGGGTCTCAAATGTCAGTGAGCACAGAAATTTCATGGTTAAAAATACACATCCCTGGACTCATCCCAGATATTGTGACTTAGTATATCTGACATGGTGCCCAGGAGTTTGCATTTTCAGGAAACAGCTTGGTGCTAACGATCTAACCTGTGCTCTACAATATGGTACACGTGTGGCTATTTAAATTTAAATTAGTTAAAATTAAATAAAATTAAAAATTTAGTTACTCGTCTACTAGCCACATTTCAAGTGCCCAATAGCCACATGTAGCTAATGGCAACAATATTGAACAGTGCAGAATTAGAACATTACCATCACTGCAGAAAGTTCTATTGGATGTGCTGGCTAAGCCACTTACTCAATAATTCCTTTTCTTTGGACCACATCTGGGTCGGCTAGGCCTTCCTGGTTTTGTGCCCCATCCCACGTCCATAACCACATCTACTTCCCAGATGAACAACCCTAACCTGAACAATGGTTCAGGACCATGGACAACAGCACACACGGCCATCTCTCCCCTCAAATAGTTTTAGTCACACAGTACTTAAGTCTAAGCAGGTGAAGAGCCAGGAAGGGGAGTCTAAAGTTAAGGAATCCAGTGGGGCAGGAAGCCATGTTGACATGAGAGTCTTTGAACCATACTGAAATCTTCAGCCCATAATCCCTTAGCTCAATGGTAGTGACTCTGGCTTCTGGCCACATCAGCTCTTCTCAAGGAGAGGTAGGGGGAAGAGAGCCTTGAGCTGCTGCTATTTAGAATGTATCATTAACAAGCACCATACCTCTAGGGCAGTGAAGTAGGAGATAAGAATAGAAAGAGTCAAGTGGGACTCTCTAAATTCTGGACTACCACTTACTTGTGATGCAACCATGGGGATGTTACTTAACTTCTTTGAGTCTCAGTTTTCCAATCTGTAAAATGGCTATAATAATATTAATGTTATGAAATGATAAAATACTTGTAATGCACCTCATGTAAGGTCTAGCACACAGTAGGCATTCAATAAATATTAGTTCTATTTCCCTTCTTGGTAATTTGGACTTTATACTCTTTAATGTGGCAGTCCCCAATTTACAGTACAGAGTCTCTGCTTTCTGGCAGCAGTGTCAAAATTTAGGGACAGAGGTGACTTGGTAGGCTATCATTTTTTGTCTGTCCCCAAGTAGGATCTTGTAGAGCTATGTAATTCAAGTACCCAGAATTTCAAATAGTGATCTGGAATTAGACTATCATGGCAGATTCTCCTTCTCCTCTCCCCTCCTCTTCCTCTTCTTCCATCTCTTCTTTCCTTTCTCTCTTCTTTCACCTCTATCTCTTCATCTTGCTTCTTCCTCCTACTTTTTCTCCTCTTTCTTCTGTTTCCTTCTTCCTCCTTTTCTTCTTCTTTTCCCTCTTCTGTCTTCCTCCTTTTCTTCTTTTTCTTCCTTTTCCTCCTTCTTCAGCTGCTGCTATGAGAACTGCCATACGTATGTATGTACAGAATCACAATCTCATTATCCACTGGAGCTTAGTGAGTTTTGTTAATGCAGTTTTTTTTTCCCCAAAATTTCGAACTGTTAGTGTGCTGATGTATTTGAGAACATAGGTATATCATTTTCCAAAGATATCTCTTTTACATAGGAATCAGGTGGTTTAAACTCATCAATTAAGATTAGTATGAGGGCTTCCCTGGTGGTGCAGTGGTTAAGAATCTGCCTGCCAGTGGAAGGCACACGGGTTCGAGCCCTGGTCCGGAAGATCCCACATGCCGCAGAGCAACTAAGCTCTTGCGCCACAACTACTGAGCCTGCACTCTAGAGCCCACGAGCCACAACTGCTGAGCCCGTGTGCCACAACTACTGAAGCCTGCGTGCCTAGAGCCCGTGCTCCGCAACAAGAGAAGCCACTGCAATGACAAGCCTGTGCACCGCAACGAAGAGTAACCCCCACCCGCTGCAACTAGAGAAAGCCCACGTGCAGCAATGAAGACCCAACACAGCCAAAAGTAAAATAAATAAATTTATTAAGAAAAGATTATTTTGAAATTATGCTTTCTTTTTTTAGCTTTATTGAAGTATAATTGACAAATAAATTGTTTAAGACATTTAAAGTATTCAATATGATGACTTGATATAAGTATACGTTGTGAAAGGATTTCCCCCATCTAGTTAATTCACACATCCATCACCTCACATATTCCCTGCCCCCTTTATTGGTGAGAACATTTAAGTTCTACTCTCTAGCAAGTTTTGATTATATAATACAGTGCTATGAACTATAGTCACCATGTTATACATTAGATCCTCTTATGGACCTTACTCAACTTATAATGATAGTTTGTGCGCTATTACCAACCTCTCCCTACCCTATTCCCCCTCCCCCATCAAGCCAGTGGCAATCACTTTTATACTCTCTGGTTTCTATACCTTGGCTATTGTGAATAATGCTGCAGTGAACATGGGAGTACAGATATCTCTTTGAGATAATGGTTTATTTTCTTTGGATATATATCCAGAAATGGGATTTCTGGATCATATGGTAGTTATATTTTCAATTTCTTGAGGAACCTCCATACTTTTTTCCACAGTGGTTGTATCAGTTTACATTCCCACTAACAGTACACAAGGGTTCTCTTTTTTCCACATCCTCCACAGCGTTTGTTATATCTTGTCTTTTTGATAATAGCCATACTAACAGGTGTGAGATGATATCTCATTGTGGTTTTGACTTGTATTTCCATGATAATTAGGGATATTGAACACCTTTTCCTCTACTTGTTGGCCATTTGTATGTCTTCTTTGGAAAAATATCTATTCAGGTCTTTCGTCCATTTTAAAATTGGGTTATTCGGTTTTCTGCTATTGAGTTGTATGAGTTCCTTGTATATTTTGGATATTAACCCCTTATTGAATATGTGGTTTGCAAATATTTCCTCCCAGTCCATAGGTTGCCTTTTCATTTTGTTCCTGATCTCCTTTGCTGAGCAGAGCCTTTTAGTTTGGTGCAGTCCTACGTGTTTATTTTGTTTTTGTTGCCTTTGCTTCTGCTGTCATATCCAAAAAATCATTGCTAAGACTGATGTCAAGGAGCTTACCCCTATGTTTTCTTCTAAAAGTTTTATGGTTTCAGGTCTTATGTTCAAGTTTTAATCCATTTTGAGTTGATTTTTGTGGATGGTGAAGATAGGGATCCAATTTCATCCTTTTGCATGTGGCTGTTGAGTTTTCCCAACACCGTTTATTGAAGAGACTATTTCCTTTCTCTATTTTTGGCTCCTTTGTTGTAAATTAACAACTATATATGGATGGGCTTATTTCTGGTCTCTCTATTCTGTTCCACTGATCTGTGTCTGTTTTTAATGCTTATACCATACTGTTTGATTACTATAGCTTTGTAATATAATTTGAAATCAGGAAATGTGATGTCTTCAGCTTTGTTCTTCTTTCTCAAGATTGGTTTGGCTCAAAGTTCATTGATTCTTAATTGATATATTATCTTTATTGAATATTTCATTTCTGAAATGTTATAGTTAACTGTAAACAATAATATTTAGAAATGCCTGCTACTCCAGAACATTTGCCTTCATCACCCTTTGTAATATTGTGAGGGTAGTATCTATATAATTTGGAATGAATCTACGTTCTAATTAAATTTAAATAACAGAAAAACATTCTTTTAGAGTAGAACATTTAAAAAAATGATGGTGTTTGGGGGACATAACAAATTGTTTGTCCCCTAGCAGGCACTGCTGTATTAAAGTTGTTCTAATCCAAAGGCCGTGTGTTAACTGACATAGTATAAATATGCATAATAACATGGAAGCAGTGGAAGATCTAGATTCCAATCCCCATCTGGCCATTTGCCAGGAATGCAGTGCTGAGCAAGTTGCTCAACTTCTCTAAGCCTCAGTGTCTTCATATGTAAAATGGGGATAATAACAACCTGCACGGATTTTTAAGGATCAGAGATAATATACAATGCTAGGCACAAAAATGCTAGAATTGATTTTACGTTACTTATATTTACTCTTGTCCAGGAAAAATTTAGAGAATCTAGTATTATATTCATAATGACAATGAGCATTACTAGGGAATCCTATTAATTTTATTAAAAGCAAACATAAACTTGCATCATATAATGTTGATTTCATTCTTTGCATTGAAGATAGTTATTTTAAATATACATAATAGAAGATCACATGATTCTGGAACGTACTGCTTGTAAAATTAAAAAGAAGTGGAATAGGTCAAACTACCAATTTTTAAAAATAAATAGTTATGAAGTTTCACAACTGGAGAAAAGTATTTCCCTTTCAAATTGCTCTGAAAGCATGGTTTTACTTACCTGATGCATAACTTACTGTCTCATTTTAATCGGATAAAAATGTGCCCTCCAGAGAATGAATTTTAATTTACTTTATTTTGACTTAATATGTTACCTGTTAAAATAACTAGGAGTGAAAACTTGGCTTTGATATGAAGGGAGAAAGGATCATGATTTGAAGTTCTTTTTCTTCAATTATTTTGACATCAACTTATAGTGAAAGGGAAGAAAAAACCCTAAGAAGTCTTTCTGCTTTGCATTTATGCCAAGTAGAAATCAAATATACTTCACTTGGATTTTTCTAATTATCGTATTTACTTTCTTTGTGAAGGTGGAAAACTTGATAATTTTAGAACGCTTTACCCTCTTTTGCTCTAGGATATCTATATTACAAAATAGAATGTACTACTTAAAAGAACTATTTACTTTTCTAATGATTTCCTCTTTCCACATTGGAGTGGTGAAATTTTCCTTCCCTTTTCATTACATCTGTCTTCAGTATCAAGCTACAAACACATTTTTGCCGGCCTTTGTACACAACAAATATAGACAAATTTGCTCATAATGGAGCCTGTGGTTACCCTTTCTACACAGGTATGGCGAGTCTTTTGCTTTTATTTATTTATTTTTATTTATTTTTTACTGAAGTATAGTTGATGTATAATATTATATGTCATAGGTGTACAATATAGTGATTCACAATTTTTAAAGGTTATACACCATTTATAGTTATTATAAAATATTGGCTATATTCCCTGTGTTGTACAATATATCTTGTAGCTTATTTTATACATAATAGTTTGTACCTCTTAATACCCTACCCCTATATTGCCCCTCTCCCTCCCCTCTCCCCACTGGTATCCACTAGTTTGTTCTCTGTATCTGTGAGTCTGCTTTCTTTTTTGTTATATTCACTAGTTTGTTGTATTTTTCAGATTCCACATATAAGTGATATCATATAGTATTTGTCTTTCTCTGTCTGACTTATTTCATTTAGCATTATACCCTCCAAGTCCATCCATGTTGCTGCAAATGGCACAATTTCATTCTTTTCAATGGCTGAGTAGTATCCCATTGTGTGTATATACCACATCTTCTTTATCCATTCATCTGTTGATGGATGTTTAGGTTGCTTCCATATCTTGGCAATTGTAAATAACGCTGCTATGAACATTGGGGTACACGTATCTTTTCAAATTAGTGTTTTTGTTTTTTTGGGGATACATACCCAGGAGTGGAATTGCTGGGTCATATGGTAGTTGTATTTTTAGTTTTTTTTTTTTAATAAATTTTTATTTATTTATTTATTTATTTATGGCTGTGTTGGGTCTTCGTTTCTGTGCGAGGGCTCTAGTTGCAGCAACTGGGGGCCACTCTTCATCGCGGTGCGCAGGCCTCTCACTGTCGCGGCCTCTCTAGTTGCGGAGCACAGGCTCCAGACGCACAGGCTCAGTAGTTGTGGCTCACGGGCCTAGTTGCTCCGTGGCATGTGGGATCTTCCCAGACCAGGGCCCGAACCCGCGTCCCCTGCATTGGCAGGTAGACTCTCAACCACTGTGCCACCAGGGAAGCCCTTGTATTTTTAGTTTTTTGAGAAACTTCCATACTGTTTTCCACAGTGGCTGCACCAATTTAAATTCCCACCAACAGTGTACAAGGGTTCCCTTTTCTCCACATCCTTGCCAACATTTGTTATTTGTGTTCTTTTTGATGATAGCCATTCTGACAGGTGTGAGGTGATAGCCCACTGTGATTTTGATTTGCATTTCCCTGATGATTAGTGATGTTGAACATCTTTTCATGTGCCTGTTAGCCATCTGCATTTCCTCTTTGGAAAAATGTTTATTCAATTCTTCTGCCCATTTTTTAATCGGTTGTTTGTTTTTTTGATTTTGGGGTATACGAACTATTTACATATGTTGGGTATTAACCCCTTATTGGTCATATCATTTGCAAATATTTTCTCCCAGTCAGTAGGTTGTCTTTTCATTTTGTCAATGGTTTCTTTTGCTGTGCAAAACTTTTAAGTTTAATTCGGTCCCATTTGTTTATTTTTGTTTTTATTTCCTTTGCTTTAGGAGACATCAAAAAAAATATTGCTGCGATTTATGTCAACGAGTGTTTTGCCTATATTTTCCTCTGGGACTTTTATGGTATCCGGTCTTACATTTAGGTCTTTAATCCATTTGGAATTTATTTTTGTATATGTTGTTAGAGAATGTTCTACTTTCACTCTTTTACATGTAGCTGTCCAGTTTTCCCAGTACCACTTACTGAAGAGACTGTCTTTTCTCCACTGTATATTCTTTCCTCCTTTGTGGTAGATTAATTGACCACAAGTGTGTGGGTTTAATGAGTCTTTTGCTTTTAAAGCAATGTATCTCATAGTAGCATGTGGTGGTGATTTTTTAAAAACCACTTAATTAAGGTATGACTGATACACAAAACACTGTATGTATTTATTGTATACAACTTGATGAATTTGGAGATAAGTATACACCTGTGAAATTGTCACCATAATCTATACCATAAACATATCTATCACGTCCAAATGTTTCCTCTCACCCTCTTTATTATTACTATTGTGTGTGAATAAGAACATTTAACATAGATCTACTGTTCTAGCGAATTTTAGAGTGTACAATACAGTATTATTAACGATGGGCACTATGCTGTATAGTTGATCTGTGATGCTGATTTAAAAAATAATATGCCAAGGAAAACTGGAGAATCATATATTTCACCTAAATAAGTTAAAATAGTAATGTTATTTCATAGACATTCTTTAGAAATGCAATAACCTATTTTTTTGTGTAACAGATTTTCAAACACTTATTTTTTTTTATTTTTTAAACATCTTTATTGAAGTATAATTGCTTTACAATGGTGTGCTAGCTTCTGCTTTACAACAAAGTGAATCAGTTACACATATACATATGTTGCCATATCTCTTCCCTCTTGCATCTCCCTCCCTCCCACCCTCCCTATCCCACCCCTCTAGGTGGTCACAAAGCACCGAGCTGATCTCCCTGTGCTATGCGGCTGCTTCCCACTAGTTATCTATTTTACATTTGGTAGTGTATATATGTCCATGACACTCTCTCACCCTGTCACATCTCACCCCTCCCCCTCCCCATATCCTCAAGTCCATTCTCTAGTAGGTCTGTGTCTTTATTCCCATCTTGCCACTAGGTTCTTCATGACCTCTTTTTTTTTTTTTTTCCCTTAGATTCCATATATATGTGTTAGCATACTGTATTTGTTTTTCTCTTTCTGACTTACTTCACTCTGTATGACAGACTCTAACTCCATCCACCTCATTACAAACACCTCCATTTCATTTCTTTTTATGGCTGAGTAATATTCCATTGTATATATGTGCCACATCTTCTTTATCCATTCATCCGATGATGGACACCTAGGTTGCTTCCATGTCCTGGCTATTGTAAACAGAGCTGCAATGAATATTTTGGTACATGACTCTTTCTGAATTATGGTTTTCTCAGGGTATATGCCCAGTAGTGGGATTGCTGGGTCATATGGTAGTTCTATTTTTAGTTTTTTAAGGAACCTCCATACTGTTCTCCATAGTGGCTGTATCAATTTACATTCCCACCAACAGTGCAAGAGTGTTCCCTTTTCTCCACACCCTCTCCAGCATTTATTGTTTCTAGATTTTTTTGATGATGGCCATTCTGACCGGTGTGAGATGATACCTCATTGTAGTTTTGATTTGCATTTCTCTAATGATTAAAGATGTTGAGCATTCTTTCATGTGTCTGTTGGCAATCTGTATCTCTTCTTTGGAGAAATGTCTATTTAGGTCTTCTGCCCATTTTTGGATTGGGTTGTTTGTTTTTTTGTTATTGAGCTGCATGAGCTGCTTGTAAATCTTGGAGATTAATCCTTTGTCCGTTACTTCATTTGCAAATATTTTCTCCCATTCTGAGGGTTGTCTTTTGGTCTTGTTTATGGTTTCCTTTGCTGTGCAAAAGCTTTTAAGTTTCATTAGGTCCCATTTGTTTATTTGTGTTTTTATTTCCATTTCTCTAGGACCTGGGTCAAAAAGGATCTTGCTGTGACTTATGTCATACAGTGTTCTGCCTATGTTTTCCTCTAAGAGTTTGATAGTGTCTGGCCTTACACTTAGGTCTTTAATCCATTTTGAGTTTATTTTTGTGTATGGTGTTAGGGAGTGTTCTAATTTCATACTTTTACATGTACCTGTCCAATTTTCCCAGCACCACTTATTGAAGAGGCTGTCTTTTCTCCACTGTATATGCTTGCCTCCTTTATCAAAGATAAGGTGACCATATGTGCGTGGGCTTATCTCTGGGCTTTCTATCCTGTTCCATTGATCTATATTTCTGTTTTTGTGCCGGTACCAAACTGTCTTGATTACTGTAGCTTTGTAATATAGTCTGAAGTCAGGGAGCCTGATTCCTCCAGCTCCATTTTTCGTTCTCAAGATTGCTTTGGCTATTCGGGGTCTTTTGTGTTTCCATACAAATTGTGAAATTTTTTGTTCTAGTTCTGTGAAAAATGCCAGTGGTAGTTTGATAGGGATTGCATTGAATCTGTAGATTGCTTTGGGTAGCAGAGTCATTTTCACAATGTTGATTCTTCCAATCCAAGAACATGGTATATCTCTCCATCTATTTGTATCATCTTTAATTTCTTTCATCAGTGTCCTATAATTTTCTGCATACAGGTCTTTTGTCTCTTTAGGTAGGTTTATTCCTAGGTATTTTATTCTTTTTGTTGCAATGGTAAACGGGAGTGTTTTCTTAATTTCACTTTCAGATTTTTCATCATTAGTATACAGGAATGCAAGAGATTTCTGTGCATTAATTTTGTATCCTGCTACTTTACCAAATTCATTGATTAGCTCTAGTAGTTTTCTGGTAGCATCTTTTGGATTCTCTATGTATAGTATCATGTCATCTGCAAACAGTGACAGCTTTACTTCTTCTTTTCCGATTTGGATTCCTTTTATTTCTTTTTCTTCTCTGATTGCTGTGGCTAACACTTCCAAAACTATGTTGAATAATAGTGGTGAGAGTGGGCAACCTTGTCTTGTTCCTGATCTTAGTGGAAATGGTTTCAGTTTTTCACCATTGAGGACAATGTTGGCTGTGGGTTTGTCATATACGGCCTTTATTATGTTGAGGAAAGTTCCCTCTATGCCTACTTTCGGCAGGACTTTTATCATAAATGGGTGTTGAATTTTGTCGAAGGCTTTCTCTGCATCTATTGAGATGATCATATGGTTTTTCTCCTTCAATTTGTTAATATGATGTATCACGTTGATTGATTTGCGTATATTGAAGAATCCTTGCATTCCTGGGATAAACCCCACTTGATCATGGTGTATGATCCTTTTAATGTGCTGTTGGATTCTGTTTGCTAGTATTTTGTTGAGGATTTTTGCATCTATGTTCATCAGTGATATTGGCCTGTAGTTTTCTTTCTTTGTGACATCTTTGCCTGGTTTTGGTATCAGGGTGATGGTGGCCTCGTAGAATGAGTTGGGGAGTGTTCCTCCCTCTGCAATATTTTGGAAGAGTTTGAGAAGGATAGGTGTTAGCTCTTCTCTAAATGTTTGATAGAATTCGCCTGTGAAGCCATCTGGTCCTGGGCTTTTGTGTGTTGGAAGATTTTTAATCACAGTTTCAATTTCAGTGCTTGTGATTGGTCTGTTCATATTTTCTATTTCTTCCTGGTTCAGTCTCGGCAGGTTGTGCATTTCTAAGAATCTGTCCATTTCTTCCAGGTTGTCCATTTTATTAGCATAGAGTTGCTTGTAGTAATCTCTTATGATCGTTTGTATTTCTGCAGTGTCAGTGGTTACTTCTCCTTTTTCATTTCTAATTCTATTAATTTGAGTCTTCTCCTTTTTTCTCTTGATGAGTCTGGCTAATGGTTTATCAATTTTGTTTATCTTCTCAAAGAACCAGCTTTTAGTTTCATTGATTTTTGCTATTGTTTCTTTCATTTCTTTTTCATTTATTTCTGATCTGATCTTTATGATTTCTTTCCTTCTGCTAGCTTTGGGGTTTTTTTGTTCTTCTTTCTCTAATTGCTTTAGGTGCAAGGTTAGGTTGTTTATTCGAGATGTTTCCTGTTTCTTGATGTAGGCTTGTATTGCTATAAACTTCCCTCTTAGAACTGCTTTTGCTGCATCCCATAGGTTTTGGATCGTCGTGTCTCCATTGTCATTTGTTTCTAGGTATTTTTTGATTTCCCCTTTGATTTCTTCAGTGATCACTTCGTTATTAAGTAGTGTATTGTGTAGCCTCCATGTGTTTGTATTTTTTACAGATCTTTTCCTGTAATTGATATCTAGTCTCATAGCGTTGTGGTCGGAAAAGATACTTGATACGATTTCAATTTTTTTAAATTTACCAAGGCTTGATTTGTGACCCAAGATATGATCTATCCTGGAGAATGTTCCATGAGCACTTGAGAAAAATGTGTATTCTGTTGTTTTTGGGTGGAATGTCCTATAAATATCAATTAAGTCCATCTTGTTTAATGTATCATTTAAAGCTTGTGTTTCCTTATTTATTTTCATTTTGGATGATCTGGCCATTGGTGAAAGTGGGGTGTTAAAGTCCCCTACTATGATTGTGTTACTGTCGATTTCCCCTTTTATGGCTGTTAGTATTTGCCTTATGTATTGAGGTGCTCCTATGTTGGGTGCATAAATATTTACAATTGTTATACCTTCCTCTTGGATCGATCCCTTGATCATTATATAGTGTCCTTCTTTGTCTCTTGTAATTGTCTTTATTTTAAAGTCTATTTTGTCTGATATGAGAATTGCTACTCCAGCTTTCTTTTGATTTCCATTTGCATGGAATATCTTTTTCCATCCCCTCACTTTCAGTCTGTATGTGTCTCTAGGTCTGAAGTGGGTCTCTTGTAGACAGCATATATATGGGTCTTGTTTTTGTATCCATTCAGCCAGTCTGTGTCTTTTGGTGGGAGCATTTAATCCATTTACATTTAAGGTAATTATCGATATGTATGTTCCTATTCCCATTTTCTTAAATGTTTTGGGTTTGTTATTGTAGGTGTTTTCCTTCTCTTGTGTTTCTTGCCTAGAGAAGTTCCTTTAGCATTTGTTGTAAAGCTGGTTTGGTGGTGCTGAACTCTCTCAGCTTTTGCTTGTCTGTAAAGGTTTTAATTTCTCCATCAAATCTGAATGAGATCCTTGCTGGGTAGAGTAACCTTGGTTGTAGGTTTTTCTCCTTCATCACTTTAAGTATATCCTGCCACTCCCTTCTGGCTTGCAGAGTTTCTGCTGAAAGATCAGCTGTTAACCTTATGGGGATGCCCTTGTGTGTTATCTGTTGTTTTTCCCTTGCTGCTTTTAATATGTTTTCTTTATATTTAATTTTTGATAGTTTGATTAATATGTGTCTTGGCGTGTTTCTCCTTGGATTTATCCTGTATGGGACTCTCTGTGCTTCCAGGACTTGATTAACTATTTCCTTTCCCATATTAGGGAAGTTTTCAACTATAATCTCTTCAAATATTTTCTCAGTCCCTTTCTTTTTCTCTTCTTCTTCTGGGACCCCTATAATTCGAATGTTGGTGCGTTTAATGTTGTCCCAGAGGTCTCTGAGACTGTCCTCAGTTCTTTTCATTCTTTTTTCTTTATTCTGCTCTGCAGTAGTTATTTCCACCATTTTATCTTCCAGGTCACTTATCCGTTCTTCTGCCTCAGTTATTCTGCTATTGATCCCATCTAGAGTATTTTTAATTTCATTTATTGTGCTTGTCATCGTTTCTTGGTTCCTCTTTAGTTCTTCTACGTCCTTGTTAAATGTTTCTTGCATTTTGTCTATTCTATTTCCAAGACTTTGGATCATCCTTACTATCATTATTCTGAATTCTTTTTCAGGTAGACTACCTATTTCCTCTTCATTTGTTAGGTCTGGTGTGTTTTGACCCTGCTCCTTCATCTGCTGTGTGTTTTTCTGTCTTCTCATTTTGCTTATCTTACTGTGTTTGGGGTCTCCTTTTCACAGGCTGCAGGTTCGTAGTTCCCGTTGTTTTTGGTATCTGTCCCCAGTGGCTAAGGTTGGTTCAGTGGGTTGTGTAGGTTTCCTGGTGGAGGGAACTAGTGCCTGTGTTCTGGTGGATGAGGCTGGATGTTGTCTTTCTGGTGGGTTCGTCCACGTCTGGTGGTGTGTTTTGGGGTGTCTGTGGCCTTATTATGATTTTAGGCAGCCTCTCTGTTAATGGATGGGGCTGTGTTCCTCTCTTGCTAGTTGTTTGGCATAGGGTGTCCAGCACTGTAGCTTGCTGGTCGTTGAGTGAAGCTGGGTCTTGATGTTGAGATGGAGATCTGTGAGAGATTTTCGCCGTTTAGTATTACGTGGAGCTGGGAGGTCTCTTGTGGACCAGTGTCCTGAAGTTGGCTCTCCCACCTCAGAGGCACAGCCCTGATGCCTGGCTGGAGCACCAAGAGCCTTTCATCCACACGGCTCAGAATAAAAGGGAGAAAAAATGGAAAGAAAGAAAAAAAGAGGATAAAATAAAATAAAATAAAGCAATTATAATAAAAAATAATAAAAAAATTATTAAGAGTAAATTTATTAAGAAAAAAATTTTTTTTAATTTTTAAAAATAGATTTATTAATTTTTTATACTAAAAATAAAAAAAAATTATTTAGAAAAAATTTATTAAGAAAAAAAATTTTTTAATTTTTTAAAATAAAAAATGTGAAAAAACTTATTAAAAATTTTTTTAAAAATAGAAAATAAGGAAAAAATTATTAAGAAAACATTTATTAGGGAAAAAAAAAATTTTTAAGCCAAAAAAAAAAAAAAAAAAAAAAAAAACGGACGGCCCTAACCCTAGGACTAACGGTGAGAGCAAAGCTATACAGACAAAATCTCACCCAGAAGCATACACATCTACACTCACAAAAAAAAGGAAAAGGGGAAAAGTTAATATATCCTGCTCCCAAAGTCCATCTCCTAAATTTGGGATGATTCGTTGTCTATTCAGGTATTCAACAGATGCAGGCACATCAACTTGTTTGTGGAGCTTTAATCCGCTGCTTCTGAGGCTGCTGGGAGAGATTTCCCTTTCTCTTCTTTGTTCGTACAGCTCCCGGGCTTCAGCTTTGGATTTGGACCCGCCTCTGCGTGTAGGTCCCCTGAGGGCGTCTGTTCCCCGCCCAGACAGAACGGGGTTAAAGGAGCAGCTGATTCGGGGGCTCTGGCTCAGTCAGGCCGGGGGGAGGGAGCGGTACGGAGGAGGCGGGTCGAGCCTGCGGCGGCAGAAGCCGGCGTGACGTTGCAGCAGCCTGAGGCGCGCCGTGCGCTCTCCCGGGGAAGTTGTCCCCGGATTACGGGAGCCTGGCCGTGGCGGGCTGCACAGGCTCCCGGGAGGGGCGGTGTGGAGAATGACCTGTGCTCGCCCACAGGCTTTTTGGTGGCGGCAGCAGCAGCCTTAGCGTCTCATGCCCGTCTCTGGGGTCCGCGCTGATAGCCGCGGCTCGCGCCCGTCTCTGGAGTTCGTTTAAGTGGCGCTCTGAATCCCCTCTCCTTGCACGCCGCGAAACAAAGAGGCAAGAAAAAGTCTCCCGCCTCTTCGGCAGCTGCAGACTTTTTCTCGGGCACCCTCCCGGCTAGCTGTGGTGCGCCAGCCCCTTCAGGCTGTGCTCACGCAGCCAACCCCAGTCCTCTCCCTGGGATCCGACCGAAGCCCGAGCCTCAGCTCCCAGCCCCCGCCCGCCCCGGCGGCTGAGCAGACAAGCCTCTCGGGCTGGTGAGTGCTGCTCGGCGCCGAGCCTCTGTGCGGGAATCTCTCCGTTTTTCCCTCTGCGTCCCTGTTGCTGTGGGATCCGCGCTGATAGCCGCGGCTCGCGCCCGTCTCTGGAGCTCGTTTAGGCGGCGCTCTGAATCCCCTCTCCTTGCGCGCCGCGAAACAAAGAGGCAAGAAAAATTCTCTTGCCTCTTTGGCAGCCGCAGTCTTTTTCCCGGACTCCCTCCCGGCTAGCACCGAAGCCCGAGCCCCAGCTCCCAGGCCCCGCCCGCCCCGGCGGCTGAGCAGACAAGCCTCTCGGGCTGGTGAGTGCTGGTCGGCACCGCTCCTCTGTGCGGGAATCTCCGCTTTGCCCTCCGCACCAATGTGGCTGCGCTCTCCTCCGTGGCTCCGAAGCTTCCCCCCTCTGCTACCCGCGGTCTCTGCCCACGAAGGGGCTTCCTAGTGTGTGGAAACCTTTCCTCCTTCACAGCTCCCTCCCACTGGTGCAGGTCCCGTCCCTATTCTTTTGTCTCTGTTATTTCTTTTTTCTTTTGCCCTACCCAAGTACGTGGGGATTTTCTTGCCTTTTGGGAGGTCTGACGTCTTCTGCCAGCGTTCAGTGGGTGTTCTGTAGGAGCAGTTCCACGTGTAGATGTATTTCTCATGTATCTGTGGGGAGGAAGGTGATCTCCGCGTCTTACTCTTCCGCCATCTTGCCCCTCCCTTCTCAAACACTTATTAAAGCCAATTACCCAATGGGTTTTGGTGTTAGCTGCTCAGGGTGAGGGCAGGAGCATTAATCAGCTTACTTCACCCTGCCCGGCCATGCTAGGATGGATGACGGGAAAGCAGTTAACAGATAACTGCAGTGTGGCAAACTAGCTACAGGCACTGAAATATGCTAGGAGGACCATTGATATGGTTAGCTGTGTAAATGATGCATTTTTAGTCAAAAGAAAAATGACAAAATGAACTCCCACCCAGGCCAAGAAATAGAATTTTGTTCTGTACCGGGTACCCCCTGTGTGTTTCTACCAGGTCATATTCCTCTCCCTCCTGGCTGAATTTTGTGTGATATTGCCTTATTTCATCATAGTTTTATCCCTCTGTATGCATTTTAGTGAACATCAGTGGTTTCTGCTTTATATAAATAGAATCATACTTAGATATTCATCTGTGACTTGCTCCTTTGCTTCAGTTTTGGATTTTTGAGATTCATCCTTGTTGATGCATGGTGTTCCAGATATTCATTTTCACTAGTGCAGATTATCCCAGTATATGAACACACTACCACTTAGCTATCTGTTCTACTGTTGATTGACATTTGTGCTGTTTCCTCTTTCTTTGGTATTACTTACAGTGAGATTATAAATATATTTGTATTCTCATGTACATGTGCATGAGTTTCTCTAGGAGATTTAACTAGTAGTGGGACTGGATCATGCAATATATGTTTTCAAATAAGTGTTTTCCAAATTGGTTGTAATAATTGTAACAACTAACAATCCTATCAGCTGTGTATGAGAGCTCCTGTTTCTTCACTTCTTTGCCAACACTTGTTATTTCTCTACTACATTTGTAGTGTGGCTATAGGCTTTAGAACTATAGCAAACCTGGCTTCAAATCCTGGTTATAGCCTGTGACCTTGAACTAATAATATCAGCTTGCTGAGTTCTTGTAACTAATAAATGATACAATGTATTAAAAGATGCCTATGCATCTTTACACTTGTAACCATGAATTATTTTTGCTATTATTACATATTCCTTATAATAAGCTTTAGGACTCTTTAAGAAAATTAAAAATAAAAAGATTCATTCTCTATCATATGTTATTTAGAACAATCCCAACTTCCTTTCTAACAATGTCATTTGACAAATGCATATATAGTATGATGCATACGTATTTTACACACATTCACCTACATATACAGGTAAATTGAGGAACAAAGCACTTCTATATGTGGTGGAGAATATTCTGTTGGTCTGGCTAAAAACAGAAATATCGAGATATGTAGAACTATTTATCTTTCTTATTGAATAAATATTTAGTCCAGGAAAATTCCTTTCTGGTTCTCCTTAAAGGCAGACAAGGGTAGTTTTCCATTCCTGACAGTTTTCTGAGGGCATCTGTGATGGATTAAAGATAGCTTCAAGTTGTTTGACACTTCTTACATTGAGAAGTGCATTTCTCCTCCCCTTGAATCAGGGCTGGCCTGGATTGTTTTGATCAACAGAGCACAACAGAAGTGATGATGCCCGTTCTGGGGCTAGACTCTAAGAGGTCAGACAGGCTTCTCCTCTGTCTCTTGGAGTCCTGATCACAAGTCAACCATCAGGTAAGAACTCTAACAACCCTGCTGGAGAAAACATGTGGAGAAGTCCTGAGATTATATAGTGAGGCAGAGGAGCTCAACTAAACCCAGCCATCTGCAGCACTGTTAAGACATTGGGCTAGTGAGGGAAGCAGCTCCAACTAACCTCCAGCCTAGCCCAGCCTCTGGCTGAATAGCGCACGTGACCCCACTGGATGCCATATGGAGCAGAAGAATCGCCTAGCCCAGCCCTTCCCAAATCATAAATATAATAAAAAGGTGCTGTTTTAAGCCACTGGGTTTTGGTAGTTTGTTACACGGCAGTAAATAACTGAAAGAGTAAGTTTTCAAGGATGGTGCCCGGGGTGGTGGAATGCTGCATTATTCTGTTTCTGGCCAACGTGAGTTCTCATGTCTGACTCTAGAAATGGAGATTCCTTGTATATGTGAAGGACCAACAGCTATTCTGACAGTGACTCAAGGGTTTTAATCAAATCTCAAAAAACTAAGAACTGCAGTATTTGGCAACACAGATGATTTGTCCAACTCAGCCTCTGAAGTAGCACCAATGGGTAGATTGTAAAAAGCTTAGATGACTTCCATGGTGTTGGTCTCAAAATGTTTAAGATTTTTCTCTCAGATATCCTACTTTCCTTTAATTATATTTTTTATTTGCTAAACATGCATAAGCTTATTTGTGTTCTTAGCTAAAACATTCTTATAAAGTATACTTCCTTTTGTTGGAATTAAATTACATCTTTTAAGCTTTAAGTGGCATCTTCTAGTTCTAGCATTCTAGGGTTTAGTGAAAAGTCCCTACAACACTATTTATACCTCTAAGGATTTACAACCTTCAAATCTCCAATTTTATCATGTTTTGGTCTCTTGTTTTCATACATTTTCCCTGATCTAAAAAAATAATTAATTACCCTTCTCTGGATTTTTTTGAATTTCTAATAGTATTTTTTTTGCAATTACTATATAGAATGGAAAATTTTAATCTTCTATACTCTGTCTGTTCCTAGCATTCTGTTGGGTTTATAATTCAGAGCAGCCTATTGGGATGATGTGGTGAAACTTCGCCTTCCCAGTGATTATAGATATTCCCCAAATGATTTCTCATTGGCAGGAATCCTGGAAGCTCATCTTTCCTTTTCCTTTACTTCTCCCCAGCGTATTGAACACTATCCCTTATACCCTCAGTTTCTGCCTGGGGTCCTAGTTCAAATAGCACAGAACCAAATTAGCTCAGAATCATAAGCCTGTATCCACCAGACTTTGGGCATCACCTCTGCCCAGTGATACCCACTAAACTTACCATCCAAGCACATCAAATCCTCCAGAGAGGCCATTGACATAGAATGGATGAGCACCCTTGGTGATTCCGCCATACCACATCCCCTTGACTTGAAGGATGTGTTTTCAACTTCTCTTCTCGCCCTTATGGAACATGTAGCACAGTCCAGGACGACTCCAGGCCAAGATTTTTCCCCAGGAAACTTAAAAAAAACCCTCTTTATTATGGAAACGTTCAAACATACACAAAATAGAGAAAATAGAAAAGTAAATCCCCTGTACTTACTTACTTACTCACTTGGCTTCAACAATTATCAGTATGTGTCCAATCTTGTTTCCTCTATGTTCCTAACTATTCTCACCTCTTACTTCTTCTAACTCCACTGGATTATTTTAAAGCAAATCCCAGGTGTCATATTACTTCATTGTAAAATCTTTAGTATTTACCTCTAAAAGATAAAGAATTTTTTTTAAACCATAATACCATTATCATGTCTACAATACTTAATAATTTCAGGTAACAGTGTATCATGGGAAAATATCTTGAGCCTATATAATATTATTAATGTAGGTTTGAATTGCTTTTCTTAGAATGCATTACCTATCCTTATTCACACAGTATAAAATCATCCAACAATTCATCTTCATTCATTTGGCATGCACTATTGAAAGAAATTTAAGGATCATCTACAAACTCTGCTTCCTATGCAATCACCTTCTTTATTTTAGCATTGAATAAGATTGATTTGAGTACTAATCACTTAGGGAGGAAATCCTGTTGTTGACACATCTCCACCCAAGGAAAGGGATATTTAGTATTTACCCCTTTGTCTCCCATATTTTTGAAGTCAATTCCCCATCCACATCAAAATATTACTTTTAGGGACTTCCTTGGTGGCGCAGTGGTTAAGAATCTGCCTGCCAATACAGGGGACATGGGTTCAATCCCTGGTCTGGGAAGATCCCACGTGCCGCGGAGCAGCTAAGCCCATGCGCCACAACTACTGAGCCTGCGCTCTAGAGCCCACAGCCACAGCTACTGAAGCCCACGCACCTAGAGTCTGTGCTCTGCAGCAAGAGAAGCCTGCGCACTGCAACTAAGAGTAGCTCCCGCTCGCCGCAACTAGAGAAAGCCTGCACGCAGGAACGAAGACCCAATGCAGCCAAAAATAAATAAATAAATAAATAAAAATACTACTTTTAGCCCCTATTTTTAAAAATGAAAAGAAGCTATTATCAAAAGGGTTTCTAGTCAGCTTTATTGAGGTATAATTTACATACAATAAAATTCACTTATTTTAAGTGGATAATTCAATGAGTTTTGAAAAATGCATGCAGTCATGTAACAGACACCACAATCAAGATATAGAACAACTATGTCATCCCCAGAAGTTCCCCTACATCTCCACCAACACTCTACCGCTTGGCCCATGGCAATGACCAACCTATTTTCTACCACTATAGTTTTATCATGTAATGTAATCTTTTGTATTCGGCTTCTTTCACTTAGCATAATGTTTTTGCAAATCATCACCTGTAACAGTAATTATTCTTTTTATTGCTGTGTATTACTCCATCATAGAATATGCCAAAATTTGTTTATCCATTCATAGTTGATGGATATTTAGATGGTTTCCAGTTTCTGGTTGTTGTGAATAAAGCTTCTATGCAAATTTGAGTATAAGAAGTCTGTGTGTGGATTTATGTTTTCATTTCTCTTAGGTCAGTACCTGGGAGTGGACGTACTGGATCATATGCTAAGTGTATGTTAACTTATAAACTACCAAACTGTTTTCTATAGTGGCTGAACCAATTTGCATTTCCAACAGAAAACTATGAAAGTTCCAGTTTCTCCACATCGTAGAAAACTGTCAGTATTTAATTTTAGCCATTCTAGGGATTGTGTAGTGGTATCTCTTGGTTTCCCTAATGACTAATGATGTTGGACATCTTTTCATGTACTACTTATTTGCTATTCGTTTATCTTCTTTTATGGACTTTCTGTTTTTAAAACTGAGTCGTCCATCTTATTGAACTACAAGAGTTCTTTTTATTCTGGACATAAGTCTCATGTCAGATACAAGTATTGTGAATATTTTCTTCAAGACTGTGGCTTACCTTTTCATTTTTAAACAGTGATTTTTGAAGAGCAAAAGTTTTAAATTTTGACAAAGTCCAAGTCATCAATCTTTTTCTTTTAGAATTTGTGTTTATCCTATTAAAAATTACTTGCCTAACCCAAGGTCACTAAGATTTTCTCCTATGTTTTCTCCTAGAAGTTTCATAGCTTTAGTTTTACATTTAGGCCCATGATCATTTTGAGTTAATTTTTGTGTATGATGTGAGGTAAGGGTTCAGAATCATTTTATTTTTGCATATGGATATTCAATTTTTACAACCTCATTTTTGAAAAGGTTATCATTTCCCTATTTAATTGTCTTGGCATCTTTGATGAAAGTCAGTTGACCATATATATGTGAGTCTATTTCTGGACTGTGTTCTGTTTCATTGTTGATCTTTATGTTTATCTTTATTTCCTATATTCTCATTCTATATGTCTGTCTTTAGTCAGTACCACACTATCTTGATTACTGTAGCTTTACAGTGAAATGTGCAAAAATTTTGCCAGGATTTTTGTTGGAATTGCATTGAGTCTATAGATCAATTTGGGAGCAAGGACAGTAGATTGGAGCAGCCGTCTTGAAGGCTGCCATCACCAGCTTGTTGCTATAATTCTACTATCTTTTTTAAAATGGAAAATAGAATGACTGGGCACATCTGTCCAAATTTCATATCTGTACTTGGTATGTCTTGACCAATGCTAGTGAGCCTCCAGCCTTCCTTAATAAGACAGTGTGGGATGTCTTCCCAGAAGTTTACAAGGGCAAATGTCAAAATTTGGATGTATGCAACTGTTATTCAATCATTCATTCTACAAATATTTATTAAGGGTGTACTATGTGCCAGGTACAGTTCTAGGTGCTGGGGGTATAGCATTTAACAAAGCAGACAAATATCCCTGCCTTAAAAGGGCCTATCTTCTAGCCTAAAGAACCATAAGTATATAGGATTGATTAAAAGTAGAACCTTAAAAAGTATTTTACTTCTTGATCTAATACTATCTCTTCTAAGAATTTATCTGAAGAAAATAATGAGATGTTGTCAAAAGTTATGTAAAAATGTTCATTGCAACATTTATGATAGAACCATCCCCCCTCCAAAAACTACATAGTTAATATAGAGGAATGATTAAATAACTGGTGATATATGCATTTGATGAAATATTATGTAATCATTAAAACTTTAAATTTTAGAAGACTGTAAGACCACGGGATAGATAATTTAAAATGTCAAATCATTTCCTGGTAAGACTGAACCAAGTTACGTCTACCAGCAGTGTTTGAGCGTATCCATCTAACTTTACCCTTGCTGCAGTGAGTACTTTGAAAAAACAGAATGTGGAATAATCTTGTGTGTGTGTGTGTGTATGTGTGTGTGTGTGTGTCTAATTACACAGTAAAGCCAGAGCCAGTTTGGATGGCAAAAATGGTATCTCATTTTAATTGACAATTCTTTATTACTAGTGACAATGAATATTTTTGGTCATCTGTTTAGGCTATTTTTGTATTTCTTTTGTGAACTGTTTTTCTTTTTAAAAGGAATTTGGATAAATTCTTCAGGTTTAATTTGTTGAGAAGGCACCCGGTTAGTGAGGTTTTTGTTCTTGTATTGAGAAATCTATTTATTGTGCTACAATGTGGCTTATGAAAGATGCTTTAAAAATTTAAAGTATTCTTTAGGTTTACTTGGAAAGGCAGTAATTTAATGATACTTTAAATTAGAAAAAGCTCACACCAAACTAATTTGAGCAGTAAATACTCATCATTCTTTTCCCATATTTCTTTGCTATTTAAAAAGCTTACTGATAGGTAGGGCAAAACTTGATGTATTGTTGATTTTGCCTATTGTTTTAGATATTTTAAAATATGTATTTCTTGCATATTTGAGCACTATATATTCAACTGCTCTACTCTTCCTGTTTTTGGAAACATCTGCTTCTATAACTTTTGACATTAAATTTTAATTTGAGGGAATTCCCTGGTGCTTCCACTGCTGGGCCGGGTTCAATCCCTGGTCGGTGAACTAAGATCCCACAAGCCACGTGGTGTGGCCAAAATAATAATAATAATAAATTTTAATTTGAGAAATAAAAAATAAAACTAATAGCCTAGGGCCAAAAGAAAGAAAATTGTTAAATGTACATCTAAGAAATGGAAAGCACTCACCATCTGTCACTGAATTGCTTTTCTAAAATACAATGAGAGGACTTCCCTGGTGGCTCAGTGGTTAAGAATCCACCTGCCAATGGAGGGGGCACGGGTTGGAGCCCTGGTCCGGGAAGATCCCACATGCTACAGAGCAACTAAGCCCGTGCGCCACAACTACTGAGCATGCGCTTTAGAGCCCGCGAGCCACAACTACTGAGCCCAGGTGCCACAACTACTGAAGCCTGTGCGCCTAGAGCCCGTGCTCCGCAACGAGAGAAGCCACTGCAGTGAGAAGCCCGTGCACCACAACAAAGAGTAGCCCCAGCTCACCACAACTAGAGAAAGCCTGCACGCAGCAACGAAGACCCAACCAAAAAATAAATAAATAAAAAGAAAAAAAAAAGAGAAGATGTAGAAACATATTACATCATTGTGTTCAAGCAAATGCAAAGAGTTGGAGTTAGTATGACATGTTTGGAAGACATGAGAGATGGTTCACGGAGAGAAGGGTGTTGGCATTGAAGAAAGGCGAGGAAAAGCTGGGTGGACAAGGTGGGACCAGATCATGGGAACCGTAGGTGCCATGCTGAGGAGATTGAAATTCTTTTTTTTTTTTTTTAACATCTTTTTTGGAGTATAATTGCTTTACAATGTTGTGTTAGTTTCTGCTGTATAACAAAGTGACTCAGCTATATGTATACATATATCCCCATATCCCCTCCCTCTTGCGTATCCCTCCCACCCTCCCTATCCCACCCCTCTAGGTGGTCACAAAGCACTGAACTGATCTCCCTGTGCTATGTGGCTGCTTCCCACTAGCTATCTATTTTACATTTGGTAGTGTATATATGTCAATGCCACCCTCTCACTTCGTCCCAGCTTACCCTTCCCCCTCCCCATGTCCTCAAGTCCATTCTCTACATCTGCGTCTTTATTCCTGTCCTGCTCCTAGGTTCTTCAGAACCTTTTTTTTTTTTTTTAGATTCCATATATTTGTGTTGGCATACGGTATTTGTTTTTCTCTTTCTGACTTACTTCACTCTGTATGACAGACTCTAGGTCCATCCACCTCACTACAAATAACTCAATTTCGTTTCTTTTTATGGCTGAGTAATATTCCATTGTATATATTTGCCACATCTTCTTTATCCATTCATCTGTCGATGAACACTTAGGTTGCTTCCATGTCCTGGCTATTGTAAATAGAGCTGCAATGAACAATGTGGTACATGACTTTTTTTGAATTATGGTTTTCTCAGGGTATATGCCCAGTAGTGGCATTGCTGGGTCGTATGGTACTTCTATTTTTAGTTTTTTAAGGAGCCTCCATAGTGGCTGAATCAATTTACATTCCCACCAACAGTGCAAGAGGGTTCCCTTTTCTCCACACCCTCTCCAGCATTTATTGTAGATTTTTTGGTGATGGCCATTCTGACCAGTGTGAGGTGATACCTCGTTGTAGTTTTGATTTGCATTTCTCTAATGATTAGTGATGTTGAGCATCCTTTCATGTGTTTGTTGGCAATCTGTATATCTTCTTTGGAGAAATGTCTATTTAGGCCTTCTGCCCATTTTTGGATTGGGTTGTTTGTTTTTTTGATATTGAGCTGCATGTGCTGCCTGTATATTTTGGAGATTAATCCTTTGTCAGTTGCTTCATTTGCAAATATTTTCTCCCATTCTGAGGGTTGTCTTTTCGCCTTGCTTATGGTTTCCTTTGCTGTGCAAACGCTTTTAAGTTTCATTAGGTCCCATTTGTTTATTTTTGTTTTTATTTCCATTTCTCTAGGAGGTGGGTCAAAAAGGATCTTCCTGTGGTTTATGTCATAGAGTGTTTTGCCTATGTTTTCCTCAAAGAGTTTTATAGTGTCTGGCCATATATTTAGATCTTTAATCCATTTTGAGTTTATTTTTGTGTATGGTGTTAGGGAATACCATACACAATAATTTCATTATTTTACATGTAGCTGTCCAGTTTTCCCAGCACCACTTATTGAAGAGGCTGTCTTTTCTCCACTGTATATTCTGGCCTCCTTTATCAAAGATAAGGTGACCATATGTGCATGGATGTATCTCTGGGCTTTCTATCCTGTTCCATTGATCTATATTTCTGTTTTTGTGCCAGTCCCATACTGTCTTGATTACTGTAGCTTTGTAGTATAGTCTGAAGTCAGGGAGCCTGACTCCTCCAGCTCCATTTTTCTTTCTCAAGATTGTTTTGGCTATTCAGGGTCTTTTGTGTTTCCATAGAAATTGTGCAATTTTTAGTTCTAGTTCTGTGAAAAATGCCACTGGTAGTTTGATAGTGATTGTATTGAATCTGTAGATTGCTTTGGGTAGTATAGTCATTTTCACAATGTTGATTTTTCCAATCCAAGGACATGGTATACCTCTCCATCTGTTTGTATCATCTTTAATTTCTTCCATCAGTGTCTTATAGTTTTCTGCATACACGTTTTGTCTCCTTAGGTAGGTTTCTTCCTAGGTATTTTATTCATTTTGTTGCAAAGGTAAATGGGAGTGTTTCCTTAATTTCTTTTCAGATTTTTCATCATTAGTGTATAGGAATGCAAGAGATTTCTGGACATTAATTTTGTATCCTGCTACTTTACAATTCATTGATTAGCTCTAGTAATTTTCTGGTAGCATCTTTAGGATTCTCTATGTTTAGTATCATGTCATCTGCAAACAGTGACAGTTTTACTTCTTCTTTTCCGATTTGGATTCCTTTTATTTATTTTTCTTCTCTGATTGCTGTGTCTAAAACTTCCAAAACTATGTTGAATAATAGTGGTGAGAGTGGGCAACCTTGTCTTGTTCTTGATCTTAGTGGAAATGGTTTCAGTTTTTCACCATTGAGAATGATGTTGGCTGTGGGTTTGTCATATATGGCCTTTATTATTGAGGTAAGATCCCTCTATGCCTACTTTCTGGAGGGTTTTTATCATAAATTGGTGTTGAATTTTGTCAAAAGCTTTTTCTGCATCTCTTGAGATGATCATATGGTTTTTATCCTTCAATTTGTTAATATGGTGTATCATATTGATTGATTTGCATATATTGAAGAATCCTTGCATTCCTGGGATAAACCCCACTTGATCATGGTGTGTAATCCTTTTAATGTGCTGTTGGATTCTGTTTGCTAGTATTTTGTTGAGGATTTTTGCATCTATGTTCATCAGTGATATTGGCCTGTAGTTTTCTCTCTTTGTGACATCTTTGGTTTTAGTATCAGGGTGATGGTGGCCTCGTAGAATGAGTTTGGGAGTTCCTCTCTCTGCTATATTTTGGAAGATTTTGAGAAGGGTAGGTGTTAGCTCTTCTCTAAATGTTTGACAGAATTCGCCTGTGAAGGCATCTGTTCCTCGGCTTTTGTTTGTTGGAAGATTTTTTTTTTTTTTTAACTTTGGGTTTATTTTTATTTATTTATTTATGGCTGTGTTGGGTCTTCGTTTCTGTGCTAGAGCTTTCTCTAGTTGTGGCAAGTGGGGGCCACTCTTCATCGCCGTGCACGGGCCTCTCATTATCGCGGCCTCTCTTGTTGCGGAGCACAGGCTCCAGATGCGCAGGCTCAGTAACTGTGGCTCACGGGCCTAGTTGCTCCGTGGTATGTGGGATCTTCCCAGACCAGGGCTCGAACCCATGTCCCCTGCATTGGCAGGCAGATTCTCAACCACTGCGCCACCAGGGAAGCCCCCTGTTGGAAGATTTTTAATCACAGTTTCAATTTCAGTGCTTGTGATTGGTCTGTTTATATTTTCTATTTCTTCCTGTTTCAGTCTTGGAAGATTGTGCTTTTCTAAGAATTTGTCCATTTCTTCTAGGTTGTCCATTTTATTGACATATAGTTGCTTGCAGTAATTTCTTATGATCCTTTGTATTTCTGCAGTGTCAGTTGTTACTTCTCCTTTTTCATTTCTAATTCTGTTGATTTGAGTCTTTTCCTTTTTTTTCTTGATGAGTCTGGCTAATGGTTTATCAATTTTGTTTATCTTCTCAAAGAACCAGCTTTTAGTTTTATTGATCATTGCTATTGTGTCCTTCATTCCTTTTTCACTTATTTCTGATCTGATTTTTATGATTTCTTTCCTTCTGCTAGCTTAGGGTTTTTTTTGTTCTTCTTTCTCTAATTGCTTTAGGTGTAAGGTTAGGTTGTTTATTTGAGATTTTTCTTGTTTCCTGAGGTAGGCTTGTATATCTGTAAACTTCCCTTTAGAACTGCTTTTGCTGCATCCCATAGGTTTTGGATCATCATGTTTTCATTGTCATTTGTCTTTAGGTATTTTTTGATTTCCTCTTTGATTTCTTCAGTGATCTCTTGGTTATTTAGTAATGTATTGTTTAGCCTCCATGTGTTTGTATTTTTTACAGTTTTTTTCCTGTAATTGATATCTAGTCTCATGGCATTTTGGTCAGAAAAGATACTTGATACGATTTCAATATTCTTAAATTTACCAAGGCTTGATTTGTGACCCAAGATATGATTTATCCTGGAGAATGTTCCATGAGCACTTGAGAAGAATGTGTATTCTGTTGTTTTTGGATGGAATGTCCTATAAATATCAATTCAGTCCATCTTGTTTAATGTGTCATTTAAAGCTTGTGTTTCCTTATTTATTTTCATTTTGGATGATCTGTCCATTGGTGAAAGTGGGATGTTAAATTTCCCTACTATGATTGTGTTACTATTGATTTCCCCTTTTATGGCTGTTAGCATTTGCCTTATGTATTGAGGTGCTCCTATGTTGGGTGCTGAAATTCTTTCTGTAGTAAATTGGTAGCAATGAAGAATATGAATTTAGAAAAGTGAAGTAATGAGGGAATTCCCTGGTGCTCCAGTGGTTAGGGATCTACACTTCTGCTGCAGGGGGCCTGCGTTCAATCCCTGGTTGGGGAACTAAGATCCCACATGCAGCACTGATGTAATGAGAATAACATAAAAAATATTTTGTTGGTAGTCTTGAGTCTGTCTATTCATAGCCAGGCTGTGAAGTGTCTGTATCTTAGTATTGGAGTTATTCCTTTTCCCTCCAGCTCGCTTGTGTCTGCTCCAGTGAGTTTGACCAAAGCACACTGAATGATTCCAATCACCACTCACTTAAGCAAAAGGAGACTTAATGCTTTTAACAAAAAGGATGCCTGTTACAGCCCAAAATATTCCTGAGGCCAGCAAAGATGAGTTCTGAGGTGGCTTGTCTGGGCCTTTATCACTCCAGTCCTGCCATAGCTGCATGATCCTTGATGGACTGGCGTCCATTCTCAGTGTCCACCCACGGAAGGACATGGAAGTGCCCCTCTGATGGTGTGGTGACAAGGGCCCTATACACCCTTATCCCAGTGACTCAGTTTCTTCGAAACACTAAAAATTAGCTTCTGTAGAACTAGAAGACTCTCACTTTAAATAATAAGAGAATTCAACCATGTGTATAATTATCCCTTGAAAAGCAAACAAGGAAGGACCACTGAAATTCATTCTTGGTTGTAGTTTATGCAACAGGGAAAGGTCTAAGACGAGCTATTCCTTTGCTGCACTGATTAGCAACTCCTCTGTAAAAGCAAGGAGATAGTCAAGATTAAAGACTGGAGGAGATGTATGTGATCTTGCTGTTTGTGTTTGACTGAGATATTCCTATAATATTTCACTGGACTGAGAACCAGGGGTCATTTCCCTGGTTTCAGAAGGCCACACTTAAATAAGATGGGACATACTCTCAGAAAGATAAAAATTTGAGTGTATGTGAATGTTATTTAATCATTTATTCAACAAATATTCATTAAGGGTATACTATGTGCTGCATACTGTTTAAGAATCGCAGCATTTAACAAAACAAATGAGAATCACTGCTTTATTAAAAGCCTATATTCTAGGCTCTGTTTTTATTAAAAACCTTGTATAGAACCACCAGTATATAGGATTGGTTAAGAGGAGAAAGAGAGAGAGAAAAAAGAAACCAGCATGTAAAAACATTTGTGCTTCAGTGGACACCATCAAGAAGTGAAAAGATAACTCACAGACTGGGAGAAAATATTTGCAAATTGTGTATCTGATATATATATCAAGAGTAAAGAATATATAAGAAACTCAATAATAAAAAGACAGATACTCCGATTTAAAAATGGACAAATAAAAGAAGACATACATTGTCCCAGAGAAGACATGCAGATGGCCAACAAGTACATCAAAAGATGCCCAATGTCATTAGCCATCAGGGAAATGCAAATCAAGACCACAATGAGATACTACTTCACACCCATTTGGATGACTATAATCAAAGGGAAACAATAACAAGTATTGGTGAGGATGTGGAGAAATTGGAACCCACATATATTGGTTGTGGGAATTTAAAATGGTACAGCTGCTGTGGGAAATAGTCTGGCAGTTTCTCAAAAGACTAAACATAAGAGTTACTGTATGACCCAGAAATTCCACTCCTAGGTATATATCCCAGAGAAATGAAAATGTATGTCCATACAGAAACTTGTACATACATGTTTATAGTGGCATTATTCATAATATCCAAATGAAGAAACAACTAAATATCTATCAACTGATGAATGGATGAATAAAATGTGGTAAATCCACATAATGGAATACTTTTTTCGGCAATAAAAGAGAATGAAATACTGATACATGCTACAACATGGATGAACCTTGAAAACATGCCAAGTGAAAGAAGTCAGACACAAAAGTCAGACACAAAATATTGTATGATTCTGTTTATAGGAAATTTCCAGAATAGACAAATCCATAGAGACAGAAAGTTTATTAGTGGTTGCCTAGGGCTGGGGGCAGGGGGATGGTGGTGATGCTGTTGGGGAGAAATGGGAACTGGCTGCTTATGGGCTCAGGGTTTCTTTTTGGGGTGATGAAAGTGTCCTAAAATTGTGGTGATAGTTGTACAACCCTATGAATATACTAAAACTATTGAATTGTGCAATTTATATGGCTGAATTGTATTGTCTGTGAATTATAGCACAGTAAAGCTGATATACATACAAGTGGTAAGTGGTAAGAGATGTCCACAGCAAGTGGTAAGAGATGTCCACAGCAAGTGGTAAGAGATGGTCCAGTGAAATCATTTAAATAATTTTTACTACAATTTTTTTCAGTTCTTAATTTTATTTCATATCATTATTCTTAGCTCCGGCCTAAATGCTTGGATATACGTAAAGAGGCATAGAATTGGTCGTGGGTGAATGTGTCAGACTCGCTGTGGGTTACTGGCAGCTACAAAAACGAAACAGTTCTGGAGAGGAAATTCCCATCCCATTTTGTTAGTGGGGATGGCAGCTCCATGTCAGACCCACTTGAGTTAACAGCAGCCCTAAGATCTAAGATCTGGATCTGTCCTCCATTCCCTAAGATAGATCAGGCTTGGCAGTCTGGGCTCAGCCATTTGTGGGAAACACCGACCTTACTTCCATCCCCGATTAGATGGCTAAATTCCCCCCTGTGGCCTGGGAAATTCCTTTTCACTGAGAGATGGGGACCAGAGTGAAGAGGGGGTTAGAGACAGGCTGGTGGACAATGGGATGGGAGCAGAGAAGAGTGCACCCAGGTTTTGTTTTGTTTGATGAAGGGACATATTTGAGAGAGAGGAGATAATCTTTCACCTCTTATACAGAATGTGGAAGCATAAATTACAAGTTTGCTTTCAAAACCCAAATAAACAATATAATTTATTATATGCTTTACAAGTGAAATAAACTTCATGTTATTTTCCAAGTCACTTCCAAATTCATACACTTGTATAGCACGTCTTTGGTTGGCCAAAAAGTTCGTTCAGATTTTTCCAGACGATGTTATGGAAAAACCCAAATGAACTCTTTGGCCAACCCTAGAGAGATATATATATATATATATGTACATATATATAGTATATATATATATACTTTTTAAATTGAAGTATAGTTGATTTACAATGTTGTGCTAATTCCTGCTTACAGCAAAGTGACTCAGTTTTACACATATATACATTCTTTTTTAATATTCTTTTCCATTACTGTTTATTCCAGGAGATTGGATATAGTTCCCTGTGCTATACCGTAGGACCTTGTTGTTTATCCATTCTAAGTGTAATAGTTTGCATCTACTAACCCCAAACTCCCAGTCCGTCCCTCTCCCTCCCCCCTCCCCCTTGGCAACTGCAAGTCTGTTCTCTATGTCTGTGAGTCTGTTTCTGTTTTGTAGGTAGGTTCCTTTGTGCCATATTTTAGTTTCCACATATAAGTGATATCATATGGTATTTGTCTTTCTCTTTCTGCCTTACTTCACTTAGTATGATAATCTTCTAGTTGCATCCATGTTGCTGCAAATGGCATTATTTCGTTCCTTTTTATGGCTGAGTAGTATCCCATTGTATATATGTACCACATCTCCTTTATCCATTCATCTTTCGATGGACATTTAGGTTGTTTCCATGTCTTGGCTACTTCATATATTTTTTAAAAATTACAGTGATTCAAGAAAGCTTCCAAATTGTTACATGAGGAGTATTAATAAACGCTCTATCAGAAAACAAAAAAGGAATGGAAGCAATTCAAAATGGGTGTCATATTCTGAAATAAAACCAACATCAGTTAGGGCTGAAAAAATTTTAATGCAGTTGGTTTTAAACGGTAACAGAGTATATAGACTCTCGATTTCTATCCATAAAAAGGGGTGAAAAAAGACATCCCATTTATTTTCAGCTAGTCTGGAATCAGTTCTTACAACATTCTTACCAAGCTGAACCTGTGGGACAATTCACTAGCTTCCATTCCTGGTGGTGGCTCTCTCAGCTCTAGACTTCACTGCCTAAAGTATCACAATTCTTGCCTCTTCCTATGTAGGCGGTATATGATTTGAGCTGTTAGCACTTGTGGGGGAGGTTGTGCCTAAAATATTTTAATCAGCTGTAATCGGTACAGCTCCCAGCATTTGCTTCTGCATACCACACCAGTATTTCCCAAACCCTGGTGCACATTGGAATCTCCTGACAGTCTTTAAGTATACTGACACTTTGTTCCCACTCGTAGATTTTTTGGCTTAACAGGTATAGGATGCAGCCTGGATGCTGGAATTTAAAAAATTCTCCCAATGTTCCTCATGTGCAGCAAGAATTGGGCACCACTGTACTAGACTATTATTTACGGACTCTCGGTGTAAGCCACTCTCTGACTAAAAGGGAAAAGCGTTAAGCCATGCACTGGTACAAGAAGCATGTGACTATTAAATTGCTCGGTTGAATCTAAAGGCAAGTGGTAAGAGATGGTCCAATGACATCATTTAAATAATTTTTACTACAATTTTTTTCAGTTCTTAATTTTATTTCATATCATTATTCTTAGCTCGAGGCTGAATGCTTTCTCTTTCTTCCTGACATTAATATCTTTTACATATTTTTGTAACTTTATCTCTTAACTCTGTCGTCTCTTGGCAAGTTCTGCATATTTCATTTCTTGCTCTGATGAATGAATCCCCGAAGGCTCCTATTTATATGCTTTGCTAGACGAAGGTTTCTTGTGTTCCCAATTTGAACATTACCTGGGACTAGATGGTCTCAGCAAGCAGTGAGGAAAGGCAGTCTTGCCTCGATACCCAGTCCAAAACAGCACTGACCTGTTTCTCACTGACGTCATTGGAAACTAATCTCTAATTTGTTTTCCATTATCATTCCAAGATCTCCCCCCATTTCTCCACTGCTGTTCTTGCCATTTGTTGCTTTCCAGGCTTCTCTATTATTGAATAACTATGCAGAAAAGAATTTCCCCAGAGGTTTTGGATTGAATTTTTTCAAGATTTAAAAAATGTCCTTCTTTATTAATGAGCTGTGTGGGCAGTTTGTGTCTGGGTTGGCCTGTTTTTGGAGCCCTCCCTATTGCTTTGCCAAGATACTATTTGAAATATGACTTAATATGCCTTGAACTTCCTTTTGGAAACTACTGATATATATAACGTCAGAACCAAAGCAACAATAGCCCACATCACAACTGCCTTAAATGGATAGACTTAGGGCTTTTTATTTTTTCACACACAATTCTACCTAATGCCTGCATTTCTTTGAAATTACAGAATAATATTTTTTTAACTGAGAGGGACATCACCTATAATTATGCTGACATAACTACTGTCAATATTTTGGTATATTTCTTTTTAGTCTTTTTTCTATACATTTTTTTTCAAGTTTTTATGATAAAAAATTTAAGCATATAGAAAAAAATGAAAGGCTAGCATGAAGGACCATATACCTACCACCTAGATTCAATGGTAATTAGAATTTGCCATAAATAATTCCTTTCTCTGTCTCTTCTGGCTCTGTTTTTCTGTAGCTCTCTCCATCTCTGTCTATCTCTGTCTCTTAGGAGAGTGAGCCATGCTTCTTTACTTTCCAAAATATAAAACATTCTCTTATGTAACATAAATAACATGATCATCAAAATTATTAATAGCTCCCAAATATAATCTAATACCCAATCTGTATTTAAAATGTCCTCAGTTTCCCCCAGATGGTTTTCCAAACCAGGATACAGTTAAGGGTGGCCATTGGGTTATTACGTGTCTCTAGTTTCTTTTCATGACATCACCTTTTGAAGAGACCAATCTCGTAGAATGTCTCACATTTTGATGAGGGATTGTTTCTTCCAGGTAATAGTTGACTTGCTCTGTTCCCTGTGTTTCCTACAGACTGGAAATTAGATCTAAGGCCATGGCTAACATTTTTGGCAAGACTGTTTCATAGGTAACGCTGTGTGGCTCATATTAGTTCATGTCAAGAGGCATATAGTATCAGAGTATCTTGCTAGGAGCAATGCTGTTTGATTCCCCAATTAAAGTGATGCAGTCACATACTTGCATTTTTTTTCCCTTTGTGATCGGCAAGTAGTCTGTGGGGTGAAATTTTGGTACTTTCAAATAGTATCCAGTCCCTCATTATCTTTTCACCTAATGGTGTTAGCATTCACTGAGATTCTTGCCTGAATTAATTATTTCACTGGGGATTTCAAAATGGTGATTTTCTAATTCTATTCTTTATATATTTATTGACTGGAATTATTCTCTATAAAAGAACTTTCCCTCATAAATTTTTTTCCTCCTAAAATGACAGGGTAAGTGCCTAATGATTTCCTTTATTTACTAATTTTCAGAGCAAATGATTAGTTTAATATTTCATAGTTTTTTTAAGGCACAAAGTTGAGATCATAAAGCATATACAGTTTCTGTGCTTTTGAGTTAGTGTACTAGTGTACTAGAGTTAGTATTTTCTCATAACGATTTGTAAATATCTCCTCTAATGGCTATGTATAATTTTTCTGTGTAGTTGAATCAAAACTCTATTAAATATTTAGGTTGTTTCCAGTTATTCAGTGGTGATGAATAATGTTTTAGAACATTCTGCACCTGAAGTTTTGCTTAAATATTGGATTATTTCCTTAGGATAGAGTCTATTATCTTAAAACCCCAATTAAGCATGTAACTATGTAGAGCATGCTGGTCAGTGATTGGCTTAGGGATATATAATGCACCTTAGTTAAACGCTGCTCCCCCCACCCATCCCTTTAGATTAAATGCTCATCTAGTGCTGTAGTTTTCCTCGTGCTACCTTGTATTTCACTTCACTTTAAATGTCTGTGTTCTCTTTCTCAATTATCTTACAAACCCTTTGAGGTCAGATATTGTGTTCCATTTCTCTGTGTATCCCTAACATCATGCATTATGTTTTTATTCATCATAGACACTGAAGAAATGTTTGTTGATGCTGGTGATTTCATGATATTTTGCCTTATTGTGGCAAATTTAGTAGCTTTAAAGTGATTAGAACTGTCTGTGATTTTGGAGGCTTATGTCTAACTGAAGACTCGTTTTGGTCTATTCCTCCTATTAAAAAGCTCCATCATTTAGTTTGTGAAGTATGAGATTGGTGAGGGTGTTGCTAATGTGTTTCCTAACTTACTCCCAGGTCCAGAAGTGATTCTTTTATTTTAAAGCAAAATCTACTGCATCATCTGTGGAGTGCTGCTGAGAGGTCCTAGGTATGGACCAATTAGTGAGCAGTGTGGCTGGATGTCCCTCTCCATAGTGTGGCAGTATCTTCTCCTGGGAAGATTTCATTGACAGATGAGTCTGCATAAAAATGGTGAACATTTAGCTTGGGACACCCATGTTAGGGGAGATAAAACATTTATTACCTACAGTGGTTGGTATCTATTTGGTATTGCTAGACATCAATGATGACCCTCAAACTACTGCTATTTTTTTTTAATCAGTTCTTTTTTTTTTAACACCTTTGTTGAAGTATAATTGCCTTACAATGTTGTGTTAGTTTCTGCTGTATAACAAAGTGAATCAGCTATATGTATACATATATCCCCATATCCCCTCCCTCTTGCATCTCCCTCCCACCCTCCCTATCCCACCCCTCTAGGTGGTCACAAAGCACGAGCTTATCTCCCCGTGCGATGCAGCTGCTTCCCACTAGCTACCTATTTTACATTTAGCAGTGTATATATGTCAGTGGTACTCTCTCACTTCGTCCCAGCTTACCCTTCCCCCTCCCTGTGTCCTCAAGTCCATTCTCTACGTCTGCGTCTTTACTCCTGTCCTGCCTCTAGGCTCTTCAGAACCTTTTTTTTTTCTTTTTTTTAGATTCCATATATATGTGTTAGCATATGGTATTTGTTTTCCTCTTTCTGACTTACTTCACTCTGTATGATAGACTCCAGGTCCATCCACCTCACTACAAATAACTTAATTTCGTTTCTTTTTATGGCTGAGTAATATTCCATTGTATATATGTGCCACATCTTCTTTATCCATTCATCTGTTGATGGACACTTAGGTTGCTTCCATGTCCTGGCTATTGTAAATAGAGCTGCAATGAATATTGTGGTACATGACTCTTTTTGAATTATGGTTTTCTCAAGGTATATGCCCAGTAGTGGCATTGCTGGGTCATAAGGTAGTTCTATTTTTAGTTTTTTAAGGAGCCTCCATAGTGGCTGTATCAATTTACATTCCCACCAACAGTGCAAGAGGGTTCCCATTTCTCCACACCCTCTCCAGCATTTATCGTTTGTAGATTTTTTGATGATGGCCATTCTGACCGTGTGAGGCGATACCTCGTTGTACTTTTGATTTGCATTTCTCTAATGATTAGTGATGTTGAGCATCCTTTCATGTGTTTGTTGGCAATCTGTATATCTTCTTTGGAGAAGTGTCTATTTAGGCCTTCTGCCCATTTTTGGATTGGGTTGTTTGTTTTTTTGATATTGAGCTGCATGTGCTGCCTGTATATTTTGGAGATTAATCCTTTGTCAGTTGCTTCATTTGCAAATATTTTCTCCCATTCTGAGGGTTGTCTTTTCGCCTTGCTTATGGTTTCCTTTGCTGTGCAAACGCTTTTAAGTTTCATTAGGTCCCATTTGTTTATTTTTGTTTTTATTTCCATTTTTCTAAGAGGTGGGTCAAAAAGGATCTTGCTGTGATTTATGTCATAGAGTGTTTTGCCTATGTTTTCCTCTAAGAGTTTTATAGTGTCTGGCCTTACATTTGGGTCTTTAATCCATTTTGAGTTTAGTTTTGTGTATGGTGTTAGGAAGTGTTCTAATTTCAATCTTTTACATGTAGCTGTCCAGTTTTCCCAGCACCACTTATTGAAGAGGCTGTCTTTTCTCCACTGTATATTCTGGCCTCCTTTATCAAAGATAAGGTGACCATATGTGCATGGATGTATCTCTGGGCTTTCTATCCTGTTCCATTGATCTATATTTCTGTTTTTGTGCCAGTCCCATACTGTCTTGATTACTGTAGCTTTGTAGTATAGTCTGAAGTCAGGGAGCCTGATTCCTCCAGCTCCATTTTTCTTTCTCAAAATTGCTTTGGCTATTCAGGGTCTTTTGTGTTTCCATACAAATTGTGAAATTTTTTGTTCCAATTCTGTGAAAAATGCCAAACTACAGATCAATATCTCTGATGAACATAGATGCAAAAATCCTCAACAAAATACTAGCAAACAGAATCCAACAGCACATTAAAAGGATCATACACCATGGGGATCAAGTGGGGATTATCCCAGGAATGCAAGGATTCTTCAATATACGCAAATCAGTCCATGTGATACACCATGTTAACAAATTGAAGGATAAAAACAATATGATCATCTCAATAGATGCAGAAAAAGCTTTTGACAAAATTCAACACCCATTTACGTAAAAACTCTCCAGAAAGTAGGCATAGAGGGAAGTTACCTCAACATAATAAAGGCCGTATATGACAAACCCACAGCCAACATCATTCTCAATGGTGAAAAACTGAAACCATTTCCACTAAGATCAGGAACAAGACAAGGTTGCCCACCCTCACCACTATTATTCAACATAGTTTTGGAAGTGTTAGCCACAGCAATCAGAGAAGAAAAAGAAATAAAAGGAATCCAAATCGGAAAAGAAGAAGTAAAACTGTCACTGTTTGCAGATGACATGATACTAAACATAGAGAATCCTAAAGATGCTACCAGAAAATTACTAGAGCTAATCAATGAATTGTAAAGTAGCAGGATACAAAATTAATGCCCAGAAATCTCTTGCATTCCTATACACTAATGATGAAAAATCTGAAAGAGAAATTAAGGAAACACTCCCATTTACCATTGCAATAAAAAGAATAAAATACCTAGGAATAAACCTACCTAAGGAGACAAAAGACCTGTATGCAGAAAACTATAAGACACTGATGAAAGAAATTAAAGATGATACAAACAGATGGAGAGATATACCGTGTTCTTGGATTGGAAGAATCAACATTGTGAAAATGACTATACTACCCAAAGCAATCTACAGATTCAATGCAATGTCTATCAAACTACTGCTTTTTAATGGCTCATTTTCATGAATGACAGTATCAGTGGCAAAACTTGTTCTCTGAGGATTCTTTGGTTTTGTTTCAATAGCATTAAAGTTGAAATTTAATTCAACGTTAATACTTATAATCTATTAAGTCATCTTTCTTGGTTGTCCTTCACATACATTCTTTTTTTTTTTTTTTAGAAAATCACATTAAGTTTTTTTTTTTAGTTTGAAACGTTTTATATTCAGGAATGTTTAGATCTAGAAGTATGATGTTTTTTAAACTAATAGTGGTAGATGGACAGAATTATTCTTCTCTATGAGCAAACTGTACCTCTGTTGCATAGACCACAGAATAAACTTTGAAATGCATGAGTACATTTTTTTCATTGTTTTGAGATGAGAATTTCTTTAATAGACTTCTCTCTATCAAGGACAGGAATCATGTCTTATTAAAAAAATCAAATCTCCAGAGCCCAGTATAATGCCTAATGGGTGCTCAATAAATTTTTCTTGAGTCAAAGAATTAATTTTTCTCTATTGGTGTTGGTGGGGCCTAGTAAAAGAACAAATAGAGTAGCTCCATTAGTCTCCAAATAACATAAAACTCTTTGCAGTTCTTAGAATAGATGATAGTAATGCTTCCTTATAACTTAAAAAAAAAGAAGTACTTTAATCTCTGTCTTTTGGTCCAACCAAGTGGACATTCTCATTTTTCTTTACAAGGTGTTTTTCATCAAACACACATGCATACACAAACATCATGGAAAAATGCATAAAAATTAATTAGACTTCAGTATTTTCAGTGCTGTGTAACCGTTAGTCCCATTTACAGTCATAACATCCTTATAAAATGAGTATTATTATCTTCTGCACATAGGTGGGTAAATTGAGGGGCCACGTTTGCAGTGACTGAATTGAGTCTTTAATGTCATAGAATTTTCTCACTCTTCTCTTAGGCAAACAGAATCCATCTGTACTTTTGCTGGAATGCTATTTTCCATTGTTATTAATTGCAGTTAGTACAAAACAATTTCTTAATTCTGGGAAAACATCAAACAGATTTTTAACACAGAGAATAGAAGGTAACTGAAGTATCCTCTGGTGGACAAAGGTTTTAATTAGCAGAGGAAAGAACACAGTGAAATAGGAGAGACTAACCACTACATAGAAATCCGTCCTGTATCTGTTCTTACCAGGGCCACCCTGTCATTGTCAGACCCATTTCAGATTCCCATGTTAGTGGCCTAGAGCTGTTACTTTTGTCCTCCTTCTCTAGTTACCCTAAGAGTCAGACCTTCCTGCACACATGGTCCTGTCTGACTTCTCAAGTCCAGAGGTTGCTCTGGGACCGTGTCTTTCATCCATTTCACAAGATCCATCTGTTCCTTACTTTTCAATACTTCATTTATTCCCAGGAAACTAAGTGACCCTACATATACCTAAATGTACACCTGCATAGCCATCCATCTCTTTTTACCCCATTTCAGAAACCCTATCTTATCCACAAAGTGGCTTGAGGAAAGGATGTACCAGTGATTTTTGGAGGGAAAACATACAGGTTGAACAGATAGTTGAAGTGCTAAGGGAGTGTTTTGATTTTGTTTCCTTCTAGGATTTTTTTTTTTTTTTTTTTTTAACCACCAGACTCCAACCCCACTCTAGAAACTCAGTATAGAAACTCCTCCGAGGCCTGGTTAAAAACCTTCCCAGCCAAACCACCTGAAAAACACTGTGAGCTGATAAAAACCACAGAGTATGTAAGTGAAGGGTGTGTATGTGGCAGAGAGGATGTGATCAAGAAAAGTTCTACGCTTAATTCTGAAGGCAAATTTTATTTCTTTTGAATTATACTCTTTCCATTCCCTTCTCTAGTTACTTCATGATACCTGGGGCACTTCAGTCAGGACAGAAAACAATAACCATAATTACTCTAAAATTTTATGGTCTTACTATTATTTATTTTTAAATCCCTGTGATGTAGTTAATATCACTCCCATTTTATAGCTGAAAAATGTGGAATACAAAGAAGTTAAGTGATTGATAGAATTAGTGAGTGGCAGAAACTGAACTTAATCCAGGGCTTCCGATTCTAACTCTGTGCTTCCTTTACTAAACCACAGTGTGAAGACAATAGCACGGTATATGGGAAGTGACAAAAATGTACCTAAGGAAGAAAGACCGTACTTAGGATTTCAAAAAATTAGTTTAACAACATTATATACAGAATCATTATTTCGGTAGAAAATTGTAGAGAAATAAAATGCCAAAGTTTCTTCTAGCTCACTAGATTGGTACATGTCAGCCCTATAAAAGGCTATGCTTCATTGATTTCAGAAATGACAACTATAGCAATAATAAGAAAGGAGGCCCATAAAATTCACAGGAAGTACCTAAGGGAAATTTAAATGAAAAACATTTAAAAATGAAAAAAATAGATCTATGTTGAGGAAAACACATCTTAAAGAATCAAAGTGAGGAAAATAAAAAACTCCGATCTCAGTTGCTGCAATAAAGAGTGAGTAGCTAAAATATGAATCTCTTTTCATTACAATATAACTACCAATCAACCAAAGAGAGTAACAGCCCACGGAACTGAGGACCATTAAGCATGACAAGGGGTTATGTACAGTGACTCTCTGTATTATAAAAAGATTATCTCTGTAGATTCCAAAGCATACTCTTTCTTTAGAGTAGAAAACATTTCAACATTAAAAAAAACTCTGTTACAATTAAGATAAATCTATTTCGACTTTTTCCCTAGAATAATTCCTAATTGCCATGTAATATAGTCAGTCTATCTGTCACGTGTTAGAAGGAAAAGAGAAAAGTGATGGGAAAAAAGTCTCTGTTCAATCTTGTTTATTGAAAATACATTCTATGTCAATTTATAAAAATCTTTCTTTACCTATAAATAGTGGATCTGGCTGCAAACATTATAATGATGGATTTCTCTCAGGTTTACTAGAACCTCATATGCTTATCTAACTTTACCTTAATATTTTTTTAAAGAAATATTAATACAACAGTATAAAGACAAGAATAAAATTCATCCATAATTCCTCTGCCCAGAGAGAAACACTTTTAACATTTTGGTGTATTCCTTATTTAGATTTGAGAATGCTAAATGGAATAGGTTTTGGTTCAGGAGGATATTTTCATAGGAATGGCACTCTTAATTTTAAGAGACTGGGAAATCAAAACTTTGAAAAAAACTGAAGTACCAATTATTTGTAATTACGCAATTATTCGATCGGGAGATTGTTCTCTCTCAATGCTCACGGACTCTAGGTATTGAAAGGTACCTGAGGCCAGAATACAGGTATCACTTCAATAGGTGGTGTTGAGTCTTTGACAGAACATGATTTAGTAATTACTTGGGTCATTCTGACAACTCTCCTTTTAAAATCATTTTACTGATTAAAGATTTTAGAGTTCAGTATTTAAGACTTTTTCAAAGTTTAAAAAATATTTATTAGTGCTCGCTTTGGCAGCACATATACTAAAATTGGAACGATGCAGAGAAGATTAGCATGGCCCTTGTGCAAGGATGACATGCAAATTCGTGAAGCGTTCTGTGTTTTTTGGGTCATTTATAGAGACATGGATGGACCTAGAGACTGCCATACAGAGTGAAGTAAGTCAGAAAGAGAAAAACAAATATCGTATATTAATGCATATATGTGGAATCTGAAAAAATTGGTATAGACAATCTTATTTACAAAGCAGAAATAGAGACACAGATGTAGAGAACAAACGTATGGATACCAAGCGGGAAAGGGGGTGTGGGTGGGAAGATTGGGAGATTGGGATTGACATATATACACTATTGATACTATGTATAAAATAGATAACTAATGAGAACCTACTGCATAGCACAGGGAACTCTACTCAGTGTTCTGTGGTGAACTAAATGAGAAGGAAATCCAAAAAAGAGGGGATATATGTATACGTATAGCTGTATATTATAAACTAACACAATATTGTAAAGCAACTATACGCCAATAAAAAAATATTTATTATAGACCAGTGGTTGCAAAACATATGTGCTCATCAGAATCACCTGGGCAGGCTTATAAACACAGATTTCTGAGTTTCTGATTCAGTACATCTGGGTTGGGGCTTGAGACTGCATTTCTAACAAGTCCCCACCCCAGGTGATGCTAGTGCCACTGGCCTGGGGAACCACACTTTGCGAACCACTGATACAGAGGCTACTTACATGAAGACAGTTTAGAAGAGGCAATTTTCCCTTAACACTGCAAAAAGAGTTTCATCCTTACAATTTAGCATCTTGCATTTGGGATATTTCACACCACAGTGATGAGCTCTAGGTTTTATTTAGGATTTTTAACATGAAATTTTGTAGTCTGATTTTGAGTATGTCAGAATGAGTATGTCAGAAACAAGCTTGAGTATAAACTATAGGAGTTCAACGTAGATCTCTACAGGCATGAGAGAGGAAAAGCAATTTCATCAAAAGAAAACCTCCGAAATTCTAGAATTTCTTATTTACATGCAGATTGCCTATAAAAGCTTATAAATCTGTTATGTATGGTGAAAATTTCTGTTTCTCATGTTCTAAACCCCAACTATTTTAGTTTTCTTCTTCAAACTCTAAATCTTGCATGTGAGGGCTATCTGGCTGCAACATCTGTCACCCCTTTGATTGCCAGGGTTGATTGGGCTGATCTGGCTGGCTAAGCAACTGTCCTCTACCTCCCTGTCCGCTCCATCACATGTGTCCCTCCTGAAGCTGCATGCTGGTGGAGGAGGGCAACCTTCCCCGATAGAGGTGGATCTTTCTTCCTTCAAGTGCAGGCAGGTAGCTGTGCTCTCCTGCTAGGACCTCCAAACAAGCTCTCATGGTCCATTTGTAGGACAACATAGGGCAGTCAAGCTACCAGGATTCCAGATACATCCTAACGAGGGCTCTGCAAGTGGCAGTCTGCCTTTCTTAAAAAAATAAATAAACCCAACCCCCCTAAACCTCATTAGCATGGCTCTTCCTCTTCTCTTACCCACGATCAGTATCCAGCCACCCTCACAGATGTTCCTAGTCCAGAAGCCTCACCCATTTTCCAATCTTCTGATGCTGTGTAGAGCATCTGTAGAGTATGAGACAGGAAAAGGAGGTCCAGTGGGTCTCAGCCCTTTGCCAGGCCACCCTGCACTGATGCGAGAACTCCGTAAAATTTTATGTTTCAAAATGTCTTGCAGTCATCAAGGCAGGATACTGGTTTGGGAGTCAGGTGACCTCCATTCCAGCTCTAGTTCAGCTGTGAGTCAGAACAGCAGGCAAATTGGTTAACAGTAGGCAAATTGGTAAACTCATTCTGGTGTAATGTCCAAGAGTTTAGGACTTTGGTGTCAAGCTGACCTGGGTTTGAACCCCGGTTTCTGATAGTCACTGGCTCTGGGAATCTGTAAAAATGGGGACCATAGCCATGCATACACTGAACAGGGTTGATACAAATATCAGAATATAGATATCCGTCCCAGTGTCCCACACTGTAGGCACCCAATACTGCTAGTTATTATTACTATACATAGAATGATAGGGTTGGCCTGGATAATTGATACTCTGGCACTTAATTGATGCTTTGGGCACAGTGCTATGATTTTAAGTAAAATATATAGTTGAAAAATAATGATGGCTGTATTAGTCTGTCAGGGCTGCCATAACAAAGTACCACAGACTGGGTGGCTTAAACAACAGAAATTAATTTTCTCATAGTTCTGGAGGCATCAGGGTGTCAGCAGGTTGGTTTCTTCTGAGGCCCTTCTCCTTCTCTTGTAGGTGGCTGTCTTCTCCCTGTGTCTTCACATGGTATTTTCCTGTGTGTGTGTTTGTGTCCAAATTTCCTCTTCTTGTAAGGAAACCAGTCATATTGGATTAGGGCCCACCCTAATGACCTCATTTTAACTTAATTACCTCTTTAAAGACCCTATCTCCAAATATAGTCACATTCTGGGGTGCCAGGAATAACATAGGAATTTTGAAGGGAAACAATTCAGCTCATAACAATGGCTAAGCATGCAATTTGGGCCTTTTTTTTCTACTGGGTTTGATGAAGAATTGTGATGAATTGATCTTTAATTTTGGGTTTTCAGTTTCTGTTTTGGTGAGTCATTTCATGGTGAACCTTGGGTAGTCAAAAACAAAAAACAAAAGAAATCAGAAACACTACCACCATCACCACCACTGCAACCCAGAGGGAAGCAGTGACATCAATCATGTCAAAGAAAATAATTCTCAAACCACTACTTAACATGAGAATGTACATTTTATTTTAAAATTTTTTTATTTTAATAATATATTTCATTTAACCCGATACATTTAAAATTATTTCAACATGTAAACGATGTAAGGAAATTATTGAGATGAGAATGTACATTTTAAATGCTCACAGATTTACCTAATCCTGTCTTGTTTTCTGAGAATTACTAGCCTGGCTCCATAATATCTGGCTTATTCAATGGTGTTAATATTGGTTGTGGCTTTGTTTTTTGTGCCGACATCTGCCTCAGAACTGATGGCCTCACTTTCTGCAAAAGAATACTGATCACCCACAGATTAAATACATTAGTGGCAAGAAACAATTTTCACATTCCATATTTTCTGCTGTGTGGGCATGTATTGACTGATAAATTAATGCCCTTGTGGGCAGTTGCCTGGCAAAGCTCTGAGATCCCTTATACCTTTTGTTTCTACCTCATGCTCTTAATTCATGGCACACTAATGATTTCCAGATCAGTAAGTGTACTTGTTAAAATGTATTTAAATGTAGTCTATTGCAAACCAATACTTTTGTCATTGGAGTTGGGAAGAATACGTCGGCTTACCTTGGCTTGGGAGCTATTTCAGCGAGGAAGTTCTCTTAGGTGTGAAAAAGATCATGTTTAATAAACAGTGCTTGAGATGTACTTGGTGCTCAAAAAATGTCAATTTATTATTCATTTTATCAAAAGTTTCAATTCATTGTGGGCATAATCATGAAATGATTTTACCTTCTCAAGTTATGCTCTGCCTCTGGGTAATGGGCTCCTTTGAGGCATTTCAGTGCAATTCCACAACTTGAAAGACACAGAAGACACAGAGTTATTAGGCTAGTTCATCGATCATGTTTTAAGGGTAGTACTATCCATTTAAAAATATTAAACTCATATACATTCAAAAGTAAAAAATATATATGTATAGAAAACTCATACTTGGCCCAAATCTCTAGCCATACCCCTGCCCATACAGGTAAGACTTTTGGCTCTAGCTGCTTGCTACTGATAGTGATGGTGGTAGGCAGAGTGGTGGTAAGGGGAATAGTAGTGGTTGGTGGTGGTGGTAGAAGCTGGAGCAGTGGTTTGTAGGCTGGCTGACTGGAGCAGGCAGAGAGCATATGGTGGACACTCTCTGAGGCACCTCCCCTCACTCCTACCTTCTCACTGCTTCCCCTATGGTGCTGGGGTGGGGAGCAAGTAGGAAAGGCAGAGGCAGAAGTCTCCTTATAGAATGGCCTATAATGAAGTAGCAGCTACTACTCTGCCGATTGTGACTGGCACTTGTACATTTGCATTTTATGGTAGCAACCAAATGCTATTCTCTCTGTGGTGTGTTTGTTGATTCTTTGAAGGGTGCTGATAGGGGCCTCCTCTTTGCACAGTCCCTAGTTTGGGGGGTCTGGCTTGGATTCCAGCCACTATGGCCACAGCCCCTGCCACTTCACTTGGGGTCCACATCACTTGGAGTCGCATAACTGTTGGGTGGTTGTTCAGTTCAGTAAAAGTGAGGTGGCTCAGACATATAGACCCCTTCATCAGTGTCATCGTGACCCACAGACACTCAAGAATCCTTGTTTCTCCAAAGAGTGGAAATTCAGGTTGCCTCTCCCAAACTAACCTTCTCTCAGATCTATCATCATTCTCTGAAGTGGCATCAGGCACTTGGCCATCCTGGTCCTTGATCCACTCTTAGATAAGATACTCATCTGCAGCCCCCACTGTAGTTGGGGATGAGAGTTTGGGAATCCTCTACTTTTATTATCACCTTTCTTTGGTTTTCAGGAGGTAAAGGAAGAGAATAGCCTCATTTCAATGAAGCTGTAGTCTCCCAAATCATGACCTCCTCTCTTCCAGTTCTTCCCTCAGTTCTTCCAGAACGGCAGCTCTCCACAAGCCCCGTGGGATGCTGCCTCCTCCTCAATAGCTGTGGCTTTGACTCAGAATGTGGGGTTTTTCTGGACCTCTTCTTTCATCTCTGGGTCTTAGTTGCCAATTCTGTGTCTCAGAGCCTAAAGCTATACTGTTACTTTAGTTTTGTTCCCCTAAGCGGAAATAGGAAACGAAAGGAATGGGTTACATGGTCTTGAACATCCTATCTAACTATGAGATCTGAAAGACACTTGATAAAGACGGGGGCCTACATTGCAAGAAATAGCTTTGCAAAGGAAGGTGTAATGCCAGATTTTATAGGGCTGGGACTACAAATGCATTGGGTAGTGCTCCAAACACAATCAGAATAGGTGACTACTTAACAGTTCTTCATTTATTGGGTGCTCTAGGCTAAGGTCTGTATTGTTTCTCATCTTCACAACATATTGCAAGGGGAGTATAATCAATCTATCCATTCCATGATGAAGAAATTAAAGTTCAGAGAAGTCAAGTGATTGTCCAAATTATGCAAAACCTCCGAAGTAACATCGTCAGGACTTGCACACAAATATTCTCATTCCAACATTTGTATTGTGTTACAGTGTAGCAAATACTTTTACTAAATGTGTCAGGGTGGTCTAAACTGTGGTAACAAATAGCCCCAAACCTGGACTCAACACAATAGAAGTTTCTTTCTCTCTCACACGACAGCCCTGGGCAGTTGTGCGGGTCAGTGGGTGACTCTCCTCCATGTCTTCATGAAGGCTCCTTTCCTCTGTGGCTCTGCTGTCCTCTAGCAGGGTTTTTTTCTTTTTTTTTTTTAAGTTAGGTTTATTTAGGTATAATTTACATATAGTGAATTTCTCCCTTCTTAGGTGTAGAGTTCAGTGAGTTTTGATGAATACATACAGTTGCATAACCACTGTCACATTTGAGATCTAGAACGTGTCCATCAATCCAGAAGTATCCTTGTGCCCCTTTGTAGTCAATCTCCTTCCCTTCCCCACTGATTTCTGTCCTTATAAATTTGCCTTTTCCAGAATGTCTTATAGATGGGATCACATAGTAAATAGCCTTTCATGTTTAAATTTTTTTTTTCCTCCTTAGCATAATCCTACCAGGGTCCTAAATTTTTTGTGTCATGGGCCACTTAGACAGTCTGGTTGAGCCTGCAAACTTCTTTCTTGGAATAATGTTACAAATGCATAAAATAAAATATTTAAGATTACATAATGAAAATTATGTTGAAATATCGTTATTAAAGTATTAAAAGAGCTAATTTGTGCTAGAGTAGTATATGTGCTTTTAATTAATGCATTAAATAAGATCTAACAGTGGGTCTAATGATGACTATACTATCAAAGTAGTGATGAGCATACGTTGTATTTCAGATTTCTCCAACAACTGTAGTATTGGTGACTTTTATTGGTGAAAGTGTCAGTTACTGCTCATAGCACTGTGCTTTGTTGCCTACATTAACAGTGAAAGGAACTGCAACATTTCAAATAGAGGTTAGTGGAAATAAAGATTTAAAGATATGCCTCATTTAAATCATAGATTCCCTGAGTTCTATCCGTGGATCCTTTGGGGCTCCACGGACCCCAGGTTAAGAATTCCTGCTTCTAGGACCTCATCATCATTTACAACCAGCCTACAGAATGGGAAGGGTGTAGAGAAACAGCTGTGGGAGATTTTCAGGACCTGGCTGGGAGTGGCATATATCACTTCTGCTCACATTCTGTTGGAGAGAACTTAGTCAGATGGCCCCACCTATCTGTAAGAAAGACAAGGAAATTTCATCTAGCTGTGTACCCAAAGATGAGCTGGATGGATTTTGGTGGCTAGCTGGTCGTCTCTGTCACATGAACCTTATTGAATTTAACCCTTGTAGGATACCACTTTACAATACCATCATACGTGATAAAAGCATGGTTTTGAAAAGTTTAATAATAATCTCATTTGGTTAGTAAACCAGCAACTCAGGACACAAATCTGGATCTTTTCATTCCAAATCCTACGCTGTTTGCACTATGTCTTGGTGTCCTTATAATGCCATGTGATTAAGGACCACTACAAAGATCTACTTGCATGAAAATACTGCTCTCTTTTCTATGGAGCCACTGCATTTAGGGTTTAATGCTCTGTGGCTACTGTCTTGAAACTCTTTAATAATTTTATCTTTGAATTTGTGGTTTCTAAGTGAAGTCTGCTGGGACAATGAACCATTCTCTGGGGGCTCGGAGCCTTGGCTCACACACCTGCCCCCCTCTGACCTGGGGGAGGTTCTTGGCTGCCTGCTTCCTGCCCCCTGGTGCCTTGGGCATGCTTTTCCTCCTCCTCCCCACTCTCACCCCATGACCACTGTCACCCTCTACGTGGCCTAGCAACCAGGTGGTGGCAGCAGAGTGGGGAAACCTGCATTCTGTTGCCCACTTCTGCCCCTGGTGGTGGCCTAGGTGCAGGTGCAAGGAAGGTCAGAGTCTGGAGCATGCCCTGTGGTGTCTTGGGGCTGCAGCACCCTGTACATTTGGCAGGTGACTCGGAGGGCCCTCTTGAACATCCCCAATCCAGGCGCTGAGCATGTACTGGCGTGGAAGTTATAATCCTTTGGAACTTGCCTGTCGCCTGTGAGCTGGGCACTGGTTCTGGGGCACTGCATTTTCAATTTGCACTGGATCATGCAAATTATGTAGCTATCCCTGCCTGAGAATCCTGCTAGAAGCCACTATGCTGAATTATACAACAGAGGCATCTGCCATTGTTTCAAAAGTGTTTTTCTATTTCAATATAGATTTACCTACAAGGGATGGAAAGATTCTTCATCTGTCTCCCATGACCACATTATCGTGGATCAAATTCATTAGTTTTGCAAATTGTGATCAGAGATGGCATTTTAAAGAGCCTGATCCTGGGGCTTCCCTGGTGGTGCAGTGGTTAAGAATCTGCCTGCCAATGCAGGGGACACGGGTTCAAGCCCTGGTCTAGGAAGATCCCACATGCCTTGGAGCAACTAAGCCCGTGCACCACAACTACTGAGCCTGCATTCTAGAGCCCGTGAGCCACAACTACTGAGCCTGCGTGCCACAGCTACTGAAGCCCGCGCGACTAGAGCCCGTGCTCTGCAACAAGAGAAACTACTGCAATGAGAAGGCCATGCACCACAACGAAGAGTAGCCCCCGCTCGCTGCAACTAGAGAAAAGCCTGTGCACAGCAACAAAGACCCAATGCAGCCAAAATAAAATAAAATAAAATAAAATAAAATAAATAAATTTTAAAAAGAAGATATATATTTTGAAAAAAATAAAAATAAAAATAAAGAGTCTGATCCTGAGGAAATTCAGAACTGGCAGATTTCTGCAGGTAAATTCATCATAACAAATCCTGAATGGTCGTGGCAGGACGGGCCAAACAGCAAAGATGGCGGAACGTCTACGGGACCCCAGACAATCCTAGCCAGGAAAGGCAAATACGACACAGTGAAGTGCCTGAAAGGGAGGAAACAGGGGAGGAAGAGAAGGGAATGGCCAAAAGGCAAGTCTCCTTTACTTCGTAATTTTGCTTAGATTGGGTTTTGCTTTGAAAATTCTTTATCTTGAGGAAAATGGCAGCGGGAAGCTGAGGTGTATATCGGCAGTGTTTATATGCTCAAATCTAAAAGTAGCAATTTCTTGTCACTGTAAAGTTTGGCTGGTAATTTTGCATGTTCTTCTATGACAAGTAGTTGTATCTCTATTGCTATTATATTATTTCTCATGAAAAACCCTCAAGATGAATTAAGGGCATTTACAGTTGTCCAAGACTTCTGGTATTTTTCTCCCTCAAAATCAAGAAGAAAAATAAGCAGGAGGACTTAGAAATTGAAACTAGAAGTCGTACCACTCATCAGTACCACTATTTTACTTCCTTTCCCACAGCCGTAATTTCACAGGCAAAGCATTATTGCTTTAAGAAAAAAGGTAAATGTTATGGGTTGAATTGCGTCCCCCCTCCCACTCCAGAATTATATGTTGAAGTCCTAACCCCTAGTACCTCAGAATGTGATTATTTATTTACTTATTTTTTGAGTTTTTTAGACAATTGAAGTATAGTTACAATGTTGTGTTAATTTCTGCTGTTACAGCAAAGTGATTCAGTTATACATATATATACAGTTTTTATATTCTTTTCCATTATGGTTTATCATAGGATAGCTATACAGTAGGGCCTTGTTTATCCATTCTATATAAGATAGCTTACATCTGTTAACCCCAGCTTCCCACTCCATCCCTCCCCCAACCCCTCCCCCTTGACAACCACAAGTCTGTTCTATATGAGAATGTGACCTTACTTAGAAATAGAGTTTTGCAGAGTAACGGTTAAGATTAGGTCCTACTGGAGCATGGTGGATCCCTAATACATTATACTCTTTCTTTTGGTGATCTTGACTTATGTATTCCATCCTGCACAATTTATACTCACCTCCTCCCCCAAATAATTCAAGGCAGTTGATGACTCTTTCCTTCTCTCCAGTCTGGATGGTCATAGCCATATTGGTGGCTGGATCAATGATACAAGGTTCATTAAACAATTCACATGGACCAATGTGACTCTCGTTGCTATAATGCCCCATGACAATATGAGATGTCTTGATATTGGATCTAACTCAACTTCATGAAATCATATATTAAAATTAAAATAAAATGGGAGACTTCAGAGAGAGAAAGCAAGAATGCATTAAGCCTCCATGTTTTCCAGTTCATGAAGCAGCACCTGGACTCCTATTCTAAGACCTGCCTTTATTAGCTAGAAGCTGCAGGGACCAAGACCACAGCTGAGCAACCATGCTACTTGGAGACAATCAATACATAAAGTTAAGATATAAAGGAATTAGATTCTGAAGATATTAAGCCACTCCCCAACTATATGTTTGATGTCTTTGTACATTACACTATTATGCTGTGGTCCTGTAAGGTCCCAGAAGAATTTAAGTGATAAAGGATTAATTTAATGATACCCGGCACCATGGGAGAGCATGGGGGAACACTGGCCACATTTGCACTAGATTTCAAAGAAAACCAGAAAAGCTGTTGTGTTTCTCTTGAGTCCATAGATGAGCTTCTCACAGTCAATTATCTGCACAGCATCTGGAGTTTATAGAACCCAAACATGATTATGTTACCTCCTATCTTGCTTTAAATATTTATAGTTAGCAATAATTAAAATAGCACATTTTAATTTGTCCCTGAAATCATGAGTTTTATCATCTTCTGCACTTGAGGATGAGGCTTGAGGTTTACTGCTCTGGGGATGAGAGGGAAGTTACCTGACTTCTTTAATCTTGAAACCAGGCTTGGGCTAGAGATGATCATCTAAATTCTTTTAGCATATCAAGAACCAGGCCTACTCACTTGAGAGCATAGAGCCTGCCGTAGTGTAGAGAAGCTAGCCAGGCCTCGGATGATAGCCAGGCCATGAGGCTTGCTGCCCTGGGTGGATAAGGATATGATGTAGAGCAGTGGGTCTCAACCCTCTCAGATCCAGTGTCCCATTTCCATAACTAATGTTGTGTAATTCCTCCTTCCTTATCCTGAAATGAAAGTCATAGGTAATATAAATTATATCCACATAGTATTCCAAAAAAATCAATATAATAACCTATACCTAATATAAAGGGGAAACAAAGGGGAAGTGATTTATTATAAAATAATAAATCTTTCAATGTGTAAATGCCTGGGCATGTCTAGACTAGAAGATATCACGTAGGGGTCACATGCTTGAGTCTCATTATGATGAATGAGTTTGAATTTGAGAGAAGTAAGAAATTCCTCTGTACAAGAAATACAGGAAAATGAAAGAGCAGAAGTACAAGTGGAAATGAAAGTATAAACTAGAATTAGGATATGTATTATGGATCAGGTTTATTTGTATATGATAAGAGAAAGAGGGAAATAACCATGACTGAAGTGTAGTTAACAGCCAAGACAAATTACAGACAGTTGAAATGGAGAAAATGAGGAAGTACTATATGATATATGTACACGTGAGTTTGGTCTTATTTGTTAGTACAATGTAGAATAATTCCCTTTATTATGACATCAGATAGACAGTGATGAAATATCACACACACACACACACACACACACACACACAAAACATGTCTCCTGTCTTAAAATCCCAGTGCACTCAATCTTTGGTATTTAAAAAGACCTTGGATACTACAACCTTAGACAGGCGAAGAGGAAGAAGGCAGACTGGAAATAATACCGTATTAGAAGAGACTACCAAGAGGGTTGTTTGACAGGCTTCTGGGAACATGAGTAAGATCGAAAAACAACAGACCATTATGAATTACATAATTTTAATATGTAATTTTCACAGCATAGATAACACTGTATTACACAACATTAAAATATGTAAGTTAGAAATAACATAGAATATTTACAAACAACCCTTATTGTTAACATGCATTGAGATGCCTGTGTTTCTAAATCTATTAAAAGGAGTCTCAAATTCCCTTGAATACTTATTTGCACGTCACAGCAACAAGCGCAGACTGATACAGAAAGGCATGTTACACCAGCAATTCAAATGCCATGAGGGCACTGCCATTGATCATGTGCTCTGAAATAATGAACAGATCTTGCTAAGCTTCTGAATATAACATGGTATAATCGATACCCAATTTACATGGTAGTTGCATTCCTTGAATTCACCATATATTAAAACCATGCAAAAATATTTCATGATTGTATGTGACCTGGAGTTAAATTCTAGGCTCAGATAATTATAAACAATTTTTCACCTTTATGAAAGTCTAATAGGATATTCAAAAGTCAGGCATGGTATTTCTCCAGAGAAGATACACAAATGGCCAATAAACCCATGAAAACATGCTCAACATCATTAGCTATCAGGGAAATGCAAATCAAAACCACAATGAGATACCACTGCACGCCAACTAAGATGTTTATAATAATAATTAAAAAAAAGACAGTAGCAAGTGTTAGCAAGGATGTGGAGAAATTGGAACCTTCATTCACTGCTGGGATTGAAAAGTGGTGCAACTACTTTGAAAAATAGTCTGCATTTCCTCAAAAAGTTAAACAAAGTTACCATATGACCCAGCAGTTACACTCCTAAGCATATACCCAAGAGAAATGAAAACATATGTCAACGCAAAAACTTGTATTTAGGGCTTCCCTGGTGGCGCAGTGGTTGAGAATCTGCCTGCCAATGCAGGGGACACGGGTTCGGGCCCTGGTCTGGGAAGATCCCACATGCCGCGGAGCAACTAGGCCCGTGAGCCACAACTACTGAGCCTGCGCGTCTGGAGCCTGTGCTCCGCAACAAGAGAGGCCACGATGGTGAGAGGCCCGCGCACCGCGATGAAGAGTGGCCCCCGCTCGCCGCAACTAGAGAAAGCCCTCGCACAGAAACGAAGACCCAACGCAGCGAAAAATAAATAAATTAATTAATTAATTAAAAAAAAAAAAGAGGCTACTGTTGTAATGACTTAAAATTCTTTAAAAAAAAAACAAAAACAAAAACAAAACAAAACTTGTATTTAAATGTCTAGCAGCACTATTTATTATTGCCAAAAGAGGAAACAACCCAAATGTCCATCAACTGATGAATGGATAAATAAAATGTGGTACATCTATACAATGGAATATTATTTGGCAATCAAAAGAAATGAAGTACTGATACAGGCTACAACATGGATGAACCTTGAAAACGTAATGCTAAGTGAAAGAAGCCAGACACAAAAGACCACATACTATTTGATTCCGTTTATATGAAGTGTCCAGAATAGGCAAACCCACACAGACAGAAAGTAGACTAGTGGTTGCCAAAGACTGGGGAGAGGGGAGTAGGACAGCGGTCCCCAATCTTTTTGGCATCAGGGACCAGTTTCACGGAAGACAGTTTTTCCACGTACGGGGGGTTGGGCGGGGGAGGGGGTACGATAGTTCAGGCGGTAATGCGAGCGATGAGGAGCGATGGGGAGAGGCAGATGAAGCTTCGCTTGCTCGCCTGCCGCTCACCTCCTGCCATGCGGCCTGGTTCCTAACAGGCCTTGGACCGGTGCTGGTCTGCAGCCGGGGGGTTGGGGACCCCTGGAATAGAGAATAGCTGCTAGTGGGTATGGGACTTCTTTTTGGGATGATGAAAAGGCTCTGAAATTAGATGGTGGTGATGGTTGCACAACTCTGTAAATATACTAAAACCTACTGAATTGTTCATTCTAACAGGATGAATTTATTCTATCAGTTACACAATGTTAACTATATCTCAATTTTAAAATATATGTATATGTATATATACACACATTGTATATAGACACACACGTAACATGATGACACCATGTTTTGTGTGCATGTTTGAGTGTAGTGATTAATCTCTAATCTTGTTACACACTGAGATGCTTTTACTTGCTTTTAAGACTAAAGGACCACCACTCATGGCCTACAGGGGTCTTTCCAGCCTCATCTCACACCATGCCTCCTGTGCAAAGGCGTACTGGCCCTCATTCTTCCATGAAACCTTTACACCTGCAGACCCTGTGACTGGAACGCTCCTTCAGCCTCACTTCGTCTGGGTAATTCTTTGTCATCATGTCCTTTAGCAAGGCTTCCCTGACCTCCCTGACAAGGTCAGACCCCTCTGTTAGACCCTCTCATAGCACCATACCTCTTATCATGCCACTTCTCATTTATGCATATTATATTTGCATTTTAATGGGTGGCTTTTGATTAGCATCTGTCCTTTCAGTTAGACTGTAAACTTCTTGAGGGGTAGTACGATCATGTCTGGTCTTGCTTACACCTATATACCTTGGAAGAGTATCTGACGTACAGTGCCCGATTTAATTATAGAGATGAGAAAATATTTATTGAATGAGTTAATGAGTGAGTCACTTTCTCTTTTTTTAACCCCTGTTATGCTAGTTCTGAGTTTACTTCCACTTCTGCCCACTTGTTCATTCATTTAAAAATGCTCATTGGGTGCCTAGTGTGTGCCAGACTGTATAATGTTGCCTGTGACTCGTGAAATGATGACTGGTTTAATCAACCACTATTACAAAGGCAGGAGTCGTTTTACCTGCAAACAATTCTGAATAGGCCTGCAAGAATATTGGAATTCATCTCCTCATCATGTGGCTTTGTATATGGCAGTAACTTAAGGCTTCATAGATTCTGCCTTCAGCGTTTTCATATGTTATTCTTGGTAATGTCAGTCAACTAAATCACATGACTTAATCTTGTAGAAGTTTTTCCCAGCTCCTAACCTAAATCCTACTACCAAACTTCCAGCTCAACTGTAAATTTAATTTTGCAGCAAATCAAACTACTGGGGTATGTAAGAACCAGACTACTAACCACAAATGTTTCTAATGCTGATCTAGACCATAGTATCTATCTGAAAAGTGCAAAACGCCAGCTAATTAACTTTCATAAATAATTTTTGATTATTCAAGTAATTATATTGTCTTAATGAGTCACATTTCGTGCAAATTAATTTGTCTATATAAATTAATCATAGCAAAGAACATTCTTACATATTATGTATATTTGCACTAACTCCATAAATATAAGCAGTAATGTATTTTGGTAGAATATGGTTTCTCAGATTATGTAAATTGAGTCCTTCTAAGCTGATAATCATGATATTTCTGCTGAATGTTTAATAGAAGGAAAATGTTTTTTCTGTTTTAATTATTTTGACATTTTTAATCAGAAAGTAAATTAATGAAGGCACATGCATGGAAACAATAGACTTCATGTGATCTGTAGGGAGACAGCGATTGTACTAGACTGTAAACTCCTTGAGGGCAGAGGTCATGTTTTTTTGTTCATGATTATATCTCCCATCCCAATCCCTAGCACTGTTATTGGCATATAATAAGTGCTCAATAAATAGCTGTTATATGAATGAATCAAAATACTCTAATTTCATCCTTGATATTTATAGAGGATAAACCAATTACCCCTGATCCCAGTGTTGGCATTAACAGGTCAAGTTGTTGGTTTGTGTCTCAATTTATGAAAAAACCAGTGAGTAAAATTGTATATTCTAACTTTGAATTAGGAAGGGTAGGAAAAGTCTGATTTCTTATTGTATGGTTCATGTGAGGAAAGTTTATTCCGATTTATTGTATTTTGAACTATGAGTTCTGAGGCACGAAGGTTTGGTTCAATCACCACTCATTTGTGCACAATGTCTGGGTTGGAAATAACTTCAGAGTCATCTTTTTAAACCCAGTCTTCCATCTTACGTTTGAATCTCCTTTACGATATTTCTGCCAAGGGCCCAGTCAAAGTTTGCACATTTCCAAGTGATAGAGAACTTATCACCTCCTGAGGCAATCCATTCCATTTAAGGACAGTTTGGTTAGAAAATTCTTTATTCTATCATATTGAGATTGGCCTTCCTGCACTTCTTGCACCCAGCAAGGATGGGCATATAGAACACATATTTTTCCTCTTCTATCTGACACCTCATATGTTTTTGAAGTCTTCAGTGACTAGGCGAAATTTCCCCAGTTTGTACAAACACTCCAGGTAGGACATGATTTCCTATCTCTTCCCTTTTCTGGTCATTCTCCCAGTGAATGTGCCTCTGTTTGTTTGTATCTCTTTTAAAGTGTAGTGTCCAGACAGAGCCCAGTATTTTAAGTGTGGTTTATGTGCAGCAACTATGCTCCTGCCAAATACTGGATTTGTAGATAGCCAGGAGTGTCCGCACATGTTTTCTCCTGGTAGTGTAGTGACAATTCCTATCAATCTGCAGCAACCTTTCTGTCTCCCTCGTGAAAGTATCAGAGCTAGAGCATTTTAGACTGGGCAAAGTGATTTTTTTCATAGGTCACATAAAAAACAACAGGAGAGAATAGCTCCATGCTCAGTGAACATATGAAGGCTAGTATAAAGCTATTTAATACTGCTTGTTAAGTGAGATAATGAATGTAAAGTGCCTAGGCTGGTGTCTGGTCCAGAGTAGTGATGATTCAACTAATGTTCATTAACTTTTCCTTTCCCCTCGCCATCTCTTTATATTTTTTCTCAGAATTTTTTCCCCTCTCTTTTAACACAAGGGTGATGTAGGGATGAACACGTAGACTATAAAATATCTTCTGGGGGGCTTCCCTGGTGGCGCAGTGGTTGAGAGTCTGCCTGCCAATGCAGGGGACACGGGTTCGAGCCCTGGTCTGGGAGGATCCCACATGCTGCGGAGCAACTGGGCCAGTGAGCCACAACTACTGAGCCTGAGCGCCTGGAGCCTGTGCTCCGCAACAAGAGATGCCGCGACAGTGAGAGGCCCACGCGCCGCGATGAAGAGTGGCCCCCACTTGCCGCAACTGGAGAAAGCCCTCGCACAGAAACGAAGACCCAACACAGCCAAAAATAAAAATAATAAATAATAAATTAAAAAAAAAAAAAAATATCTTCTGTAGACTCTTTTTGTAATTCCCAGAAGACATGAGTTCTTTGTTTTCTTTAACTAAAATCCTAAGGGAGAGTTAGATGAGATACGTCTCAGACGTTTTCCACATAAAATATAGCACTTAAGTTGAACAATCTTTAGGCATTCATTTTATTATTCTAGTTGACTTGTGCATTATTTTGCATCTTCATTCATCTGGCTGGGTTGTGTGTTTAAAATGAGCTTCCTAGCTATATGGTTTTTTTTTAAATTATGGATACAAAGCCAAATAAAATTAGTGTATTTGAACACCAAATAAAATAAAATAAAATAAAATGAGCTTCCTAAGATTAGAAAGACAAGGATTAAAAAATGAGGAGTTTCACTTAGATCTTCTTTCACTTTATTGTATTACAGTTTCCAGTTTCACAAGAGATTAAGAAAAGAGAACTAACATGGATAGGGGAATTCTTGAATATTCTATAGCACTTGTTTCTTTAAAAATAAGGTTCTGAGAACTGTAAAGCAACTTTGTTCCCATAAATGAAACTGCCATTCCTAACAGTTGGCACACCATCTCTTTTAGCAATAAGATGATTAGAAACACACTGAACTTTGACTCACTTTTTTACAAAGACATTTATTTTAGAAAAGAGAGTGACACTACTTTAGGTACTCCCCCACAAAGTACTAAGAAGAAAGCGTCATTCTATGGCATTGAAAACAGTGATATTAACTCCAGCATCTAGGTATTACTGGATGACTTAGTACTGCCCAGCAACACAGGTCTTACCAAGGATCTCGACACTCTGGATCCTGAGGGGCTTTCTCCTAACTTGAAACGTCTCTTCTTGAGTGGAGAGAGTAATTCCTTGATGCTCTTTTTCAAAATTCTCACCAATCTAACTTTTTTCCTTACTCCACATATGATCATTACAACACTGAAATTGCTTTAACTGTTTGCTGACTGACAATAACTGATGACTTGAAGTAGAAGAAACACCCAAGCAAGCTTCCTGACTTTTTATAAGGTACCTTCTACCTGCAGAGGCTCTAATTCTAGAGATTTCTCAGCAGTAAAATATGCAACTTTCATTTGAGAAAATTAGACCATTTGAAAGGGAAAAATTAATGCCAATTTAAGATAAAAATGTGATCATTTTGTAGAAATTATTTTAGAAATTACTTAAAATCTCAGATCAATATAATAAGTGCAGACACCATTTATTTACTTAAAAATGTTCCATTAATACAGTATTTTGTTGTAGGTTATAGTCTGGTACATAGTAGTCTATGTATTCAACTGGAATTCAGACCTAAGGCACATGTGTTGACTCAGTTCTCATAAGTCAAAAATGTACATTTCTTCTGATACTTTGTTGTTAGAGATGAGGCATCATCTCACTTTTCCAGAGAAGATTTTGGAATTGGTATTTTAGATCAAGATACTAATGAAGTTAACGTTACATAAAAGAGCTAACTTCATTCTGTTCCACAGTCCTGAACTGCAGCCTTATTTTCAGTCATGCAAATAAACCTTCTTGGCCATAAGGAGGAGCAGTTAGGAGAATGAATGAAAAACTCAGACTGTCTTTGATGGTACAATATCAAATACAAAGCCCTTCATGACTATTGTTCAAACTGAATCAGAAAGCATTTACAGCTTCCGATTTAGGATGAATTATTCTCTTAATATATAGTAATAGGTAATTTATTAGTTAGCTGTCCTAAAGAAATAGGTCTTAGTAACATTTTAATATTTACTTGGAAAAAAACAACATATTATTATTCATGATCTATTATTATGGCTTTCTAACTCCAGTTGAAAACATGCTGCAAACACCCCCTCCCCCCCTGCCCCCGTGCTTCTGTTGTGAATAGACCTTATAAGTCCATGGTTTCAGTCATCTCTCATGTGCCTGTCTTATGTGATTATCATGAAACAATACAGGTTTTTATTGCGCCACCATTACTAGATTGGGAGCTCCTCAATAATTAGACTATAAACTCCAAGTAGGTAAGAACTTCCCAAATTATTCATGGATGTATTCCTAGAACCCAGTGCATAGGCACTAAGGAAATTTTTGTTTACTAAAGGGAAGAGACCTGGTCTTACTCGTCAAGGTATTCTCAGCTTGACATGATGTTTGGAATATCATAGATACTCAGCAAATGTTGGTTGAATGGATTTACTGATAATAAATTAACACCCAGGATAATAACAAATATTTTTCTAACTTTTTATCATATAAGAGTAAACCAAAAAACAGTTTCCAGTTACATAATTGACCATAGTTTCTAATTATATTACAGTCAATTCATTTAACTTTTACTCTCTTTAATTTTGCTTTGATAGTTTCTAAAACCTAAGTAAGATTACTGAGATCACTAGTTAAAAGGAGTCTCTATAATAAAACCATTGTTATCTACACACAAATTATTTATTCATAACAACAGGAAAAACAGTAACTATACAGTGGAGAAGCTGAATTAACGTCTTAAACCCGTGATCAAGATTAATATCAAACATATATGCACCCCCGTGTTCATTGTAGCATAGCATTATTTACAATACCCAAGACATGCAAACAACCTAAGTCTCCATTGATGTGCATATATATACACACAGTGGAATATTATCCAGCCATGAAAAGAAAGAAATCTTGCCATTTGTGACAATATGATGGACCTAGATGGCATTATGCTAAGTGAAATAAGTCAGACAAAGACAAATACCATATGGTCTAACTTATATATGGAATCTTAAACAAAAACAAAAACAAAACAAAACTGAGCTCATAGATACAGAGAACAGATTGGTGGTTGCTGCAGGCGGGGGGTTAGGGGGGGTGGGAAGGAGTGAGTGAAATGTGTGAAGGGGGTCAAAAGTACAAAAGTACAAACTTCCAGTTATAAAATAATAGGTCCTGGGGTTGTAATGTATAGCATGGTGACTATAGTTAATAATACTGTATTGTATATTTGAAAGTTGATAAGAGAGTAGATCTTAGAAGTTCTCATCATCAGAAAAAAAGTTTCATAATTCTGTGGTGATGGATATTAACAACTTATTGTGGGGATCATTTTGCAATATATACAAATATATTTGAATCGTTGTGCTGTACACCTGAAACTAATATAACGTTATATGTCAATTATATCTCAACTTAAGAAAAAGGATTACTGGGAGTTCTCTGGTAGCCTCATGGTTAGGGCAAGCTGCGTGGCTAGGTGCAAAAAAAAAAAAAAAGCCTATCAACCAGGCATTCCGTGCCGTGAGAAAGACACCACATCAAGTATTACATACCATTCAAAAAATGCAGAACTTCAATCTAATCATGAAGAAACATCAGACAAGTCCAAATTGACTCATTCTATAAAACAACTGGCCCGTATTGAACAAAATGTCATTGTCATGAAAGACAAAGAAAGGCTGAGGAACTATTGCAGGTTAAAGGAAAGCAAAGAGACACGACAACTAAATGCAATATGTGATCCTGGATAGGGTCTTAGATTGGAGAAAAAAAAATCCATAAAAGTCATTATCAGGATAACTGACAAAATTATAACATAGACCGTAGTCTAAATAAAAGTATTGCATCAGTGTTAAACTTGCTGAATATGATAACTGTATTGTGCTTATGTAAGATAATAAAATCCTTGCTTTCAGAAAATACACACTGAGGTAATTACGGATAAAGGGGCAGGATGTACATTTGAATCTACTCTCAGATGATTCAAAAAATCAGGTATGTATATTATATGGATTGAGAGAGAGAGCAAGTGAGCAAATATGACGAAATGTTAAAAATTCGTGAATCTGGGTAGAGTATGGGAATTATTTGTGTTCTTTCAATTTGCTTTTAAATTTGAAACTATTTCAAAATTAAAAGTTAAAAAAGTCAAAGATGATATCTAAAAAAAGCAGAAATTGCTTAAAATAAAATCCCATTTATTTGCAAGTTAAAAAAAAAAAGTTAAAAAAACCAACCAAACCAAAATAACCACCCCTCATAAAAACAAAAACACAATCCTGATGAATGGTTTAACCTGATGAATGGTTTTACCTGATGAATGGTTAGTAGTTTCAAGTGTCCAGCTATGGCATATAGTCTACAGCATTACTAATTCTATACAATAGTGGTTCCTTTAATTGTCCTCGTATGGTCATTCTCTACATTGAAAATGAGTGTCCTATTAGGCCAGGGGCCTAATTAAACTAAACCAGTAAAATTGATTTTCCCCACTAAACTTTTTCTTATGATGTTTATTGCAAAGAATGAGCATTGTCAATATTTCTTCTTTAGCCCAATTGAAGTGAAAATTTGTTCACTCAGGACCATCTAGTAACTTTTAATTGTTGCCTATCATGTGCCATGTAGTGGGCTAGGTGATGGCAAAACAAAGAGGGATAAGTTATGATGTGTTTCTTGACGAATTCAGACTAGTGGGAGAGTCAGCCATTTAATCAGAATGATTTATTACAGGAGCAGGAAAATGGAGCAGTTATTTGTCTGTGGGAGCTAGTTTCTCAGAAGAAGTGACATCTGAAGGATGAATAGGAGCTTTACAGGTGGAGGGGAAGGATATTTATTTCCAGGTGTAAGGAGTAGCATGTGCAAAGGCTCAAAGCCTTGAAAACTTCAATACTCATTTCTAATTTATGCCAGATGTAGTTCAGAGGCATTAAAACCTACGTCAGCTGCTTTAAAAAATATTTTTATTGTGAAATATTATACACGTTCATAAAAGTGCATAAAACATAATATCAGCTTGCTGAATTATTACAAGGCAAATATACATGTAACAATCATGAGGTCAAAATCTATAAAATGGCCAGTAGCCCCCAAATTGGCACCCCTCCCCTCCCAGTACACTTCCCAACCTTCTACGCAAACCACTGTTCTATTATTTAACAGTTGCTTTAGCTAATGGATACAGCCACATAACCTACAACTCTATCATCTCTCTCTAAAATTCCCTCGTGTCCCACACTCCCTCCCCATCCAGTTAAACTACTGTTTGCTTTGTTGATTTCTGCAAAGGGTGAGAAATCCAGCAAGTTTGTTTGGAGCATAAAGTTGTGAAGTTGTGGGAGGGACAAGTATAATAGTCAGTATTTATTATTGTTATACCTGAGATGTGTTCCAGGTCCTGCTGGGCACTTTATTCAGTCACTGATTTCCCACAACACTGAAAGTAGCAGACAGCCGAGGAAACTGAGGTTCAAGACAGGTTCTCACTTGTTTAGAGACACAAAACTCATGAATGGTGGAGATGGGACTAAGACCTAGGTTTTTCTGGCTCCAAAACAAATTTTTTTTTTTTCTTCCAACGCAGCTTGTGGGATCTTAGTTCCGCAACCAGGGATCGAACCCCAGCCCCCTGCAGTGGAAGTGCAGAGCCCTAACCACTGGACCACCAGGGATTCCCCATGTGCTCTTTCTACTAACGGTTTTTGTTGAGATTTGACTTCTTCATATGGAACATGAGCAGTCAACAGAAATTTTAAATTGGGAAGTAATATTATTATATTTGTTTGGACTATAATTCTGTTGATAGTGTGGAATAATGGAGAGAGGGAGAGATGGTGGTAGGGAGACCATGGAGGTAGTTATTGAAATGGTTCAGAGATGAGGTTTTGGACTAGAAGATTGATGGTGCCCATGGAGAGAGGACACTATTTCCTAGACTTTTCTGAGGTATAACCAATGGTGCTAGGTTAGACGCTGGGGATAAGTGAGATGAGAAACCTTGTACACAGGTAACTTGCATTACTTTGCATCTCTGCATGTGCTCCTCTCTACGACTCCAAGGCCTCTACCTTGATAGCCTGAATAGATGGCAACACTTGATTAAAATTTGGACGAGGAAGAACAGGTTTCGTGAGAAGGTAGGTTCAGTTTGGACCCTGCTAATTTTGAGATGCCTGGGGAAATTCAGATTATCTGCCTCCTGGGTAGTTAGAAATAGAGCTTAGAGGCTTCAGGGACAGGTCTGAGCTGAAGATAAAATTTTAGGAATAATCAGAATGTATAATCCGAACGCATGTAACTTGAGGTACAGGACCTGGACTCAGACCTACGTTTAAATCTTAGGTCAAACACAAATGATCTGTGTCCTAATTTGTAAAATGGGATAATATCTAACCCAGGAACTTAGTAAGGATTCAGTGAAAAACCAGAAAGCACCTAGCACCTTGTCTGAGTTCAATAAGTGACACAATTATCTTTAGCTACTATTATTAGATTATAATACAGACTTACTTATGAACATACTCTAACAAAAAACATTTTTTAAAATGGAATTCACTTAAATGCTATCTGGAATGCATTTGAATGGAAGACCTGTAAGGCATGGTTCGGTGCCGTGTCACATGCCAGCATGGTGCATGCACTGTGTCACCTGGCCAGGAAGACCTAAGTGTGCTTTTAGCACCAGGAATGGAAACTTTAAGTCCATGTTCGGGGGGTGGGGCGGGGGGGTGGTTCCTAGTAGGTGACTTACCTCCAGGGCAGCAGTCCAGGTACAATCTACTCCCTACTGTCCTTAAAATAAACATCTTAGGGAAAGCATTATCATCTTTTTTCATATTATGTTGCTTGCTTAGATGTTAAGTTCTAGAATTGATAATAGATCAACAGTTTAATATTTGTCCTTCTAAATCAATTTTTCCATGACCCTTTCTAAACTTTCAGCCTCTATTTTGGTCCATAATTTGATTTGTAAATAATTATGAATTTAATTATTTGTGTTGTAAAATGCCACATCATAATCAAAGCTGGAAAAATCTGGACCAGAATATGTATGTCCTATAGGAACTATAACTGCTTCTACTTGTTGTTAGGTTTTTATACTGTGTTTTAGAGAGATTTGTTTAGAACTGATGGGAAAATCTTAAAGAAAGCAACAAAATGATGAGAAAAGTGAAGGAATCACTAAAGTTTATTTATACAAGGCCAGCAAATTGACCCACTTAGTCAGTTTAAAGAATTGGTCTGACTAGTGTTTCCTTGTTATGCTCTTCTTAAAGGAATCATCAAGCATTAAGAAAAAAAAAGAAAAAAGAAAAGCAATCCAGCAGCTTTAATTAGTTAGTATCATTCTTGAAATAATTATATATTGTGATAGACTACATGCAAAGATCATCACAATAATTGCTTCCATTCCTATATGCATATCTCTTTGAAATGTGACTTGGCTACTCCTCCCATCAAGAAGGGAAATTTAAAATATAGCACAAATGAACCTATCTATAAAACAGAGACTCACAGACATAGAGATCAGACTTGTAGTTGCCAAGGGGGAGGGAGGGAGGGAGAGGGGTGGACTGGGAATTTGGGGTTGGTAGATGCAAACTATTATATTTAGAATGCATAAACAACAAGGTCCTACGGTATAGCACAGGGAACTATATCCAATCTCCTGGGATAAACCATAATGGAAAAGAATATTAAAAAAAGAATGTATATATGTATGAAACTGAGTCACTTTGCTATACAGCAGAGATTGGCACAATATTGTAAATCAACTATACTTTAATAAAAAAATTTAAAAAGAAGGGAAATTTATCTCCCCAGTTTCTGAATATGTGCTGACCTTTTGACTTTCTTTGACCAATAGAATGTGGTGGAAGTGATGTCAAGTTTCTGCTTCAAGAGGTGTTGCAGTTCCCACTCTGTATTTGCTTGGCGTGCTGCCACAATGTGAAGATGCCCAGGATAATATTCAGGATGAAAGGCTACAAGGGGAGAGAGAGGTCCAGCCAATAGTCAACACTGCCAGCCATGAGTGCGCCCAGTCAAGCTGCCAGATGACTGTAGCAGCTACATGCATGATCCCAGACAAGGCCAGAGAGCACATAAAATGGCTTTAAGGCACTGATTCTAGGGTGGTTTGCTACGCAGTAATAATATATATGTGTGTATATGTATGTGTGTGTATGTGTATATGTAATATATACACATACACACACTCACATATATATTCTCTAGCCTTGAAGATGAGAGAATATTTTTAAACTGTAAGAGGGTCTTAGGTTAATCATTAGGATGCACTTGCAGACTTTAAGGATCAAAAATTTCCTTAAAGCTGTAATGATGTGTCACCTAGGTTGCTGCAGTGAACAACGAAAAGGAAGACAAGTAATTTTTCTGTGATGGTTTGTGCATAGTGTTTTTAGAGGTAGGGTGAAAATTCTAGACGATGTTCAAAGTCTCTTTAAACTCTAGGGCCCTGTGAAATTCAGTTGTGATTTCAGCAACTCCATTCCCGCTTCGTGAACTTGTACATAGCATTTTAATACCTTTCACAAATGACAGGATCTACTGGCTCCTCTTTCATATACAATGTGATCCAAAACAGCTGTGGTACAGTGTAGGCAACACAGTATAGCCCGCATAACATAGTAGCTAAGGTCATGAGTTCCAGAGCCATACCATTTGGGTTCAAATGCTGGTTCAGTTGCCTATCAGCTGTAACCTTGATGAGTTATTTAACCATTCTTTGCCTCAGTTTCTCCCCCTGAAGAATGGAATGATAACAAAATCTCATTGGATTGTTGTTAGGATTAAATGAGTTAATGCTTGAGCTTAAAACATATTACTCAAAACATGTCATATACTAGTATTGTTATTTTATAAAGGGAATGATCTAGGTCCTAGACTCAGTTCTGTTAACTGTGTGACCTTCAGCAAATCAGTTAACCTATCTGGGTTTCAGTTTTCTGTCTATAAAGTAAGGTTAACTACGTAACTTCCACGGTTTCTTTTCCTCTTTAAAATTCTATGATTCAGGGTTCAATATTTGTTCTACCCACATGCACATTACAAACTTGTCTATAATTCTAATTTTTCAAAGATTGTTTAAAACTTATTCTATTAGCAAGCAATTTTGAGGACCCTCTAGTAATGACCACTTTGAAGTACACTATAAATACTACTGCATTTACTCAGGAAACTAAACATTTTTTATTCACATCTGGTCAGCAAACATTTACAGCTCTCACATATCCGAAGCAATGCCTTTTCAGGTTTATGAAAACTTAAAATTGTATATTCATTTTTTAAACCCATGATAAATTTGCTTATTAAAGTAGGAAAAGATCTTCCAAAAGTGAAGACAATATTTCACCTCAAATTTTACCAAAGATCTCCAGTGTTAAATAAAATCCACTGTTAAGGGTCACGTTTAAAATTTTTTCTAATTTTTTGCTTAAGCATATTGCACACAATATTATAAAAATGTGATTTTTTTTATTGGCTTCATAACAAACACCATCATGTGGACGTAGTTTATTTTACACTGGTTTATAAATTGTGGCATTTCATTTTAGTTTGATGTTTTGTGTTGCTTCTTGACAATGGGACAGATAAAAAGATCAAACGTACTAAGGTGACCAGTTAGTATGTAGAATGTACAGTACGTGGAATTCCTTTTAAAAAGCTTTTCATTTTTCTATCCTTTTCCTGTCACCCCTATAATCAAGCTGCTACAATCCCTCAGGACCTATGCAAATGCTCCATTCAATATTTTTACAGTAACAAATTTATCAATTACTGGATCTTCTATAAACTTAACTTTGAATTCTGAAAATAGATTTCAGTCACTCATTTGTTCTTCGAAAAGCCCATCTACGAAACTTTCTTTTTCAGGGATCCGAAAACTGGCAAGCTAACTACGAAGTGGATCTTGGGGGTAGGGGGGTAGAGATGGAGATAAACAAAGCAAAGGGGCTTTTTCTGTCTTAAAATTTTCATATTTGCTTCTGGAGCAAGAATTCTATCCTAGGAGTCGGGGAGAAGGCGGGGGAGGTGTCTCTCCTGCCCCCGAGCAGCGGCACACGGGTTTGCTGAATTTGACAGACCACTGTGATCTTGGGGGATTTTCCAAGCTGGAAGAGAGCGCCGATGAGAAAAAGTGCGTACAGCCCACGTGACCCAACTTCACTTTCAGGTGCCAGAAGCGGAGCGCAGCTGCAATCAATACCGATCTTCCACCAACTAGATTGTTTTCCTCCCAAGGATCTGATAAAAACCCCGAAGTTCTGCGAGACACACTTCGAAAATTGTTGGGTTTTAAAAAAAAAAAGTTCCACTTGTACCATTTATAAATGCGCTGACAACTTTTTCGGAATCACAACGATTTACGGCTTACGCATTTGCCAAGCCTCTTCCTACAGTTCCCTCCCTTGCTTTTCCAAGCCTCCCGTTTCGGTTCCACCGAAAGAAGAAAAGCGATAGCAACAGTTTCGTTGCCCAGCAGCCCGTCTCCCGGGCGCAATCACCGCACCAGGGGCCTCACACCTCTAGGCCCGCGAAGCCCAGGACTTCGGCTCCCCGTCCGCCGGGGACGTGCGGGAGTACAGCCGCTTCGAGACCCGGGCCGCGGTCCCGCGCCACCCGCCCCGGCTCCCTCCCCGCTCCCGGCCGCAGAGCGTCGCCTCCCCACCGTCGGGGGCGCCGAGCTGGGCGCATGCGCGCGGCGCTCCCGGGCGTGCCGGCCACACTCCCCCCACCCACTCCGAGAGCTTGTCACTTCCTGCCCTCGCCCCATCTCCGTCCGGGGTCAGTCAGTCGCTCCCTGTCGCAGCCGGCGAGTCTCTGCTTCCCCCTTCCTACCCGCTCCGCGGCGGCAGCTCAGGCTCTTCGTGGAGGGGGAGACAGAGAAAGAGAGAGACTGACTTAATAAAGTTTCCTGAAACAACAACTATTACCAAAAGGAGCCCAAGGCGGGGGGAAACCCCCATCCTTCCCCGCCCCTCTCCAAAAGCCTGAGGGACCGTCGCAGGTGGAGCGGCGCTGGGGGGAGCCGGGCTCCGGCGGCAGCCGTTGCCCTGGCAAGGGGCGCCTCGGGTCCTGCCCGCTCCGGTTCCGGCTCTTTCGGTGGCGGCGGCAGCGGCTGCGGGGCGGTTCCTGCTGTCAACTGCCTGCGCCCGCGCGCCGTCCGCCCGCCCGCACGCCCAGCTCCACAGCGCGGAGAAACGCCGTGAGCCGCCGCCGCAGCCGTCGCCTCGGGCCGCGGAGGGACGTGGTGAGCTGCGGCGCTTCCGCGTCAGCGCCGGCGGGGAATCTTTGGGAGCGCGTCGGGCCCGAACCCCGGTCCCTTCGCGCGGTCAGCCGAGGCTGCGCCAGGTGGGGCCCGAAGCCGCCTCCCACGCCAGGCTGTCCCCGCGGCCGCCCGGCCTGCCTTCCTTCCTTCCGCCCGCCCGTCGGCCCGCCCTAGGAGTTCAGTAAGTTGGGCGCACTTGGTTGGGGGGACGGGGGCTCAGCCGGGGAGACCCTGGCGCACGTGCGTCGCGGGAGGGCGCGACGTGGGCCGGCCGCCGGCGGGAGCTACACCTCGGCCACTCGGCCGCCGCGCCCCCCGCCCCGCGGGCCCCGGCGCCGGCCGTGCCCGCTGCGCTCCGCGCCTCCGTCTCCGCGCGCGCCCGCCCGGGAAGGCGAGGCCGCCGCCACCGCCGCCGCCCGCGCAGCCGGCCAGGCCCTCGCCCTGCGCGCCCGGGGCTGCGTTTCCGGGTAGGGCGATGAACCTGTGCGGGAGTTCGGGCTGAAGAAGCCTTCGTGCGTTTTTCTTTCTTAGTTCGAGAGGAAGGTGCAGGGCTGTGGAGGGAAAGCGGAGGGCAAGCGGAGGGCGGGTGAGGGGAACGTTTCTGGAAAATGCAGCCAGAACCCCCCCAGGAAGTTCAGGCTGAGTGACGGGTTTGTGCTTCTTTCAACAGCCAAGCCGCAATGAAGAGCTTCTTACAGTGAAAGGAAAGTAGGTCGTGCCCACTGAAAATGCCTTTAAGGGACAAATACTGTCAGACTGACCACCATCATCACGGATGCTGTGAACCAGGTATACGCCTTTCTTCAGTTACTTTGCCCTCCACCAGAGCCACTCTGCCTTCTGTTTTCTTCTAGTTCTCCTTACCTCCTGCCCAAGAAGACATTCCTAACTAAGCAGGCTATAATTTCCCCCAGCATAAAACCAGTTATGAAGCTAAAAACTTGTACAAACAAGAGATCTCCCCTGCTTGATCCCTTAAAAAAAGTACTGCACGTGTCACCTTAAATCTTTTCCACAAGATCAATTACTCGATCCCCTTTCCTTCTCTTTCAAGGCAGCCTGCAGTTAGTAGTATACCCTCATGCTCTGTGAATGTTTAAAACTGAAGAGAAAGGAAAAAATGGGTAGTAGAATACTGGCATTTATCTTCGAGGAAGCTGTCTCATATAAACTTTTAAAAACTAAAAGTTTCTCATGCTTTGAAGTGCTTAAAGACAGAATAATGCTTAAACCTAAAAATGAGTTTAGTTTGGGCTAAGAAAAGTTTGCTGAAGTCAACTTGTTGGAAGAATCAGGTTTTGTTAAGGGGAACCTCTTAAAGAAATTTTTTGGACAGAACACATTGTTGCAAAATCTGAATATTTAGGTAGAATACATAAATATTTTTAGGATAGTTTGTTCAGTGGAACTCTTTTGAGTTGAATTTATGAAATGAAGAAGTTGCTTTTTGGAGTTTCATGAAGAGTATTACAACACTTTAATGTGATAAATAAACTCTTAATAGTTTCTCTGCTTATTAGAAGTATGATGTGCTTTGTCACAGACATTTAGAGGTACAGCTTAAAAAGGGAATCCTTGAATACACACTGTCACTAAACCAACTAAGGGCTCTTCTGTTACAGTTCAAAGGCAGTTGTGTATCATTATTTTTGACCGAAAAGTTATTAGGACTTTTTAATACTTTTGCTTGTTTTTTTGTTGGAGTATTTTAACTGCACTAATGTACTTGGTTTTGTCACAGTAGAGTTCATGTAAAGTAGAGTACTTTTTTTGTATAATGGGAAAAAATGGCAGTGGTAAAAGGGGAAGAACTATTTTCGGAACACTTTGGTACACATGAGAATAAAATTTGTACTATGACCCTATCCCCACTGATTTGCTGAAAATAATACATCTGCTAGTAAAACAGGCAATCCCAGGGTGGAATCCAGTGTTTATTCAACTGTTCCCTCATCTACCTACCTTTCACCATCCTTTCTGCTGCATATTTTATGTATTTGAAGTGATGATATATCACTTAACGTTCTGCCAAATGTTGAATGGATTTTGCTAGTTCTGAAGTAGAAAGCTGTGAATGACTTCTTATACTTGTGTTCCACTGTGTTTTTATTGCATTTTTTTTCTGAGAAGTCATTTGAGTTGCATTAGTTAATTAAATCATCATATTAAAACTTTTTATTTAGGAAGAAATTTATTTGGTCACTCATTTCTTTATTTCTTTGACAAATCTTTATTGAGCACCAGTTAGGTGCTAGGCACTATTCAAGGCAATGGGGATATAAGTGGTGAACAAAACAGATAAGCTCACTCCCTCATGGAACGTTTGAGTGGGAAGAGATAGGCATAAGTAAACGAGTAAGATAATTTGTGACCATACCTTATTTAGTGTATTCTGGTAATTCAAGTTTTCTAGATACTTTAATGTCTTTTTAAAGAGGTTTTCCAGAGTTGAACTTTTAAATATGTGTTGGAACTTTTCTGCTGCTTTTTCTCCCTCATTAACACAAATTCAGATAAGTTGCATTAATTGAAAAATTTCAACTTTATTTTGCTAGGAACTTTTCCCATGCAATTTATTTTTCAGACTGTCAGGTCAAAAGTGGTTGGTGTTTCTTCGCTTCCTTAGTTAGAAGTAAACACTTTCTGAAGATTTAGTTCAGTGGAAAGCCAAAAGTTTAACTTACGGGGTAGTGAATTGTCATTATTTCAGAGGAAGGTATGGGCCAAGTGGGAGGATGTTTCCATTATTGAGAGGAATATGTTATGGTAGTTTTAAAAGAGGATGGATGCCCTCAGATGGAGGAAAGACGATGACATGATGTTTGAGAAGTTCTTTTAATGGGCTGTCCCAAGAGGTCTGACCTCCTTTGGATTACGGAGGATAGGTGAGTTCTGAATGAGAGCAGTGTGTTCCTGAGCAGGTCTTGATAGGATGGATCAATTTGTAGTGAGGGGTGGTGTTATAAGTCTATCAGTGTATGTAAAATATATTCTTAGTCATGTTTTAAGAAAGTTTTTTGTTAGAGAAATTTTCAAATGTTCAGAAGTAGAGAGAATGGTATAAGGAACCTGATGTAGCCATCACACAACTCCATCAATTATCAATATGTGGACAAGCTCTTTTGATCTGTATTCTCCCCTCCCCACAATTCCCTTCTCCATCCTCCACCTGCTCCCCTACTCTCAACTGTTTGAAAGCAAATCTCAGACATAATAGGTAGAAGGATATTTTAAGGGGCTTGTTTTAAGGTAGGAGAGACTCTAAAAAAAGTAGGTGTTTTATTCTGGGAAGTGTGTTCTTGGAAGGCTGTAAAGAAAGGTGTTAACTTCTGAGCGTTTGTGTTTTTTGGCTGGAGAGAGATGCTCTTTTTTCCCTGAATGGTCATGTAACCTGATCTTGGGAGGGATGTTAGAATATGTAAGAGGAAATTTTATAAAATGCTAACATATAAAGTTTTTTTAGGATTGAGACTATGTTTTCATGAAGAAAGAAAAGTTTCTTACAAGGGGACCTACACAGATGTGTATACCAAATGAATGTGTCCACTCATAACTGAACTAACCCTGGGGTTATTTTGAATGGTGTCTCAGGATGTGTATGTATTCTGGTGGTACCAGTGATGGTTATGGGTAACAAAATTTTGCTCTAGCTTTAAAATCAGATGTTGTTATGTGGAAGTGGAAGTTAGTGTATTAGAGGAAGTTTTCTGGAGCACGTACCTAAATGAGGAAAGGGGGCTCTAAGGAGAAGTTTCCATTTTTTTCTCCCATATTTCTCCCTTATTCATTACTCTTTTCTTCATTCTTCCTTTCTAGAATTCTTGTCACTTAGAGAGCTAGGCCTTCGAGCTTTTTAGTTCTTTAAAATTGTATAACTTCTGCCCTGTCTTCTGTAGTTGTTATTTTTTGTAATCAGTTATTGGTTGTTACAGTGTACAAATACTGGAAAGAACATCTAACCTAAATAAATGATATCATCAATCTATTTACAAACTTCTACTGTTGTTTCTCTAAGGGGTTGCATTCTACTTCTCTTAGATTTTGGAAAAGAGTTTTCAGTTTTTGGTGTCAGGAAAGCAGTTGATTTGTAGATGATGATGATGCTAGAACATTTATTGAGCCTTTACTATATTCCAGGCTCTGATTTAACCAGGTACCTGCATTAGCTAATTTAATCCTCACACAACCCTATGATTTGGGTACTTTTATTATCTGCATTTTAGAGATGAGAACAGAGAAATCAGAGTGTAATTTGCCCTAGTGGAAACTACTTATTGGTAGAAAAAGAATTTCAGCGCAGTCTGTTCAGGTCTGGAGTCTTCTGTTCTTAACCACTGCAGTTAGTGCCGATGTCAGATATTCCCAAAATGAGTTGTATTTGTGTGTATGTTCTTAAAAATATCTCAAAGTTTCTCTTAAAATTGGGAAAATTTTGCTTAATGGAATGATTTGGTCCTGAGACATAGTTCCTCCCATTTGTGTACACTGAGCTTAAGAGTCGAAGCCAAAAAGAGAATCTAAGGCTGTGTCTCTACACATAGCCTAGCAGGCTTTATCAGACAGCTAAATGCTGTCCAAGCCTGGGCCCTGAAGCAGTAGCAGCACACATTACTGAAGTAACCCTCCTTATCTTCTCACACCGAGCAGATGATGGTAAAATATCATCTGGGTTAAGATGGTAAAACATTATAACATATTGAAAAAAAAGAGGTAATTAAAATGGCCGGTTTTTCTCCACCACAACTATCTCTTTATTTGATATCTGATGGGAAACTTCAGTTTTCCTTTTCAGTTACCTTGTTTCTTATTACCATAATCTTTTTTATATTATGTATTTATACTGTTACTCTGGGAATTTTGGAAAGCAGGGATGATATAGACCTCTGTATATGAAAATTTTTACTTTTACAATGGGAATATTATTTTTACTTATTATAAAAATGCGTACTTTCTAAAGTGCACACTTCCAAGAGCCCAGGCTAGTGAAGTGTGAGGCAGAAAGTGAAAATCACCCCTATAAACCCACCCTGACAGAAAGAACCATTGTTAAATTTTGTTGGTATCCCATCAGACTTTCTGTGTTTATATTAGCATTTATACATAGACACACATATATGTTAAGTTTATTTCTTTCTGTAGCTACTGAAATATATATTAGTATAATTGAGGTCATATTCTATAAGCTGTTTTTGTTGCTTAACAATGTAGTATTGACATCCTTTGTTGTCAGTACATGTAGACCTAGCTCATGCTGTGTAAGAGCCGTGAGAGATTCTGTTGTATGGATATTTCATAGTTTATTTAGTCTGGTTCCTTTTGAGAGACTTCTGAGTTGTTTGAAATTTTTCTCAATTATTTACAGTACTGCAGAGTGCTGCAGTGAACTTTCTTGTACATCTATCGTTGTGCACTTGACCAGTTCTTTCCTTAGGCAGTGGTTTTTGAGTTTTGCTCTCTTAATTGCCCAGAGAGCTGTACTAGATTGTCCGGAGAGTTTTGGAATGGTTTATGAGGTGTGGCTAGGTTATCATTGCCCTAGAATTTTGGTTAAATTTAGTGGTTCCTCTTCAAGGGGAATAAAAAGGCAAACCATGACTAATATGTACTAACACCAAAATGGTAAGATCTTTGCATTTGAACTTAATGCATAGTCTCAGTAGCCTTAATTTCGCCTTGAATTGAGAAAAATTTTAGTTACGTTTTTCCCATTATTTCATTTTGCCTTACAAAGATAATGGTGGAATATATACAAAAAAGTGTGATTGTCATTAACATGATTATAGCAAACCATTGTTTTACTTCAATAGTAAATGATTTACATAAATAACCCTTTTTTTGTGGGGATTGGGTTGGGTGTTTGTCTTCCATGTAGTTTATATCCTGGAACCTGGAGATGCTCCTTTGTTACAGCAACCACTACAGACATCCAAATCTGGTATTCAGCAAATAATTGAGTGCTTTCGATCAGGTATGAATGTTTTAGGATGTATTTTCAATCTTCACATAGTAGCTAAAAACTACCTAGAAATCCTTAGAAATAATTTTTTAAAAATAAAATGTATACATTGGTTTTCTTTACAGAATACTTTTAACTGTCATTTTTAAAAAGTGGATGAGTAAATACTGACTTGATTAGAGATTCCTTTTCAGTGCTATATATTATATACTAATTTAAAAAGTAGTATGGTTTAAAGAAATATGTGGTATATTTGCTGGCAAAGATTCATTGTTATTTTTTGGCATGTTCTTTATAAACTCTCAAAGGACAGTAGTAGATTATACAGGGTCTTTATGAGCTTTGACAGAGTAGATTATTTACTCAGAATGTCTGAGATGTCCCTTGTTCTAGATTAATTACTTTATCATCTCTGTTTATGTGACTCACCATCTCCTACCTAACCCTGGAATTTCAATATCTTTAGTAGAGCACAGATAGAAAAAAGATTATTCCAGCCCTGATATTTAGATATATTTGTTTAGCTTTTCTTTCCATTAGATTACTATAATAATGGATATATAATAAGTATATTTGTGCAGTTACAATCCAGTGCTCTAAAGTAGGTGTTGCTTACTAAGTATAAATGGTTGAGAACTGTTAGAACTCCAGTGTTTTGTAAAGTCTTAGGTTGCTGTGATTCTTATGATCCACTTGTCCACCTCTTGTGGATTTGGCTTCTCTGACATTGCAGGCTATCAAATCAAATATGAACAAGCAAACATACATGACTGATGGACACCTAAGTGGTGGGCAATTAAAGGGTTAGAATATCTTTTGTTATTATTTTAAAGCTTATTATATCGTAATGAAAAATTTCTGAGATTCAAAGAAAAAGATAATTTATATGAAACCATTTGTTTTGTATTGAGAAATTTTTTGAGGTGCTTGTTTTTAAATCATTTTAAAGGGAAATAGTATCTATTTGATTTACTTCAGGGTTCTAAGAAATAGATTGTTCTTTAATCTAAAATAAAGTTAATTTCTGAGTCTAAGAATCATTTCTTACACTTTTCATCTGTAGTCCTTATGGCATTGCTTTTATGTATATTTAAATCAGTAAGTATTTCGTGTATACCATATGCCTATGCTCAATGTTGGATGGTGGTATAACGTATTTTACTGTGTTTTTTGTTGTTGTTTTTTACTTTTGATAATTGCCCTTGGTTAACAGAAATAAATAATACGTCAAATTCTCCTGTGGTAAATACAATTAAAATTTTTCTAATTAGAGGCAGTATTTAAATACGTTTCTGGCATAACAGAAGAATGGTTAGTTTTTATTTGTAGTTAGAGTTTCTGTTAGCTACTTTTAGTATAGAGATAATTCTTTTTGTTCGTTCTCATATCATGGAAATGAAGGTAATGGCTTCACACTTAGTCATATTTCTTGCTATAGGTTTCTTTTTTAAAAATTCATAATTTGGGATTAACGAAGTTATTTTATACTGCTTCAGTTTATTATAGTGTTATTTGATTAAGAAGTTAGAATTGTTTCATTTATTTGTGCTTTGTCTTGTAAAAAATACCTTTTCAACAAGCTCCTGTACCCAAAATCTATGTTTTTTTTTTAACTTTGGAAGGTGAATATTTAAAAAGGAAATTATGTGTTTTTTCATTGCACTGTGGTTGTATCTGTTTTCTGTGTTTACTGTTTCTTTACAAAGCTGAAGAAAAGGGACTGTGAAACGGGTAATATGTTCTTTCTTAAATGTCCCTGGTAAATTTGCCTTCTGAGTTTTTTTTTTTCCCCAAGCAAATTTTGAAAATACTATAATTTAAATTCTCTAAGTACCCAATCATTTAAATTAGAGATGATTTAGAAATATGCTGAATGGTACAAAGAAGTTAATTTTGGATTAAAAAAGGAATTCTTTTACTTCATTAGTATATCTCATAGCTAAGTAATTCTAATTTTCTCAAGATAGTAATCTCTTACGTTTCTGGATAATCTCAAGTCTCCTAAGGTAGCTCTTCTTTAGCACTGAGGTATTTAAGCTTTGGCTGACTGAAACCTTGAGAGGATGAGCTGGAAGTTTGGGCCTCATGACTTAGGGTCTAAGATCCCTTCTCATCCTGAGACTCGTGTAAGTTTCTCCTGGTCTCAGTCTACTCCCAAGCAGCCCCTCAACGACTCATCTCTTTCTAGGCTCTTTCCATTACAGCTGGGTCACACACATTGCATTTAAAGAGCTATCTTGGTGGTGTTTTGTATCTGACAGGTATTTGAAGATAGAACTTTGAAGTCTATGCTTTTGCTCTTGTTAACCTTCAGAGGCTAAACCAGGTTGGGCAGTAAGTAGTGTGTTAGGATATCTGCCTTTGTCTTCACGCTCAAGATAGTTGTCTTCAGCTCTGGTATCAGCTTTGCTTAAGGGATTCATGGTCTCCTGCCTAAACTGGGCTCTCTTTGGCCTGGTGTTAATTCCTACCCAAGCTGGAAGTTCATGAAAGGCTGAGGAAGGAGTTGACTCATTTTTTAGGTCTACCAACCCCACGTGTGCTGTACTGACTGCTTGACCAGTTTTGACTCATTTTCTTTGCTTCACACTTCAGCTTTTGCTTTGGACTGTTTTCCTGGCTTTAAATTACAAATACTTCTTAACCTCCAGTCTCTCTTTATTTCTATCTGCTTAACTTATAATCTGAATAGACTTTTCTTTTTGGAATAATTGGTTTAAAAAAATAATAAAGAGGTATAAAAGGGTATACAGAAATACAAAAATAAGTGTCTTTGTTCAGACAGCACAGCTACATGGTTTGTGTCTTCTTCTAGAGACCTTCTACACACATATGAGCATATATTCCTCACTTTCTTCCTAATAAAAGGAGTAGCTGACTATGCATAGTTAGGTATCTGTGGTTTTTTAACAGTACTTTCCACTGTTGTTTGACATCTGTCCATAGATAGATACCTCATTTTTTTTAGAAGGCTGCCTGTTTTGCCCCTACCTGCACATTTTCTACTCTGAAATCCCTGATGGTTGGTTGACTTGAGACATGCTGTTTGCTTTGAATCCTGGCTTCAGGTACTACCTTGACTGTGCCCTGCCCTTTGCTCGAGCCTTTCCTTAGTTGTGTCAGTCCTTCCAGGATCATGTCTGTGACTTTTTGTCTTCAAATTTCTGTCGTATCTATTAACTTTTTTTAAGAAATAGTTGATTTACAATGTTGTGTTAGTTTCCAGTGTACAGCAAAGTGATTCAGTTTTATATATATATGTGTATATTCATTCTTTTTCATTTTAATTTATTACTAGATACTGAATATAGTTCCCTGTGCTATACAATAGGATCTTGTTGTTTATCTGTCTGTGTATTAGTTTGTATCTGCTAGTCCCAAACTCCCAATCCAACCCTCCCTCTATTAACTTTTATTTTAGCTTTTTTCTTTTCCCAACCTCTCTCCCCAAACGGAAACAAAATTTTAAATAACAAAAAAGGTGTACTTCCATGAGGTATTTATAAATAATTGATTAATTGAGCTTAATATTCTTTCTTAGTTGCTTAGTCTTCTGGTAGAGGCAAAGGAGCTGTGGAATGCCCTAAAGTTAGAAGCAGAAAAATGGGAAATTGTCCAGTATTCATAACTGGTCTTTAATATGAAGTTGACGTCTTTTTTTGAATTCTTGAAATAGATATGATCTCTTTTTACAATATTATACCGTTGATTCTTGAACATTCACCATGGGTGTGAACTGCGCAGGTCTATTTTTTGCGGATTTTTTCAATAGTAAATATTACAGTATCAGACGATCCTTGGTTGATTGAATCCAAGGATGCAGAAGTGAGGATATGGAGGAAGGGAGTATAAGGAGGACTGTAGGTTATATGCAGATTTTTGACTGTGCAGAGTGTTGGCATCCCTAACCCCTGTGTTTGTTCAAGGGTCAACTGTATTATAGAAAAAAGATTCTATCTATAGAATACATTACTACTATTTGCAAGTAGCAGCATCTTTTTTGAATCTTAGGGAGGAATAAATTGCAGTGAAAAATGAGAATTGGCTTTGTGTGATGTTTGCTGTTGTCATTAACTAAATTTAAGTTTGGTCATTTAGTTTCTTAGAAGAGTTTTTGTTTGTTTTTTATTGCTTAAAGCAACATTTCTTGGAGTTAGTGTAAGCTATGACTGGATGGCGATGCCTCTGTCCTGGAAGTGTGATTTATCAGAGATACATAAGAGAGTGCCATATTATATGATGGATTTTTTTGGGTTTTTTTTTTTTGGTTGATACATAGCAACTGTAGGAAGTTTTAAATCAGACTGCATATTTTGGGGATGAATAAGAAAAATGTAGATTTGTTTTATTTGTTGTTCTTACATTCATTTTCAAAGCATCTCATCTGGGGCTGTGTTCCTAGGAGAGCAGCCATTTATATTAGGGAATTTCTCAAGGGCGCAGATCATACCCTTCACTTTTCATGTCTTCAGTGAATAACATTGTACCTGGTATTTAATAGGGGTTCAATAAATGTGTGTAAGACTAAACGAAAGATTCACCAAGTGGGCACTAAAATAATTTTATTCTACTTGTAAATTTATTGTAGTATGTGGCAGTGTTCCATAATTAATCTAGTAATTTTTTTTTTTTAACCAAACTTTGTAGGTGGTGGTTTTAAGATAACAATTTCAATTTTCCTAAGTTTTCTTATGTTAAGGATCATCAGTACGAAATTCCCTTCGTACTGGTCTTGGAACTCAGGAGGTATGACACGAGTTACAGATTTGCTTGCAGTGTCGGGATGATATTGTGGTTAAACAGTCATTCTAAAGAAACTGAGCTCGTGTGTGAGTCAACAATAAAGCATGCAGTATACTATTTAAAAATCATTATTGCCGCAACTTAAAAGGGTCATTGATCAACATATCAGTATATTAAGGGAGAAAAGGAAAGTTTATCTTTGTCTAGCACTGAAGAGTTAGAATTAATATTATGTCATGTCAACTGACTGCCACCCAACCTAATGTAAAATTGACTATTGATTCCTTTTGAAAATAATTTTTTAAACATTTTTATCAGTATATATAATGTGTTTGGCATTAATTGATAGCACAGGAGAAACCCTTGATGAGGTTTAACTAAATTTTATTGAGCACCCATTATGCGTGATAATCTGAAATATTCATTAATTAGTTAATTTCTAGGCATCAAAAGCCTTCCCTTTGGAGGGCTGGTTTTTTGAAAGATACTGATTGATGATCTGTGTAAGCAGTATGTAAGCAGTACGTAGTGACGTCTAAGATAATTTAAAAACCTAAGGCAAGAAAGAGAGTTAAATATAGGAAAAGGAATAATTAGGGGTAAGGCAGCGTGGCTCTCTCTCTCTCTCTCTCAGGGTTAGGAGTTGTGGAAGAACTTCTGTGGCTGTCTAGATGAACTTTTGTTGCTGTCTTGTCTCGGTGTTTCAGGTTGTAGAAAGTTTAACTGTTGACAGAGGCACAGTTGGTTGGCTGTGTCTAATTGTCAGTGAGCAAAGCAATCAGAAAAAGGTAGCTGATTAGAATAAAGCAGTTATGTCCCCATGGGAAACCAACACAACCTTAAATGGTAACTGGAACTAACTTAGGGAATAACTTTTGCCTGTGTTTATGGAATAAGGGCACATCTTATTTTTCTCATTTGGAAAATATGTAAGCAGAATTGGAAAATCATTCAGGTCCCTTTTTTGACTTTCTGGTCAACTTTACATAGACTTAAAAGAAATCTTATTTATAGGGAAGGTTTTCTGAAACATAGAGAAGGCTCTTCAGTATGTCATTTAACAAATGCCCATGAGGTCTGGTCCTGAAAGCTGGGAGTACAGTGGTGAGCATCAAAGATATCTTCTCTGTCCTCTTAGAGCCTCCAGTTTAATGGGGATACGGAAAAGTAACTAATTACAAGATAGCGGGGTAATGTAGTATAGATGTATAGGGTGCTCTGGGGAATATAGGGGAAGAATTCTTAACAAAAAACAGGAGGAGTCCGAGAAGGCTTCCTGGAGGAAATGACATCTAACCTGGAATCTGAAGGATTGCTAGAAGTGACAGACCAGGGAAATGAGAGAATGTTATAGGCAGAGAGAAAAAAACATAGGTGAAGGCCTGAAAAGTAAGTGAGAGAGAGAATTTGGTGAATCCAAGGACCTGAAAGAATTTTGGTATGCCTGGATCAACACAACTGTGTTTGTATGTGTGTGTGTGCATAGGTGACGTGAGGGTGGTGGAGCATTTGTGATTGATAAGTCAGGCAGGTTCTCTTACATCGACCGCCTAAGAGTCGTGCTGTAAGAAGCAACAACCTCTCCTCCTCCTCTCTGCCATCTGCTCGGCAGCCGCAGAACAGCAGCTATGCGTGAGTGCATCTCCATCCACGTTGGCCAGGCTGGTGTCCAGATCGGCAGTCCCTGCTGGGAGCTCTGCTACCTGTAACACGGCATCCAGCCTGATGGCCAGATGCCAAGTGACAAGACTATTGGGGGAGGAGATGACTCCTTTAACACCTTCTTCAGTGAGACAGGCGCTGGCAAGCATGTGCCCAGGGCAGTGTTTGTAGACCTGGAACCCACGGTCATTGATGAAGTTTGCATTGGCACCTACCGCCAGCTCTTCCACCCTGAGCAGCTCATCACAGGCAAGGAAGATGCTGCCAATAACTATGCCTGAGGTCACTACACCATTGGCAAGGAGATCATTGACCTCGTCTTGGACCCAATTCGGAAACTGGCTGACCAGTGCACAAGTCTTCAGGGCTTCTTGGTTTTCCACAGCTTTGGTGGGGGAACTGGTTCTGGGTTCACCTCCCTGCTGATGGAACGTCTGTCTGTCAATTATGGCAAGAAGTCCAAGCTGGAGTTCTCCATTTACCCAGCCCCTCAGGTTTCCACAGCTGTAGTTGAGCCCTACAATTCCATCCTCACCACCCACACCACCCTGGAGCACTCTGATTATGCCTTTATGGGAGACAGTGAGGCCATCTATCATCTGTCGTAGAAACCTTGATGTTGAGCGCCCAACGTATACTAACCTGAATAGGTTGATAGGTCCAATTGTGTGGAGCCCTGAATGTTGATCTGACAGAATTCCAAACCAACCTGGTACCCTATCCCCGTATCCACTTCCCTCTGGCCACATATGCCCCTGTCATCTCTGCTGAGAAAGCCTACCATGAACAACTTTCTGTAGCACACATCACCAATGCTTGCCTTGAGCCAGCCAACCAGATGGTGAAATGCGACCCTCGCCACGGTAAATACATGGCTTGCTGCCTGTTGTACCATGGTGGGACATGGTTCCCAAAGATGTCAGTGCTGCCATTGCCACCATCAAGACCAAGCGTACCATCCAGTTTGTGGACTGGTGCCCCACTGGCTTCAAAGTTGGCATTAATTACCAGCTTTCCACTATGGTACCTGGTGGAGACCTGGCCAGAGTACAGAGAGCTGTGTGCATGCTGAGCAACACCACAGCCAACGCTGAGGCCTGGGCTTACGTGGACCACAAGTCTGACCTGATGTATGCCAAGTGTGCCTTTGTTCACTGGTACGTGGGTGAGGGCATGGAGGAAGGAGAGTTTTCTGAGGCCTGTGAGGACATGACTGCCCTTGGGAAGGATTATGAGGAGGTTGGGGTGTCTGTTGAAGGAGAGGGAGAGAAAAAAGGAGAGGAATACTAAAGTTAAAATGTCACAAAGGTGCTGCTTTTACAGGGAAGCTTACTCTGTTTTAAACATTGAAAAGTTGTGGTCTGACCAGTTGATTTGTTCAAACATTTAGAGAAGAGCTAACACCTATCCTTCTCAGACTCTTCCAAAATATAGCAGAGGGAGGAACACTCCCAAACGCATTCTATGAGGCCACCATCACCCTGATATCAAAACCAGACAAAGATGTCACAAAGAAAGAAAACTACAGACCAATATCACTGATGAACATAGATGCAAAAATCCTCAACAAAATACTAATATATAGAATCCAACAGCACATTAAAAGTATCATACACCATGATCAAGTGGGATTTATCCCAGGAATGCAAGCATTCTTCAATACAGGCAAATCAATCAATGTGATACACTGTATTAACAAATTGAAGGAGGAAAACCATATGATCATCTCAGTAGATGCAGAAAAAGCTTTCAACAAAATTCAGCACCCATTTATGATAAAAACTCTCCAGAAAGTAGGCGTTGAGGGAACTTACCTCAACATAATAAAGGCCATATATGACAAACCTGTAGCCAACATCGTTCTCAACGGTGAAAAACTGAAACCATTTCCACTAAGATCAGGAACAAGACAAGGTTGCCCACTCTCACCACTATTATTCAACACAGTTTTGGAAGTTATAGCCACAGCAGTCAGAGAAGAAAAAGAAATAAAAGCAATCCAAATCAGAAAAGAAGTAAAACTATCACTGTTTGCAGATGACATGATACTATACATAGAGAATCCCAAAGATGCTACCAGAAAACTACTAGAGCTAATCAGTGAATTTAGTAAAGTAGCTATAAAATTTGGTAAAGTAGGATATAAAATTAATGCCCAGAAATCTCTTGCATTCCTATACACTAATGATGAAAAATCTGAAAGAGAAATTAAGGAAACACTCCCATTTACCATTGCAACAAAAAGAATAAAATACCTAGGAATAAACCTCCCTAAGGAGACAAAAGACCTGTATGCAGAAAACTATAAGACACTGATGGAAGAAATTAAAGATGATACAAACAGATGGAGAGATATACCATGTTCTTGGATTGGAAAAATCAACATTGTGAAAATGACTATACTACCCAGAGCAATCTACAGATTCAATGCAATCCCTATCAACCTACCAATGGCATTTTTCACAGAACCAGAACAAAAATTTCACAATTTGTATAGAAATACAAAAGACCCTGAATAACCAAAGCAATCTTGAGAAAGAAAAACGGAGCTGGAGGAATCAGGCTCCCTGACTTTAGACTATACTAGAAAGCTACAGTAATCAAGACAGTATGGTACTGGCACAAAAACAGAAATATAGATCAATGGAACAGGATAGAAAGCCCAGAGATAAACCCACGCACATATGGTCACCTTATCTTTGATAAAGGAGGCAAGAATATACAATGGAGAAAAGACAGCCTCTTCAATAAGTGGTGCTGGGAAGACTGGACAGCTACATTTAAAAGAATGAAATTAGAACACTCCCTAACACCATATACAAAAATAAACTCAAAATGGATTAAAGACCTAAATGTAAGGCCAGACACTATAAAACTCTTTGAGGAAAACATAGGCAAAACACTCTATGACATAAATCACAGCAAGATCTTTTCTGACCCACCTCCTAGAGAAATGGAAATAAAAACAAAAATAAACGAATGGGACCTAATGAAACTTAAAAGCTTTTGCACAGCAAAGGAAACCATAAACAAGGCGAAAAGACAACCCTCAGAATGGGAGAAAATATTTGCAAATGAAGCAACTGACAAAGGATTAATCTCCAAAATATACAGGCAACTCATGCAGCTCAATATCAAAAAAACAACGCAATCCAAAAATGGGCAGAAGATCTAAATAGACATTTCTCCAAAGAAAATATACAGATTGCGAACAAACACATGAAAGGATGCTCAACATCACTAATCATTAGAGAAATGCAAATCAAAACTACAATGAGATATCACCTCACACCAGTCAGAATGGCCATCATCAAAAAATCTACAAACAATAAATGCTGGAGAGGGTGTGGAGAAAAGGGAACCCTCTCGCACTGTTGGTGGGAATGTAAATTGATACAGCCACTATGGAGAACAGTATGGAGGTTCCTTAGAAAACTAAAAATAGAACTACCATACGACCCAGCAATCCCACTACTGGGCATATACCCTGAGAAAACCATAATTCCAAAAGAGTCATGTACCACAATGTTCATTGCAGCTCTGTTTACAATATCCAGGACATGGAAGCAACCTAAGTGTCCATCGACAGATGAATGGATAAAGAAGATGTGGCACATATATACAATGGAATATTACTCAGCTATAAGAAGAAATGAAATGGAGTTATTTGTAATGAGATGGATGGACCTAGAGACTGTCACACACAGTGAAGTAAGTCAGAAAGAGGAAAACAAATACTGTATGCTAACACATATATATGGAATCTAAAGAAAAAATGGTTCTGAAGAACCTAGGGGCAGGACAGGAATAAAAACGCAGACATAGAGAAGAATGGCCTTGAGGACATGGGGAGGGGGAAGGGTAAGCTGAGACAAAGTGAGAGAGTGGCATGAACATATATACACTACCAAATGTAAAATAGATAGCTAATGGGAAGCAGCCGCATAGCACAGGGAGATCAGCTCGGTGCTTTGTGTCCACCTAGAGGGGTGGGATGGGGTGGGTGGGAGGGAGATGCAAGAGGGAGGAGATATGGGGATATATGTTTATGTATAGCTGATTTACTTTGTTATACAGCAGAAACTAACACACCATTGTAAAGCAGTTATACTCCAATAAAGATGTTAAAAAAAAAAAAAAGATTGATGAGTCAAGGTTAGCCCCAACTCTTTTTTTTTGGGGGGGGTGGGATGCTTACTGGGAATAAATATATACTTTCTACTGAATATAACTATGTAACTGGGACTGAAGAAGAAATTGATACTGTTTTTGTTTTTTATGGTTGATTGAGAGAACCTGATTTAGAGATGCAGTCTTAGTTTTTACAAATAACTTTTTTTATGTATAACTTCATGTTGTACGTTCTAGTTAGATCTTCAGTAGAATTCTTAAGCTAATCCTAGTTCAGATTATTTCTGTGTCCCTCTTCAATCCTTTTTAACTACTTTTAGAGGCAGAATTGAATTTGTAGTATGGGTCTAGCTGGTCTTTTAATTTATAATTAAAGTGCAAAATTTTCCCATGTTTTCTTCTGTCTGGTAACACACCCACCTACACTTACCGAGAACTGTATGTAGATCAATTGGAGAGGTTTATCTAAAGTGTTTTTTTATCATCAGCCTACCTCTCATAGTTTGTCAGTGACTTATGAGGTTAACTATGAACTAAATATGTTAGCACTTTATTGCCAGTATATTTTGTAATGTGAAATAAACTAGAGAAGTGTGTGTGTGTGTGTGTGTGTGTATGTGAACTTACTTTTATACAAAGTGTAATACCCAAGCTATCCTCTGAATCTTTTAAAATGTGTGTTTTCTGATTTTGCAGTAGTATGGTCTAGTGGACCAAATTAAACCTTGAGTTGGATTGGGAAATAGTGGAAGTTATTTTATTTTATATATATATATATATATTTTTTTTTTTTTTTTTTCGCAGTAGAAACCTGGATTTATAATTTAATTCTTGTAGAATTTAGGTTCATATTTTCTTTCATAATTCTCCAAGATAGGTTTGGTTTGTTTGTTTTAAAATATGAATAAACCAAGGTGCAAAGATTATATAGCCCTTTAAGGTCACACGACTAGGTGATAATCAAAATTGGAATCTCTAAATCTCTAGTAAAGTTCTGATAATGTGGTAATCTTTTTGCAGTAGAAATTTGAGGGCTGGCTTGTCTTCAAAATGATAAAATGCAACATGATGATTGATACAGTAATTAAATATAAACAGATTGCAAAAGATTGAATCAGAAATGCTTAACTTTTATGGATCCTACAGTATTAATTATGCTACTGAGATGGTGTTTATTCTCTAGTAGTCTCAGAGCTTAATAGTCACGTGCTTGTTGAATGATGGAACACTGTGCACCTAGATAGTCTTAGGTATTTTTCAGGATGCTGTTTTTTCCCCTCTTTAATTTAAGTCAATATTATTATCATTTTTTTGAGGAAACCAAAGGCTCATTAATTAGTGAACACTGCAGATCACTTTTGTCAATTTACCTGTGTCAAAGACCTGTAGGAAGTAGTGACAGAAGAGCTTCTATTTGTGTTTTATTTTAAAGATTTAAAGAGTGCTTGTTGCTGTTTATTTTTTCTCTGCCTTTTGATCTTCCATCATAATAATGCTTAGATTCCGTAGATCAGTGGCAATTCTTCAACGAATATTTATTGAGCATTATTAGAGCTGAGCACTTTGTAGCTGTAAATAAGGCAGGCTTGGTCTTGGCTGCCTTGGAATTTATAATCTAGTGGAAAAGATGGGCTTTAAAGTAGTAATTATATCAATATTTAATTTATTGCAATTAGGGTGAGTTTTTGAGGGAGAAAGGCTTTGAATAAATTTCTAGTGGTATTAAGAGACCTAACCAAAATTCAAAACCATGGACAAGGATTCTTTACTCTCACACTAAATGGCCATAATCCCACGTTGCCCCAGAACCCTAAGTAATTTAAGCTGAATTTAAAAAGAAAGTCACAGACAACCCTGTGACACAGTTTTGACCTTCTTTAAGGAATCGGGGAAAGTGTATTACTCATGTTTACTTCCTAATGTGAAAGAGAGCTGGAAAAACCAGCCAAAAACTTGGGTTGGGGTGGCATTTAATTCTTCTGTCACACTCCAGGTCTATTGAATCAGAATCTCCAGGAGTGGGTCATGTACATCTTTTTTTTTTTTTTTTTTTTTTTTTTTAATTATTTGCTTTATTTATTTTTAAATTTTATTTATTTATTTATTTATTTATTTATGGCTGTGTTGGGTCTTCGTTTCTGTGCTAGGGCTTTCTCTAGTTGCGGCAAGCGGGGGCCACTCTTCATCGCGGTGCGCGGGCCTCTTGCTATCGCGGCCTCTCTTGTTGCGGAGCACAGGCTCCAGACGCGCAGGCTCAGCAATTGTGGCTCACGGGCCTAGTTGCTCCGCGGCATGTGGGATCTTCCCGGACCAGGGCTCGAACCCGTGTCCCCTGCATTGGCAGGCAGATTCTCAACCACTGCGCCACCAGGGAAGCCCCATGTACATCTTTATTCCCAGGTCATAGTGATCAACCAGATGTTGGAACCACTGTTAAGATAGCCCAGGAATTGATTGGCTGCTGAATTAGAAAAAGACCATCAATTTCAGCTGACCTAATATCCAAATGATAGTAGAATTTTGCTTAGAACTTAGTTTATAACTTAGTTCTGAGTATAGTGTGGTAGACATTGGCAATGCCCGTATTTTGTTTTTAAAGAGTAAAACTGCACCTTTGGATTGTCAACAGTGGTTGCCCAGTTTAAAACTGCATGTTGAAGTTACCTTTTGTGTTAAGTTTTCTTTTCTTTTTTCCCTTAGGAACTAAACAACTTAAGCATATTTTATTAAAAGATGTGGACACTATTTTTGAATGTAAATTATGCCGCAGTCTCTTCAGAGGATTACCAAATTTAATTACCCATAAAAAATTCTACTGCCCACCAAGTCTCCAGATGGATGACAGTAAGTTTTATTCATATATGCATTTTGCTATATATTCGTATACTACAACTACACATTTATGTTAAAATGGTATCGATATCTAGTTACAGATAATTTAGTGATAGAGAATAAGATAAAATACTTGACTCAACGTTATATTCAGTTTCTTTAAATAGATACTTTCATATCAATGTTTTTCATTTGGATTTTGCTAAAGATATATGAGGTTAGATTTTTGAGTATATTTATTTGTATTAAAGTATTGGATATTGTTTTTGAATGTTTATATGGACTATACAGTTTATATCCAGGATTTTTGTAAGTTAAAATATTAATGCTTGATGAGGGTGTTGGTATTTTTCCTCCTTACTTCTTAACAACTTGTAACCAGATATGACTCATCATTTACTTAGATTCTCCTTAAGTAAATGAGAAGGTTGGAAATAGAGCAAAGAATGAGTAAATGAGTTGATTTTTTTGGTAATTGTAGAGAGCATTAAAAAATATTTGTTAATCTTTCTAGTGTTTTCTGGGTCTTGATTTGAAGATCAGTTTTATTCTCAGTGAAGTTTATTAGATAAGTCATTTTATCAGAAATTAGATTGTGTTATGGGCTAACCAGAGATCTGAAATAGCTTTATGTGATAAAGGCAGGTAGTAGCCTAACAAAGTCTTTGTGGAACCAAATGTTTGTTGAATTAAGCATATTGTCTCTGTATGATTAAGTTGCAGTATATATAATGGTATTATTTTCTTGCTTTAAAGAATAATGTAAATTCCTTAAAATATTTTAATAAGTAATAGGTTACTTTCATTATTTCTTGTTCAGGGATTTAACTCTTGTGGACTTACAAAATATAGAATTTATTTTGTTAATTTGATATTACAGTTGCATTATGGATTTTGTGCATTTTTCCGCTTAACCTTTTTGGGATGGAAATGGAATGCAGAACTCCAAATATCAAAAGTACTGCTTTAATTATTAGCATGAAGCTGATTTAAAGTATATTATAGGACATAGATGAAACAAAAATTTCGTATTTGTCTGGAAACTTTCCCTACCACTGTTAGATCTTATTATACTTCTTTTTATCCTTGAAATATAAATGAAAAGGTAGTCTATAGAGATTAGTTTCAAATCTAACCTTTTAATTAAAGAACTAGTAGGAATTTAATTTTCTGGTGGTTATTCTTTGTTATTTTTTGGTGTGAACTAAAGTTTAGTTGAATTTTAGAGGGAAATAGATAAATGGATTTGCTGTATTATTGTGCACTCTTCTGCAATACTTATTCTAGAAATACTTCTGTGAAAGTATAATTCTTCTTATAGATACCACTTTATCCATTTTAAAAAGAAAGATTAGTAGACTAGAAGAGCTATGATGAGTCATTTCTTTTTTTTTTTTTTTTTTTTTTAAATAATTCACTCTGGGGTATAAGTGACTAACAAGGTTTAATGTGACGTCTCCCCCTAGAATGTTTGCATTTTTAGTTACTCTGTTTTTTTGGTTTTTTTAAAAATTTTATTTTATTTATTTATTTATTTATTTATTTTTGGCTGTGCTGGGTCTTCGTTTCTGTGCGTGGGCTTTCTCCAGTTGTGGCGAGTGGGGGCCACTCTTCCTCGCGGTGTGCGGGCCTCTCACTGTCGCGGCCTCTCTTGTTGTGGAGCACAGGCTCCAGACGCGCAGGCTCAGTAGTTGTGGCTCACGGGCCCAGTTGCTCCGCGGCATGTGGGACCTTCCCAGAGCAGGGCTCGAACCCGTGTCCCCTGCATTGGCAGGCAGATTCTCAACCACTGCGCCACCAGGGAAGCCCGTCATTTCTTGGTTTATAATTAGATACCAGATTTGATGCTATGTTTGTAGCTAGATTTTAACATTGTATGTAGAAACATAACCAGTGTTAGACAACTCTGTTACAATAGGAATATTAGGTTGCCTACAGACGGTGTAATTATTGCACAGATAAATAAAACTAGCTCTGTTTTTGGAGTTAATCTGTAGTTTTTAATCATTTGTTTTAATAGGTTGCCATGTTAAGAAGACATGTAATAGGACTGAATTTAGCAAACACTTCTATACATCCTGTCATTCATGTTTATATATTTTCCTGTAAATCTTTTTCATTTTCCATAAGATGTTCAAATGTCCCTATACAATTAGACAGATTATTTATTATGGATTAAGTTAATAGAATGCTGTTATGTTTTCTAAAAAAAAAAAATTATTTTTATATGTAGTAACATTCTTCATGGTGTTTTATCCATCTTGGGTTATGAGAACTTTGATTTGCCTTTGCTAGCCTAAAAATACAAAATATTATTTTTATTGTTTAGGATACCCATGTGCTTAAATATTTTATATTAAGGGCCCTTATTAGAAGTAGCTCTTCAGATTCCATCTGTTCCTTAACATTTGTGTACCATGATGAGATTGTAAATTAAAGCAAATTTTAATTTAATTAATACTTGTTTTTATACTCATAAGATACTGAAAAGTAGATAATGCTCTTGTAAAAATAAATGCAAACCAGTAATATAATAAATTTTAAGATAGAGGTTCATAATACATTTAAAAATATTAGAGGGCTAGAGCAGGCTAATTATTTCAGATTAAAATGTTGTTTTTTCCTTAACAGACCTTCCTGATGTAAATGATAAACAAAGCCAAGCCATAAATGATCTCCTAGAAGCCATATATCCAAGTGTGGACAAGCGAGAATACATTATTAAGCTAGAACCCATAGAAACTAATCAGAATGCAGTGTTTCAATATATTTCAAGGACTGATAATGCTACTGAAGTCACAGAGTCAAGCAGTACTCCTGAACAGCCTGAAGTTCAAATACAGGAAACTAGCACTGAACAGTCTAAAACAGTTCCAGTTACAGACACAGAGGTGGAAACTGTAGAGCCCCCTCCTGTTGAAATTGTTGCAGATGAAGTTGCACCTACATCTGATGAACAACTGCAGGAATCACAGGCTGACTTGGAAACTTCTGACAATTCTGATTTTGGTCACCAGTTGATATGTTGTCTTTGTAGAAAAGAATTCAATTCCAGACGAGGTGTTCGTCGTCACATTCGAAAAGTACACAAGAAAAAAATGGAAGAACTAAAAAAGTACATTGAAACACGAAAGAATCCAAACCAGTCCTCTAAAGGACGCAGTAAGAATGTTCTAGTTCCATTAAGTAGGAGTTGTCCAGTATGTTGTAAATCATTTGCTACAAAAGCGAATGTAAGGAGGCATTTTGATGAAGTTCATAGAGGACTAAGGAGGGATTCAATTACTCCTGATATAGCAACAAAGCCTGGGCAACCTTTGTTCCTGGATTCTGTTTCTCCTAAAAAATCTTTTAAGGCTCGAAAACAAAAGTCGTCTTCAAAGGCTGAATACAATTTAACTGCATGCAAATGCCTCCTTTGCAAGAGGAAATATAGTTCACAAATAATGCTTAAAAGACATATGCAAATTGTCCACAAGATAACTCTTTCTGGAACAAACTCTAAAAGAGAGAAAGGCCCCAGTAATACTGCCAACAGTTCAGAAATAAAAGTTAAAGTTGAACCAGCAGATTCTGTAGAATCTTCACCCCCTTCCATTATCCATTCTCCACAGAATGAATTAAAGGGAACAAATCATTCAAATGAAAAAAAGAACGCACCGGCAGCACAGAAAAATAAAGTTAAACAAGACTCTGAAAGCCCTAAATCAACTAGTCCGTCTGCTGCAGGTGGCCAGCAAAAAACCAGGAAACCAAAACTTTCAGCTGGCTTTGACTTTAAGCAACTTTACTGTAAACTTTGTAAACGTCAGTTTACTTCCAAACAGAACTTGACTAAACACATTGAATTGCACACAGATGGGAATAACATTTATGTTAAATTCTACAAGTGTCCTCTTTGCACTTATGAAACTCGTCGGAAGCGCGATGTGATACGACATATAACTGTGGTTCATAAAAAGTCATCCCGTTATCTTGGGAAAATAACAGCCAGTTTAGAGATCAGAGCTATAAAAAAGCCCATTGATTTTGTTCTAAATAAAGTGGCAAAAAGAGGCCCTGCAAGAGACGAAGCAAAACATAGTGATTCAAAACATGATGGCACTTCTAACTCTCCTAGTAAAAAGTATGAAGTAGCTGATGTTGGTATTGAAGTAAAAGTCACGAAAAACTTTTCTCTTCACAGATGCAATAAATGTGGAAAGGCATTTGCCAAAAAGACTTATCTTGAACATCATAAGAAAACTCATAAGGCAAATGCTTCCAATTCACCTGAAGGAAACAAAACCAAAGGCCGAAGTACAAGATCTAAGGCTCTTGTCTGGTGAGGAACAGTTACAGAGTTTTGCTTTTTTCCCCCCATCGAACTAAAAAAATCATTTGACCATAATTTATAGCTGGTTCCATTTTAACACATTTGCTTCCATATATCTTACGGCAGTGGGAACTGCAAGAGTAATGTGCATATCGCATTTACCTCTTCAGTGACCTTTATTCCAGTGGCTTGGGAACAAAAGTTAACTTCAGAACTTATCTTCCACAGGACAATGCAATATAGTTATAGGTAGATGGCACAGGGTCAGTGATTTCCTCTCAATGTTGTAAAATATATACATTTATATTGGCTTATGTTTACAATAGAAGTCTTCTGTTTAACTAACTTTGCACAGGTTTAATTTGATTCAGTGACTTAGTCTACTAATTAATACATTGTAGGAAGTTAAGTATATTAGAATGAATTTGTGAAGGCGATAATTATAGGAAAAAAGTCTTTTGAGGCACTGTAATTATTGTTAAATTAATCTGTGACGGCTAAATAAAGTGCTGCACTCAGAAAAAACAATCCCCAAATTGAATTTAGAACAATTAGCATTTATTATTTACGTTTAACATAGTGCTCCCAGGCAAAGGGGGAAACTTGATAAACAAAAGTTTGGGTTTATTTTTCCTTCTCCTTGGGAGTATGTGTTAGTTCCTGTTTTTTAGTTTTGATCTTTGGAAAAAGTGATTGTTTAGGTCCCCGATCCTCTTATTTTTACCTTTTTGTTTAAATAAAGTTTTGGTGATCATTTCAACATAGGTAATATTATTAAGGAGGTTTTTTTTTTTTTTTTTTTTTTCTCCTGTGGTTGTGTGTTGCAAGAAAAATAAAATTCCTATTGGGAAGAAAGAAAAAAATATTAGTTTTTTAGAGGGTTTTGAAACAAATGTAGATTTTTAAAATGCAATATAAAATAAGGAGTAGACTCCCTGTACTTGCTTTTGCAAGTCTCTCTGTATTTTAAAAGTTTACCTTCAGTACCTGTGTCCCTTGTATTAATGCATTTAATATATTTAATTAGTATTAAATTAGTTTTGGATTCAGGTTCTAAAGCAGTATACTTAGTTTGAGTGCTGAGTAGGTTAAATGTTGTGGTTTGATTATCACACATTTTTTTATTTGTGTGGAAAACTTGAGATGAAACCATCCTTTAGAAGTCACTTACTATTGTATTATTTTGAAAATAAGGTTTTATTGGTAAACTCAAAAGTGTTCATTTATTCCCATTTCTCCTCAGATAACTTCAAGTGATGTACGAAAAGGTTTGGAGTTCATTTTTGTGGAAAGACTTTAAATTGGTGTTAGAACCACTAAACATCTTCAAATGGTACTATGAGGAAAAAAAAAGAAAAAGATTTGATAAATATATGACTGTAACTGCTGTTTTCTGACTAAAATAATAACCATCTAACCACTTGTTTCTAAGGCACTGCCTCTTCCAGCACTTTCAAGTAGCTGTGACATTTTGTATTGTCATCCCAGTCCATCAGCTAACCACCCCTGTGCATTTGGTCTACAGTTTCTACAAAAATGTTGCAAATTTTGTTTTCCAGCAGTTTGTTGATTAAGTGATCAACAACCTGAAGAAAATATCACCACTGGTGATTTTTAATTAACAAAGACTTTATATGTTAGCGATTTTAGTTTTGTTCCACTTTATTTGGCAGAATTTTTATCTGGATTGTACAGATATATAGTTTCCTAGTGAGCGTATGTTAGGACCAAAAGACAAATCTCAACACATTATAAATATTTAGCCTACTAAATATTTGTAATTATTTTTACATCCATTTATTTCTAACTTGTTCTATAGCACTTAAATGTTTGAAAATTTCATTCTAAAATATATACTACAGGAAACTTCCGGTTCATTTTCATCCATGGATCATCACATTCTTCATTTGTAAACATCTGAGGTTTTTATGAAAATTAAACATTCCCCTATTTTTCTTTAAGTTTCATACAAAGCACTTTAATGATAGATGCAACTTAATTTTTCAGTTTTTTTTAAAAGACCACACATTTACTAATGTTAATATGAAGGTAATAGATAGCTTACTGCTATTTTATGGATGCAGACAATCCCTGCACAACCACTTCTTATAATACTAGTTTATTTCTTTAAATATTACTGAAAAAGGAAGATTGGGGTGTAAACCCTGATTCTTTTTCTCTCCCAAGTAAAATCTTAAATGACCACTTTAGATGATATTTGATCCCTACTGTAAAATTTAGAAAATAACGAATTTTTGTCCATTTTTGTAATCAAGATTTTAGGGAAAACAGAAGTACATCTATCTTTAATGAAATACTGGGCAGGTTTTTGTGTATCAATATTTTGTACTTTTTAGGGAATATTTTATTTTTTAGTAATTTTTGTCAAATTATAATTTTAAAAGGTACAGCAGAGAATATACCATGTTTTTATATAGGTTCATCCCTGTACTTAGGAGGGACCCTGTCCATCTATATACTTTTTGTATAAAATTTTAAAATGTTGAAGATCCACAAGGTCATAATAAAATGCTTTCATAGCTAGAAAAACATTTACCCTTCCCAGTGCTTTGCACTAAAATATACTGTGAAAGGAAACTAGAAAGACTGTAACTGTTGCTGGAAATGTTCTATATTGAATGTACATGCTCTTGTTGGAAAAATGTACTATATGTGATGGAAATAAACCAGACTCGAAGTTATTTCAGCTAAATGTGCTTCAACGAAGGTGCATTGGTTGAAACTTAAATGTTTTATTATCAAATTTAAATTTATTCAGTGACTATGAGCAGCTACACTTGAAATTTATCCTGATAGTTTTATTTTTAAGAATTAGAGTGATAATTTCTCTTTAATTTAAAAACAGATTTACTTTTCCACATATGGAAAACTTGTACTTATAGGTCTAACTTTAATGATTAATAGTGTAATATATTTAGGGAACTAAATGTGTAGGTGTTATTTCATTTATAAACCATCTTCGTTAGTTGCACATTATTAAACCTGTATGTTTGACTTTTGCAAGGTGTTATCTTTTATGCATTCCTACGCACAAGACATATTCCAAAGATATTTTCCAGACTTAGGTACCTATAACAAGTGGAAAGATACGAGGATTCCTAAAAAGCTTGGGGTAGCTCTTTGCTGCAGCCTCTCGTGTGTATGCCAGCCTTTTCCTTTCCGCTTTATTTGTTAAATACTGTAGGGAAGAAAGAGAAATATCCTGATGTTGGTGGAGGAGAGCCCAATTGCTGCAGTACCCTTACTCCACTCACCTGTTTCCACAGGACGTTTCACATACAGTTTGTCTCCACTGTCGTAACTTTAGAGCCACAGAGCAGGAATTTAGGAGGGGGCATCAAGGGTTCCAAGGACTATAAAAATATTTCATCTGGGTCATAGAGAAAAAAATAGCATTATGTCAGGACTTGTCTAAATTAGAAGGGCCTAGAGAGATTAAGAATATTTTATCATAATAGCCAAATTAATGGATCATGGGAAACATAGGAGTTAGAGACTAAACTAGGACCAGTTAAGTAGAATGAACAAGTAAGAAGTGATTAGAAATTCTTTGTTCTTCCTATTCCTTTCTGGTCTTCATCCTTTTTGGTTTTATTTTGACTCTTGAGGTTTGTCATCTCAGAGCATCAGACTTGAGGCTCTTGAGAAGAGGCCTAAGAAATTTGTGCCAGAAGCTTTTCTGCACACAGGCTGTATAAGCAAGTATTTATAGTACTTTTTGTTGTCGTTGGGGGGAGTAGTGAAGCAGGTAAAGAACCATCAGAAACTCCTTATTTTATATTAAGACCTATTTCTGGCTACAAATTACATCCACTTTTGCTGCAATTTGATCAATTGAGAGTTCTATAGAATTCAAATCATCTTCCTGAAGATACCTTTTATTCCTAAATTTGGTGGAAGAGGAGAAACAGTAAAAGGTATGGCTTGCACTTCAACTTCATAAGTTTGTATAGTGCAAGCAAAAGCTGGATGAAGTATGGCTGACACTAAGCAGGTGTTTTTGGTTTTGTTTTGTTTCTTTTGGCCACGCTGCCCAGCTTGTGGGATTTTAGTTCCCCGATCAGGGATCGAACCCTGGCCTTCGGCAGTGAGAGTACGGAGTTCTAGCCACTGGACTGCCAGGGAATTCCCTAAGCAGGTGTTGATTATAACATGCAGATATACCTTGAATGCACAATAACCATTTTTGGGGTTCATGTCTCTTTCCCCTCCTCTTTACTCCCTACTTCAAGAAGAAAACCTTGAATGTATACATTCTTGAACAATATATAAATTATCCATCCTTAATTTTTAGCCTAGTTTTATATATATGATATATATGAGCCAAATTTTCGGTTGACACAGATTGCTTGTATTGTTGAAAAGTACCTTCACATTTTTTAGGAATATGTATTTGTTACATTGCCTTATGGTCAGTAGGCTCTTCTACTCAGTTTGCTTTAAAGAGCCTGTGGATGCAGTAGTGGGGAGTTTTGTGGTTTTGCTACAGTTTGAGGCTGCAGGTATAGAAAGAGGAGTTTCCCAGTAGGTATTATGGCAAGTAGGTATGGAGATAGAAGCACAAGTGAATATCATTTCCTGCTGTGAAGTTGTAGAAGATCTCTTCGAATAGCATGACCACTGAAAATGAGATTTGAAATGCTTCTAAAACTTTAGAAATTAGGTCTCCAGGTTTCCTGTAGTGGCCCTTGGAAATATTCTAGTTCCTTAGTTAGGAGTTTTAGAATTTACTTTTCTAATGGAATCCTTAGATTATCAGGATTATGATTCAGACACAGTTTCGTAGTTGATCAGTGGCCGAGCTCTAAGATACGGGCAGCATGATGTTGGCTGTGGTGTTAGAATCCTTCTGTACTCTGTGCTATTCTTTTTCTCTTCTCTGACTTCAAGAGCTAGCGGAAACCTCAAGATTGAAAAGGAGTAAGGATCAGCAATCTTAAGTACGGCTGTTAGTTGTTTGGTTTCTAAGGCATTAAGCACATGATAGACTGCAGAATAAAATGTGTTTCACTTAAAGTCACCTACAATTATTTTGGCTTTTCTAACTTTCCAAATTCATTCCTTCTGTCTCATAATTTGTTTCTGTACCCTTTTTCTTTGACCTCAGTTCTGAGCTTCTAGCTCTTATCTTTCCTTTTTTCTCTTCTGGTTAATTAACGGAGATCATTAGTACCAAGATAGCGAAAACATTTTTTTGAGAAGGTAAGAGGGTGGAAAGACAGCTCATTTCTTCCTGAATCTTTATCGTTCTACACTTGTCAGGTTTATTATTTATTTTGAAGCTTCTTTCTCTACATAATGTTCACCACTACAAACAGAGGGGAACTTAATGAGCACCATAGGTGCATCTGGTTCAGAAAGTGCCCGGAGTTGGAGGTTTTGCCGTTTGTGCCCACTCAGCAGAACTAATTTGCTTGATTGTGTATTTTTGAAGTCAGGGACTATGTCTTGATAATTTTGTTTAGTGCCTAGCACGTTTTCATGTATATCCAGGCACTTTAAAGAAATGTTTGATAATGATGTTAAAGTAAGTAGTAGCCTTTTCCATCTGAATTGTGCTGTCATATACTTTGAGGCTTTGGGTCTTACTTTCCTAAACTTTTATTATCTCAATATTGATAAATTTATTTTAGAAAGTGCCATCAGTACTAAAATGAGAGTTTATGATAATAAAGAGAATTCTTAGTATTAGTTGATAGTAATTAACGTGTATAGAGTGCTTACTACATACCAAGCGCTTTGCTAATCCTTTATATGCACGATGCCCCTAATCCACCAACAACCCTATGGAGTAAGAACTGTTCCTTCATTATGCCCACTTTACAGAATAGAAAAATTGAAGCTTAGGGAAGTTCAGTGGTTTACTCAAGTTCACATAGCTAGTAAATTATAGAATTGAGACTTGACACTAAGTCTGACCACAAAGCATGTTCCCTTAATCAGTGCACCTTATATTTGCAGATTTTATCATTTGCAAAGTACAGTCACTACATTACTTGTTGGCAGTTTGGTGTAATGATCTGGAGCTAGATTTGTTGGTGAAATTTTTGTATCCACAAATTATTTCCTGTGTGACCTTGGGCAAGTTAAGTTACTTAAGCATTCTGTATCCTAGTTAACCTCATTTATAAAATGAGAATAATATTTCTTACCTGATAGGGTTGTTCTGAGGAGAAAATGAAAAATACATGTAAAACAGGGTGGTCCTTGTCATGTTACAATAAATGTTAGATACGATTACTGTAAGTAATTTTCACAGTATAAATGTGCAATTTTTCATTACCTTGTAAAGTTAAGTTTAAATGGAAATGTGTGCATTAGAAGGGAGTTTATTGCTACGCATCAGATTTTAACTGCTGCTTTTGTGTTTAATTGGGAAATGAGGACAACCAACTATATTATTATTTGCCACCAGTTTTCTTCTAAGCAGCTATTACTAGTTTATCATTCCTACTCAAGTTTTTCATTTATCTTGAAAAGGTATTAGGTAGTTTTAAGCACATTCATTGTAAGTTAGGCTTTGTTTTTATCATTACTCCTTAGGACAACCCATCTGTCTTAAAATTCTCTTAGTATCTGTTCTATCACACAATATTTTGGTTTTGGTCATGTGTAAAATACTGACATGGAGCAAATATTAACTGAGTAACATAGTTGAAATATTTCTATGAAACTAGATATGCATTACTATTTGAAAGCAAGCATTTGGTTGTGGAAAGAGTGGATTCTTCAGGAGAGCATGATTTGGGCTAAGTCAGGAATTTCTTTGGTGAATGTGTCATGAAGAAGTAAGAAGAAATGGTACTTTTCAAAAGTCTTGCCAATGGTAGTCATTAGTGGCAGTACTCCACATTTCAGTTGAGGCCCAAGTACTGTTAAATTATCTACCAACAGGGTTTACCCGCACATCTCCCTGTTCTTGATCTTGTTTTTTTTAACCATAAGATGACGATTTTAGAAATGTTTGTGTCTAGGGTTAATTTGCAACACCGGAGAACCTTTGTCCCTAGGTTTGGATGAACTTTCATATCTTGATCTGCAGATCAAGTGCTGGGGTCCCAACACCTGGGTTGTGTGGTTTCTTAATGATTCTGATACTCAAATTCTTAGGTATCTGAGCATGTTTCTGGCACACAAAACATTGTAATGTTTAAACAGTAGAATGAGGTGGTTGAAAAAAATAGGCAAACCAAAACAAAAAAAAACCACTTTGAATGCTTGAGCAATAATGACTTGCAGCCTATCTGGGTGTCCTGCTCCTGTATAATCTGGTAACACTTTCAATGCAAGAGCATGTAATAATGTTATGTTCAGAGGAGAAATTATTATACCAAAATGAACCCTAAATGCATAGAACTCTCTTTACAACCCAGGTTTTGAATATTAGTTTTTAATTCCTTCTATCTGTGGAATTATCCTGAGAATAAATTAGCTCTGAGAAATGGAACTGTGGCTTTTAGTCAGGCTTTCTTTCTAAGCTGTGCAAAAATATATTTTTTAAAAAGTTGAGACTCTTCTTGGCTAAATCGATGCTTTGGTAGACCTAAACCCCAAAGTACTGGTTGTGTCTGGTAGTTTTTATTTTGGATGGGAAGAGAAAGTGAGGAATAGTTTTCTTCTAAGAAAAAACAATAGCCAAGTACTAGGAACATGGTGTGCACAAGTGATTGAATTACATGAAAAAAAATTAACTTTTAAGGAAAAGATTTTTATGTAGTGTTCTTGGATTTTTGTCATATAAGTTGTTAGGGTCGTTCTGTGTAAGCTTCTGCAGGAGAGTGGCCATGCCAGTTTCATGCCTTTTGCTCATTAGATATTTACTGAGTTCCTTGGAATCCAGCATGCTGGACATTTGTAGATGTTTGAGACTTTCTGAGCCTTATTCTCCTTTCCTTTGAATGGGCAGGCTTTGAGGACGTAAGGTAGGCTCATGGGGCTGTCATAAAGATAGAGAGGAACACGCTTAGTGAAATTTGTGAGTCATCTTCAATATTTATATCCTCAAGTTAAACTTTCCTCAAAACGTTTTCATGGTTTTCCAATTTGCCCTTTCTTTGCCTGGCTGTCTTGACTAGCCAGCTGTTGTTTCTTATGATTGTAAGTGAACACAATCACTTAGTTACCATGAAATTTGGATACGAACACACACCAGAGGAAGAAACTTTTCAAGGAAATGGTTTTGTTGCCCATAACTGCCCTGGATCTCTTTTCAGTTTCTAAGTGTATAATTGTAATGATATGAATTGTTAGTTTTTAAGGTTTAAGATACTTCTTTGAAGGTCATTTCTTTCTAAAACAGTTAACTAGAGCTAAAGAACACAATGTCTTCAAACCACAGATTCTACAAGATGGAAGTAAGACCCACAGTACTTGGATTACCGGTCACCACCCAGCTTGCCATGCCATCTCCCTGCAGGCGTGTGAGTGCATGTGTGCCGGTGACACAGCATCGTGCTGCGCTCTTGCTGCTGCTGCTGCCAGTGCAGGGTTTTAGTTGGTCTGTAGCTGGTCAGGAGAGGTTCGTTAGAGAGTGCTGTGTGGGGAACTAAGAAGGGGCCAGGCCTTAAGGGAACCTAGCAGTAATTGTACAAACTGGCTTCACCATGTGGATTTCAACCAGGTGTTAAAGAAGCCGGAAAAAATAATGCAACTCTAGGGACTGGGTGTTGCCTTCTTAGCAGCAGGAGTATGGCTTCTCTGCTGCTATTAGCCCTTCTCAGACTCTGCTTTTTTTTTTTTTTTTTAACATCTTTATTGGAGTATAATTGCTTTACAATGGTGTGTTAGTTTCTGCTGTGTAACAAAGTGAATCAGCTATACATATACATACATCCCCATATCTCCTCCCTCTTGTGTCTCCCTCCCACCCTCCCTATCCCAGCCCTCTAGGTGGTCACAAAGCACGGAGCTGATCTCGCCGTGCTATGCGGCTGCTTCCCACTAGCTATCTATTTTACATTTGGTAGTGTATATGTGTCCATGCCACTCTCTCACTTCGTCGCAGCTTACCCTTCCCCCTCCCCGTGTCAGACTCTGCTTTTACTTAAAAAAAAAAAAGACACTAATTACCTCATTTGATATCTTCTCAATGTGGTTATATAACTGCCTCATTATTTCCACTGCTTGCCTCTTCTGTGTCGTTCAGTTATTTTCTTTCTCCATATAGCTTGAATTTAGACTTCTGTAAGAGAAAATCTGATTGGTTCAATTAGGTGCATTCTTGTTAGGCAAATCTCCCATGCTAGGCCTCTTCGTAGGTTGCTGGCCATAGGTTGCTCTTCAGAGGTTGGCTGTTGCTGGAACAGGTGCTCTCTGTGGGTCCTGTCGTTGGTGATCATGGTAGCAGAGTCAGTGCCATAAAACATGGCCCTGGACCCAGTAAGAGGAATCTTTTGGTGCCAGTCTTTTAAAAGAGGGATCTGGATAGTTCTAGAATGTACTAACCTTTCCAGTACACGTCATTTTCTTTCATTTTAAAGGTGATAGAATTAAAGGTAACCTGTGGGCTTGACTGTTCGTCAGTGCAGCACCAACGATCCTTTCCATACTGAGAAAATGTGGGGAAGAGTTTTCTAATCAGCACCTGCAGTTCCTTTTCTGAACTGCCTGGTGCTGTTTCCGTCTTTGGCTTTGTAGATTCATAGACAGCCTGAAGTTTTCACTCAAAAAGAGCCATTACATTTCCTGTAACAGCGTATTAGGCCATTCTGTCAGTTTCTGTGATTTTCCAGACACCCACAATTATGCTGCACAATTTGAGTTGGTGATTTAGTGAATCCTTAAAGTATTGCTTCTGCTCTTCTTGTATTTTCCGCATTTGGGCTTACTCTGCAATAGCTGCTTTATATAGTCTCATTCATTCCTTCAACGACAGGCACTACTGAGTGATCATCATGTGTCTGGCACCATTCCATTCTTCTGGGAAAACAGAATCACACAGTGGTTAAAGCTTGGATTTTTAAGAATCATGCATACCTGAGTTCAAGTCCTGGCTCCTTTACTTACTAACTGTGTAGGTTGGGCAAGTTACTTAGTTTTTCTAAGCTTCAATTTTCTTGCCTGTAAAATGACGGTATTAGAAAATGCGGTATAGGTAGGTTTATTGTGGGAATTTATAAAAGTTTAATGATACATTGTATGTAATATACTTAGCACAATGCCTGGCTCAAGAGCTCAATAAATATGTATTAATACTGTTACAGTGATCACTAAAATTGCTATCAGTTTGCTGCCAAAATACTTTCTGGCACTTGCCAAATAGTTTCTGGTTATCTTGCTTTGCCATTTGATGTTCGTTGCCTTTTTGTTGGTATTAATCCAGCCATTTAAGGAAAAGTCAGATGTAACATCTGTGATAAAGCCAAGACGGACAGCAGTTTATTAAGTTAGAACATATTATTCTATGGGTACTTAACCTGCTGCCGTTTTTGGCAGCACCTTTTGCTAATTGTTCAAGAATTTGTTGAACTTTTTATGATGTAATTGTGCTTCCTTGTGATTAATGTCTTATAGAACAATGCATAGTTTTGAGTAGCAAAACTCAGAACAGCTTTCAGTTTTATTATGATTATTTTTTGTAAAAATTAGGCTATGGGTACAAGAACATATTCTGAGTTTATAAGCAAGAATTATGTCTTCTCTTTGTATCACTAATGGCTCACAATGTACCTGGCATAAAACAGCTAGGAGAATGTGGAAAGAAGGAAAGAAGGAAAGCAGCAACATTACATCAGTTATCTTCAGGCTTATATTAGTCCACAATACGTCTTTGCTTTTAAGCTTCTTTTCCCATTACCTCATCTAATCTATATAGCTTCTCTACCTGTGAATTCCTCTTCGTTTCTATTGCTGATGGCTTCTGGTTCCTGACTTTTTAATTTGATCCTCCTAGCTTCTGCCATTGCTACTAAGTAGTGGTGACAGGTTCAAATTCATGGGAGTGCTGTACTGACTGTATACCCTGATAAATAATCCATAATCAGTTATACACTGTATGGGTGTACATTTAGTGATTTTTTGATATTTCTTTTTTTTAAGACTTACCTTTGTTTAATTCATCCCTATTCAATTCTATGAAATGCACCTCACATTTCACTTTCATATTCCACTCCCAGATCTGAACAAACTAAGCATACAATTGTTGATTGCCTCTTCTGTCATTTGTGTAATCTTAGGAATTAGAGTTATTTCATTTATCCAATTCTCACATTGCTACTTCAGAACTTTTACACTGCCCTTAAAGCCTCCAGTCCTATTTTGCTTCCTTGATAAGAGGCAGCCTTGTCTATATCATGACAAAAGGTAGGAGACATTTCTTTATGCTCCCCTTCTGCATCACGGTTATTTTTTGTCTTCGGTTCCTTCTTTGGTTCTTTGAAGGAAGAAGTCCAAGTCCAACACTTCTACCGTTGCCAGTCTTCTTCCTCAGACCTTCCTCCAACCGTCCTCTCCTTCCTCCTCCTCATCTCTGTCTCCCTTTCCACAAACTTCTCCCCTCAGCCTACAAACATGCTCAAATTCCTTTCAGCCAAAAAGTAAACTTCCCCTCCAGACTACCTTCAGTCTAGTTACTGCCATCTGTTCCTCCTTCCTTTCACTGTCAAACTTCATGTCCTCTCATCATACCCTGCCTTAGCACTAATTTCACTATACTGTAATTGTCTATTTTGTTGTCTCCTTTCTCCGTTAAGCTCTTAGGAGACCTGTGCCTTGGTCACCATTGATTCCCCAGGGCCTAGGGTAATTCCTGGTACATGGTAGGCATTCAATAAATATTTGTTGAATGAATGAACAATATTGAGCCATGCCTATACCATTCACATGTGAACCATATAGTTTTTCCCTACCCCTACATTTCTATTGAGAGTTCACTTGAAGGCCATCAGTGACCACAGAAATGCTAAATCTAGTGCCTTCTTGCTTCCCATCATGCTTGAACTCTCTATGACCATTAATGCTTACAAAAATGTACCTTTCCAAGATTTTCGCGGTTACTTGTAACTGGGTCACTTTGGGCTGGTCTCAGCATGGTATTGCATCCAAAAGAAACAGACAAGCTTCCAAATCTTTGGAAAATAATGAACTTTTTACTATTTTACAGAAATCTTCTAAGGAGATAGAAAGGTACAATTACGTTAAGCTCAGCAAGCTTCATACAAGTTCTCTTTACCCGTCTCTTCCCAGATCCTCATACAGCTTGGCAGCTTCCCTCAATCTCCCTTCTGTAACATTTCCCCCAGAATCTTCTGTAAACTTCCTACCAAAACCTCTTGTCTACTTTTGTCATCTTCTGGTTCTCTTATTTTCTCTAAGAATAACTCTGTTCTTTCCAATTTAAATCACTTTAGCCTCTCAGCTTCTTCCAGTTCTTTTCTATAACCCGTTATCCTGTTCAGCATTCCAAAAGTCTAGGAGCATTCTCTTGATTTCATCTGGTTTGTCCTTACCAATTTTCTTTGCATGATTTTACTTAATTTTAGAGCCTTAGATAGACACTATCTTCTCCAGTGAGTATTTCTTGATCTCCTAGGTTTGGCTGGGTTTCCCCCTTGTGTGTTTCTGTAGTGCCCCATCTATAACTATATTGAATTTAACTATTTGTGTCTCTCCCCGTAGTCTGTAAGCATCTTAAGAACTCCTGTCTTTTCTTTATACCCCTAGCATCTAGCACAGTACCTGGAACATGGTGGATGTTGATAAATATTTCTTGAACTGATGGTCCTGTGAACTCTGATCCCTCCTCTCTTGCCACTGACTTTTATTTTGTTTCTAGGCCTTTAAATATGATCAGAGTTTCCTTTCTCCTTTTTCTTTTTCTTTTTTAATACTCTTACTGATTCCTCCACTCCTAAAGCATCACTTATTACTTCTGTGAAGATGACCCCAGACCTATTTTCTAGCCTGGCGATTCTGATTATTAGACCATTTGTTTTCAAAGTTACATGTCAGACATCTCCACATGGATATTTCTCCATATCTTACCAGCAACGGAAACTCAGTAAGCCAAACTTACCTTCTTTTTAAACTTGCTCCTCCTCTATGTGTTCCCTGTTTCAATTATTCACACTCCTACCTTCTTGGTTACCTAGGCTAATTAGAATCCTAGGAAATACCTTGACTTCTTTCTCTCTCTTACACTCTTTGCCTTATCAGTGATCAATGCCTGTTCATCCTGCAATTCAGTGTTTCTCACATTTGGGTCCTCCTTGCCATCTCCAGCTTTAGTAGTTTGGTTAGGACTATCTCTTATTTACACTACTGCAGTAATCTGTTAACTGACCTCCTCTCTAATCTGTCTTCCATGCTGCTGTCAGAACTACCTTCCTAAAACACAGATCTGTTGTTACTGTAGGTTCATTGCTTGACTAACTTACTCATTGTCAGGTCTCAGCTTAAATGTCACTTCTAAAGACGATCTAGAGTAGTCTCCCTTATAGTTCTGTTTCATGTTCCTTTCCATATTGTCATCTAATACAGTTTTTAATTATGTTTATATTTGTGCATTGATTTGTTTAATGTCTGTCTTCCCACTGGAGAGATTTATGTAACAGACTGGGGAGAGTTATGTAGACCCTGTGCCTAGCACAATGCTTGGGACATAGTAGTCCTTAAAAAATATTTGTTGAATGAGTGGATCAATAATAGATAGCTTATCAGTATAGGAAAACAGGAGATAGCAAAGGCAGAAAAGTTACGGGGTCCTAGAATCTTCCTACATTTTCACAGACCTTGGTCTGTAGTTCCCGCCTTTCTGAAATAGTAATGGGCTTCTCCCTTCTGTCGTTTGCATTTATTTCCCTAAGGATGAGAGTCAACAATTATATTACCCCACACTCACATTAATGCTGATGTGACTGTAGTTGATTTGGGGGCTGTAGGGTAGTGGCAGCTAGATTTGTTGACCTGTTGTTAATATATAGGTGGTGCCCTAGCCATTCAGGCAAACAGGTATTTGCTAAGTTGACTTAACCCAGATTTCTTTTTAGCCTCTTGAGTGATGCAGGCCTTTGTACCACATGTTAATTAATGTGTTTATTACTTGTAGGACTAGTTGTGTTTGACATGAGGAATTTATTTGCCTTTTAAAGATTAAAGATTTTAATTTAGCAAACTTTTATTGAATGGAAAATGAAAAAATTATTTAAAAATATTATCTAGAAACCGATTAGTGAGTAATAAGCAAATTAATCTCCCCCTCCCTGTGGAGCCTGCTCAGGTTTCAAAAGTCAGAATTTCATCAATATTCTTGAGATTTCACTGTCTTAGGTTGACTCACTTCATCCATTCAGTAGACATTTTGAGCTCCTGCTTTGTGTGAGGCACTTAGTTTGGTGCTAGGGTTACAGAGATAAGAAATGCAGTTCCTTTTCTCAAATACTGTGAAAGAAGAACATGTTATAAGGATACACAGAAGTGGAATATTAAAGCATAGTGAGGGTTTGGTGAAGGCTTTTCATCATTCATTCATTCATTTTTAAGTTGAGTTTTGAAAGAGTTAGCTAGGCAGACAAACTTTCCAGGTAGGTACAGAGGACATGAGACCACATGTAGACCAAGGGAAGGAATTATGGCCAAATCAAGAAAGGTCTTATATACCAAGTGAGTAGTTTGAATCATATTTTCAAAATTAAGAGTAGCTGTTGAAGGATTTTAAGCCAGGGGCATCTGATAGCATTGAGAAGACTGAATTGGAGATGGGATAAGGGTAAGATGTGTGGTGGGGAAATCAAACAGAAGCCAGTTTCAGAAATTTAATTAAGAAGTGATAAGGACCTAATTTTAGGTAATGGCACTGAGGCTCTGGAGATGGATACAGATACTATAATTATTTCAGAAGTGGAATTTCTGAAGAGTTGAAGATGGCGTCTAGTTTGGGCCTTCTGGTTGGGTAGGTAGGTGGTACCATTCTTCAAGGTAGGGAACACAGGAGGAGGAACAGTTTTCCGGGGAAATGTTGAATTAAAGTTTAGACATGTTGAGTTTGAGGTGCTCGTGGGACATCATATTGGAGACGCTTAGTGTGAGTAGGATATACAGACTAGAGGTCAAGAGAGAGATTGCGCAGGGGCTGGAGATTTAGGGATCATTCATGTACCTGTGGTGGTTGAAAACGTAGAGATTACTGGCAAGAATAGAGTCAACATACCATACTAATTCTCACGTTCTTTTGGTTTATTTTACAGTTTAGGTCAGTGCCTTCCTATTTCAGTTTTTCATTTGGGAAATGTTTAGCTAGCACCGGTTCTCCTCCCCACCGCCACTCCCCACCCCCATTGCCACGTATGAAATCTATAATATAGCATGTATTTGATACTACTTTAAGAAGTGCTAGATAATTAAATTGTAATAGTATTAGGCAATGTGAACTAATCCGTCTTGTATTTTGAGCGCTTTTTCAAAAATCTGTAAGACCTATTTTAAAAAGATTATTTCTTTAAAAAGGAAATATCCTATTTTTAAAAATAAAACAATCAGTGTTCTTGGACTGAAGAAGATGTGTTTGTTGACTCCCATGGCTTTGGTCTATCCAGGAGTTGTTTGTGACTTAGTCCCCATGTCTCTGACTAAGGCAGAAACTATTTCTGAAAACTGGGAGGAAGCCATCTGGGTAAACTAATAAAATCTGACATAATCCATATGATAAACTTAAGTAATTTAGTATCCATAGCCAGATTCTGAGGGCAAAAATATGCTATTAAACATTGAACAGATTATTGAAATAAATTACAGTAATTTTACTTTGCCAAGCTGCACTATTTGGACTGGTGAATATTTAAAATAACAGTGAAATGAAAACTAGGCCCTGCATTGTCACGTATGTTCCTGTGGTCCGCACTGGTTTCTCTGTTTCTTTTTACCTCCTTTCTGAAGGGAGAACCTAGCAATAAAACTTTAGGTCTTGCCATCTAGATAACCACTAGAGTTCAAGTGGAGATTTTTGTCTTCTTGGAACTGAAATGAAGCAGCCTATTTACCCTGCCCTGGCCAGTGGATACTTATGAGGGTATGCAGAATGACTTTTAAGAAGTCAGTCCTGCTTGGGTCGAAACCAATGATTTAATTCTGGAAGTGTAGGTCTGTATACCATTTAAGCTATCCAACTTTTGATTAACTTTTAAAATCTGCCTTTAAAGGAAAGAATTCCCAGGAGACTGTGTGTCAGGTTTCAATAGAGCAGATTTTATGGATGAGTTATGAACCTTAAAACGGAAGTCAATAATAGAAATGCTGACAGACTTGAACTAGAAGAGAAGAGGATAACTATAATAAAACAACATTTTATTATAATCTTATAATCTATAGTAAAATGAGAAAAAAAACTTTAAAGTTTTGTTTTAATGCTTTGAAAATGGTTTCATTTTCTTGTTATTTGAACTTTAAATTAATCAGTAGTAGACATCAGCATAAACCTAACAGCCATGTCAAAATAACACAAGGCACATTGCTATAGCACAGAATTATTTTAAATCATAAACTTTTAACTAATACCTGTTTCAGATCTTCCTTTTTAAATAAATTTGTTTCTAAACATTAATTTTTCCCTCCCCGCAGCAAGCTTCTATATACTCATTCTCACCTCAGTAAATCACTAAGAGATTACTAAAAAAAAAAGGTAACATGTGTATTTAGGTGTTTGAAGGATTGTAACAAAAATGAATGGTAGAATAGAATTTTAGAATTTATACTTTCTGCACTGAGGACTTCATTTGTTTAATAACCTTCTTTATATTTGTTGATATTCTTTCTTGCCCTGTGCCAACGTTTTAGAGATAAATTTTGTTTAGAAATTTCTTACAAGATTTATCAGTATGTTACGAATAACAACACACACACACACACACACACTCATACACACACGCACACTCTTTATTCATAAGATAATACCTTGAATGTGTATCTTGCCAAAAGTTATTACATGGTTCTATATTATTACTTTAGCTTCACAAGGTTACTAGATCGTTGAGAGAGAGGTTAGTTTTTTTGACATTTTTTTCATGTAGTAAAACACACAGTACTCTTTCATCAAGCAGACCCAACTCACAATCTTAATCAATGGAAAGGTAGAACCGGCACCTCTTGATTTCCTCGTTTTGTTGTATTTTGGGTGGAGCTGACTCTTGAGTATGAAGGTTGTGATAGGAAATAATTCTAGGTACTTGCAAGAAAATACTGGAAGAGGGTTGCCAAGCCTCCTGTATAGGTATGATTTTCTCATACTTCAGAGCCCTGCCCTATTAAAAGTTGTATCTAGATGCATATTAATCTTATATTTGAGCCTGTTCAGTCACTTTTGATATATCTCTAGCATGTCATAACTCCTGTGAAGTATTCTATCAAGAAAACTTGGCAACCCAATATTTGAAAAATAATTTCTAACATTTTTTTTGCCAAGTTACTATTTAAAATCAAACTGTGACTAAAACTAAATTTATCATCCTACTACCAGACTGATTCCCCTTGCTGACTTTATTTTGTCCATGCTACCATCATCATTTTGCTTATCACACAGATTTAAAGTGCTGTTTCTTCTATGACTCTGTTCTTGGTAGCTCCAACCCATGGTGACCTCTTCCTCTGATGAACTCACATTTACCAGTTTTTTTCACTTTCATCCTTTGTGTTATTAATGCATTATTATTTAATTACAGTGTCCCCATGATTAGACTGTAAGCCCTCTGAGTCTCAAGACTAACAGTTTTGCTCTACAGCATGTAAGGTCATGAATGAATGGATCATCAGGCCTGTCCCCATTTTCTGTTCTCCAGATGTCAGTATCCTCTTCATGTCCTGTTTTTACTGGTCTAAACCTTCTATTGCTCTTCCCTTGGCTACCCTGCCTGGTCTGCTATTATCTTGTGTTTATGAAGATTATGGATGATTTTTAGGAGGTTCTTGGGCTAATTTTAGGAGAATACAGGGGTGATTTTTAACTTTTTCCTTACTCAGGATCCATTTTTAAACCCTACCACAAGATTCTACCTCTTTATTTTTAATATTTACTCATGTATCAAAGTATGTTTTGAGAGTCTGTATCTTAGAAGCAATAGTTTGTGTGTGTGTGTGTGTGTATATATAGAGGACTAGCCAGATTATTTATTTATTTATTTATTTATTTATTTATTTATTTATTGGCTGCGGCTTGTGGGATCTCAGTTCCCCAACCAGGGATTGAACCCAGGCCACAGCAGTGAAAGCCCGGAATCCTAACCAACTAGGCCATCAGGGAACTCCCAGGACTAACCAGATTTTTTACTTTTGATACAGAATAAAAACAAAGAAGAGAAACATTATCAAGTTCACAAACATGAATTTTCTTCCCAGATTCTTTTGCTTACTATGCTGCTTTTGTAGCCTGGTGGGAACAGAGCAGGCAGAGTATAAATAATTATAATATCATGTATGTAAGTCACTGCAAAGTAAGGCTTATAGTTATTTTATTTAGCCATCTGGTATATACATTTTGTATATACCTTCTTTTGAGCCAAAATTCTGTTGAATTGTAGATGGGAACTATAGAGATGTAGTATAACCTCATTTTAAAATGGAGAAAATTGAGGTAAGTGATTGCACAAGGCCAGTGAAGAAGTCAGAAATAGAGACCAGCTATCTCTTAAAGATTATTTTAGTAGGTAATAACATGTACATGTTAACAAAATTAAACAGTACAAAGAGATGTACTGTGAAAGGTAAGTTTTCTTCCCACCCCATCTCTTGGTTTTCTCATTCTCTTCCCCAGAGTTAAGAAGTTAGTTTCCAGTTTCTTGGGCTTTCAAGATCTGTTTTATGTATATATAATCATGTAAATGTATATATTCCCCTTCACGCAAATGGTAGCATACTATACCGTACCTTGTTTCTTTTCACTTTTTAACATTATGTCTGAAAATTGTAGAGCCCAGATGTTTTTATCCCTTGGTCCATGAACTTTCCATTTTACTTTACTACCTATCATTTAGACAACCAGTTTTTGTTAATGTGAACAAAGTGTTAAATTATTCTTTGCTTCTAGCATATCGTATTGAGTACCTCATGTGCAACATAATGTGGTATTTCACATTTCTTTCAGAAAGAGAGATCATGGTCATGGATTTATTTTATGATAAATGGTAAAGTGAAATGTACATAATAATTATTACTACTAGTTACCAAAAATAGCTGATTGGGATATTTTCTTTAATATATGAAAAAGAAATGGCAGGTGAAATTTTCAGGGAAATCATTTACTTTTAAACTTGTGTAAAAACTTGTATGGTATGTACAAAGCAGTTTAATATCTTAGTGCCAGTGATAAGCAGTGGTGTTCTAAATATTAAACCACAAATGTTTATTTTCTAATCTCCAACCTCATATGCAAATCACAGAAAAAATTTTTCATTTGTTTCTCAGAACAGTTTTTAACTATGTGTTTTAATCTTCTTGAGATGACTCATGGTCATCTGTATAAAAATATACCCTTAATTTTGATCATTCAGGGTTTATTTTGGCTAGCTTCTCTGTCAATGCAATTATTGCTTTATTTTTCAGAGATTAATGGGGCCTACTACAACTGCTTGATTTTAGATCTTTTGGACCAGACTATATCACAAAAGACAAATCCATTTAAAAAAAATGTGGACCATACCAAATGTCCATGATTGGAGTCATAGAGGCCAAGTACTTATATTTGAATTTTGCTTTAGATGATTAGTAATCCTGCATTCCCCCTAAAGATGGCAGTACTTCTCCATGTATCATTTACTGAGTAATTCTGTTTGAAAATAGTATTAATTATAACTCCATTATTGATTGGAAAAAAGTTAATCAGACTAAAAGTATATTTTCATAATAATGTCACAATAGTTAAAATTCAGTAGTAGAACAAATAAAATTGTATCCTTGAGGTTCATAGCATTAGCGCAACTTTTATGTGTGTTATTCTTGACCCTGGACACAGGGTCTTAATAGTTCTTACTGCATTCTGGCTTTGGAATTCTTGATGTGACATCATGAACTCAAGTCTTGTCAAGAATTGTGATGTCATGTTAGGACCTTGCTGTATTTATTTAGATCTCTCGCCTGTAGAGGTGTCATCAGAAAACAAAAACTGACAAAACACCCCAAACAGAAACAAAACCCTTAAGTAACTGCGTATCGTGCATATTTATGGACGTGAGAAATGTTTTAATCTTTACTCTTTGGTAAAAGTTTATATGTCCAAGTTCTACTCGAACTTTTTCTTTTTTGCTTAGGTGACATTCTTTTGATAAATGAAACAATTACTTATTGGTGCCATAAAAAAAACAAACCAAAAAATAAATAAATAAAAACCACACAAATCTTCAGCCTTCTCTGCTATAGAAACTAACCTCTAAATTCACAAGGTAGTGCTCTGGAACATGGAGAAACAACGCTATATCTTGTTCCTCCGTTTTCCATTATTCCCGTTTCGAATTAAATGGTTCTTCCTTGCGTGCACGTGTTTGAAATCACGTGGCATTGTAGTTTGAAAATGGTGAACAGCAAGACAGAGGGCAGGCTAGCCTCCCTGCTAGGCCTCACAAGTAACTTTCACACGGTCACTACTTTCAAAGGCTGGCCCTATTGGTTCATCTAGGGCCATTACTGGTTCAACTAGCAAGGTGACTAGGTGCTTGAGGACTGTGTCACTCTAACCAGCCTCATAGATACTGGTGTATAAAAACCACAATACTAGTTTTTAAATTTGTCATGAGATGTATCAGGGACACTGGCTTCTCATGTTTATGGTTCAGTGTATTTTCTCCCAGTAGGCAAATATACTAAATTATAATGAGAAGGTTTCTTGATGAGCATTGAATCAGCTCTTAGTGACCAGTATCAGCAAGCTCGGGTAGTATGATACATTCATCTTTCCCATAGGAATATACTTGCCACTCAGACCAGATATTCATCAATTTTCAGAGAATCCTTTCTAGTAGACCAGGATGCAGACAGATGGCCAGCTTTTGCTTTCTTGATTTCTTTTCTTACAGGTACTATAGATTGTCTCCTTTAGCACATTTTTTTTTTCCCCATTAGAGTTTAATAAAATTGCACCAATGTATGTAAAACCCTTAGCCCAATGCCTGGCATACAGTAAATAAATGATAACTAATATTAATAAATGTAACTGGTGTTAAGTTCAGGTTACCTTGGTACTTGTAATGTCAAAGACAATCTTTTAAAGGGCCATTTCTTTAGATGACTGATCAATCTCATCTTTCACATTTTGAGTTATTTTCATTGTTTAATTCCTTATTCTTTTAACTCAATTGCATTTATCATTCATGTTGAATCCCTTTTGGCTCTGCATGATTTTGCTACCATTTTGTTGCGATTTTGATACTTTTAAAATTTAAGTTTCTTGCTCCAAAATACCCCATTCCCCACAGTTCTTCCATCTGTAATGTGAATCTGTTGGAAGAGATAATCTTCAAGTTACTGCTCAGCTCTAGGATATAGGTAATTTTATATCTTATTTGAGTAGATGATGTCGATTGTAGGCCTTTCCATCTAATCAGCTTACCTTAATTTCAAATCTGCTTAACTTCTTTCTCATAGAGTGTAAAGTTATTTTGAAAATGGTCTGAATCCTTAGACTAGCAGGTGACCATGGAACTGGGAAGCAGTGATTGAACAATCCAGGGGTAGAGGTATGATGGTGGTAAATTCAGCAGTCAGCAGTGGCATTACCGATCTGGTGAACACACACTTGACAAATCAAACTTCTTGTGTGAAAATGAGTACAGAAAGGAATAATTGAGATGAGTTGATCTGTCACTCGGGCAACAATAAGCATTGTTGTCAGCCTTCTCTCCATCCATCTGGGGATGTTATTCTTTTAAGAATGGCAAAATAGGTTTAGGAAAACTGGAGAAATTGCTACAGCTCTTTCTGGTGTTTGTAAAAATACAGATTATGGTGCATTTTTGAAGCTGGTGGTCTCATAACCACACTTTGAGGACAGTCATAAATAGTAAACATTGTGGGAGTTCATAAAAATGGATAGATCATTTCAGACTGCAGTAATCAGGGAAAGCTAATTAGAATGGCTGAGGGTCTTGAGGGATGGGCAGTGTTTGAATACATGAGAGGAGGGAGAAGACATGTTTTGATGAATGAAATGCCAAGAACAAAAGCATAGAGGTGGGAAATAATAGTGTATGTTAGGGGAGTGGAGAGTCAAGTAGTTTGGCGCAAAGTTTCTTAAATATGGCCCATGAAAGAGAATTGAGGCAGTGTTTGTCAAATGATATCATTCATTCCCGGGTTGGAAAAAAATGGGCACCATGCCATTTCCGTTCATCATGCAACTGGATAACACTATTGATGCCTCTCAGTGCATCAAGCTTCACGTTTTCATGGGCTCTCTGGTGTCATCGACAAAGAATTTCATTTTAGAACTCTTTTTGGAAACTGGAAAGGCTCTCAATATCTTCAAAATAATATCTCTCCCTCTCTCTCTGATAATTATTCAGATGGCAGGGAAAAAATGATAGCACTCTGAGGTCAGATGTACACCTGTGATGTCAGGCATACATCATGGTTTTCCTGCTTTGATGAGGGATAGCCACATGTCATTGTGCCTCATTACTTTCCATGTCAGCAGCTGTCACCACCTTTCCAAGAGGTATTGCCAAGAAATGGGAACAGAACATGATGTTTTTCTCTACTAGACAGAAAGAAATGTGCTGCCTTTCCAGAGGTCTTAATTGAACTTGAAGGCAGAGGAAATAACGTGACTTGACTTCAACTTGAAAGCCTTAGAGGAATTTAGTGTTCTAGTACACAGGCTACCTTAACCTGACAAAGCATTCTATGAAATTCTTCTTTGGTTCTGTGTACCTTGGTGAGTCAAGGATTTCAACAATTGTTGCCATGGAGAAAAAGTTACAATTGATTATCAAAGATTATGTATGTGTTGCTATGTCAAAGTCCATATTACAATGTCAACTCAAGCCAAATCTCAGATTTACTACTAAGCAGTTAGAATTTTAAAATTTCTTTCAGTAAGTCACCATTTTTCTTTCATGAAAAATAACAATGTGAGGGAGGGATTCCTTTCTTTGTAAATATTTGTTTTTGTATATTGCTTATGTTGAAGAAATCAGTTTCTAGTGCAGTGAAATAAAGTATATGGTGTATGCATTTCTGTGCATGCTTCTGGAGGACAAAGTCCATGTCTAAGCAGAATCTCGGACTATTCTTTGATTCCCCTAAAAGGTTAAGAACTAATAATTTTGCTAGTGTGGAGACAATGGGATGCTCTGGATGAATTTGAGCAAAGGAATGACAGGAAATTAGAAAGTGCTCATTTGAAGGATATGAGAAGGAAAGCTTTGGCAGGACTGCAGCGTGATTTAGGGATTCAGGTTAGCCTTAGGGTTGGAGTTATCCGAATAATCTGAAGGTAATTTTCTAGATAGAGCTTCTCAAAGGAAGGAATCTCATGTTGTCTTTTTTTTGGTTCTTAGTGTCTGAGCACAGTGCCTGAGACATAATAGGCACTCAAAAATGTTGAATTAAATTGAAATTGCTGTATGGACACGATATACCAAATGAAAGTTAGATGATAGCACCCCAAAAATGTTCTTCTGTCTTATCTGCATTTAATACTGTTATGTTAAATCATTTGGTATAAAATAAGGGTTTTGGAGAGACACTGCTTTATAAAAACCTCATGCACCTTTTTTTTTTTTTTTAATTTTATTTATTTATTTATTTATTTATGACTGTGTTGGGTCTTCGTTTCTGTGCGAGGGCTTTCTCTAGTTGCGGCAAGCGGGGGCCACTCTTCATCGCAGTGCGCGGGCCTCTCACTATCGCGGCCTCTCTTGTTGCGGAGAACAGGCTCCAGACGCGCAGGCTCAGTAATTGTGGCTCACGGACCCAGTTGCTCCGCGGCATGTGGGATCTTCCCAGATCAGGGCTCAAACCCGTGTCCCCTGCATTAGCAGGCAGATTCTCAACCACTGCGCCACCAGGGAAGCCCTCATGCACCCTTTTTGTTTGAGCAGTTGGTTAACACAAAGTTTTGGCCACTTAGGATTTGTTCTTAGTGTATATTTTATTTCTGATAATTTTTTTTACTACAGGTATGTCTCTAGACATGATCATTTTATCCAGTACCTGCAGAGGGAAGGAAACTTGCAGGATGGTGTGGTTGATTAGGTCATCATCTGTTTAAGCAGCATTCCAATAAACATCTAAGCTTGGATTTACTCATCATTAAGGAAAATCAATCTGACAACTCTGAGGTCACTTTGGCTTAAAATATCATTGGAACTTATGTATTAAATGGATCTTCTATCAGTTTAATAACAAAGCCCTGGAATCCCATCCCTACATTACATTAGTATAATTTTATTGTCATCTTACACATTTTTCTGGAACAAGGTTTAGCAAAACAGATTCCCTTGGTATTAATGAGTGCTAAAATTTAAATTTGTTATGACTGGAAGACCAAGATGTAAAGTTTAGACTCTCGTTTATTGCAGTATTTTAGTTTTGCTCCCACTAAATTCTTTCAAGTTAAAGAGCAAATTATTGAATACATTGTGAAAACATTGGTATTTAAAACATTTGTTCCAAAAGTATGGTAATTTTTTTTTGGAAAACTTTGTGTTCCCAAGTCTGTGGAGATTACAAATCAAATTAGGTTTGTTAGCAGCCCAGAAAGCTTTTTTTTTTTCTTCCTGAAGTAGAAATGCTTAATAGAGTAAAATAAGGTATAACTTCACAGAAGACAGTGGTTTTGATTAACTGCATAACGTTTAAGGCATAAACTGCTCTGAAATACTGTGATTTACTCAGAATTTTGAGGAAGATAAACTACTGTGGACCATTCATTCATTCTTAAAATCTTTTGATGTCCACCACTTTGCTACACAATATAGAATATAATTTTGAATTGGTAGGAAGTTAGAATGGGTACATAAGAATGGACTAAAATGCCTTTTATTAAGTTACTTGAATTTTTTATTATAAAGATATGCTTATTGTATACAATTTGGGAAATATATAAATAAAGATTACCTGCAGCCTCATCACCTGAAGATAACCACTTAACATTTTGGAGTGTTTCTCTCCACTATTTTATACATGTGTGGTGTGTTGTGTGTGTATACACATGTACGCACATAAAGTATGCACACATCCCACCACTACAAATGGGGATGAACCTAATTTTTTTCATTCTATGTAGTATACCTTTCCATATGAATAGTTATATCCCAGCATTATTTTAATAGCAGGTTAGTTTCAACTATAAGAGAAAGACTATAATCTTATTTTTGGATATAGGATATTCCCCGTTTCTCCTTAAATTTTTTTTTTCCATTTTCTTTGCCTGTTGTTTTTTGCTGTTACAGATACTGCACTGAATACCCCGTATGAAATTTTTGCATGTGTTCATAATTACTCCTTAAGGGAAAACTCTAAAACTAGAATTTCTGGGTCAAAGAGTATTTAAAAATTTAAGGGTTTTGGTACATTTCCCTAAATTGCTAAAAACGTGTATAATGACACTTCAATTGGATGCTGTTCTCCTCTGATCAACACAGGTTTATCTCCTGTGTTTTCGTGACAGACAACCTGTTGGGCGGAAATGGCATCGCGCCGAGTTTGGGTTGGCGGCTCCTTGATTAGCTGGGAGGCGCCGGCGCGTTCGGCCCGTTTCTAACCGGCGTGTCTTTGTCTCTCTCCCTGGGGACCGCTGCCGCCCGTGCGGGCCGAAGCCTCGGGAAGCCGTCGCCCCGCAGCGCCGCCGCCCTGCGCCCGGCCGCCCCGGGGAGCCGCTGCCCTCCCGCGGGCGCCGTCACCACGCGCCAGGCCGCCGCCAGCTGCCGCGCCAAGCTCCGCGGCGGCGCCGCCCGGGAGCGCCAGCACGCCGCCCGCGGCCTGGGGAAACCCGCGCCCCCGTGAGCGCCGCCGCCCGGCCGCCGGCGGACGCCGCCGCGCCCGGCACAGCCCAGTACCTCAAGCCTCGCCCGTCGCGCCTCTCCTCCCCGCCGGACCCGCCGCACCCGCCGCACCCGCCGGAGCTCTCGAAGTCCACTCGGGCGTCGGCGATCTCCCTGGGGTCCTCAGCCATCGCAGACCTGCCGTCCCCCCGCGCTTTACCGAACTCTGTCCCACGCAGCCCCTCAGGCGGACCGTGTGCCTTAGGGCCGGCGGGTGGGGAGGAAGGCCTCCCTGCTAGTCGCTGCTACTTGCTGAGCAGCACTTCCTCATCCCGTCTGCCACAATCCCGGCTTCTCGGAGAATCTTGCCACTGGACAATACCATCCTCTTTCCCTCCTCCTCGTAATTTGTCAAGTTCCTAGTCAGCTTCTTTCATTATTAGTTCTTCGAAGACTAGCTCCCACTTTAGTCTTCACCTCGAATCCCATCAACAAGCTGGTGACCCGCACTATCTGGAGTCGTGTGACGCGTAACTGTGGTTAAACTTGAACTCCAGCCTCCAGTCCACTCCTTGTAACTTCATCCCCAATGACCATTTCTTCCCTTCGGAATCAGCCCTTGCTCCCACGTTCTAGACTGCCATCCCAGGGCATCCTCAACTGGGTTTGCGCGGAGGCCGGTGCGTCTCCTGGGCTACTCTTGGTCCATGACTGAGCACAGTCGGGGTATTAGTGAGACGCCAGGACTCCTCTCACGAGCAGCTTGGGCATGGGGACTCCTCAGCAGCCTGGCTGAAACTTCCTTAGAACCGTGCTGCATGCCGTCTAAGGCTCTTCTTGCCCAATCTCCCTCTCCTTTCCTAGGTGCCAGACTTGAATTATGATATGAAGACCCCGCCCTGCTCCTGATTCCTTCCCTTTGTCCTTCACAGATGTGCCCTCAATAAAACTCTTCTAAGTTGAACCCTGCCTTGGTGTCTGCTTCTAGGAGGACCTGAGCTAACACATTATCAGACATTCCACTCTGATTACCATCTTCCTATCCTCCTGGATCTCTTGTTCACTGACAACTAATTCACTAACCTCATTTTTTCCACTATTTATCAGCCCATGTTTTGGATTCACTTCCTTTCCTGTCTAGCCTAGATCCCATGATCCATCACTGTCATCATCCTCCTTGAAATACAGTGCCCTCAGTAGTCTTGAACCTCAGTTTCTTCCAGTTTACTTTCCTGGTAAAATCCCCACTCCAGATGAACCTTACCATCTCCTTCCACTGGCCTGACTGGGCCAATTGGACATTTTCTTTAAGAAAATCACACAACACAGTCAACTAGTTTTACTTTGAATCCAGTATCTCAAACCTCAAATTGGTGCTATTGTTCCTACTGTAGTCTTAGTTTCCCACTTCTAAAATGACTGTTTATACCTTTTCAACTCTCCTCAAATTTTCTGATCCCCTCCTCCCTGTTTACTTAATTTCCCTTGGAAAATAGATGTTACATACAAACTTCATCTTCCCAGCACAAGACCCCTCCACCCCCAACCCAGCTAGCTTGGCAACAACCAACTTCCTTTTTGTGACTATGGAGGAAGTTGCAAAGTCCAGCCCCTCCTCTTGTGCTCTGGATCCCAACACCTCCTGCCTTTTCATGGACTTTTCTCCTTAGCTTTTCCCTTTTCTTCTGCATTATTAATCTGTGCCTTGAATGGATCATTCTCATCAGCCTGCAAACATGCTCCAGTGTTCTCCATCTTAACCAAAGCTTCCCTTGTGCATATCTTTTCCATCTATTAGCCATTTCTCAGCTGTCCTTCATAACCAGACTTCTTTACGGAGTTATCCTTATAGATTGTCTTCATTTTCTAATCTTCTATTCACTTTTCAATTCACAATGTGACTTCCCCACCACCACTATTGAAAGTGCCCATTTCAAAGTCACCAAGCACTTCCATATTACCCTATCCAAAAGGATACTTTCCTGTCCTCACCTTGACCACTTCCTGCTTCTTTAAAGATTATCTCTTCATATCCAAGACACTATTCTGTCCAGTTTTCTTCCTGCTTCACTGTTCACTCCTAATGTTATGCTCTGCCACCGAACTTTGAAAAGTTGAGGTTTTTCACCTCCATTGGGTCCCTCTTTTCTTTCTATGTGCTTTCCCAGGAGGATCTTTTCCATTTCCATGGATTTAAGTACTGGCTTTATGCTAATGAGTTACAAATTTATGTTTCCCACTTTGACCTTTCCTCTAAGTTTTAGACTCACATATCTAATTGCTTGCTTGATATCTTCCTTTGAATGACTCAGATCTTTCAAAATTAACATGGCCAAAATCAAATTCCTCATTCTCACCCCAAACCTGTTTCCCACATCTTCCCTATTACAGTAAAGAGTACCACCATACAACCAATTGCTCAAGCCAGAAACCTACGTATCATCCTAGATTCTTTTCATCTCTCCCCTACATCAGATAGATCAGCATAATATATCCATTTGGTCCCCCAAATAAATCTTTAATCTGTCTGCTTCTTTCCATCTTCAATGCCAACACTTACTTCTAATCACTATTTTTTCTCACCTGATTATTATGACAGCCAGCCTACCTGTTTTCTCTGCTTCCACTCTTGACCCATGACCCACTTCAATACATTCTTCATAGAGTTGCAACAGTGACCTTACTCCTAAGTTGAATTGAGTAAATTGTAAGATAAAATCTAAACCCTTTACCGTGACTCACAGAGTTCTGCACAATCTGATCCCTACCTATCTCTCCAAACCTATCTATGCTCCTCTCTTTATTGCTCACCATGATGTAGCCACACTGGTTCCTCCAACATGCCAAGATCTTTTCTGCACCTCAGGGGCTTAGTAAATGCTGTTACCTTTGCTTAAGCTGCTCTCCCTGGCTATCCTCTCCCCAACCACAACCCTTTAGATAACTTCTTAAAAACAACATCTTAAAAAAGGCCTGCCCAGAGCATTGTTTGCAAATATTCCTCACCTCTCTCCTATTTGCTATCTCACTTTTTTGTTTCTTTGAATTCCGTATCTCAATTTGTAACATTATTTATTTGTTTATTTACTTTTTATGCCTGTGTTTCCCATACTGGAATGAATGAAACAGACTGTGTCTGGATGTCTAGGTTCTTCAACATTGTGTTCCTAGCCCCTAGCACAATACCTAGCACATATTAGGTGAACAGTAAATATCTGTTAAAGGAATAAATGAACACATTTGCTCATTTTTCTGTTGGGAGTTCACTTTTTATTGATTTGTAAGAACTCTTTATATATTAAAACAACTAACCACTAATAATTTGTTTATTCCATTTGCTGCAGATATTTTGCCCCTTGTCATATATGTGCCAATTTAATTCATGATGTCTTTGATATATAGAAATATTACATTTTTTATTTAGATGAATCTATCTTTTCTTTCATGATTTCTACTTTTGGTGATATGTTTGAAAAAGTCTTCTTCCAGCTCAATGTTATATAAATATTTGTCTATTTTTTTTTCTTTTAATTTTTTTAGATTTAAATCTTTACTCCAAATGGAATTTATTTTTAATATAGATGTGATTAAGGCTCTAAATATTTATTTAGTTGTTGCATCATCACTTATTGAAAAAGCCCTCTTCCACTGTTCTAAAAATTCCACATTTATCAAAAATTAAATTCTTACATATACTTGGAGTGGTTTCTGGATTTATTAGTTATTTGTTTATTTGTTTTGTTTTGTTTTGGTATTCTTCTCTATTCCTGAACCATGTTGTTTTAATTATTGTCATTTTATAATTTGCTTTATTGTGTGATTAACTTTTTTATGGGGTAAACATTACTCTTTTTCAAAATGTTTTCAGCTATATTTGTGCATTTATTCTTCCAGGTAAACTTTAGTTATAGTTTGGCCAGTTTCCAAAAGAAATTGGCATTTTGTTTAGAATTGCTTTAACATTATAGATTAATTGGGGGAAAATTGCCATCTTTGTAATAATAATTTTCCCATTCAGGAACTTGTCACATGTCAAGGTTATTGAAGGCTTCCTATATATTTTTCAGTAATTTTGTAGGTCCTGCATATTTCTTGTTAATTATATTATTAGATATTTTATATCTTTGTTGGGATCATTTTCACATTATGTTTTATAACTGGTTGCTCCTTGTTGGGTCAAGCTATTGATTTCTGTAATTGGTAACTTTTCTGAACTCTTTCATTAATTTTTCTAGTTGATTCTCTTCTAAGTAGACAATCATTTGAAGTATAATTAATAGTAATTTTCTCTCTTTCTTTACAATATTGATACCTCATATGTTAAATATATGATGGTATTAATTTTGTTCTTATTCCTGACTTTTTAGGAATACCAGTAATATTTCACCAGCTTTTAATATTAGCTGTTTGATTGAAATAGAGTTCTTTATCAGGCTAAGGAAGTGGTCTCCTTGTTCAAGTATACTAAGCATTTTATTAAAAATTGTTGTTTAATTATATTAAACATATTCTGGGCACTAGAGAAGATCATGTGGCCTATTTTTATAATAAATTATATTACTAGATATCTCAATATTGGATTATTTTCTGCATGAGATGTATCCTATTTCATCATGGGTTTTTTTGTTTTCTTTTTCCTCTTTTAGTACAATCATGTTGAATTCAGTTCCTTACATTTTATTTAGGATAATTGCATTTATATTCATGAATAAGATTGGACTATAGTTTTACATTTTTTAATTCTATCTTAAACAGCTTCAAAAAAATGTTGTTTCATACTCTAGATTAGTATAGAGTGTAGGAACTGCCTGTTCTTTGAAGGTTTGGAGGAACTCACCCATAGCACAGTTTAGGCCCCAAGCTTTTTTCAGGGTGAGTGGAAGATAATTATCTGAAAAAATTTAAATTTTCTCTATGGTTTTGGCTTAGACAGGTTAACTACTATTTCTTGAGTATCAATTTAAAAAAATAACAGTTTTAAAGAAAATCATGCATTTTCATAGAATTTAAAAATTTGTTAGCAGTCCTCAACATATAATCTTATAATTGAAAATATTTTTCTCTATATTAATAGTTATAGCTCTTTTCTCACTTCTAATCTTTTTAGTTGCATTTTTCTTTCTTTTATTAGACTTGGTAGTCTTCTAAAGGAACCAACATTTAACTATTTTTTCTGTTTTGTACATCATTAATATAACTTTTAATCTTTTAAATTCCTTCTTTATTCTTTTCTTAAGTTTGTTTTGTGTTTTCTGAATATTTCTTTGTAATTAATGACTTAGTTCATTGATCTTTATTTCTTTCTTATTTAATAATAGGACACATAAGTCTATACATTTACCTCTGAGCACAACTTTGCCTGCGTCTCCAAAGTTTTTGTATATAGTCTCTTAATTGTTGCTATTTTAAAAATAATGGATTATAATTGCTGTTTTTATTTCATTTTGACTGGTGTTATTTAGGGTAGTGTTGTGAGGTTTTTTTTCTTGTTAATTCTGATATCTTTTTAATAAAGAATAAATTTATTAATATTTATGTTGCTATTTTAATAAAGAGGTAATTTTGTTTGGAAAAAGTGAAATTATCTGTGAAGTTGAATTATCTCAAGTTATATGCAAGCATTATCTAGAGTTCCTCGTTATGAGATCCTACCAACAGTGCTGACTAGTGGTGACTATACTAGTTACTGACAACAGGGATTTGGTATACTATTAGTGTCAATAATTTACTGGAATTGTGATTTCTATATAATATCCTAGTTACTCATGTAAAAGGTGAAAAAAGAGCTTTAATACTGTTTACTGCTTCAAAAATCCTCAGGTAATATGGAACTTAAATGATCATCTAATAATTAGAAAAACTCATTATCAAAGTTTATGAAATCCGGAAGGATTTGAAAATTGTGAACAGGGAGTTTGAAAATTTTGGCCTTGGAACAAGTTTTCTTTTAGATTTGGAAAGATTCGTTTTAAAAATATTTATTTTTATACTTACAAATGTAATTCATGTACCTAAATAAAATTAAAATTACCTATAAGCTATCAAGCAGTAAAAAAAGCACTGTTAACATTTTGTTGTATTTCCTTCTAGGACTGTTTCTGTACATCTCTTTTTTCTTTCTTTTTTTTTGCGGGGTGGGCGCTCATGTTCTTTTGCCTCTTGGTTTTTTTTTTTACTTATTATTTGTTAGCATTTCCCTATGACATAAGGAAATAGTGATGGTTGGGAATTAATTTATTTCAGTATTAGTAGCATAAGGATTGGGTTCTTCCTGCTGTGGTTTCTACTGCCCAGACTACTTGCTTTCCAAGCCTGGTTCTTGAAGACTTCCCTGATAATCTTCCATTTAATTATTTTATTTCTGTCACTTGCACTCAAGAACTCTGGCTGTTATAGTGATTTTGTTTTATTTGATTCATAGCATTTTCAGAATGCCAAGAGATATATTATGCATGTGTGTACAGGCGTGTGCATGAGCACACACACACCTAGGCACACACACACCCATACAAGTTTGGAAAATGTCACCTACTTTATTTGCCTATTTGAAGATTCACAGGCCACATTCTTATATTAAAGGCTCTGAGAAGTTCTGCATTAAAGAAAAAATTTGCTTTAAAATATGTATTTCAAACATTTCATTACAGAATACTGTACTTTATCCTGGTAAAACTGGTAATATTTTTTTATAAAATTTCATGAAACACTGATTTTGTTTCTTAGCTTAGCAACAGCTTGGTGGCCCTTCTTCTTGGTTTCCACACATCAGTATTAGTTGAACTAATACTGATTTAGCATATTGAATAAGTTTATTTTCTGGTGCCTCGTCTTGTGTGCTGACAAGTTAGTCCCAGCAAGGCCTAAGGATCTGATCTCAGGATTGCCCTCAGACCCAGGTAAGAGAGGCCCTTGCTTTGGGCCCCACGCTTTGCAGAGCCCTGCTCTGGCTCTCTTTCGGTCACTCTTGAAGAGTCTGTGGATCTGAGGGAATATGCCCACCTAGACCCTGAGCACTCTTCTTTAGACTGCATTCTGGGTGCCTGGGATCCAGCATTCTCAATCCAAACAGCCTCACCTTCTAGAGCCTCTTCTGGTCCATCCTATCATGCCAGTTGAGTACCTTAGTCCTGAAGGGTGGCCAAAGGATGGCTATTTGCAGGGGTGTGACACAGCTTGGTTCTGCAGGCTGGGGAGTCCACATAGGTGCATGTGAGGCCCCTCACAGTGTGGGATGCAGCTGGGGGTATGGGATAAGGACCAATTATGATTAGGCCACCATGTTCCAGTATGGGACACTGAGGAATCCAAGGATTCTTAACTTGAATGCAGCCTTCCAGGAAATTATGAAGGTATATACGTTATCATAGAACAATAGAACTCATTTAATAGTTTGTTGGCTTGGTTTGTAACTTTGAAAATATTTGGATGTATGATACATAAGCATCTACTTTTCTCTTGTTCTGGCCCCTGTGAATATTAGGGGTGAGACTGGTGCTCACAGGGCTAGAAGCAAAAGTTACAGTCCTGGGGGCAGTGGCACATCGGAAAGTCTTGGGGCCTCGGAGGAAAGTGGCTGTAGGGGGCCACTTGGGTGATAGAGCCCTGGATGGCATGAGATAGGTAGATAGATAGATAGATATATAGGAAGAACTCCAGGGCCTCACGGAGCCCAAAAGCTTGGCATGAAGCACCAGAGCCTTCTGTATTTGAATGAACCACAAACTGGATGATGAGTATCTTAGCAGTGATCATGGGTCACAGTGGATTAAAGACTAGAGGCCCTTACTCCAATTCTTAGGCATTCCAGAGGCCTTCAGAATTCTGTACTCTAACAGTCTTGCAAAAACACGACTGACTTTGATATTTCCTCCCCACACACTGGTGAGTGGGAAGTTCAGAATCAGATTTAATTTTACTTAGAAAATTAAATAATAGCACACCTCTTATACCTGAGTGAGGTGGTATGAGTCACACGATTGTAATAAGTGCAAAATGGTGCAGAAGGAAGCACAGAATATCTTGGAAGAGTAAAACAGAGGGACCTCCCTTGGTCTGGAAGTTCAGATTAAGTTTTTGGAAGAAGTAACATTTAGCTGAGGGATGGAAAATGAGCAGAGTTTTCAGGGACAGCATTCAAGGGAGGTAAAAAAGGGCATTGCAAGCAGGAGGGAAGACTGTCTGAGGAGGTTGGAAGTGGGGGAGCACATGATGAATTGGAACTGAATAAAGGTCTGTGTGGTACGGGAGTTGAAAGCAAGATGGACAGTGTGGCCAGATAAGACAGGAGAGGAATACAGAGGCCTGATCACACAGGACTCTGTAAACCATGTTGTGAATTTCAGGAAAACGCAGACCATGGTTTCTACCTTCAATGAACTCATGGTCTAGTGGAGAAAAAAGTCTAGTAAAACGATAATTAAACACAAAGAGGTAAGTCCTACACTAAAGATATGCTCACTGTTATCTGGGATCCTGGGAAAAGGAGCAACTTAATTATTGCTGAGTGAATCAAAAGGATTTTTCAAGGACTTGAGTGCTTGAGTTGAAACTGCAGGTTTGAGTGGGAGTTTTCCAGTAAACAAAGAAATGTGAAAGAAAGAAAAAGAGAAAGGGAACAGCAAGGGTAAAGACGTGGGGGTTAGAAATCATTCATATGGATGGAAGTAGGGTACATGCCTTGTTAAGAGCTTGGATGTTTTCCTCTGCATGATAGCAAGTCTTTAAAGACTTATGAGTTAGGACATGGCATGATTAGAAAGATCATTCCAAGGACAATGCAGAAGATGAGTTTGAGGGACATGAAACTGGTGCAGAAGGACATGGTAAAAATTTATTGCCATAATACAGGTGAGAAGTGGAGTTCCTGAAAGAGAGAATTGGTAGTGGGAGTAGGGAGAAGATCAGAGGATGTTTTGGAAATGGAAGGAACCAACTGGTTTTCCCAGATCTTTGTGCCTTACTCTCACCTTGGCTTCAGACAACCAGTATAGTAAAAATGGGCCAATCTGTGAAAGAAAGGAGTCTGATGACCCAATTACAGTAATGCATCAATGACTGATAACAGCTAGATGTCCTTTCTCAGAGGACTTTGAATTTAAAATTATACGTCTGGGAGTTCCCTGGCGGTCATCTAGTGGTTAGGATCCGGCACTTTCCCTGCCAAGGCTGGGTTCAATATCTGGTCGGGGAACTGAGATTCCTGAAAGCTGCTCAGTGCGGCAAAAAAAAAAAAAAAAAAGTCTGAAAAAGAATGAATAATGAATATATATATATACATATAACTGAATCACTTTGCTGTACACCTGAAGTTAACACAACATTGTCAATCAACTATACTCCAATAAAAGTAAAAAAAAAAAAAGAACATGCCTGGAATGGGCAATGAATGTGGAATGATGGAATTTAGATGCTTTGGATCTTGGTAGGGAGGTATTTACTGGGTGGGAAAAGGAAACAGAATCTCATTGCTCCTCTTAACATCAGTGGTTTTCAACTGGGGGCAATTTTGCCCTCTCAGCAGACATTTGGCTGTCTGGAGACATTTTTGGTTGTCACAACTTGGGGTGGGAGTGCTAGGGGTTAGAGATAAGGTATAGATGCTGCTAAACATCCTGTAATGCACAGGACAGTTACCCTCCCCGCTCCTAAAACGAAAAATTATCCAGCTCAATAGGCAATATTGCCAGGGTTGAGAAACCCTGCCTTAAACCATGGCATGAGTGGCTCTATATTGAGACTTGCCCTGTCTCTAAGAGTTACATAATTATTAGATTGAACAATCATGACTTGAGGGACGAAACCATATAGTGACTTCTATTCTTGTCTTTAAACTCTTCCTTTAAAATGGTCTGTGGGGCTTGTTCTGGCCCTGGCCTTGGATGAAAACAAGCCGATCTCATGAATTTTCTGGTCACTGTTATACAATGAAAAATGTCCTTTATTCATTTTAAACCACAGAGCACATTCTCAATTCAGTAATTAAAATGTCTAGTCCCTTGTAATAATCAAAACTCCAAGCTTGACTTAAGAGGACAACGGTGTGGCAAGCTTCTTTCCCCTTTCCTGGTAGTGGTCCTACCCCTCTCCTAGCTTGTCCAACCTTGGGGTTGGAACGTGGGGTGGAGGAAGGGAATGGGGCCGGGGCAGTTCTTAGTGAGTTGATAGTGCTGTGAGTTGGTGTGGAACTCGCTGGAGTGCCTGGCAAGTGTTTACAGCTGATTCTAGCTCCTTGGAGATTTCCAGGGGACCTCTCACCTGGAATTCCCTTCTGTAAGTTATGCACTTTCCTCTAGCTCAGGGCTTCTTGAAAAATCATCAGTGGTGGGACTTCCCTGGTGGCGCAGTGGTTAAGGATCTGCCTGCCAATGCAGGGGACACGGGTTCTATCCCTGGTCCAGGAAGATCCCACATGCTGCGGAGCAACTAAGCCCATGTGCCACAGCTACTGAATCCCATGCACTTAGAGCCTGTGCTCCACAACAAGAGAAGCCACCGCAATGAGAAGCCTGCCACTGCAACCAAGAGTAGCCGAGTAGCCCCTGCTCGCTGCAACTAGAGGAAGCCCGCGCGCAGCAACGAAGACCCAATGCAGCCAAAAATAAATAAATAAATAAATTTATTTTAAAAAAAATCATCAGTGGTGAAGAACCAGGATTTTTTCGAGTGTGTGTGAAAGAAAAAGAAAGAGAATGGGAACAATAATTTCCAATTAAACACAACATTGTTATTCAACTATACTCCAAAATAAAAATAAAATTTCCAATTATTTCCAATCTGCCATGGACCAATAGTTTTGAAAACATACAATAAAAATGAATTGCTAATAAAATGAAATGGAAAGAAAAGACATACAGAATATAAACCTGCATTTTAAATAATCACATTCTACAACAGAAAATTACTCTGTCAAACTGCTCTAAAATTTTCCTAAGGCTTATTCTCAATTTCTGTCCTTTTTCAACATTGTAGGCTGGTCACAGTCTGTGCACCAGCACCAGTCCTGACCTCGCTCATTGAGCACTGATCTAGCTCACTGCTTGCTCCTTCCCTCATGCCTGGGAGATGTTGATATTCGGCTTCTTTCTTCTGAGGCCTGTTGCCCCTTAGGCTGCCTGAATATCCTTTCTCTCTCACTTGCGTTGCCCACATCATTTGGTCAATGGAAAACACTAGGCATACTTTGCTCTGACTTGGTCTTGGAGTACAGACTGCCCAGTGGGGCTGCTTCTTCTGGCTCACCTCACAGCTGCTAGCCCACAGGTATTCCCCAGGTGGGGTCGACAGAATTATGACCCTCCATCCCCAACGCCCTGCAAGACATGCACGCCTAATCCCCAGAACTTATGAATATAATTGCTTTACATGGAAAGGACTGTGCGAAAGGGAAGTGATTAAGTTAAGGATCTTAACGTGGAGAGATTAGCTTGCATTTTCCAGGTGGGCCGAATGTAATCAGAGGGGGTGCTTATAAGTAAAAGAGGAGCAAGGAGAGCCAGACACGTGATGACAGAGGCAGAGGTTGGAGTGATACACCAAAGAACGTGGGGAGCCTCTAGAAGCTGGAACAGGCAAGGAAGTTGGTTCTCCTTTAGAGTCTCCAGAAGGAACACAGTCCTGCTGGCACCTCGATTTTAGCCTACTGAGACTTCTTACCTCCAGAACGGTAAGATAATACATTTGTGTTGTTTTAAGCCACTAAGTTTGTGATGATTTGTTACAGCAGCACTGGAAACTAATACAAGCAAGAGTCGGACCCAAAGCAAGAGTAGCCCAAAACTTGAAGAGACAAATAATAACTGGGTGCTCTCTTTAAAGCCCCTCTACTTTGACTTGTCATCGGTCAGATTTCATTTTCACTTTTTAAACAGCGTGGTGCTTAAATGCTTGACATAACTCCCTTTTAAGCAGCTTCATTGCTTGTTTGTGGGGGAAAAAGAAGGGACTAAAGCCTCAACTTTAAGGGCAGTGCTTAATGACCAGTTTATCAGTTTTGAGCTGAAGGAAAAACATTCCCCAAATTACAAGCCTTAAATTTTGTAATTTTACTTCTATGCCATTCTTTAGCAGGGTGAATTATTTCTAACTAAAAGGGATGTGCAATTAGCAATTTAATTTATTTGATTGCTTTGATAATTTTCCCTGACACTTTTCTTTCATCCAAATACTGTAAAGTGCTTTGTAGAAATCAGATTTCATGCAAATAGTATAATTAATCCTTCTTTGTAGGCTTTCGCTTGTAATGTTAGCAGAAATCTGAAAATGATATATGCAAACCCAAGTTTCCTACGATAAAACAACACTTAAGAGCAGTTTGCTGTTGTTTTACTTACCTGACTTTTCACTATTCTGTGGTATATGATTGTTTATCATTGTGCATAATAAATCAAACACCATGGCCTAATGCTAATCTTCTGAAGGTACTTCAGCTATTGTATGGTTCTGTTTTTTTGTTTTGTTTTGTTTTTGTCAGTAGAAGCTCTGTTTCTTAATGAAGGTAGACAGGTTCAGAAAGAAAGGACAGTGAGGGAAAGACTTAAGTTCACAGTCCTCAAATGTTCCTATTCGTCCTTTATAAGGTAGATATTTGCTGACTACTTAAAATGTAAGATGGCACATTAAATTCCATGGAATGTCAGAAATTATTTCTCTTGATTAATTGCCCAGGAAATATCTCTAAGTAATTGGGTGATCATCCCCTTGAATATAACTATTCCCAGTAGTTGCCCACATCAGCACCATATCATATACATAGAATCAAAGAAACCGAATGAAGAATGAGAGATATGTAACTTGAGAAAATCCATGATGAAAGGACTGATTTTCTGGCTGAAGCAAATGATTTAGAATAGTCAAACTTAAAAAAAAAAAATGTCATGCTTTCTTTAAAATTTTTTCTTTTAGTCCTCTGGGTTCTCATGTAAGTTGAAAAGATGATAAAGGAGGCCACTGAAACTAATCTTATCTTTTAATGCTGACTTCTTGGTTGTAAATAAAGTGGAATCCATGGAACTCATTTAACTCATTGTTCTTGGAAAACATAAGTCAATAAAAGTGAAGCACTCATAATGCATTGAAAGTCCAACTACAATATACACTGTGGTTGAAAATGGAAAGAAGGCTAATGCTGACAATTGGGGAAAACAGAATGAAACCTTGAATTCATCAGTTAGGGTAGTGTTTATACTCCTATTTTCAAGACTAATCTTTCGTTTGTTTTAGGTAAGATTTTTTCTTAATTACTTGGAAACTTGGCCTAATTGGTAACATATCTAAATATCTACTAGTAGATTTGTATTTCACATCTTTTTATTGTAGATATGCAAGTCATTAATACTTTTCTAGGCTGCCACCAGAAACCATATTTTAAGCTGTCCCTTAAATTAAAAAAAAAAATTCTCTTTCTCATTAGAAGAATAAACATAACTCTAAATAAGGCCCACTGTTATTTCCAGCAATGTACATTGGTGTTGTCTTTAAGTTTCAACCTACATTAAATGTATTCCCATTTTAGCTGTATAACAGGAAAGAGAAAATTTTAAAGATAATTTTCACTTATTTATAACCATGACACCTGAAATGACAGCTAAATCTGCTCTTTTCAGGGCGTATGGAGACTCACAGGAGGTGAGCCCTGGTACTTCCTGAAATCAAGGCTGTTCTCTCCAGAGTTCATTCATTTCTAGGTGAGTTGCTCCATTTTTGTTTGTTTACTTTACATTTTACAACCTGACATTGGTGGCAGTAGTGATGTAGTGTCCTTGGCTTTGCAGCACACGCATGGTCACTGCTCTTCATACAGTTTCCTTATCAATCACGTGATGTACATTGTTGGCGCTACATGTTGAGTTTAATTTAAACAAACGACAGTTAAAATTATCTTCAAAAACCTTGTCCTTTGTAGCATTGCAAAGCCTTCAGGTGTGTATCAAGCCATGAATATGGAAGGATAGGCTTATTACAGTTGTTAAGAAATACAGTGTGAAATTTAGAAGGAAGAGGAGGGGAAAAGTATGATTTCCGTGCTCGAGCACTTGGTAGTCCAGGCTAAAAACAAGTACACCTCACTCAAATGAAGGATGAGACTCTGTGTCTCCATCAGAGGCTTACTCTGCCAGATTGCTTACACCTGAATAAAAGAGGATATGTTAGTCTATGCAGCTTCTGTTCACAAACTTCCATGCTTGTGAAGGCTGGTTTCCAAGCCACACTGCAGCAGAGTTCACTGGTGTGGACAAGTTCTGCGAAGGCCCAGTGAGGTGCAGGAGAGTGGAGAGGAATGGAATGTGGAAAGCACTGGTGGTCAGCCTGCCACCTTCACGTGCCTTTCAGATGTGGGCCTTGCCAGACTCCTTTGGGAACAAAGTTTTTGGGGCTCTGAGGGAGCTGAGGATTGGCGGGGGGTGAGGGGGGGGTTGTTCTTTCCCTCACAGGTACCAAATGATTCCCTGGTTACGACTGAGAACGCAATAAATTCCATGTGGCAGTACATGATCAACATCGTATGGGTTGGATGCTTATAAGAAATAATTATTTCAATAGTTAAAGAAAAATGTAACTCCAGGCGTGATGAAAGAGGTATATTGGAAAGCTCATGCTGCTACAGAGAGAATCCAGTCTGTAAAAGAAACTTGACAGAGTTTAAAAGAAAAGGTAGGATTGTCCTAAAATCTGTCTTGTCTGGAAGAAAGCTGAGGTTGCTCGGAAGGTGGCCAGCTCCCTCAGGGCTCAGGAACAGGCCTAAACTGAACAATACGCTCTCAATTCCCCATGAAGTTTTTTTGGTTAAGACAATACGTCTATTGATGAAGAAAAAAAAATGTTACTCTCCGATTCAGCATTGAAAAGTCATTATGTTCAAAGAAAGGCACAGAAACAGGGCAATAGGACATACGTTGGATATTAATGAATCAGGTGTTCATTGTTGGAGGAATAACTGCAATTCCATACTTTCTTGCAAAGCAAAACCAAATGCTCTACGGTACCTAAGAGAGGAAGTCCCCACAAACAGATGAAGCTGTGGTGTGTTTCTTCCTCAGATACGTGCAGAAGAACTCTGTTTGCAGGCCAAGCAAAATCCCTGGAGGCAGAAGAATCACATCCCTTAGATGAGTGATAGAATTTCAAAGCAATGAGAGAAGCTGCTGGGGTCAGTTATGCCTGGTGCAGGCCTACCATTAAGGCATCAAACATGAATTCATCAGAAACTTCTTGCTACCTTTGAACAGAAACTCCTTCACTTCCAGCCACATGTGATTTTTGTTGAGGGAGAAAATCAAACTATGAGTTTAGTCAAAGTGGCAATGCTAATAAAACCCAGGTGCTCTTTGACCATCTGGAAATTACACTGTCAAAGCAAAGGCGCCATAAAATATCAAGATCCAGTGACCACAGCTTATTTGACACCTGCCTCTAAGTATAAAAATAATTCTTTTAATAAGTATAAGATAAAAATTCCAAATGATAAGAAAGCAGTGTTACTTATTTCTTAGTAATACAGAAAAGAGTGGCATCTTAGGTTTTGTGAAATGCACTCATTTTTCTGGAATCCTGAGTCTAGTACAGTATCAGGCACCTTGGGGCGCCCAGTAAGAGGCTATTGACTGACTGGACGAATGAATGGTGCAGTGGCCCCTGGAAATGGACGCTCTTCTCATGGGCACTCAGGTGGGTTCCCTGTGGCTCGATGGAGTCCTGTTAAGCTTTGAATTTGCTCCAGTTATTTCACATTCTAACCTAAGAGGACTTGTGTGTCTCATGGGAGGAGACTTAATTATGCAGAAGAAAAGAGAGGCCGTAGCGCCAAAAGTGAAAGCTCTTTCTGTCCTAGCACCAGCCCTGGGATGTGGTACACCAGAAAGGTTAAAACCATGGCCTTCAGAGTCAGGCAAGTATGGGGGTACCGATGGCTTGGTGTGTGGCCTTGATGGAGCTATTGTCTTAAGTCTCAGTAGCTTCATCTATAAAATGATAATAATAAAGGAGTGCCTATACAATGGGGTCATGTGCTTAGCACAGCATCGGACACATAATAAGTGTCCAGTGAATAATGCTATAATGAGCGTTAAAGACAGAAAGAATGACTGTTTCCCCCTCTAAATTATAGGAGGGGGAAATGGGTGGAAAATTATGTGAATAAATTTTAGCCACCGGAATGGCCAAAACTATAAAAACTGGCAGTACCAGAGGTCGGCGAGCACGTGAAGCAACCAGAACTCTTTTATGTTCATTGTCGCTGGGGGCATAAAGTGGTTCAGTTACTTTGGGAAAAAATCTGGCAGTTTCTTTTAAAATTAAACTTAAACGTACATCTACCCAATGACCCAGAAATTTCATTCCTAGGTATTGACCTAAGGGAAATTAATATATCTACCCCAAGACACGTAACTTGTACAAGTATCTTCATAACAGCTTTATGCATAATAGCTAAATACTGGAAACATCTGAGGTGTTCTTTAAGAGGAGAGTGGTCAAACTGTGATATATAACATACAACGAGATATTACTCAGCAATGTAAATGAATGAATTTCTGGTACAAAAACATGCATGAATCTCAAAAACACTATACTGAGTAAAAGAAGAAGCCTTACATGAAAGAATACATAAAGTATGATGCCATTTTAAAAAAGTTTTAGAACGGGCCAAACTGATCTATGGTGAAAAAATCTCAGAACAGTGGTTGCCTCTGGTGTGGAGGATGGGTTTTGACTGGAGTGGAGCCTGTGGCAACTTTCTGGGATGATGGAGTGTCCTGTACCTTGATAGGGGTTTGGGTTAGACAGGTGCATGCATTTGTCAACATACAACAAATGAATTAAAATTTGTGCCTTTCACTGAATGTAAACTTTATATCAAAAAGAAAATAACTATGAATATTGAACTCTAGTTGATGGTATGCCTGCTGATGTGTTAAGGAGTGAAGTGTACTGATGTCTGCAGCTTACTTTGAAATGCATCAAAAATAAGACAGACTGATGGATGGGTAGAAGGATGGAGACAGGGATCAGTATGTTATAATGCAAATGTAGTAAAACATTAATTGTCAAATTTAGGTGGGAGTATACAGGTGTGTATTGTACAGTTATTTCACCTTTTCTGTAGGTTTGAAAAGTTTGAGAATAAAATGATAGGAAACTACAGCATATTTACAGTTGTTCCCCTCCCTGGAGGTGGGAGATCAGGGCATTCGTCCTCCGGTTAGGCCTGCTACTCTTCCGTTTTCCTTCTTCCCACAAAGTTCTATTCTACTTCCGGTTTTCTGCTTTCAGGGTTTGATATCTGGTATTTCCTATGCACTCTGCAGCATTTGAATGCTCTAGATGGTCTGGCCTCTCAGCTTCTCAGGAACTGACGGCAGCTGTTTGGGTCACTTAAATTCCTGCCCTCGGCCCATCCCCCCTGTGTTTCCTGCGTCTCCGGAACTCTCCCAGAGCTGCCCTGCGTGGATGGATCCTCTGTCCACAGACATCGCCTGAAAGGGCAGGTGGAGGGGAGAAGCCGGTACCCCCGGTTGCTGAGCCTATTCAATGCCCCTTCTTAATGAACACGTGAAAGTGAGTGCTTGACGCTGTTATACATGGTGGCATCTCTCTTTTTACTCTAGGGATTGGAATATAAGACCTATCTCACAAGGGGTATGGGCTGGGCTGTTATATTGGCTTTGTATAGTGTAAAGAACGCTGATCTGGAAGAGAGGCTACCTGACTTCTTGCCCTGCTTTTTCTTCTTCTAACTCTGCCCATACAACTGTGAATGAATCATTTTTGGCCTCAGTCCCTTAATCCGTAAAATGAGGGATTGGATTAGACACTGTGTAAAGATGGCTTCAGTTCTAAAATTCTGAGTCCAGGTGTTTAGATCAATGACTGGGCTCAAATCCTGCCTTGCCACTTACTAATTATGTGACTTTAGGCAAGTTACTTGTATTTTTTGAAACTTTAGTTTTCTTATCTGCAAAATGGGAATAATAATAACAACAATTATTTATCTCTTAGAGACTTCCTTAAGGATTAAATTACATAAAGCATATAGAGACCTTGCACAGGTGTCGGCACATAGCAAGCAGTCCAATGTTAGCTGCTACCACTGTCACTACTACTGTTACTACTTCCTCTACTGCCCCTCCTCCTCCTCCATCACCAACGTGGATTGGAAAGCTACCACAAATATATTTAGCTGTCAAAGTCCTCCAAAGGCTTTGTTTCTTTTTTTCTCTTCGAATTTTACTGTTATTTTTTTTTTCAACTTAATGTTAGCTTAAATATTTTCTCTCCGACTTAGATTTTCCAGATATATTTGCAGTAACTTTAGGGGGTGCGCCCTTTTATTTTTTAGTGATATTGATTTTTCAGAAAGGATATCCTGTTAAACATAAGGATCCATTTTAATTCTACACTCTCTTCCTGATCTTTCATCTTCTAAAGACAAAAATCTTCATATTCTTTCTTCTCTGAATCATAAGGACTAAACTGAAAAATCAATTCCTCCTAAGAAAGGAGAGAAAGAGCTATTATTAAGAAGTAAAGAAGAGTCTGAGGATGGCCTGAGCAGATCAGTGGAACCATCGGCGATATCATTAGTTCCTCGCTATAAACTAAACCATTACCTCAGCCTGTTGCTGATGAACATCTGTCCCCACCGGAATCAATCCACGGAAATACAGGGAAGTACCCGTCAGCTTCAGCTCTTGGGATCTCTCTGCCTTTCACTTTTCTCTCTTAAAAAACCCCAACAACTGAGAATATTAATCTAGTTAGATAAATGCAATTAAAAAATAATTCTAGCATAAAGCATGAACTGCTTTTAGCTAGCCAATATTCTATACTAATTAGAAACATGTAACTAGAACTTTTAGAAGCTGGAGAGTACAACTTTTAACCCAAAAGATGAATCATATTTATAACATAAATAATAATAATTTTTCCAGAAAGCTAGGGACCTAGAATAAATGAGTGAAAATAAGATAGTAGTGTTTAATCAGAAGTCCGTGATATATATAATCTTTTGTCTTAAAGCAATCTGCCACCTCTTCAAGGAACTTGTGGGAAATACGGGCACAGGAGACAAAAGTCTGCCAAATGTATACTTGTTACCACTTTTGCGCGAAACCCTGATGTAAAATCTTAGAGTGCAGGATTCATTTGGCTGCCACAAGAGGCAGCTGTGCATCTAGTACCAAGCAGGCTGAAAGACTACTCCTTCTCTTAAGCTCATTTCTAAGTCTCAGGCCTCACCAAAATAGCAAGGGAAGGCTGGTTAGAGCAAGCCGGCCCCTGGGCTCCTTGCTAGGCCTTGTCAGGTTTGCACAGAAGTTCCCTGGCTAGGAGGGAGGTTGCATTTCATCTTGGGAGTTACCCGGACCCCAAGTTTCCCCCAGTTCACTAGATCCAATTGGGAGTAAAGGAAACATGGGGCAGGGGGTGGAGATAAAGATGGTACCCAAGAGCCCCGTAGCTGTAGCTAGGCTGCTGGATCCTGAGTGAGACCTAGTTCCATGGCCCAGTAAGGGAGAAGGGTTGCAACTAATGCTATTATTAACACAGCTCTGGACACCTCCTGAGCTTACAGGTGAAGACTCTCAGTGAATCTGCTTGGAAAGGGGCAACAGAAAAAGTGAAGCAGGGACAATTCCATTCCAACAACCTCTTTGCTTTTTTTTCATTTTCGTGGCTCCCCCAGGAACTTGAGAGCAATGGTGTCAGTATTCTAAAAGGGACCCCTAGAAGAGCCTCAGAAGAAACTGCAGAACTTCTCTGACAGTCTGAGGAGGCGATCTTCAGTCAGCGTTATAAGGCTAAAAAGGGCCACCTAGTGTGTTACTTCTATTGCTAGGGCATCAGATTGGGAGCATCAGCATGTTTTCTGAGGAGGCTGACATAAGTGTAACTTATATAGATTTATAAAAGTAACAAATACGAGTTTTTTTCTTTTATAAAAGTTTCAGTGTAGAGTATCTTTAAGAAACAAACTTCCCAAGTGCAGTTGAGTCATTTTACACTCAGCTTTTCAGGAATAAATGTATATCACATATGGCGAGAATTATTCCTATGAGATACTGTTATGGAAACATACTTTAGGTCTTGGTGAAAAAAACCTACCAGTAAATCAAAAGGTAAGACTAATGCGTTTCAGAGACGTCAAATCAAAACTTTGGTTCCAACCACAGATACAATATCTAGACTAATTTTCCTAGAGACATAGACCACCAGGAATCAGAATGAGGTGACCAATAGTAAGATTCTTTTGTTGAACCAGTTATAAAATGAGAGGGTTTGTGTTAGATCCACAAAGAGGACTGGTGACAGCAGAATTCCCATATTATTTCTAAAAGCTAAGTCCAGTCAATCTTGTTTTTTTTTTTAAAGGAATATTAATGCCTTTTATTTTACTTTTGTAAAGTTATTTTATTGTTTGGCATGTTTATACTATTTGAAACTTTTATCAGAGTGCTTATGTTTCACCATTAAGTAGGATACAATTTATTTGTTTTGTGTATGTTTATACTATTAATTTTATTGAATTTCTAAAAAAAAATCAGGATCTAATGCTTTTTGGTTTTTTGTTTTTGTTTTTTTTTAGTTAAGAAAATATTGGGCAGTGTTTTTGGTTCCTCCTCACACCCACCACCACGCCGCGTGTCCTGCGGGATCTCAGTTCCCCGACCAGGGACTGAACCTGGACCACAGCAGTGAAAGCGCCAAATCCTAACCACTAGACCACCAGGGAACTCCCTGTTGGGCAGTTTTAATTAACATAATTTTGTGTACACCAGTTAAGTCAATAATCACTTATTTGTTAACCTACCTTCTGCCCATTAGGCTAGGTAGTAGGGAAGATAAGACAGTCCCTAATTTCAAAGAGTTTTAAAGCTTATTAAAGACCAAGCTTAAATATGAAACTAGTGTGGTTCACAGATAGGCTCTAAACTCACTTACTAGCTGTGTGACCTTATTTAACCTCTCTATGCCTCAGTTTTCCCATCTATAAAATGGGACTAATTATGGTAGTTGTCTCATAGGGTTGCAAGAATTAAATGAGCTAATTTATGCAGAGGTATTAGACTAGTTCCCTGACATAAATAAATGCTCAATAAATTTTCACAATTATTATAAAACAATCCCACAGAACATTAGGCCAGCGCTAGATTATGTGAAAGAAGATGACATGAAAGGTCCTGAATTGTGTTAAAGCCACTGCCTGGGTATAGAAGGCAGTTAAACTACTCCTTTTCAGAAATAATCTACATTTTGCAGTTGTTTCATATTGTATTCCTCAAGTTAAACAGTACACACCATAGACTCCATACTTTACCCGATCACTCTCATCTTGGGAAAGGAACATTCAGTGGAGAAGAACTTGGTTCAAGCCCCAGGACTGTCGTGATGAAGAAGCTCTCCCTGGAACACTGGTCCTTCCGTCACTGTCACATTGGATACGCGTGGCTGGGAACAGGTCCTCTGTTGTCTACCACAAATCTGGAACACAACTTGGTTACTAATCTCCTTTACTGTATTCTAGTTTCCTGAACAACTGTGTGTGATTAGGTTTCTCTAAATATTTTACCACAAGTTACTCTATGAGAACAGACAGGATAAAAGAAATGGGGAAGATCTACCGTTAAAAAGCAAAAGTCTGAAGTTTTACAAGGCTAAATGTCTCCTTTGAGGCTATGAAATCCAAATCCCCAGCCTGCAGCTGAAAGAGAGGTGAGACGCAGGGAGAAGGAGACATCTGAGAAATGCTTAATGAGTGTTTCATTTGTGGAAGGCATGATATTCACACAGTTACAAAATTCAAGTGGTCAAAAAAAAAATAGCGGTCTTTAGAACAAAATGAATAGGGGAAAGGTAATCTTGCCAATTCAAGGTAACCCCATCACTGTTAAATAGAGCCCTCCTTCCTCCTCTTCTCCCCTGGCTGTGATCTCCAAGGGATCTGCAAGGGATCCAAGGGATCTCCAAGGGATTAAAACTGGGGATTTGACTCTTTGTTCATGCTGGACTTGATGATGGATAAAAGAGAAAAGGTTCTTGGTGGTGACAAGATGGGGAACCACAGTTCCTGGCCCAGGGGAGATAGGTAAAGAACCCATTCTGATATAAACAGCAAGGTCCTACTGTATAGCACAGGGAACTATACTCAATATCCTGTAATAAACCATAATGGAAAAGAATATCCTAAAGAATATATATGCACATATATATGTGTATAACTGAATGACTTTGCTGTACAGCAGAAATTAACAACATTGTAAATCAACTAGACTTCAATAAAATAAATTAAAAAAAAAAAAAAGAAGACCGAAGGAACCCATTCTCCACACTTGAGCTAACAAAGCTGTGAGGGGGACTGAGAGAGCCATTGACCAGTAATAAAGGCAAGGTGCCATCGGCTGGTGGGGTGATGGGGGGGTCCTTTGTGCTATGTCTCACAAGAGTTCATTCAGAGCAAGGCAGATTTGGACCAAGAATCGAGGGCCACCACAATGATCCCAGCTCAGTTCAAGCTCTGTTTACACCCATCAGACCTTGACACATGACCACTGGCTTCCGGAAAACAGCCCTGTATGGAGACATGGCCATAGAAGCAGGCTCTTTCTCAGCACAGGTCTGAGCAGTTTGAGACACGGGGAGGAGCAGCTATGAACAGAAACGGAGCTTGTTACAGCTTCCGAGGCTCACTGAGGGATGCGTTAAATGTGCACACAGGATAGAACAGGCAGCAGGCTACTTGTGACCTTTGATCTCCTTCTTGCCTTTCGGAAACCACATTGCCAGAAGTTTCTTTCTCTGGATTAGGTTAGGACAAGACGTAATCACCTCTCTGCAAGACCTCTGCGTAAGAGCCCAGCCCCAGCGCTGCTCAGCTTGCCACCTAGGTTTGTGAAAAGCATAGTCCTGCTTCCTTTATCTTTGTTTTCTCTGCTTTGTTCCTACTAAACCACAATGTGCCCAGCTGAGCTGCATTTTCTGGCCATACCACCTCCACGCCAGCCTGGGAGGGAAGTGAAGTTTGAGAGCTTCATTATTGTCTATAATCCCAGAGAACTACAGAAACCCTGCTGCGCCACCACTAAGGTTTGCTCTATGACCATAACAGCCTTTTTAAGAAGATAAGATTAAAAAAAAAAAAAAAAAAATCAAAATGGCAGAAAACCTATAATATTTTAACTATTGTTTTTTGCAATTTTTACTTCTATAATCTATAGAAACAAACAATAATAAGACTTTAAAGATATAGCTAGAAGGTTAAGGTTAACCTCTTCTATCTTATTTAGGAATGCCAAGTATATCATGAATCTCTGCAAGTACAACTTCCATATATTGCTGTCCTCTGAGTTCATGTCAGTGGAGTCCCTTTCTGGTGAGATGCCCTCATGTGGGCCTAATTTTATTATTCTGGTAACTGTATTTGTTTCCATGGGGAGGAGAGAAGGGAAGAGAACTAATATGCATTGAGTTCCTAATATGTGTGAGCTGCTGTGCTCATGTTGATTATCTCATTTATTATCCCCAACAGTTTTGACAAGTCTATGTTATTATGCCATTTTATACATGAGGAAAAGGAGGCTCTGGGAACTTACATGACTGGATCAAGGTAACACAACCAGTAAGTAGGGTTTGAATCCAGGATTGTCTGATTCCAAAGACACCTGTGGCCTTGGCTGCCCCAAATGGGCCAAACTTATTCCAGTGTATAGTGATATTTTAGCACAACTTTGGAAAAACATTAGTTTCCCCATTTCTACTTGATTCACAGAATTCATGTTAGCTCTCTGTTCTATTAGTGGTACTGCCCACTCATCCTCCTAAACCTTCTCGCCAACTCTTATCTTTTAAAGACTAATCTAAGCCTCCATTTACAGCATACACAGTGTCACATCACACAGGTCTATGGGATTATCTATAAATGTCACCAAAGAAAGCTAGTAACACTTCTTTTTATTTTTATTTATGTATGTATGTATTTATTTATTTGGTTGCGCCGGGTCTTAGTTGCGGCTCGCCGGCTCCTTAGTTGCGGCACGTGGGCTCCTTAGTTGCAACAGGAGGGCTCCTTAGTTGTGGCATGAGAACTCTTAGTTGTGGCATGCGTGTGAGATCTAGTTCCCTGACCAGGGATCGAACCTGGGGCCCCTGCATTGGGAGCGCGGAGTCTTAACCACTGTGCCACCAGGGAAGTCCCGTAACACTTCTTTTTAGGTTTGTTTTTTAATTAGGTCACCGATGTTTCTATATTAATGGCTAGACTTCCTTCAATAATACCTCTTACACAATAATACCTCTTACACAATAATACCTATTATACAATAATACCTATTACACAACGATACCTGTTGAACATATTTAGTTTCTTCAGTGCAGCACTGATAATGATTCTCCCACTACCTAAAAATATTCACTAAGATCCTGAAAAGATACAAATCTGGAGACTTCTGGAGGCTCTCTCCTGTCCTCTTTTAATAGCTTAGAAAGAAGTTGCTTCTAGGATCCAAGACAGCTCCACAGAGGAGCAGGCCATCCCAGAGGCTGACGTCAGGAGAGTCCCCCTTTCTAAGAAGGCCGTCACACCTACCATGTAGTTCCCATGGTTTTATATGTGTCTAGAGCTTTCCTGGCCCCTTTCAATGCTTCTATAACTAGGTAAAGGGGCACAGACACACGGTCCTTCATTTGGTGCACTTTCCATGGTGTGTCTGGCTCTGCATGACCCAAGACTGTCTCCTTGCAGGATGGCAAGAGGATGGGGCTCATGACCTCTGCTGCTTCTTTGCCTGTAAGTTTTTCTTAAAAACCTTATTTTGTACTTACGTCATGTAGTGTCCATGCTCTGCTTTTACAGCAGATCGCCAATGCAACCCTATCATTTAGATATATTCCTGTAATAATTTTAAAGAATATTAAAAGTTGCCTCATGATGAAATTATTACAAGTACCTCACTAGACTTAAGCTGTGAAAGTTTTAACAATATTACATGTGATATTCTATATTGATTTAGAGTATTTCTACATTTTAATGGCATAAAAATGAACAACTACTCAAGCATAATATTATGAAAGAGTGACAAATGGATGAAAGTGACAGTAAGTACAATTAATCTAAGTACATTGTACAATGAAAAATTACCCAGTCCAAATTAAGCTTTGGGGAATTTTAAATTAGATTATTTCAAGCATGGCTTATTAAGAAGCAAATATCAATACAAATTTATTAGTTTTTATGTTAAAATATTTTGTTCAATTTAACTGCTTTTAATTTTTCATTATTTATTTATTGGGGCTTACTTTTTAAAACAAATTTCTTTTAAGAGTTGAGAAGGATTGCAATAATAAATTCTTTCTCTATGAGAATATTCATATTTCGTAAAGACTTGCTTTAGTTTTTCAAGTGCTTTATAGACCTTAATGAATATGCTGTATTACTGTAGAGGCGGTCTGTGAGGGGAGAGCTTGAGACTCTTGGCATTTAAAGGGGCCAGAGGTTTTGTAAGGTGAATGGAAACAAAGAGATGTGCTAACAGGGGAAGGAGGAAAAGAGGGAAAGACATTTCATGGAGGTAAATTTAATATCTATTCAGGGTCGAAGTCATATTTGAGTCTCTCAGGGCTGAAAGTTGAGAATGCAGTCTCATTTTGATTGGATTATGTAGTATATGCGGTGGCGTGGCCTGGTGGGGTTGAGCTGAGGCTCCGAGATCAAGCAGACCTGAGTTTAGTCCCGGTTCCACACTCCTGAGCTGCGTGACCTCAGACAAACTCCCGACCCTTCAGGAGGCTTATGTAAAATGGCAATGTCTGTAGCACCAAATTGGATAATACTCATAAATAGCTTAGCATGGTGAGTGGGCCATAATGAACCCTCTGTAAGTATGAGCTATTACCATTACCTGAGACCAAACAATTGGGCAGTCATTTAATTATACATTTAATATCAGCCTAAGACTATTAGAATGGAAGTGATGCCAATGAAAGTGATCAATGCTTTTGCGGCTTTACAGAAATGTAAACAGGTTCCATTTACATATACAAATGAATCTGAGGTTTTGAAAGCTCCCTGCCTGGGGCATTCTCAAGGATCCTGACCCTCATAGATCATAAGGAACTCAGCGGTGACCACTGTGCTGAATCTGTGGAATCATTAGTGCCTGAAAAGCTGACATATAAAACACGTGTCTGAAGATGCTCAGAGGCTAGAAGGATGTCGTACTGAGGTAGAATAGAACCGCTGAGAAAGCGGTGTTACCTTTTCTCACACACAGTTGGACCACTTGAAGTTCAAATGGATGTGGGTCGATTTAAAATGCCTAGTGGTGTCATTTAGCTGTTTCTTAAAAAGGCTTTTGAGGACTTGACTTTAAGCTGTAACTTTAGAGCCTGTGGAGCCAAACTGACGCTTTCGGGGACTCAGCGTGAGTAATGTCCTCCTGTAGCCGGGGTCGTAACTCATCAAATATTGCTCTAGCGGCCTGGAAGAGGCAGTATATCTCTGAGTGTGCACAGGGGATATACTTTAATGCCAGAGGCTCTGGTTCAGTAAGCAAAAACATATTTAGAGCTTAAAATAAAAATCCCAATGGGAAATCCACGACTTAAATACATTTCTAGAGGATCCTCCTCAAATTGGCTAACCGTCACCTCCGAAGGTGTTGATGCCATTTGTGCTCAGAACAAAGCTCTTGTGGGGACAAAACTATTACTGATTTTAATTTTTCATTAAAAGCATTAACATCTTGACTGCTACAGCAGTCAAGTAGCGATAGCGGTAGCAGGCAAGTCCTCGTGGTATGCGTTGTTTTTGTGTTGTTGCAGATGGCTATGGCACACGTGCTTTAATGTATTTCTGCATTTTTCCATGAGTTGCCTCAAGGAATTAGTTTAGCAGGCTATTGCGTTGGCTGGCATTTAACTGCCCTCACGATTCCTGGAAATATTTGAAGCATGGGACAGGCATGGCCAGCCTAGACACCTTGTTATTCTTCTCCCTACAAAGTGCTCAGACTTGCAGGTCAATTAAGAGGAATGCTAACTTTTTAACTCACAATTTTTCCGTTACATATACCTGATCACAGGGCTCAGGGTTATTACCTTAGGGGAGAGACTAGTGTAGAAGACAAATTTTTTTTTTTAACATAAAATGGCTTATTTTAAATTAAAAGTTATATGATTAATAAAATGGGAGTGATATAATTTAGGCTTTTTGTTGGCTACCTCTGTTGTTCTAGCGAGAGATTACAATGCTTATACTTAGCGATCTGGTTCAGACCCAGTATCATCAGACTTTGCGTCTTTATAGCCACAAAGATTTGTAAAAGATGTTGGACTAAGTCAGTCCAAAGATTCTGAGAATATCTGTTAAAGCAAACAGAAAAGAAATTCACTCATTTTCTTAATATTCTTCAACTTGTAAGGAGAGACTGGCATTTCTTTTTTTTTTTTTTTAACATCTTTATTGGAGTATAATTGCTTTACAATGGTGTGTTAGTTTCTGCTTTATAACAAAGTGAATACATATACATATACATATATCCCCATATCTCCTCCCTCTTGTGTCTCCCTCCCACCCTCCCTATCCCACCCCTCTAGGTGGTCACAAAGCACCCAGCTGATCTCCCTGTGCTATTTTGTTAGTATATATAAGTCCATGCCACTCTCTCATTTTGTCCCAGCTTACCCTTCCCCCTCCCTGTGTCCTCAAGTCCATTCTCTACGTCTGCGTCTTTATTCCTGTCCTGCCCCTAGGTTCTTCAGAACCTTTTTTTTTTTTTTTTTAGATTCTAAATTCTTGACTTTGGACTTCCAGTAGTTCAATAATTTCTTGATGTTGATGGCAGAGTCAAGGATTTAAATTGTAGAAGTCCAGGTTTTTGAAAGAGAAAAGGTATTTTGAGTTCCAGAAAGCTAAGAGACTGAAGGATTCAGAGCACAAAGTTCATACAATAGACAATAGACTTGGAAAGACAGCATGAGGGTGATAGCTAGCTCTTCTCCTAAAAGGATGGGTGGGAGATGCTGGTATGATTCTAGGAGAGGGGATGCCCCATCCCAGTCTCCATCATGGACTTAGTAGCAATAACACTACCCAACACACCTAGTACTTCCTATGTGCCAAGCATTATTCTAAGTGCATTACATATTTTGATTCATTTACCCATCTCAACAACCTTATGAGATCCCATTTTGCAGATGAGAAAACAGGCACAGAGGGGCAAGTGATGGGCCCAAAGTCACACAGTAAGTGGTACAGCCAGTGTTTGTACACAGGCAGTATGGCTTTAGAGTCCTTGTTTAGCAGTGACAAAACCCTGGGTGAGGATGATAGCAAGCTCAGCTTTGTTCGGAGGGTTCCAAGAGCAGGGAAGACCTTCGCCGTTCCTGGGTGAAACCTGAGTGCGCAGCAAACCTCATGAACACTTTGGAACAGCAGCAAAGCAGAGATGGTGGCTGGGCCAATCTAGGCAAGCAGGGATCTGACAGTTTTGAGTCTCCTGCGTCCCAGAGGAGAGCCCACAGGAATTTTTATTGTCCCTAAGAGGACCGTGGACGTAGCTGAGAGATTTGTGATGAGAGTTCACTGTCAACACGAGCAGCACGGAAAAGCCAGAGGCCATAGTGGACCCGTGCACAAGGGCAGGGCATGCTGTGGAGATAGATAGAGACCAGCAGGTGGAGTTGCCTTCATTGGGTGCCAGTGGAGAAGCTGCCTCACTCTCTGGTGCCATGACATGTGCAAACCCACAGACATTCACTGCCATCTCAAGAGAATGAAAGGGAAAGGGTGAAACACCTGAAATTGCTTGATTTTATCTATGAAATGATTGAAGAATCACTAATTTGAATTAAATTAGGGAGATTAACCTTTCTGCTACGGAGAAGAGCGCGAGCTTGAGATTGAAGTTAAATTCAGTTATAGGAAACGTAAAGGCTATGTTTTTGCACCCTTGCTTATTGGCTTGTAAAACTGTATTCAGTACGTCCTTCTACTGAAATCATGTACATTCAACACAGGAAGCCACCTTATGAACTTTTCGTCATGTTTTCAAATAGAAAGTGCTCCGTCTTGGGCCTGGGTTGATGAGAAGGACTCTCGATCCCTCATTTCACATTTCTAGTGCAGACACCGCTCCTTGAAAAGCAATTTCCACTCAACTGCATTTACTTTTCCGTGGGTCGGAAGCAGTTAAGGGAAATGAAGGACGTTTCGGTGCCAGTGTTATATTGGTTACCGATACCAAATTATTTCTGGATTAGAAACACTGTGGTCCATATTGTGGCAGTAAAAGTACTTTGCACCCCATCTACGGATGAGGCTAAAGTGTCAGTTTATAGACTTGTATCCTCTGGAGGGCCTTGTAAATCTGTGAGTTGTTCCCAAGTGCTCTATTTTACATCTGGATCCCTGAAAGAGCTGGAAAATCAAATGAATAAACGCACACGCATGCAAAGAGGTACCTGGTTAATTATGTGTTGCAGGAGCTAGACATGCTCCGTGTCTTTTTTCTATTTCTCTCATAAGTTTCTTTTTTTGGAGTGGGGTGGGGAGTTGAATTTTTGTCAGAGAAACAAAAAGGGCTTGCATTTTCTGAATAGAGGTGAACAAAATACCTCCATAAGAACTGATTGGCCTTGAAAAGAAGTTTAAATGGCCAAAGAGGGTTTGAGATGGGCTCCTAAGCAAAGAACAACCAGATTCTTATCACTGCTGCGGTTATTTGATATTTATTGAGACTCATCAATGCAAATAGCTCTGTTTGGGGTTTAACACATAATTACGTCTTAGTTTTGTTGCTAGTAAATAAGTGCATTTGAAGTCTTTTCTGTCAAAATGCTCTTCATGGAACTTAGGTGCCTGGTCCTTTCCTAAATCAGCCTGCTGCCTGGGAGCAAGGGGAGGCTCCAAGCTGTTCTGTGATCCTATGCTTCAGTGTCCTCCTCATTTTGCTAAAATGGAGATGATCTCTGCCACAGACACATATCAGAGAGATGTTAGGGTAATTTGTGAGTTATTACCTGAAAAGTACTTTAAGCATCTCAGGAGAAAAGAATCATAAAGTGTAGGCCAGCATTACTTTCACACTGCCAACTAGGAGAGATTTCATCACCTAACAGGCCTCCCTGGGAACATCCACTTAGGACAGGAAGTGGTGATTCACGGGGCTCTGAACATAGCTCCCATTTTTTACCGTCTCCTCTTGCTAACACTTGAAGCTGCAGGATCCAGGAGGTGCAGGCCCTCAGCCTGTGACGTAATCGCAGTGTTTTAGTTCTCTTCTCTGTCAGTTTAGAAAAGGTAATTCACAGGATTGCCATATGGAGTGAGTAACCAGGGTGATCGCAAAGCCCTGTGCAAATAAAAAGCGAAGCCCTTGGCAAATAAAAGGCACGCTTAAGTGAAGACTAATACTCAAACACATGCATTTTGTATGTGGAGATATGGGTATTTGTCTGTTCCACCCTTTATCTACAGGAAATGAGTATGTTGGCTGAATGAAAGCTGTCTACAGCCCTTAAGACGACAGCTGTGAGATACTTAAAAACATATGCTGCTTAAAATATTTGCAAATGAAGCAACTGACAAAGGATTAATCTCCAAAATATACAAGCAACTCATGCAGCTCAATATCAAAAAAACAAACAACCCAATCCAAAAATGGGCAGAAGACCTAAATAGACATTTCTCCAAGGAAGATATACAGACTGCCAACAAACACATGAAAGAATGCTCAACATCATTAATCATTAGAGAAATGCAAATCAAAACTACACTGAGATATCATCTCACACCGGTCAGAATGGCCATCATCAAAAAATCTACAAACAATAAATGCTGGAGAGGGTGTGGAGAAAAGGGAACCCTCTTGCACTGTTGGTGGGAATGTAAATTGATACAGCCACTATGGAGAACAGTACGGAGTTTCCTTAAAAAACTAAAAATAGAACTACCATACGACCCAGCAATCCCACTACTGGGCATATACCCTGAGAAAACCATAATTCAAAAAGAGTCATGTACCAAAATGTTCATTGCAGCTCTATTTACAATAGCCAGGACATGGAAGCAACCTAAGCGTCCATCAACAGATGAATGGATAAAGAAGATGTGGCACATATATACAGTGGAATATTACTCAGCCATAAAAAAGAACGGAACTGAGTTATTTGTAGTGAGGTGGATGGACCTAGAGACTGTCATAGAGAGTGAAGTAAGTCAGAAAGAGAAAAGCAAATACTGTATGCTAACACATATATATGGAATCTAAAAAAAGAAAAAAAAAATGGTCAGAAGAACCTAGGGGCAAGACGGGAATAAAGACACAGACCTACTAGAGAATGGACTTGAGGATATGGGGAGGGGGAAGGGTAAGCTGGGACAAAGTGAGAGAGTGGCATGGACATATATACACTACCAAATGTAAAATAGATAGCTAGTGGGAAGCAACCACATAGCACAGGGAGATCAGCTTGGTGCTTTGTGACCACCTAGAGGGGTGGGATAGGGAGGGTGGGAGGGAGGGAGATGCAAGAGGGAAGAGATATGGGGACATATGTATATGTGTAACTGATTCACTTTGTTATAAAGCAGAAACTAACACACCATTGTAAAGCAATTATACTCTAATAAAAATGTTTAAAAAAAAGAATTTGAATTTAGCTATTAGGAACTGATAAATGAAAATAATAAAAACAAGTTTAAAATTATATTAAAAAAAAAACAACATATGCTGCTCCACATTTTGTCTGCTTGACACTGCCAGATTGAAGATTTAAAAATGAGTTTCAAAGAATTTCCATGGTATTGCATATCCCTTTTCATAAAGGACAGATTTATTAACAGTCTATTTTGACAAGCCACCTCTATGCCATGCCTGATGTGGAAGATCCTACCAAAAGAACAGTGTGTCCAGTAGGTGAGCAGAGGTTTCCTGGACATGTAAGGATGCTTCAGTCTACAGCAGCGACCACTGTAGTCCCAGACCTGTAACAGGCCCCCAAAGGCAGCACAAATCTGAACATTGTAAGTTTGCTAAACCGTGGCTCATTCTCAATCCCTTTTTGGGGTTATAAACACAATAATATTTTCTCCATTGTTTTTCTTAAGAGCTGGGGGTACACATTGTCTGCATTCTGGGGAGCTAATCAATATCTGAAAGTTATGGTTACCTAGTAAATCCCGAAGCGCACACAACCATTGATAAAAAGTATGCACAAGCTTCCTCTGACTCTTCCAATTTCCCCTCAAGTAAAGCCCAACGTCATCAGTGAAGATATTTTTACTCCCTAAGTAGGAGTATGTCATCTGACACATCATTGGAGTTCCAAAAAGAGTTACTTTTGGGGTTAGTGTTAGGTGGAAATTCCCTGACAGCAGACTCTGGGAGGCCAAAGTCCCCCCCTGGAAGGTCCAGGCCATTCCTCCTGCCTGGGTTGCCCTTGTTGGAGAGCTCCAGCCCTGAGCCTAGGAGGCGCGTTACTAAGCAGTCAGTCATGGCGACATCAGCCAGCAAGGGGTGAAGGAAATGGAATGGCGAGTGAGGAGGCAGAGGGACAGGTAAACTGGGGAGCTAATGCTGACATCAAGATGTGATCAAATGTGAGGATGGGGAGAAGACCCTGCATACGGAGTGTCAAGACTGGGAGGAGGCATGGGTACAGAGCAGGAGTGGTCCAATGAAAGAAACAGACTTCAAACACATTAGAAACGTGGCCAGTGGTGGGAGAGGGAGATGGAAACAGGGATGGGGACAGGAACTAAATTCACAAGTAAAATGAAAGAGAGACCGTTTCCTGGAGTCAAGGAAAACAATGTGCCGTCAACTATGGGGTATGATTAATTAAACCCTCTGCTCTGCAGTTCAACAAAAAAGACAAATGAAAACAACCTCAAGGATGTGGGATTCCAGTCCTTGAATCCTTCGCATGTGCAGCTAGGAGTGTTCCCAGGAATGGGGATTTAGCATTCTAGATTCCCCTGATACATGCAAGAAGGAAGCAAGCCCTCTTGGACCGGGTCTTAGATGCCACTTCTAAGATAAAATAGCTTGAAATAGTCACCTTCTTTGTTCCATTAAATAACCTACACTTAATACCGACTAAAACATCAGGACGCGGCTATTAGCTGCAACTCTATAACTGAACCAAATGGACCAAGTGTAGGATTTAGACTAAATGACTAATCAGGGTAACATTTCTATTATTTTTGAGGTTTTAAATACCGCCCTTTTTGAAGCTGCCTCGGATTGAGGAGTAATGGTGAAAATAATAATTAAAATCTATAAAACCAGAAAAGAGCAACTCTGTTAAAAGGAGTTCAAATGGCAGACAAAGGTCCATTAAATAACATCTTATATTAATATGAGTGAGCATATTAATCGGAGTTGGACCAGAAACATGGGATTCTATCCTGACATTTCATTTGAGGGTCTGAATCCTTTTCCTTAATGTTTAGTGTCTTCTGAGATTCTTGGAGGACAACTTTATCCATCTTCTCCCCTTTTTCCCGCTTTCAACTCTTTCTGTTATCACTTAGAACAGTTTCCCCTAGAATAATTTGGGTCCTGGACAAAGGTGGATAGGAATCAGAATAAGATAAGAGCCTTTTTTTTTTTTTTTTCGCTTAAGTTGACTTGTTTTTTCATTTCTTCCCATTTCAAAAAAAAAAGAAAGAAAGAAAGAAAGAAAAGGAAACAGTGAAAATCATTCAGGCGGCATGTGGACATTATCTTCTTTCACTTGAGTGATGGTCTTTCCATTTTCAGTGTTTGTTCCATCAAAAGTTGACATTTTAATACCAAGTGATATTTCCTCCCACTCTCTGCCATACAGCTGGAAAAAGGTCTCTTTTTGCAAGTAATTTGATAGCCAAGATTTTGTGAAAGGATATTGTATCTAACACAGCCACAAATTTTAGGCATTTATCCATGCTTTTCTAAATCTGGGAGAAGCTAAAAGCAGTAATGTTTATGTTTTAATATCATAAGAAAACCAAACGTTTAAATATAGAAACAGTGATTCATAACAATTTCAGCCCTGGAAAGAAGGAATTAGATGTTTCAAGCTTAAGGAAATCAGCAGGGCAGCTCATTAGGTTCATTGGTGAGTTTGTACCCATGCTAGTCTTTCCAAAGACGTGCTATATGGTAGGCTCAGAGCCCTTGTTACAAAGCTCACATTGGGAGCCAGAGTTGGACGAGGTGAGTTAGTTTTTGTGCCTAATTTCTATCCTCTTTGTCTCATTAGAAAGATGAAAAACGTTATTAACTCATTCCCTTGTTTTGAATTTCTGATGAAGAGCCAGGAACCTAGTTGAATTGACTTTTATATCACATACAGCAAAGGGTTTTGTGGAGCCACAAGTGAATCTCCAGTGGGAACAGAAGGCTTCCTCCCTTGAGGAAGGGAGCTGTGATGTGCATCAGGAATGTAAGACACAGATATTGATTCGTGGGGGGAGTAATGTCATCAATGTCACCAAGATGTCTCAGGCTACGTTTGTCATTAGGGGATGAGCTATGGTAGCTGGAGACCCCACCTGCCTGACTCTGGTGGCCTCTTGAGGTCACTTGTGTTATTTCTGGGGTTTTATGCAAGTCTTTGGACTAGCCTGGCAGTGGTGGTCACTGCACCTTCTATTTGGATCGTCTCTATTCTATCTCCCAGATGTTTCCACTGCTTCTGGGGTTCAGGAGTTCCTGCCTTCTTAAAGGGGCTGGGAGAATGGCCCCCACAGCTCTGAATGTTGCCCCCTGAGCCGGGTAGCAGCTCTGCTGGTCTGGAACTACACCAGCTCTCTCTTGAACTCTTCCACTAGTTTCTGGCCCTTTCTCCCTCCGAGAATGGGGAGGGAGAGCAGGAGGCAGAGACAGAACAAATACCTTACCCTTTGCTCTTTCCTCTTCTTCATCGTCCTCCCGTCTCATCATCCCAAGTCTCTCCCAGGTGGAAAATATAAATGCTATGCATAATGCGTACACATGGCAGAAACAAGTATTGGGGTGGGAAGACCGACGGTTTAACTAAGAGAAGGGAGAGTTGAGGTTTGGCTGCACTCAGTGCTGGAGGCTCCACTCGGCCAGGTGAGAATATTGTCAAAATTAATAGGCACATAGACGGAGAATCACTGGATTCCATCCTCCTCCTCCTCTCTCTCTGCTTCTCCTTATTTTATCTCCAGTGACCTCTGTGTTAGGATGGGCCTGCAGGCACCCCTTGCTTTGGTCCCCTTAAAGTTTTGAAGCCGAGGGAAACCAGGGAAAGTCTCTGGCTGGCAGATTGTGCCGTCTCCTCACTAGACCCAAGGGAAGAAGGTCTGTGTCTCTTCTGCTCAGACCCAAGCCTTGAGTGACGGGGGCATCTCTGAGGCTCACACAGTCCAGGGCCGCCCAACAAGCAGCTCCCGAACTTGGGCTTTTGAGAAAAACAGAGCGGACAATTGCCTTTAGGTCTTTGGCCGGACCTTCCCCAGAGGCCAGTGGCTACCACAGTGTCCACAACACCTTGATGAGATCTGGCAGGTACGAATAATATCTCAGAGAGTATGCTGAAACTGTTTAAATAGATAAACTTCTCTGGCATCAAAGAAATGCTCATTTGTGGAAGGTCGATAGGCTCATTATTCTTAGCCATTTATACAAAGACTCCCAAGGGCAGATATCTACTTGGCAGCATTTTGGTGGAGTATCATATTTACTAAATGGTAAGACAACAAAATTTCTTCTAAAAGTATCTTAGAATTTTTATTGTCCTTCCCTCAGTAAGAGAAAAATGGTATTGCTGGACTTGACGGCTGTATTGTAACATCCAGAGAAAGTATAGTTGGCAAAGCACTTTCCAATACACCATCTTGTTTAATCTTGACAACAGCCCTGTCTTATGATGAGGCGCAGGGCAGCCAAGGGCTTTGCCCAGGGTCACACAGCCAGCAGGGAACAGAGCAGTATCATCAGCTTTCATATCTTACTTCATGGTTCTTTGGTGGATCTTAAACTTAGAGTGAACTTGAACAAGGTGAATGGAAAGTCCTTAGCTCTTCCAGGCTCCTTAATTTGTCGCATCACCAGCCATGATAGTTTTAGCCCCTTCATAGCCCTTTCCTTTTCTTTGGGAAATGCCCCAACACCTTTCTCATTTTTTTCTGTTTTTTTTTCAGTGAGAATTTTGAGAGATTTCTATAATTTTGTTTTTGAGTTATTTGGCTATGAGTAACTCTCTTAACGTAAAAGTTGGCAGTGATGTCTTAGCAAGCACCGTGAATATACTCAGAGATTCCCGCAAGTGAGAAAAATCTATCCTACAAATTGTTTTCAGATACAATAAGGATTTTAAGTATGTTAGATTCAATAATTAATAAAACCTATATAAGGCTATACATGCTAGACATTTTATTAAGCATTTGTTTTTATTTTGCAGCGTTTTATTCATATATTTTTAGGGATTACGTATGTTCATACGTCTTCAAAAAGCACATTTTCAGTTTCTCATCCATAAATTGGATGTAATAATAGCACCTGCCTCATAGGGCTGTTAATGAGATCAAGTCAATTTCAATTAATAAACTTAAAGCTCTCAGAACACACCTAGCACATCATACTCAATATGATTAGTTAGTATTATTTTCCTATTAGACAAAAGAACTTTCATTATATACCTCATGACAGAATTAATTTATAGGGAGCCAGTAATTTCACAATTTGAATCCTAACGTAATCCACGACTACTAGTTTACACTGAATACCCAAATAATTTTGGAATATAGCTCTTAAGAAATGATATGGTTTAAGAGAAGAGACTATATAAGGTAATTCCAGTCAAATATAGCAACAGGATTAATGGGAATGTTTTTTTGTTTTTGTTTTTTTAATTTTTAAAATTTATTTATTTATTTTTGGCTGCGTTGGGTCTTCGTTGCAGTACGCGGGCTTCTCATTGTGGTGGCTTCTCTCGTTGCAGAGCATGGGCTCTAGGCGCGCGGGCTTCAGTAGTTGTGGCTCGCGGGCTCTAGAGCGCAGGCTCGGTAGTTGTGGCGCACGGGCTTAGTTGCTCCGCGGCATGTGGGATCTTCCCGGGCCAGGGCTCGAACCCATGTTCCCTGCATTGGCAGGTGGATTCTTAACCACTGCACCACCAGGGAAAAATGTTTTAATGAAAGGCAAAAATCAACCCTTTCCAGTAGAGTAGAATAGAGTAAGATGATTAAGAACATGGATGTCTTTTTTCAAATTTTGGCTTTGAGTTTCCTCCCTGTGTGATCTTGGGTAAGTTATCTGAGCCCCTGAAGCATCCATTCCTTCATCCGTAAAATGAGGTATTAATAATATGTACATCGAGGGTCAGGGGAGGATTAAATGAGATGGTGCCAAAGCGCTTAGCCCAGGGCCTGGCACAGAGTGATGGTCAAATGTTGGTGTTACAATCATGAGCTCAGGACAGGAGCCCAGAGACTGGTCCCTTTAGCCCAAACAGCCCTGATGCTCACTTACCCTCATTATATCCCCCAGACACCAATGTTTTGCAGCTCTTTAACATTCTTGCCTACAGTTGATTTTAAAAATTTACATCTTCCTCTCCCTTTTGTCTGAAGTTCCAACACGCCCCTAGGGGTGAACCTCTATTTGAGAATCACTGGTTATTCTGCATATTTATTCCAGCCAAGGAAATGTTGTCAAGCATTGGTTTGCTTTCTGTAGTTTCTATTATAAAAAATATACACACACATATATATTTATATTTGAATGATATAATCACAATTTCCATAACATAAAAATATAATATTGAATAAAAATTTCAAAACTCTACAGTTAACACTTTCTGATTCTTCTATCCAGTTTGTCCGGAACGTAGGCTCCCTGCAGTAGGAGACAAAGTACAAAGAATACAGTTCGGTTGGCCACAGGTTGGGGAAAAAACCCAAGTTTTCCAAGGCAATTTACAAATTGAGCAAAAAAACCCCACTCATATTTTAATGCATAACTAATATTTCATAAGTCACTTGTTTGAATACTTTTGTCAAAAGTAAGTTATTTTCCTTTTAAGAGAAATATACCTGCCCTTGATAATTAAATTTCTATTAAGTACTTTTCTTTTTCTCTCATGTAATGGCTTTCTATTTCAACCCCAACTTCTTTTATTTAAATGTGAAATTTGTGAGTCAAATATGGCAAATGGTATAAAATGCAAAATTATCTTTTAATTCATTACTCTACAGTTTTATTCATTTCCGTAATAGGCTTCCATGGTGGGAAAGTACTGACTTTAAGTCAATTAATTTAGATATGATTCCTATTTCAAGACACAGCACTTGTTTTAACCTGTTCTGTGGTTCATCACTTTTATTTTTTATTTTTTTTATTTTTAAATGGTTTTAATTTTTAAAATTTAATGGTACAAAACACTTTTGCTATCATGTTTTAGAAGTTTGCCTTCACTTTTTGAATACTCTGTTTTGTAAGAGCACTTTATTCTGAATTAATAATGCTTTTAAAATGTAAAAAAATGCCTTAGTTACAGCCACGGACCATAGTTTGCTGACCCCTACATAAGACTTGAATTTTATAAGTGATAGATTCTCAGTCTCCTCTCGGGCCTATAGATTCTCAGTCTCCTCTCGGGCCTCATGTGGTTCATCACTTTTAAGCATGAGTGCACCTCAAAGAAATTTTGTAAGAACTGAAAATCTGAAAATGGGATAAAGAAACAGGGTAGAGATTGGTATACCACTGGGAGGGGAACTGAACAAGTAAAAGAAAGTGCTCTGAGAAGGAGGAAAGGGAGAAGTCAGGGCTTCCTGTAGTTGAGTGGATAGAAAATAAAAGAATGTTGGCATTAGAGGCCCAAACAGCATAATTAGATCTGAATCACACAGCACATTGAGATTTTTAACCCATGTCAGTAGTTCCAGAAAACAACCAAAGGTTAGAAGTGGTTAATTTTTACAAGAAGCCCTCTGTGCTTAAAATTCACTTTCACATTGATCTTAAATATAAAAATACCCCTCAGCTCAACACTGGTGTTTCTGAGCCTTTCCTTAAAATATCCTAGACCATAGAAAGTTTATGTGCTCATAAGCTTACCTGCAGACTTTACATTTATTTGCTTTATGCAACAAAAACTTTTCTGAAAAATGAGTTGCAAAATAAATTTTTCTAAATAGAAACGTTTTTGAAAAGCACCAGAGGAGCTTTCAACTTACAAGAACTCAAATAATAATTCTTTGATTTGGTCATTCTGTAAGCTCAACTATACTCGGTTTTAAAAATAGGCAAAACACAAAGCAAAGTTATAAGAGCTCTGGGAAAACAGAGCAAGACAACAGAAGATTGTTTAAAATGGTCACAAATGAGGCAGGGAGAACAGACTATATATATATTGGTCGGCAAATGCAAATATCTCTGTAGGATACACAAGAAACTGAGAATATCAGTTGCTTCTGGGAGGAGAAGAGGACAAATGGGGGTTAAGGATACAGGAGATTTTTCACTGTAAATCCTTTTGTATTACTTGAATTTGGAACCATGTAAGTGTGTTACCTCCCCTCAAAAAAAAGATGATAAAAGACTGTCTTTTTGGCTTTGTGAAGAAACAGATCATTCTTTCGTCTCTGCGTAACTATGTTTCAGTTATCTATCATGTGCTAGCCACTGTTGTGGGCACTAGTTTGATCACAGACGATCTTTCTGAGGAGGGAACTTGTGAGCGGGACCAGACTGTGCCAGGCAATGGGAGTATGTGCAGCACCTTCAGGGGGGAAAGGGTGGAAGGACAAACTATTTTGCGTGAGTGGCCACTGTGTGGGTATTTATAGGCACGTGTGTATATATGCACATCCCTCTGCCTTTGGTCCACTTCATCAGTGACCCCCATCCCTGTGGATGGCAGGATCAGCATTTCACCAAGATGCCAGAGAGCTGTGGACCTGTAAAACCATTTCTGGATTCTATTTTTCACGGCCCCAGGGTTTGCTGTTCCGTGGAGCCCCCATAAATACCACAGATAACACTTGGAAGGGGCATATTAAGTTCCTCTCACAGAGGCAAGCGTGAGGTATTTCTCCCCAAAAATCAGAGGGAATGTCAAAAAGGAAGAGAAGAGATGAGAGTTTTGGCCTCATGCCCAGAATCACCTGTATGGATGCTACCTTTGCAGGGGGAGGGTGTGGTCCCGCAAATAGGAGGATTTTGGAGAGATTCAGTGAGACCAGGTGAACTATGAAAGTAGCTGGTAAAATAATGTTCAAGGTAGTGATTTTCTTGTCCCCCCACCATTATTATTTTTTTTCTTTAGAGTAGGTCATAAAGAGAGTCATTTGATTTTTTTTTCTGTTTATTTAACAACTTATCGTAACATGTCAGGTACTGTTCTGAATGCTTTCATTTATTAATTCATTTTATCCTCTTAACATCCTTGCTGCTTGTCCCACTTCACTGACAATGAAACAGTCATAGAGGTTAGATAACTTGCCGTCGATCACATAGCTGGTGGGTACAGAGCTGGGTTTCTAACCCAGGCACTTAGGCTCCAGAGTCCTGCCCTTATTGATTATATTGGCAAAGGAATACATTTAAACTTCCTTATTTTCCATCTCAAAGGATTTCCATTCAATTTGAATATTGATGCAAACACCCTTAGAAAAATAATTTGACAATAGCGAGTGCCAGCGTTTAGATTACATTACAATTATAAGGGAGATGGAGAAGGAAGTTTATTAGCTTCTATGTTCAATCAGAAGATTTGACTTGGCTTAATTCAGTTTTCCAGATGAATCCAAAAAAGGAAGTTAACACAGGGTAATAATTGGTTGAACTCATTTCTTATTAGGTAAACATGTTAATGTAGTGCAATTTTGTCCCTTCTGGGTATGAAGTTTTAACAGTAAAAACACCCATGAAGTTCATCATACAGTTGTCATGGAAGAGCAAGCAAAAGTGGAGAGCTCAAGGTCCCCATTCAACAGCCTGGGGTTTACTCGTTCCATGGGACACATTTTACCTTATTGTGCCATTACACTTTATTCAGGCACTATTAGCAAGTACAGTGGCCTGTAAAGAAAAATTAACTTTCAATAAAGATATGAGCAATGAAGTAAAATATGGGAAGTTCATACTCTTGCTGTTAGGATCTCTAAAATGTACCACAAAGTTCTAGTAGTAAAATTTCTTTGAACTACATGCTGCTTCATGACAGGGCTTTCGTGGAAAAATAAAATGGGAAAGGATACCCTTTTGCCCTTGTTAGCTGTTTCCAAACCTATTGAAGATTGTGTGGTTCCTCCTAAATGCCTGCCCATTTCCTTCAAGCACAGGTCTAACATATACTATCTCTCATTTAACTATGCAGAGTTGGGAAAATGCATCACTTATAAAATCTTTCACTAGGGTGTCAAGTGGCCTGAGTTGTGTGTATGTAGAGCTGAACTTTGATCTCTTGCAGCAGTGTAATGGCTCACGACTAGAGGTCAACGCCTATTGCTTCTTCCTCAGACCCTGCTCCATACCCAGGAACACAGGTTTGCACCTCAGTACCAGAGTAGGGTGGGATTTGGCCTGCGATCCAGGTAGAGTTGGCAGCAGCACTTAGGGATTAGCTTGAGAGTGTGCACGTGCACCCATCCACACACTTGTACACATACACAACTCACATATACACACACACATACAATGCTCTCCGGAGACATCATGTTTAAAGATGGTTATGCAAATGTAGGAGAGCAAGTTGGTAAATTTAGTCCTGTTTTATAGTTCTGTTACAAAGAAGAATTACTGTAAACCCAGGCAGAATCTATTCCTCTTGAAAAGGACTCATCTGCTAATACATGTTGGACTTAAGGTACTATCTTAGGATGTATAATTGAAGTGCATCATCTCTCATGATAGGTAAGGAATCATGATGCTCTTGTCACCCCTCTGTCCAAAACCCTGCAGCTACTCGCCATTTCACCCCGAGTTGAAGCCAAAGTCCTCACGGAGGCCCACAAGGCACCCCTCCTCCCCCGTTGTCTTAGGGCCTTTGCTCCAGCTGTCCCCTGCCTGGAACATTCTTCCTCTGGCTCCCTCCGTCCCCTCCATCAAGTCAGCTCAAATCTTACTTTACTGAAGAAGCCTGACATGACTTGATTCCTCACCTCTGCTATCCTGATCCCACTTACACTGCCCTTACTTTTCCTTTTTCTCCGTTATATTTAGCACTTCTACTCTATTTATTTTATTTATTGTTTACCATTTAGCTCCTCTTTCTAAAATTGCAAGCTCCATGAGGACAGGGATCCTTGTTCCTCTCTGATGGGTCCCAAGGGCCTAGAAGGAGTATTCGGCACACTGTTGGTGCTCAGTAAATGTTGAATGCACGATTGAACTCACTGAACCACCGCATCACAGAAACTCTAGTCCTCTTCACAATCCCAAGCACTATGATTCCTGTTTTCTAGATGAGGAAACCGGAGCTCAGACAGATGAAGTACCTTGTCCAAATAAAAGGAGCTACCAAGGGCCGGTGACAGGATGTGTGATGGGTCTGCCTGCCATCAGAGCCATGTGCTTTCTTCAGCGCCAGCATCACATCTTCTGAAATGGAATTATAGTTGATAAAAGCAGACTGACTTATAGTTTGTCATGACATGATGGAGGCAACCCCAGACAAAGCAAGAGAAGCTTGTGATTCTAGGCTTAGACATAACCTTTTATGTAGTTTTAAGGTCTTGGGGGTGGAGTGAGGTTGAGGATCAGAGAGAGAGGGGATGATCCCAGAAAGCTGAATGACAACATCCTTGAATTTATATGTGAAATAAACTAACCTAGAGAAGAAGGGAGAGAGGGTAAGTAGATGTAGGTCAGAAAGGATCTGTTGTGAGCAATATGTGTTCAGTTTGGGTTTTATTTTTAGGTTCCTATTCACCCAACATCTCTTAAGATAGTGTCTTTCAAACTTGAGTGTGCCGAGAAATTTCCTGGGGAGCATGTAAAAATGCAGATTCCTAGGCTCCACCGCTTCTGGCATTTTGTCAATCTGTGGACCCAAATCTGCATTCTCAGCAAGCTCTTCTGCGATTTCGAAGCAGGTGACTCAGAGATCACAGCCAGAAATCTGTCCCTAAGGTTTATAAGTGAAAAAAATGACCTTATAGAGACTTGTCAAGTCCCTAAAATATTCAATATCTCAGTTTTAATCTCTTTCCGCTAAAAAACAGAGGAGTCTGTCATATTAAGACATGCAAGTGGGCTTAACAGTTGCTCCCTTAAGGAGCCTTTGCCATTCGGCTGGTTAGTGATTGGAACCTATTGACAGGGTGGCGATTGAAATGCACAGTTCTCGGGTACAACGTGCCTTCTGAAAATATTCATTGATGTGAAATGCAAGTGCTCTACAGCCTTTCTGGAAGAGCTCTCTGTAATGAAATGTAACAGTTATTCTCACCACTGTAGTTAAGTTTAAATGTTAATGTCTTAAGCATCTATATCCCTAGGCTGATCTCCCAAGTCCCATGACCTATGAAGAGTCTAGAGAGGCTGGGGCATTGAATCAATGCCTTTCACTATATAGAAAAATCCTCCTTTTTCTTGAAATCTCTTTGTTGTTACCACATAGGTGGGAGCTGTGCCTCAGTGAATATATGATTAAAATGAAGCCTAATCCTTGAGTTTGCTAAGAGTATTTCCCTGTTTACAGCTAAATTCTGCTTCAAGTAGCACACATGCATTCTCGTTGCAGGTAAGGGTATGGCTGGCTACCTGTTTCAGGTAGAACCTCATGGGTTTCAGTTTTAGAGTTATATTACTTTAGTTCAGGGTGAGATCCTCATTTTTATTTGTATTTATTTATTTATTTATTTTAAAAATAAATTTATTTGCTGCACGCAGGCTTTCTCTAGCTGTAGTGAGCTGGGGCTACTCTTTGTTGCAGTGTGTGGCCTTCTCATTGCGGTGGCTTCTCTTGTTGTGGAGCACAGGCTCTAGGCACGGGGGCTTCAGTAGTTGTGGCACGTGGGCTCAGTAGTTGTGGCTCATGGGCTCTAGAGCGCAGGCTCAGTAGGTGTGGTGCACAGGCTTATTTGCTCCGTGGCATGTGGGGTCTTTCCGGAACAGGGATCAAACCCGTGTCCCCTGCATTGGCAGGCGGATTCTTAACCACTGCGCCACCAGGGAAGTCCCAAGATCCTCATTTTTAAAGAGTCGTGACACTGAATCTGTCACTTCATGAAGCTTAACTTGTCTTGGCATTGATGAAATCAAGCCGAATTCACAGGATGATTTATTACCAAGTAGGAATCCCAGTTTACTCAACTGCTCTGGAAGGACGGCTTCCCCTGGATGGTTGCATGAGTCTGTCCTGGATGGTAAGGCAGCTGTTGCTGGGAGTGTGTTGGCAAGCACACAGTTAGAGGAGGGAATAGAGTGTCACTAAGACGACACTCGGTTTAGGTTAACATTAACTGCTGTGTGCGCTTTCTCCAGCTTAGGAATATTTTTGTCTAAGTAAGTCCTGGTTATCTCCATTTAGGGCACACTTTTCACTCTTCTGAGCTGAAGTTACATATATTTATTTTGATGACCCTGTTGTTTTTGACTCCTCCGTCAGTTACCCCAAACTTTTATTACAAGGTCACTTCTAAAAACATTTAACAATTTATCTTACTGCTACATTTTAGCAAGTTACTTTCTGATCTCTAATTTTATCGGCAAACTCTGTCTAAATCAGTCATAGTAATAATGGCATCATATGACTTCATAAGAGACCTCATCTTGAGGATGATCCTGAGGATCAGGGTGGATTGTGACTTACCTAAGGTCATCTAGCCCGTTAGTGGTAGAATCTACACTAAAATCCAGTCCTCTGACTCCTAGTTATGGACTCTTTTCTTTAATTCTCACAGCCTTGTGTTCCTATGGTTAACTAGAGGTATAGGACAGTTTTCAGCTGTAGAATTGAGTGCAACTAACTAGCTCGGCTGGGAAGAGAACCTACCATGGTGATCTCTTTAACACAGCATTCTAACCAACCTAACCAGTCTATATGTGGGTGATCCCAGTTCACTGTAACTATTAAAGGGATGAGGGAGCAATACTTGCTTTGTGTAGACCTCAATCTAATTACTACAGCTAGATAAATTTGTCTTTTAGCAGAAGTTTTCATTGACCGTATTTCTTGACAATTTCAAATATTAGTAATTAGCTTGCATTTTGAAGCTATTTCTCCCTTCAGTCTTAGAAAAGCATTTGCCTCTTTGAAGCTGTATTTCTGGTGTGGGTATAGAATTCCCTACAAACAGAAAGAGAACCATTAAATTTCTTTTTTAAAAATTGGTAAAAAACTGTAAAATGGCTTTTCATGGCCCTATAATTTGAAAGTAATTGAATTTTTCAAAAAGGGCATTTCCCCATATTTCCTAGTACAGAGAATCTATAATATAGGTACATAATAAATATTTGGAATGAATGAATAAATATTAACTTTGGTCATCAAATGAAGTATATTTGATGAGATGAGAAACCAGACATCAAAGGACCAGCCAAGTGACTGTTTGTATTGTGGACCCTGAGAACCAGGCTAGGTGTTCTAGCTCCTAAATCACCTAATCTTTCTCTAATGATGTGTCATGAAGATCTTTGATAATTTTTGTAAAAGGAAATCATGACTCTCACACAAATATAAAATGAACGTTTATCAAAGGTTTTATTTAAATCATTAATTAATGAGGGAACCAATAAGATGTTAAAACTGGCTCAAAGAACATTTGATGTAGCTACGCATTTATAGGCAATACTAAGATAAGTTGCTTAATATCCAACTGAGCCTTAACCTCTCTGGTTATCTATTCCACCAAACAAAAATCTACAAGTTAACCTCCGTTCTGCAGAGTTGTAAACTGGCGCAGACACTAAAAAGCCAAGCCCAGCATTTCACTGAAAGGGTTCTCAGTAATCTCTTTTTGCCTATTTCCAGGTTTTAGATAGCTTTATGATACCCTGGTATGTTTAGGTTTTCTTACCATCACCACTTTCTTACTGCCCAGGCTGCTTCTTCCACTGATCCTTTATTCCTCCTTTTCTTCCCCCTTTACTGTCTCCAATATATATATTTCCTTTTAATTGAAACTCTACTAAAGTTTTGTCTTGAGTGAAAGTGAGCTGTGCCATTTAATTTGTGACTTCCCTTCTAGTCCGTTGATACTCTCCTCTTTTCTTTCATCCATCTAATCATCCATCCATCCAACCATCCATCCTTACATCCACCCTTCCATCCATCCATTTTTCTATCCCATTTTTATTCATTTGTCCTCACATTTATTCAGCAAGCACTGATGAACTCTGATTACAGGTGAGGCATATGTTAGGAGCTGTGGAAAATAAGATATCATATCCATGTCTTCTTTGAATTCAAGTTTATTAACTAGTCGGTGAGACAAGTCATCCATGAAAATTATATTGCAAGAGTTATTTTGTTTGCCTAGACTCAAATAATATTTCAATCAAAGATTTTTCCAAATGCCTACCTGGTTATCCAAGACTCTAGCACCCTTCTATATGAACTATTATCAATAGAAACAGTTATCACTCTGAAAGGAATTTGATTTTGAAACAGTTTGATTTGGAAATCTTTAATTTTGCCCATTGAGCTAACTGTCAATTCAACAAAAAGTTAGAGAGTCTTTTAGTCCCTGGGAACTGGATGGGCACTGGGCATACATCTTCACAGAACTTTGCTAAAAGGCAAATCCTTTCCTGGGAGATATATCTTTTTTTAGCTGCTGGTAGTCATTTCAGTTTTAGTGTAGTGTACTCTTTGACTGAGATAGAGAATGTGAGGGTATTTGAGTACCTGAGAAATACAAAGAAGAGCTCAACTTGAAACAATAGAATGAAGAAAATGGATGATGGAATTTCAGTCATTCTTAAGAATGGGGGCTGGTTTTGAGGGAATTAGTTATAGGTTGCTTTTTGGAGAGAAGAGGATTGCTTAGTTATTTGTTGGTTGGTTGGTTGGTTGGTTAAGGAGAGAGAGAGAGGAATAGAAGGGAGGGAAGGACATTACAGAAATTTCCCCATACCTTGCCATAGCTATCTGGGCCCTGACTGGGGAAAGGAAACCAGTGCTAGAAATGCAGAGGGTCTCATTGTCTTAATATAAATAGGCACTAGCCTAAAAATGCCACAGAGGTTGCAAAATAAGTCACTTAGGAGCCATGTTTGAGAAGCCAAGTAGCTTAACCCTAGCTGAGGGCAAAATCTAGGAAATCCTATTTCCTTGTCTTCCCGATTAACATACAGCTGCTTTCAGCATTGCCTTATTTATTCTGACACAGTTTAGTGATCTGAATAGTCCTCATAATGAAGAAATAGCCTGCATATGCCAAGCATTAAGAGTTTTCACCGTTGTCCCTTTGTTAAAATGTTCATAATTTTGCTCCTGAAGGAGAGGGTGTGGTGGGCTGGGAGGAAGAAGGCTGGGGACTAAGGTCAGGTTCGCTTGGAGAGATGAGAGTTAGCCATCTTTGCCAATGTGTTGACATCGCCTGGAATTCATCCCATTGCCAGGGAGGAGTCTAAACTGTTATAGATGCCACATCTTTTATTCATAGGTCTTGAAAATGAAACTGACTATAGAAAGCTGTAGCTAGGATAATGCTGTGCTCAAGAGTAGGTAATCCTTAATTCATGCTTTTGGGAAATGTAAATAAATTGCAATATTCACTTTCTTTGTTTCCGTCATTTGAATGTACTTCATTTGAATGAGGTTAAGATGTTTGGTGAGGGAAATTTAAATACCCAGTAAATGTTAGAGCATTATTTAGTAGAAAACATATTATTATCTTAATTTGAAAAATATATTGAATAGAATAATCTACAAACACGGAGGAAAAAAAATCTGTAATACTGCAAACATATATACCACATATGCGTATCTAAAAATGTAACCCTTAACACTCCTGTCCGAGTGCTGGGTGGTGTGCCAATGACTGGACCCGGCATCAGCAGGCCAGCTTCTACTCCCATCTCTTCCTCTAACCCACCAGGGACTTTGGGCAAGTCCCTGCCCTGCTCTGGGCATCAGTTTCCTCACCATGTTTTTGAAAGATTTGGACAAGATCATCGCAACAGTTTTTCCAGCTCAGTGATTCTAGGTTTGACCAAAATTTGAGTTCCTTAGGAACAATGGTCCTGGTTTTGGGGTGATTTAATTCTGTCCCTTCATTCTGAAGCAAACTTTTGGCTTCCCTTCCTGCCTTATCCCCCGCCTTTCTTTTTCCTCTTCGCTTTTTTGTTTTCTTAACTCCTTTGCCCCCTCTCAAAGCCCAGGTGAGAGTGGTGGTCCTCGCTGATAGAAGGAAGACCCAAATTTCCTCCCCCTACACCAATGAACTTTTACAAAAGAAAATCTTAGACCTTACATGCTTAATTTTAGCTTCTGAGATGAATGCGTGAGAATATATTTGTCTGAAAACAATTCCTCAGAAGGCGCCACCCTGGCAAGATGGCTGGTCCTGTCAGACGGTAAAATGGCCACCTCTACACGCTTCTGGTTGGACGTGAAGACATGATAGCATTGTCTGTCTATTTCGTAGGGAGTTTCCAAAATCCTCACCTGATTAATTTGAACTTGAGCACAGTGAACTATCCAAATGTCTTTATGGTAGGACACTGGGTGTGCCTGGAATGTTTGCTGACTTGAGGGGATGTTTTGGCCTTGCCTGGGGGTGGACAGATGAGACTTCTCCTCACTTGTGGCAGCTGGAGCACCATCCAGTGACACCCAAGTACCTCTGAGAGTCCTTTTAGTCAAGGCACGACTGTGACACAGTCCTCCTTAAACTGTGACAGTGACAGGACCACACCTCAGAGTGTAGCAGCTGGAGGCCCTATACATGCATCTAAGATAGTATCAGAACTGAGGTAAAGGGTTTAATTTTAGGCTTTGAGAGCTAGGCTTTTTTTTTTCCAAGTCTGTTGTTGCTGATCACCTTCCCCTCCCCCCCAATGCTGCCAATAAAACGCTTTACTGTCCTTTGTCAGGATGTAGCAATATATGCACAATATAAATTACTGAAACCAGTTTAACATAAGTCTCTCTTTTGTATTGACTTTATATTGTAAGAAATCCTCAATCCCCAGGTCAGATGCAGAGATTTTTAAATTTAGTTCAGATTGGACAGATAATGCTAATTTCCAGCTGGAAACTTTGGACTTAAAAAAAAAATGACCCTTTCATCAAGGAAGAATTTACCAATAAGTGTGCTATTTTATAGCCAAGGACAACATATAGAGACTCAATCCAACCATTATAGTTCAAAGTAGGGATATGAAAACTTTTTTTCTTATCAAGGGTCAGAGAAGGGAAAAAAAAAACTATTGAGGGTCACACAAATTAAAAACAGTGAAGTTGGAGGAGCTTCAAGATGGCGGAAGAGTAAGACGCCGAGACTACCTTCCTCCCCACAAATACATCAGAAATACATCTACATGTGGAACAACTCCTACAGAACACCCACTGAACGCTGGCAGAAGACTTCAGACCTCCCAAAAGGTAAGAAACTGCCCACGTACCTGGGTAGGGCCAAAGAAAAAAGAAAAAACAGAGACAAAACAATAGGGACGGGACCGGCACCAGTGGGAGGGAGCTGTGAAGGAGGAAAGGTTTCCACACACTAGGAAGCCCCTTCGCGGGCGGAGACTGCGGGTGGCGGAGGGGGGAAGCTTCGGAGCCACGGAGGAGAGCGCAGCCACAGGGGTGCGGAGGGCAAAGCGGAGAGATTCCCGCACAGAGGATTGGCGCCGAGCAGCACTCACCAGCCCGAGAGGCTTGTCTGCTCAGCCGCCGGGGCGGGCGGGGGCTGGGAGCTGAGGCTCGGGCTTCGGTCGGATCGCAGGGAGAGGAGTGGGGTTGGCGGAGTGAACACAGCCTGAAGGGGTTAGTGAGCCACAGCTAGCCGGGAGGGAGTCCGGGAAAAAGTCTGGAGCTGCCGAAGAGGCAAGAGACTTTTTCTTCCCTCTTTGTTTCCTGGTGCGCGAGGAGAGGGGATTAAGAGCGCCGCCTAAACGAACTCCAGAGATGGGCGTGAGCCGCGGCTATCAGCGCGGACCCCAGAGACGGGCATGAGACGCTAAGGCCGCTGCTGCCGCCACCAAGAAGCCTGTGTGCAAGCACAGGTCACTCTCCACACCTCCCCTCCCGGGAGCCTGTGCAGCCCGCCAGTGCCAGGGTCCCGTGATCCAGGGACAACTTCCCCGGGAGAATGCACGGCGCGCCTCAGGCTGGTGCAACGTCACGCCGGCCTCTGCCGCCGCAGGCTCGCCCCGCATCCGTACCCCTCCCTCCCCCGGCCTGAGTGAGCCAGAGCCCCCGAATCAGCTGCTCCTTTAACCCCGTCCTGTCTGAGCGAAGAACAGACGCCTTCAGGCAACCTACACGCAGAGGTGGATCCAAATCCAAAGCTGAACCCCGGCAGCTGTGCGAACAAAGAAGAGAAAGGGAAATCTCTCCCAGCAGCCTCAGGAGCAGCGGAGTAAATCTCCACAATCAACTTGATGTACCCTGCATCTGTGGAATACCTGAATAGACAACGAATCATCCCAAATTGAGGAGGTGGGCTTTGGGTGCAATGATATATATATATTTCCCCCTTTTTCTCTTTTTGTGAGTGTGTATGTGTATGCTTCTGTGTGTGATTTTGTCTGTATAGCTTTGCTTTTACCATTTGTCCTAGGGTTCTGTCTGTCCGTTTTTTTTGTTTTTGTTTTTTTGTATAGTTTTTAGCACTTGTTATCATTGGTGGATTTGTTTTCTGGTTTGGTTGCTCTCTTCTTTCTTTCATTTTTTTTATTACTTAAAAAAATTTTTTTAACAATTATTTTTTATTTTAATAAAATAAAATAAATTATTTATTTTAAATTATAATAAATTTAATTTATAATAAAATAAATTAATAACTTTATTTTATTTTATTTTATTTTACTTTACTTTATTTTATTTTATCTTCTTCTTTCTTTCTTTCTTTCTTTTTTTCTCCCTTATATTCTGAGCCGTGTGGAGGACAGGCTCTTTGTGCTCCAGCCAGGTGTCAGGGCTGTGCCTCTGAGGTGGGAGAGCCAAGTTCAGGACACTGGTCCACAAGAGACCTCCCAGCTCCACATAATATCAAACGGTGAAAATCTCCCAGATATCTCCATCTCAATGCCAAGACCCAGCTCCACTCAACGACCAGCAAGCTACACTGCAAGACACCCTACGCCAAACAAATAGCAAGACAGGAACACAACCCCATCCATTAGCAGAGAGGCTGCCTAAAATCGTAATAAGGCCACAGACACCCCAAAACACACCACCAGACATGGACCTGCCCACCAGAAAGACAAGATCCAGCCTCATCCACCAGAACACAGGCACTAGTCCCCTCCACGAGGAAGCCTACACAACCCACTGAACCAACCTTAGCCACTGGGGACAGACACCAAAAACAACGGGAACTACGAACCTGCAGCCTGCGAAAAAGAGACGCCAAGCACAGTAAGTTAAGCAAAATAAGAAGACAGAGCAACATGCAGCAGATGAAGGAGCAGGGGAAAAACCCACCAGACCTAACAAATGAAGAGGAAATAGGCAGTCTACCTGAAAAAGAATTCAGAATAATGATAGTAAAGATGATCCAAAATCTTGGAAATAGAATGGAGAAAATACAAGAAAGCGTTTAACAAACATTTAACAAACGTTAACAAACCTTAACGTTTAAGGACCTAGAAAAACTAAAGAGCAAACAATCATGAAAAAAACAATAAATGAAATTAAAAATTCTCTAGAAGGGATCAATAGCAGAATAACTGAGGCAGAAGAACGGATAAGTGACCTGGAAGATAAAATAGTGGAAATAACTACTGCAGAGCAGAATAAAGAAAAAAGAATGAAAAGAATTCAAGACAGTCTCAGAGACCTCTGGGACAACATTAAATGCACAAACATTCGAATTATAGGTGTCCCAGAAGAAGAAGAGAAAAAGAAAGGGACTGAGAAAATATTTGAAGAGATAGTTGAAAACTTCCCTAATATGGGAAAGGAAATAGTTAATCAAGTCCAGGAAGCACAGAGAGTCCCATACAGGATATATCCAAGGAGAAACATGCCAAGACACATATTAATCAAACTATCAAAAATTAAATACAAAGAAAAAATATTAAAAGAAGCAAGGGAAAAACAACAAATAATGCACAAGGCAATCCCCATAAGGTTAACAGCTGATCTTTCAGCAGAAACTCAGCAAGCCAGAAGGGAGTAGCAGGACATATTTAAAGTGATGAAGGAGAAAAACCTACAACCAAGATTACTCTACCCAGCAAGGATCTCATTCAGCTTTGATGGAGAAATAAAAACCTTTACAGACAAGCAAAAGCTAAGAGAATTCAGCACCACCAAACCAGCTTTACAACAAATGTTAAAGGGACTTCTCTAGGCAGGAAACACAAGAGAAGGAAAAGACCTACAATAACAAACCCAAAACAATTAAGAAAATGGTAATAGGAACATACATATCGATAATTACCTTAAATGTAAATGGATTAAATGCTCCAAACAAAAGACATAGACTGGCTGAATGGATACAAAAATAAGACCCGTATATATGCTGTGTACAAGAGACCCACTTCAGACCTAGGGACACATACAGACTGAAAGTGAGGGGATGGAAAAAGGTATTCCATGCAAATGGAAATCAGAAGAAAGCTGGAGTAGCAATTCTCATATCAGACAAAATAGACTTTAAAACAAAGTCTATTACAAGAGAGAAAGAAGGACACTACATAATGATCAAGGGATTAATCCAAGAAGAAGATATAACAATTGTAAATATTTATGCACCCAACATAGGAGCACCTCAATACATAAGGCAAATACTAACAGCCATAAAAGGGGAAATCGACAGTAACACAATCATAGTAGGGGACTTTAAACCCCACTTTCACCAATGGACAGATCATCCAAAATGAAAAATAAGGAAACACAAGCTTTAAATGATACATTAAGCAAGATGGACTTAATTGATATTTATAGGACATTCCATCCAAAAACAACAGAATACACATTCTTCTCAAGTGCTCATGGAACATTCTCCAGGATAGATCATATCTTGGGTCACAAAACAAGCCTTGGTAAATTTAAGAAAATTGAAATCATATCAAGTATCTTTTCTGACCACAACGCTATGAGACTAGATATCAATTACAGGAAAAAATCTGTAAAAAATACAAACACATGGAGGCTAAACAACACACTACTTAATAACCAAGAGATCACTGAAGAAATCAAAGAGGAAATCAAAAAATACCTAGAAACAAATGACAATGAAAACACGATGACCCAAAGCCTATGGGATGCAGCAAAAGCAGTTCTATGAGGGAAGTTTATAGCAATACAATCCTACCTTAAGAAACAAGAAACATCTCAAATAAACAACCTAACCTTACACCTAAAGCAATTAGAGAAAGAGAACAGAAAAACCCCAAAGTTAGCAGAAGGAAAGAAATCATAAAGATCAGATCAGAAATAAATGAAAAAGAAATGAAGGAAATGATAGCAAAGATCAATAAAACTAAAAGCTGGTTCTTTGAGAAGATAAACAAAATTGATAAACCATTACCCAGACTTATCAAGAAAAAAAGAGAGAAGACTCAAATCAATAGAATTAGAAATGAAAAAGGAGAAGTAACAACTGACACTGCAGAAATACAAAGGATCATGAGAGATTACTACAAGCAACTCTATGCCAATAAAATGGACAACCTGGAAGAAATGGACAAATTCTTAGAAGTGCACAACCTTCCGAGACTGAACCAGGAAGAAATAGAAAATATGAACAGACCAATCACAAGCACTGAAATTGAAACTGTGATTAAAAATCTTCCAACAAACAAAAGCCCAGGACCAGATGGCTTCACAGGCAAATTCTATCAAACATTTAGAGAAGAGATAACACCTATCCTTCTCAAACTCTTCCAAAATATAGCAGAGGGAGGACCACTCCCAAACTCATTCTATGTGGCCACCATCACCCTGATATCAAAACCAGACAAAGATGTCACAAAGAAAGAAAACTACAGGCCAATATCACTGAAGAACATAGATGCAAAAATCCTCAACAAAATACTAGCAAACAGAATCCAACAGCACATTAAAAGTATTATACACCATGATCAAGTGGGGTTTATTCCAGGAATGCAAGGATTCTTCAATATATGCAAATCAATCAATGTGATACACCATATTAACAAATTGAAGGAGAAAAACCATATGATCATCTCAAGAGATGCAGAGAAAGCTTTTGACAAAATTCAACATCCATTTATGATAAAAACCCTCCAGAAAGTAGGCATAGAGGGAACTTACCTCAACATCATAAAGGCCATAGATGACAAACCCACAGCCAACATTGTCCTCAATGGTGAAAAACTGAAACCATTTCCAGTAAGATCAGGAACAAGACAAGGTTGCCCACTCTCACCACTATTATTCAACATAGTTTTGGAAGTTTTAGCGGTAGCAATCAGAGAAGAAAAAGAAATAAAAGGAATCCAAACTGGAAAAGAAGAAGTAAAGCTGTCACTGTTTGCAGATGACATGATACTATACATAGAGAAACCTAAAGATGCTACCAGAAAACTACTAGAGCTAATCAATGAATTTGGTAAAGTAGCAGGATACAAAATTAATGCACAGAAATCTCTTGCATTCCTATATACTAATGATGAAAAATATGAAAGTGAAATTAAGAAAACATTCCCGTTTACCACTGCAACGAAAAGAATAAAATATCTAGGAATAAACCTACCTAAGGAGACAAAAGACCTGTATGCAGAAAATTATAAGACACTGATGAAAGAAATTAAAGATGATACAAATAGATGGAGAGATATACCATGTTCTTGGATTAGAAGAATCAATACTGTGAAAATGACTCTACTACCCAAAGCAATCTACAGATTCAGTGCAATCCCTATGAAATTACTACTGGCATTTTTCACAGAACTAGAACAAAAAATTTCACAATTTGTATGGAAACACAAAAGATCCCCACTAGGCAAAGCAATCTTGAGAAAGAAAAACGGAGCTGGAGGAATCAGGCTCCCTGACTTCAGACTATACTAGAAAGCTACAGTAATCAAGACAGTATGGTACTGGCACAAAAACAGAAATATAGATCAATGGAACAGCATAGAAAGCCCAGAGATAAACCCACGCACATATGGTCACCTTATCTTTGATAAAGGAGGCCAGAATATACAGTGGAGAAAAGACAGCCTCTTCAATAAGTGGTGCTGGGAAAACTGGACAGCTACATGTAAAAGAATGAAATTAGAACACTCCCTAACACCATACACAAAAATACAGTTAAAATGGATTAAAGACCTAAATGTAAGGCCAGACACTTTCAAACTCTTAGAGGAAAACATAGGCAGAACACTCTATGACATAAATCACAGTGAGATCCTTTTTGACCCACCTCTGAGAGAAATAAAACAAAAATAAACAAATGGGACCTAATGAAACTTAAAAGCTTTTGCACAGCAAAGGAAACCATAAGCAAGGTGAAAAGACAACCCTCAGAATGGGAGAAAATATTTGCAAATGAAGCAACTGACAAAGGATTAATCTCCAAATTTACAAGCAGCTCAGACAGCTCAATATCAAAAAAACAAACAACCCAATCCAAAAATGGGCAGAAGACCTAATTAGACATTTCTCCAAAGAAGATATACAGATTGCCAACAGACACATGAAAGAATGCTCAACATCATTAATCATTAGAGAAATGCAAATCAAAACTACAATGAGATATCATCTCACACCGGTCAGAATGGCCATCATCAAAAAATCTACAAACAATAAATGCTGGAGAGGGTGTGGAGAAAAGGGAACCCTCTTGCACTGTTGGTGGGAATGTAAATTGATACAGCCACTCTGGAGAACAGTATGGAGGTTCCTTTAAAAACTAAAAATAGAACTACCATACAACCCAGCAATGCCACTACTGGGCATATACCCTGAGAAAACCATAATTCAAAAAGAGTCATGTACCAAAATGTTCATTGCAGCTCTGTTTACAATAGCCAGGACATGGAAGCAACCTAAGCGTCCATCAACAGATGAATGGATAAAGAAGATGTGGCACATATATACAGTGGAATATTACTCAGCCATAAAAAGGAACGAAACTGAGTTATTTGTAATGAGGTGGATGGAGTTAGAGTCTGTCATACAGAGTGAAGTAAGTCAGAAAGAGAAAAGCAAATACCGTATGCTAACACATATATATGGAATCTAAAAAAAGAAGAAGAAAATGGTCAGAAGAACCTAGGGGCAAGACGGGAATAAAGATGCAGACCTACTAGAGAATGGACTTGAGGATATGGGGAGGGGGAAGGGTAAGCAGGGATGAAGTGAGAGAGTAGCACTGACATATATCCACTACCAAATGTAAAACAGATAGCTAGTGGGAAGCAGCTGCATAGCACAGGGAGATCAGCTCGGTGCTTTGTGACCACCTAGAGAGGTGGGATAGGGAGGGTGGGAGGGAGGGAGACGCAAGAGGGAAGAGATATGGGGACATATGTATATGTATAATGATTTACTTTGTTATAAAGTAGAAACTAACACACCATTGTAAAGCAATTATACTCCAATAAAGATGTTAAATAAATAAATAAATAAATACACACACACACAAAAATAAAAACAGTGAAGTTAAAACACAGTTTTTGGTTTTTTTTTTTAAACAAATAACCGTCTCTTAATGTTGTAAACATAAAACAGAGAACAGGAAATTCTATTCTGGAAGTATAACATAATGAATATCCTTCTGTTCAGTAATAAGGTCACTTAAGAAGTAAGGACTGTAAGAGAGATGGGAAGGAAGGAAGGTGGACAGAGAAAGGGTAGTGTTAGGAGGCAAAGGTAGAGAAGGCAGGGGAAGGAAAGGAGAGAGAAGTGGGCAGGTCCAGGAGTTAGCGATACGGACTTTCCATGGGCCTGTTTAAATTCCCTCCCACTTCTGAGCAACCATTAACAGGTCCTTGGGGAAAGATTACTCCTCCATCTCTTGTTTAAGTTCCCACTTTTCACATCCCCTTATCTGGACCTGGCCCTTCCCACCAGCTGCTGTTCTGGGCACTGTTCCCTTCTCTGCGAGGTCTCACCACTCCTCATAGCTGTGCGCTGCCCTCCCGTCTGCAGCCCGAGTGTTCCCAGCAGCCTGCACACCTGCCTCTATCACCATTTACTTTCCCACTTGGAAAACTGCACCCACAACTTGCCCCTGGACATTCTCTCGGATTCTGTTTCTCAGAAAAGTGAGCTGGGAATTCCTCCCTCACTTCTAATTTAAAGCAATGAAACCCCAGATGGCTAGAGTCTTTCCTGGAACCTTCATTTTCTCTCCTCTCTCCTTCTCTCCTTCCTTCTTTGATTCCCTTTCTGCTTTTCTTTCTCCCTTCTCTCAGCTTGAAATGGGAAAAAAAAAATTAAGATGTGCAATAACGCTTCCAAACAATGATCATCTTTTTCACTCTTCTTCCTTCCAATAAAGTCACCACTAAGTATCTGAATATGGAAGAAGGGAAGAGGAAAAGGAGGAAAAAGGGGAAAATCAGACTGCTGTCCGGTACAGGCAGGAGAAACCCTTTAGAGTGCTGTGTGATCATCCAGAAGTCAAAGAATCAAATTAAAGCTGTTAATCACTAGTTTGTTCTCTATATCTATGAGTCTGCTGCTTTTTTGTTATATTCACTAGTTTGTTGTATTTTTTAGATTCCACATATAAGTGATATCATACAGTATTTGTCTTTCTCTGTCTGACTTATTTCACTTAGCATAATGCCCTCCAAGTCCATCCATGTTGCTGCACATGGCACAATTTCATTCTTTTTTATGGCTGAGTAGTATTCCATTGTATATATATATATACCACATCTTCTTTATCCACTCATCTGTTTATGGATAGATTGCTTAGGTTGCTTCCATATCTTGGCAATTGTAAATAATGCAGATATGAACATTGGGATGCATGTATTGTTTCAAATTAGTGTTTTTGTTTTTTTCAGATATACACCCAGGAGTGGAATTGCTGGTCATATGGTAGTGAATATAACAAAAAAGAAGCAGACTCACAGATATAGAGAACAAACTAGTGGTTACCAGTGGGGAGAGGGAAGCGGAGAGGGGCAATGTAGGGGTAGAGGATTAAGAGGTACAAACTATTATATGTAAAATAAGCTATAATGATATATTGTACAACATGGGGAATATAGCTAATATTTTATAATAACTATAAGTGAAATATAACCTTTAAAAATTGTGACTCACTATATTGTACACCTGTAACTTATATAACACTGTATATCAACTATACTTCAATTAAAAAAAAAAGCTGTTAAAAAGCAGTGGAACGCCTGCCCACTGTTGTTTCTCTACCTCACACACATGTGGTATATATATATATATATATACCACATCTTTTTTATCCATTCATCATTTAGGTTCCATATCTTGGCTACTGTGAATAGTGCTGCTATGAACATAGGTGTGCATGTACCATTTTGAATTATAGTTTTCTCCAGCTGTATGCCCAGGAGTGGTCAGACAGAGAAAGACAAATACCATACGATATCACTTATATACGGAATCTAAAATAAGACACAAATGAATTTATCTACAAAAGAGAAACAGACTCACAGAAATAGAGAACAGACTTGTGGTTGCCAAGGGGGTGTGTTGGTGGGGGAGGGATGGATTGGGAGTTTGGGATTAGCAGATGCAAACGATCATATATAGAATGGATAAACGACAAGGTCCTACTGTATAGAACAGAGAACTATATTCAATATCCTATGATAATGGAAAAGAATATTAAAAAAAAGAATGTATACATATATGTATAACTGAATCACTTTGCTGTACAGTAGAAATGAACACAGCATTGTAAATCAACTACACTTCAGTTTAAAAACAAACAGAAAAACAAAAAACAAAAAAAAAAACAACTGCTCTGAGTGTCTGACGAGCTATAGAATGCATGTTTAAATCTCTGCAAGCTCCCTTGTATTAGGATCTTCAAAGCAACAACCGCAGGCCCACCTGTAGGAGGAGGATTTCTAAGATGGCCCCCAAAGATCCCTGCATCCTGGAGTTCATGCCCTTGTATAATCTCTCCCTCTCGCTTGAGTGGGGGTTAGACCTAGTGACTCACCTCTGATGAATATGACTCATATGATGGGATGTCACTTCCAAGATGAGGTTATAAAGACTGTGACTTCATCTGGCTGCACTCTCCCGACTTCTCTCTCACTTGCTCTCTCTGAGGAAGCCGGGTGCCATGTTGTCAGCTGCCTTACAGAGAAGCCACGGGCCAAGGAACTAGGGGTGGCCTGTGGCCTGTGGCCAACAGCCAGCAAGGAACTGAAGCTGTCAGTCCAACATCCCCCAAGGAACTAAATTCCACCAGCGACCCCTGAGTAAGCTTGGAAGCAGATCCTGCCCCAGTCAAGTCTCGAGCTGGCTGAGACCCCAGTCAACACTTTGACTGCAGCCTTGTGAGAGAACCTGAGCTGGAGACTTAGGTGAGCCAGGCCTGGATTTCTGACCAATGGAAATTGCAAGATAACAAATGTGTGCTATTTAAAGCTGCTAAGTTTGGGGGTAATTTGTTACACAGCAATAAACAGCTAGTGTGCTACCTTCTAAGTTAACTCTTCCTTTAACGGGGTCCTCTTGGTATCTCAATATACCTAGGTGGGGCTCATGATTTGCTTACCATAAGCCACATTTTGCACCTAGAAAATAATATTTTAGTAAGATTCTTTTGAACTACCTGGGAAGGGAAAGCTGTGTTTCCTACAAGCACTAGAACACAATCATTATTCCTTCTCTACCCATCCTTCCTAGACCAGCTTGGTCCTATCTCTTCACAACATTTCCAGACTTGTAGAGCACCCTATTCTGACCTATATAATTTGTTATTCTCCTACATGTTCTCTATATGATTACACATCCGTCAGGCTGGATTGTATTGTTTTATGATGTAGTGGCTGTGATTTCATTTAGTTCCCTGGACCAAGCAGGTAATCATGAGTTACTTGATTATTAACCTTGGAAAAAAATCAAATAGTTTATGTGGACTCCTTACTGAGTTCGTGCTCATCTGTATACTTTTGTTTGCTTATTACTGCCTGGTCAGTTGATGACAGGTTGCAAAACAAGCCAAAACACCCTCTCACTGGAAGTCTCATGAAACTAATGCTCATTTCTAATGTCAAGATTATCGCAAGAAGTTTTTTTTTAATGAATTTAAACCCATGTGAAATGTAATACAAATTGTTTTCTGGACAATAGCAACTAGTAGCTAGCATTTCTATTCTTTCTGTTTGCCAAACATCGTTTTAAGTGTTTTTCTTGTACGAACCCAGGTTTCTGAGATTCAGATGAAAAATCTAGTGAATAATTGAAGAATAAGGTTCAAATAATTTTTAAACCTAAGGAGCTGAAATATATAAATCAAATCATGTTAGGGGTTGGGTTACGCCCATCAATTTTTACAAAGTGATTTTAAAAACATGATATATATTAAGCTGTCTCTAGTGTAATATTTTAGCTTTAGCGGGAGCTAAATTGCATGTGTGAGTGGTGGTAACGGTGGTGGTGATGGTGGCGGTTGTGGTGCTCGTGGTGGTGTTAGTGGTGTGGCTATTTCATCCTTTCCAAGGTTAACAGTCAAGTAAGTCATGATTACTTACCATACTCCCAGGGACCCAATGAAGTCTGCTACTCCACCATAAGACAATACAGTCAGCCTGACAGACATGCAATAAGAAAGCATAAGAATATAAACAAGCTGAACTGCGTGGGTGATATTGGGATGCTCCAGAAGTTTGGGAAGGTTTTTTGCGAAAGATAGGACTGAGCTGGTCTGGGAAGGATGGGTAGAGAAGAAATAATAAGTGTGTTTCAGTACTGGGAAACACAGTTTTCCTTTCCCAGGTAGTTCAAAAGGATATTTTTTCTGATGCTTGAAGGAGGTTATATAAGAAGAAGTGAAAAGCAATTGCTCTCTCATGAGTGCAGTCCCCTTGGCTTGAAGGTGTCCTAGGGAGTGACTATTCCAGCACGAGGCAAACACCAGTGACGTAGAGGAGCTGCATTAGTTATCTTTTCCTTCTCTCAGGCCAGGCTATGGAAGGGGTAGGGAGGATTGGGCTTGCGAAGGACGTGAACGTGGCCTCATGCCTCTGGGTGCATAAATGTTGCTGAGGAAGGGCATGTGACTGTGCTCAGCTTGACCTCAGGTCGTCTTTAGAGAAGCAGGAACGTTCCCCCCGTGTGTTTCCTAGGTGAGTGGGAACAGCCGTCACCATGTCCACTTGCTGACTCACAACCCTGGGAGCTCCCTGGGTGAGATCTGAAACTGGACCTATACACGGAGGGCAAGGAGAGACCGAAGGACGAGGAGGCCCACTCCAGATTGGTAGGTGGCAGGTTTAATAAGCAAGGGAACATCCGAGGCTTGTCTTAGGCAGCTGTGAGATGAGTAAATCTCAGCATCCGCTCGCCAGAATCTTAAAAGTTTATATAGAAGCCTTAACTGGGTTCCAACAGGCTCAGCAGCACCTTACCCTCTCACAGCTACATTCTTGAAACGGCTGCTAGAATGGGAATAGGAGGCAGCTGTACATCCCAAGGACAGGGGAGGCGGGTGAGGGATCTCTGATTGCCCGGGGTCAGCTTGCCGGTCAAGCAGTCATGTCCTTTTGATGACCTCCTCCAACACCACCTTAATAAAATAACAACTAGGTACTGTAACAATTGAATCCTTCAATTTCAGTGACAGCACATGAAAGTTTCTCGCTCACCTAACAATGCGGCGTTCTCTTAGGCGGGGAGCTTTCCTCAGCTTGGCAATTTGAGGACCCAGGGCCCTTCCATCTTGAGCTGCCAATCCCAGGACCATGGAGATCTCTGCTTCTGGCTGGAAGAAGGAGAAAGAGAGGGTGAGGAAGCGTTTTCTTCTTAATTTCCTTGGCCCACAAGTGACCTGATCATTTCTGTTCATTCTACAAGAAGTACATACATGACCCCACCTAGATCCTAGATGCAAGGAAGGTAAGGAAAAGCAGCCCCTGTGTGTGTGTGTGTGTGTGTGTGTGTGTGTGTGTGTGCCACTTTCTGGTGACAAGTCTATATTATTGATAGGGGAGAATGAATCTCGGTTGGACAGGTGACTGTCTTTGGTAAACCCACATTACAGGTAAGATATTGAGGTGCATAAATGTTAAAAGTTCAAGATGATATGACTTGTTAATGGCAAAGTTAGGGCTGGAACTCAGCCTCTTTTTTTTCCCTCGGAAAACAGGGTGGAAATTCCTCGGTATAAAAACAGTGGACAGCCATAAAAAGAAACGAAATTGAGTTATTTGTAGTGAGGTGGATGGACCTAGAGTCTGTCATACAGAGTGAAGTAAGTCAGAAAGAGAGAAACAAATACCGTATGCTAACACATACATATGGAATCTAAAAAAAAAATGTTCTGAAGAACCTAGGGGCAGGACAGGAATAAAGACGCAGACGTAGAGAATGGACTTGAGGACACGGGAAGGGGGAAGGGTAAGCTGGGACAAAGTGAGAGAGTGGCATGGACGTATATACACTACCAAATGTAAAATAGATAGCTAGTGGGAAGCAGCCACATAGCACAGGGAGATCAGCTCGGTGCTTTGTGTCCACCTAGAGGGGTGGGATAGGGAGGGTGGGAGGGAGACGTAAGAGGGAGGGGATATGGGGATATATGTATATGTATAGCTGATTCACTTTGTTATAAAGCAGAAACTAACACACCACTGTAAAGCAATTATACTCCAATAAAGATGTTAAAAAAAAAAAAAGACAGGCATTACAAAAACCTAAAAAGAAAAGAGTGGAAAAGAGAGGATGAGGAGCTTCTGTGACCACAGACATGGGCAGCATGGGCCTCCCCTCCCTGGACTCCTATTTCTAAGGTCTGCCTCCCTAGGCTTTGCAAGTAAGTTTTTATATATTTAAATGTGCCACCTGCTGATTGCCTGTGAGAATGATTTCCTGAAAGCAGTGGGTTTCACATTTTAGTGAATGGCGTCAGAATCACCTGGAATGTTTGCAGAACATGCAGATCCCCAGGCCCCACAGGGGCAGCTGGCTTGATAACACATTCTTTCTTGGCTCTGTTGCCCACTCCACTACTGGGCCCTCCTTCACCTCTTAAATAACCTACCTGCCCTTTAATCCTTATCTCAGGTTGTGCTTCTGGGGGAGCCCAACTGAAACCAGCAGGATGCACGTACACTGTGCCATAGATTCCCCTCTCGGGAAATCCCTCCCCATGGCTCCTGCATGCAGGGGTGAGCTGACGGTGCAGGGAGGGGCGCACTGCTGTCATGACCCTCACTGGCCCTGTCTATCGGTCTCACACGTCTGATCTTGCTTCCAGGAGCCAGGGCTTTCACAAACTGAGCAAAACCCACATGGTACACTCACCACCACTTGCAGATGGTCTAGTAAAAAAAATATATATATATTGTCTGAGTTTCTAGAAGAAACAAATTGTATTCCCACTTTGCCCTGTTAGCTTTGCTCCATGTGGGAGCTTCATGCTGTCTGTATGCCTCCTGGGTGAGTAGCCTGCAAAAGTTTGAGTCTCAATGATTACCCCAAAGCAGGAATTGTGGCATAAGTCTCCATGTGTGAAATACATATCACAGCTTGAGTTAAATGGACCCCAAACATATGGCATTGTTTTTTACATTATCTAACACACGGGCAGTTTTTCACGTGGAAATCAATGGAAATCAATGGAAAAATGAGGAGATTATAGGCAAATCTTCTTTGAGGATTAACTGTCTGGAAATAGATTTGGTTTGCATAAATATTTGGGGGTGGGATGGATGATGAGGTCAGACACTTTCCAAAGACACATTCATATCGTGGTGGGGTAGCCCAAGGTGAGACTAGGCTGGTGACTCTGGAATCAGCTGCTGACACAGGCTGCAGCAGAGGGTGAGTGGAGCCGTGGGGTCTGAGCCTGATGAGTCCGGGCTGGACTGCCTAGTGTGACCATGTGAGTGTTACTGGCAGGGACCAATGACTTGTGGAGACAGTCTCGCTTCCCGTGCCCTGATGTGGCTATCAGTCTGGCTGGATTCTGACCTGTATATGAGCTTGTCACTTGCTCAGGGGCCACCAGATAAAGTCATTGGAAACACTCTGGAATATGTAGAATGAATTTATTCCCTACTGACCAGATTCCATGTCAGATTGGGATGATGGCCCCATTCTGACTTTCAAGAGTTAAAGGTGATGTAAAACTGAACGTCAGAATTATACTTTCCCTAGGAGAGACCAGTTCTGCTCCTCTCTCAGAGGGCTGCACCAGAAAAGGCCACGATGTGCATGCAGGACCCCAGTTCTCTGCAGGTAGTGATCAATAGGGGAAGGAGAAAAGCAGGCTCATTAGGCATTTCTCTCCTGAGCAGCTCACTCAGTCTTGTCAGGCCTCCAAAGCCACAACTGGCTGTGCTGTCCTTGTTCCTGAGATGGGCCCACCAGAGTGCCAGGGTGCTGCCCTCCATGCTCGCCTGGGTGACGACACTCCTGGGTCCAGAGCTGGCCTCTAGCAGACGCTGAGGACTACGGTGCTGTCAGCAGCTCTGTGGGCACAGGGTACCTTTGGGCTTGCTCTGCCTGCCCTCTCCTTCATGTCCTTTTCCCCCCAAATGTATTTTTTTTTTAAGAAGAGACATATGTTTCCTTCTTCCCTTCCTCCTTTCTTTCATTCAATATTTATTTATTTATTTATTTTTGGCTGCGTCGGGTCTTAGTTGTGGCACTTGGGCTCTCTAGTTGTGGCGTGGGCTTAGTTGCCCCGCGGCATATGGGATCTTTGTTTCCTGACTGGGGATCGAACCACTGGAGTCGCCTGCGTTGCAAGATGGATTCTTTTTTTTTTTATTTTTAATTCTCCTATTAGTCTTTATTATTTTTTTTAACATCTTTATTGGAGTATAATTGCTTTACAGTGGTGTGTTAGTTTCTGCTTTATAACAAAGTGAATCAGTTATACATATACATATGTTCCCATATCTCTTCCCTCTTGCGTCTCCCTCCCTCCCACCCTCCCTATCCCAGCCCTCTAGGTGGTCACAAAGCACCGAGCTGATCTCCCTGTGCTATGCGGCTGCTTCCCACTAGCTATCTATTTTACATTTGGTAGTGTATATATGTCCATGCCACTCTCTCACCCTGTCACATCTTACCCCTCCCCCTCCCCATATCCTCAAGTCCATTCTCTAGTAGGTGTGTGTCTTTATTCCCGGCAAGACGGATTCTTAACCACTGGACCACCAGGGAAGTCCCTCCCCCCACATGTATTAAGGCACACATAGAAAAGGGTTTACAGAGGGACTTATTCACACACCTGCATTACACTGCTGAGCCAGATGACGCCAGTCTGCAGTGTGGGGTGGGGTGGGCTGTCTACTATGGACATCAGGCTGCTCAGCTTACCTTCACACTTCTGGGGGAAGAGGGAACCCTTCCAGTTCATAAGAAAGTTCCCCAAACTTCATGGGCAGGCATGTGACTCATGAGCCCTCCCAGCCCCATCTCTGTGTCAATGAAGGCTTCTTCTCTGTTTGCACCTTCCCTGCCCCAGGCTGCACTGCCCGCTGGTCACTCCCTCAAGGCTGTGCTGTGCATTCACAGTGAATTGAGGATCCCGGTATAGAAACTTGAGGACAGGGGATCCAGCCTGTTTTATCTCTCCAAACTCTCCATCCTCCCTCCAGGTGGTTGCAGCCATAAAATAATGATTCTACAATCGAATAGCTAGCTCCTCATGTGGTGATGAGAGAGGGAAGGGAAAGCAATGGGAAGAGATGGAAATGAAAGGAGAAGAGATCTCATGGGCTGGAAACCTGTAGATTTTTTTCTAAGTGACAAAGGGCGAGGGTGGCTTTATGAAAGAGGAAACTTGGTACCCTAACACCAGCCTTGGGAAAAGCAACAGCCTCAGAGAGAAAGTGTGTATGGGGCTTGGAAGCCAGGCTGCTCTGATTTCTGGCTCTAGTGCTTTCTAGCTGTGTCTCTAAGCCTCGGTTTCCTTCTTCACCTGTAGAGTGGACTTAATAATTTTGATCACCTCAGAGTTGGTGTGAGAATGAAAGAAGCCCACGCCGGATAAGCAATATACAGAATAACGCAAGGTACCTGTCATGATGTTATGAAGTTCATGATGCTTAGGAAGTTGGAATTCATTGCAGGGATGCGACCGGGGGTAGAGGGCCTGCCTTGCACCGGGCCTGTCCTCCCCTCCTCCATCCTCCCCATCTCCTGCTGGCTGTCCCCCTCTCCCCCGGCGTTCCCGCGCGGTCTGGGCGGTGGGGAGAGACGGCACTCCCTCCCTGGCTCACCCGGCGGCCAAGGCGGGAGGTCAGCCCTGGGGCGCCGGCTGCAGTTGCGCGCGGCCGCCTCTAGATGGAACTTTCTCACCAACACAAGGTCGGGCGGGCCGCAGCTTCCCGGGCGCTGGGAGGCGAGGGGCTCCTTCTCTCCTTCGCCCCGGGCAGGTATGGGGTGCCTGGGCAGTAACTCGTGGGGAGTGCCTCTGGACCGTGCCCGTCGAGTCCGGCGGGCTTCCATCGGCTGAGTTTCCCCTCGGGAACCCAGGAGCTGCGCGGCGCGGGTCCCCAGGATTTTCCCGCCCCGTATCTGCAGCTGCTTGAATCAGCTCAATAAGATGCCGGTCACCGTGCCGGCCCGCGCCCCCTTCTGCGCAGGGCCCGCAGCGGCCCGATCTTCCGTCCATGCTCGGGCTGCGGGGGTTCTGTAGACTGCGCCCCGAGAGCCGCGGGCTGGGGGCGGGGAGACGATCGCCCGGTGCCGCGGGGCAGGATAAATGGCCGGGCGGTAGCTCGGCGCGAGCAAACTTTGCAGGGGAAGCGCGCAGCTGAAGGCTTTACTTTGAGCATCCCCAACAAGAAAACGTGGGGCGGGACACGTGCCGTCTACCGTGTATTCTTCACTGTGACCCTTTTCGTGACCCATTGCTCACGAAGGCCAGCCCCGGGCTCGTGGTCCCGACTACGTGCTCCGGGTGGCCTTCGTGCGGCGCTTCCCGCGCGTGTCCCGGGCTCGTCTGGCAGTCGGAGGCGCTCCTCTCCTTCACAGCCTTATTCCTACTTACAGCCGCCCGCACTTCTTCCTACCCTCCCCGCACCCCCTCAGTCTTTGGGTCCTCCCTCTTTTTGTCGGGGGCGGGGCGGATGCAGTGATTTTTAAAATCAGAACTATTGACATTTCTGGTCCCCGCATCGCTGAGGGCTGATGTAGCGCGGAGGGGAATCCGCCGGCCGAGTGTCCCTCTCCCTGCCCGCACCCGGGCAGAACCGAGTCACCGAAATCCGAAATCCAGGGGCTCCCGCCCCTCGGGGTTCCTCCTCCTGCTTCCCGAAGTGACTGGTTGGCGCGAAGCGATTGGCGATCCCTGGCGCGACCCCGGCCGCGGCTCCCCGCACCGCGCCGGGTGAATGGCCGCGGGCGGAGGATCTGGAGGCGCCGGGCGCAGGCCAATCGCGGCCGCCGGTGGGAGTATTTGTTATTCACATGGAAGAGACTTGGCGCCGGCTGGGCCAGCTCAGCCCCCTCAGCCCGGAGACCAGCCACAAGTGCGGCCGCGGTGCTCGCCTCGAGCGGCGGCGGCGGCGGCGGCGGCGCTGACATGGAGCTGCGGGCCCCCCGCGGGCTTCCTCACCGCGCCCTCTGTGGGGAGCAGGGTAAGGGTCGCGGAGCAGCGGAGAGAGGAAAAGAGAAGAGCAAGTGCCGAACCACAGGCAAAAAAAGCCCCCACCCCCGAACTCTCCCCAAAGGCTGTGCTTGAGGAAAAAAGAGAATTCCCCCGTTTTGATTCCCCTTTCCGTTTTCTTCCCTAAAACCGTTCAGTGGACAGCCAGGTGCACCGTTCCTTCCCAGATCACTTTAGTGATTTGCTTTTCCTGGGCACAAGTAGATGGCCTTGCACACCCGGAGTCCGGGAGAGAACTGGTGGGCGGAGGTGACGGGAATGGGAGGCGAGGGAGAGTGGGCACCAGGGGGCGAGGGGCTGGCCGGGCATCGGAGCTTGATTGGGTGTCTGTTGATTTTACGTTGCAAAGAACAAGGCAGCCACCCCTCTTATCTTCCCATGATTACATTCCAGTGAGGAGGTTCAGAAAAGAGGTAGGCTTAGCATGGAACTCCCAGGGCTTGGAGATGTGGTCCCCCAAAAGTTTAGTCGGCGAATGGGAGACTGAAGGGTGACGGGAAGGGGCAGGCGCGCCTAGGGTGCTCGGATGGGGCGTGTGGCGGCAGGACTGTAAAGCGCTCCTTCCGCGGATTGCCTGCCCCGTGTGACCTCCTGGACCTGCCCTGGCGGAATCCGGACTTGCCCCCCGAGATGACGAGGTACCTCCGTTCCGCGAATCTGACGGGAGGGATTTCCGAAGTTAGAGGCTTCCGGGATGAGTTGGGGTAACGCCCGCCTTCCTGAGCGTGGGGCTGGATGAATGTCTAAGCAGGATCTAGGGAAGATGGGGGTCGCGGGGGAAGCCAGGTGGTTTGGGGGTTCTCGAGACCCCACGTCCCCACACAGCGTACATGTGGTATGCCTGAGCTTGCGTTCCCCGAGTTAGCCCGGCGAGGTTGGGGTTTCCGCGCCCCCCTTTTGCGGCTTTTAGTAAAACACTGGAGTTCCGTGTCCTGCTGGGGGTGGGAGGAGGAGTAATGGTCTCGGGGATCTTGAGTTTAAACGACGAAGGCAATGCCCCCGACAGCGCCCCCGAAGCACCTGCGGCCAGCGTGGCCCCAGTTTGGCTGGGACCCGCGCGGGGTGTGGGCGCTCGCGGCGGCCAGGTGCGGCGGGGGCGAAGGGGCTCCCTGCCCTGCAGCGCGCGGAGCCCGGAGCCCCGGGCGCGCCGGGGGACTGGGGCGGCGCCGGAATACCCCGGCGGCGCGGGAAAGGCCAGAGGAACCGGGTACTTCTCCTAAGGCCCTGGCTCTACCCGGAGACGGCGTTCAACAGACGGAGGAACAGAGAAGAAAAAGGAAGATGCGGCAGGGAAGAGGGGAGGGGGGGCGGGGTGAGTGGCTGCGGGCTGAGATAGAGGCAGAGGTGGAGAACCCTCTGAGCCGCGCCGAGAGCGAGCCCAGGGGCTCTGCCAAGCAGCTCGGAGATCCTCTGAGGTTCGTACAGTTGGTGAAAATGTAACAGAGTACCCCGCCCCCCCAAAACCCCGTCTGACACGCTTCCTCGGTGCTCATGAAATGCGGAGGGGTGTGCGAGTCAGCCAACTGCGCAAGACGGCGCCCCCGACGCTTCCCTGAAGAATTGTTTCCCCCTGGGGCCCGGGATCAGAGGGTGTCTGCACGCCCGGGAGGGCAGGGGTGAAAACAGACCCACCCGCCAGCTGCAGAAGCCCCAAACCCTCAGTCCCCGGAGCGAGTCCCGCGCGAGGAGGAAATGCCCTATTTGCCATTTGGGAGTGATCCTTTCCCACAGACCTGACGGCGTGGGAGTCTCGCAGACATCCAAGAATACACTACCGTCTCGGCCACGACCGCGGTTGAATACAAATCCTGCCAACATCAGAACTGGAAAACAGGGTTGGTGGTGGAGATATCGATAAGGAAAATCATAAACGGGAGAAATGCATTCCGATGATAGCTGGTATTTTGCTTGAAAGAAAAAATAAAAAGAGAAAAAAGAGCCACCAGCAGGTAGATCTTGGATGAACAGTTTATTGCTCTTGACTATAATTTCCATTTTCCGTTATGAAATTGTTTGTCAGTAATTGCAGATGGCTACAGAAACCACTTTAGTGTACCTTGGTCCCTTGCTTGTGAATAATGTCCTCAAAGATCTCTGTCGGAGACAGAACCAGCTGTGTGGAGTTCATTGCCTGTTTCTTGAAAATATGTGGTTTGATAATTTTGAAAAGCCTTACCCATCAGGGAAGATGAAGTAAGCTTTTTAAATGCAGTTTTCCCATTTCAGAGTCAACTACAGGTTGTATCATACTTGAGATAAAGACAAAGAATTCTTGCTTTTAAATCAGGGATATGGGGAGAAATAGGTGAGGGGAGGCTCCCCAGGAGAGGATTTATCCAGAATAAAGAAAAAGGTGCTGAGAACACAGCTCTGTACTGTTATTTAGGCTCCATTTGTTCTACTTGGTTTGTGCTGGCTAGTTCTGCCCTCCCGCTCCTTTTACAAATTATTACTACTTAATAATGCTAAAAACATCTAAATCCGAAAGGAATAGATAAAAGGAAGAGTTGAGCTCCAATGAGTGCAGGAGAAAGTTAGAGGGCTGGAGAGATGTGCTCTTTTCAAAGTTGGCTGGGCAGGTTGAAGCTGCTGCAGGGCTTGTTTAATTGGTATTTATGCAGCAAACAACCTGCAGACGTTCACTTTGGCAACATCTAGTGCCAATCATTGTGTAAGAGCATTTCGCTGTCTTCAGGGCCTGAGGCACAGAACACTGTATACATGTGCTCGTGGTATCAATGCTTTTTTCCTTCCAAGTTCCTTTCTCACGGTCTTCCTCTTGTAGTTAGAATACTCAACAGAAAGAGGACTTTGCTTTAGTCCAGGGAATGGGGTTGCCCTGTCTCAGTGTTTTAAAAAGAAATGGTTGCATGGATTTATCTCTTAGCTGGACCCACAGCAAAGATCTGGCCATATCTCGATGCCTGTCAAATAGGCTGGCTTTTAAAGGTTCAGGAAACTGTTGCTGTTTTCTTGATAGAACCTGATTGGACATCACCAGACTCACTCATGTAGTTTGCTCAGGGGGGACGGCCACCCCATGTTGTGTGGGAGAAAAGGATATGAACGGAGAGCCAGCTGGATTATAATGTTTCCATCCCAAGGCGGGTCTTCTGTCTGCTAGAAATTTATATTTGAACTATCTTCCTTCCTTCCTTCCTTCCCCCCTCCCTTCTTTCCCCCCTCCCTTCCTACCTCCTTCCCTCTCCCTCCCTCCTTCTTCCTTCCTTCCTCCCTTCCCTCTCCCTCCTTCTTCCTTCCTTCCTTCCTTCCTTCTTCCCTTTCCCTCCCTCCCTCCCTCCCTCCCTTCTTTCCTTCCTTCCTTCCTTCCCTCAGAGAGTTCTTTGGTTTGATTTTCATTTCTACTTGGTACTTGGACAACTTGCGATGAACTCACCCACTGACTGAGGACCTTGAGCATGATGCATTTTTCTCCCAGGACCTGCCTTCTGAGTGGTGGGCATTGCTGGGATGGATTTAAGACGCTCCTGACTTATGATAACTCCCAGCTTTGGTTTGTTACAGTGCCAGTCTTAACCACTATTAGAGACATTTCTTTGGTAAAGAAATTATGGATCTCCTGGAAATCGTCTTATAAATGCAGATGTTCCAGTTGAGGGATGACAGTAATGCATCTTCAGGTTGTGATACCTGTTGATGAATTTACTCACTCCCTGGGGAGGGCCACGGTAACAGGAAACCAGGTCTTAAGGTTGTGATCTGTAGGACACATCAGCCCTGAGGGAGGGGGGAGATCCAGGTCTGGGGGAGGAGGGAGCAGGTGCGCAGAAGTGGGAAGATGTAGGAGAGGCTGAAGAAGAGTATGTGCAAATTACTGAGCACATACTTTTCCAGGCAAGGGTATCCCTGCAGATAGAAGTCTTCTGGCTGTTTATTGGCTAACTTTTCCAGTGGTAATGAGCCTTAGTGGTAGAAGCTCTGCATCTTATCCTGCATACAACTTAGGAAGGCTTCCTATTGTCCTCTTCTCACTACAGAAGAATATCTTGTCACCACTTTCTTCAGAATAGCCCTTTGGGTGCCTCAAGTGTCCATGAACTTCAGCTTTCCAGCCAGATGTTGATTTCCATTGACTTTTCCTCTTGTGTCCTTCTTTCCAGTTTTCCCTTGATTTCCTTTGATTTCTTGGATGCATGACTTGTTAAGGTCTGACCAGCCCTGTGTATGATGGGAAAGTGTTTTTTTAGGGTCTTCTAAGCACAGTACACCAGTAAAATATTTGAATTGTAGGACCGATTTTTTTTAAATAAATTTATTTATTTTTTATTTATTTGTTTTTGGCTGAGTTGGGTCTTCGTTGCTGTGCGCTGGCTTTCTCTAGTTGCGGCGAGCGGGGGCTACTCTTCATTGCGGTGCTCGGGCTTCTCATTGTGGTGGCTTCTCTTGTTGCAGAACACGGGCTCTAGGTGCACGGGCTTCAGTAGTTGTGGCACGTGGGCTCAGTAGTTGTGGCTCACGGGCTCTAGAACGCAGGCTCAGTAGTTGTGGTGCATGGGCTTAGTTGCTCCACGGCATGTGGGATCTTCCCAGACCAGGGCTCGAACCCGTGTCCCCTGCATTGGCAGGCAGATTCTTAACCACTGCGCCACCAGGGAAGTCCCAGCAGGACTGATTGTTAAACGATAGTTTCCTGTACATTCTTATAGCACTTGCCAGTTTATAAATTACTTTGACATATATCATTTCATTTTGCAACCCTAGGAGGTGGCCAGAAATCATTCCTCAGTTTAGAAACAAAGAAACTGATCCCAGGTTAAGTGACTTGCCCAGTGCCATGGAGTGAGTACTGGGGGGTACTTCTCAGAACCTAGGATGCCACACTCACAGTTCACATCATCAAATCAGGGTCAGCTTGACATTCTTCATGGTCTGCTGCACCCAAGGGGTGTGGGGTAAGGGAAAGAACATAGCACAGTCCTGCATTTGAGTTCGGGCCCAAGATTTTAGACACATTCATATAATCTTTCTGTTTTTAGGTTCCTTATATCCCAGATGGGGGCCGTGATACCAACCTCATAGGTGTATCTTGTAATGCAAATGAGATAACGTGCTCCAGGCACGCTGTAGCATTCAGTAAATGTTTGTTTCAGCCCCTTTCCCTCTTCTTATATGACACATACTATAAAAGTGGCTTCTCATTACTTTAAATGTGGTCTTTTTATGCAGTAGCTGTGTTATTGAAAAAAATGGTGCAAATTGAATTCTAAATCAAATTGCATTTTTTTGCCCTTTTTAAAAAAAATAAAATCTCAGATTGCATTTTAAATGCACAGGGGGATTTAGCTATTTAAAGGAAACCTGTGGTGAATTCTTTTGTAATGCAAATAATCACCTTCTAATTTATCTGTTTAGTAAATTGAGCTTCTCATGTATCAGATTTTCTTAATATGGGGCCTGCTTGTAGAGAAGAGCTTTTACAACCGTCTCTCACTGATGGGGAAAAGCCACTCAGCTTGCAAACAAAATCAGTTATTGTGTTCGGTTGGCAAAGCCTTGCTCTGGTGTTTTGAGCATAATCTCATATTCCCTTATCATTAAATATTAGAACCTCAGAACGGGAAGCTGGAAGACACCTTAGAGATTATATGGTCCATCTCACTCATTTCACAGATGAGGAAATGGAAGCACACAGAGGTGAAGTGACATGTTCATTGTCACCAGCCAGCGACTGTCAGACAAGGATCCAATTCCAGGCCTCTGTTGCCAGGGGAGTCTCTGTCTAGCCCATCCCCATTGTGTCCCCACCAAGATTCCAGGGCTGTGCATACCTGTGGTGGCATAGGAGATGATAAACAAATATGATGCATTTTCTAAAACAACCAAAAAGAGCTGCAAACGTGGGCTGTTTCAAGAGAAACTGCCGGATTTGCAATTTTGTGAATTGATGACAATATTCAGCTTAACCTTTTTGTTAAAAGAGCTGAATGGAATACAGCAGAGGGAGGCTGTTTGGCCTTTTTCTGAGAAAACGATTACAATTCTTGGCTATTGCTATTCCTGTAAGGATTTTACCATACCGTGTCTTAAAAGCACTTGCCAAGTGGCTGGAGGAAGACCTGGTGACAGACCCAGATATATCCCACATGGCTTGGTGGGTTTGTTCTCACTGGTGTCAGCCCGGCCGGGAAACCTGATTTGAAGCAGAGGGGTTTGGACAAACGACATTTGATATTCTCAACTCGTTGAAACATTCAGAAATCACCCTGCCCTGGAAATGCCCCCAGATTGTCCCCTCCTAATTAGTTCATTATTTTTCTTAAAGAGCTAGCCCTCAAAGATATGCACATTTCTGAAAGATTTCAGTGGAGGGGCAGGGCCTTCCCCCCTTGCTTGTGTTGTCGCAGTCAGTCTCTGCAGTTCTGGGGGCTTTCTCAAAGGGCAGGACCCACCTGGAGGTCCTGAGGACTTTGACCGTGGTGCCATTTACTAGCTGAGGGCTTTGGGCCATACTCAACCTCTCTGAGCCTTTTTTTCTCATTTACACAAGACCTAATGATTGGTGTATGAAAATTCAGTGAGATACTCTGTTAGGTGCTTGAGACTTTGGTTCAGAGAAGGTACCTAGAAAGTAAAAAGAAGCAGAATTCAGGGCCCTGGCCCTTGAGGAGCTTTCCATATTCCTGGCCTTTCAGGAAACAGCTAGAGCCTGTGAGGGAGCCACAGATGCATGTCCCAGCTGGGGGGTCCTGCCCCCCAGCAGACCCGGGCCACTGAGGTGGTTAATGCAAGTGCTAATGATCTACAAGGTACCCATTTGCCGTGTACTTAGGACCAGCTGGGAGGGGATGAATGAACAGAAAGGGCTGCTCGAGCATTTAATGGTTAAGCCTCCTGGAAGCCCTCCGCCTGAGGGCTCAGAAATAGTGGAAGGTGTCTTCTTCCCTCAGAGGTCGCTTTCAGGAGTGTGGACCTCACGCCTCCTTGAAGAAGTCCATCATCTCAGGCGAGGTTTGTATCAAAGCCCAGAGGAAGGTCCGTTTGAGAGAAAAACTGATTTTAAATCAAGCACAGAGCATTAAGTAGAGCTACCTGGCTCGATAGCACAAAAAGGTCATTTTGTTAAAATTCATTGACGCCGACTAGGATAAGTTTAGATTAAAGCTCACAAGAATTGCCCAAGAGCAAGATTAGGCCGTGCAAGATTATGCGATGCCACCAGATTTATGTAGTTTTCTACAAACTTTCAAATATATTTTTCATTAGAACTTTAAAGGGAAACTAAGCCTTCCAGTCATCAAGAGTCTGATTTTTATGACAATGTATCAGATTTTGAAATAACTGCTGTATTTCAACATTTTGTAAGTAGCTCTGATTTTACTTTTAAAGTGACAAAAATTTTCAGTAACAATCTCACCAACTGGGCAAATATGGAAAAAGTTGCTCTGCTTTAGTGGAAAATGAGTTGCAGACTAGATTAGCAACGATAGCTCCTGTTTACTGAGCACTTACCCTGTGCCAGCTACTGCGCTTTCCGTGTGTGCCATGTGGCAGGTTCTGGCACCCCTTTACAGACAAGAAAACCGAGCTTCAGAGAGGTTATGTGCCTTTAATTCTGTGTTGCAAAGGAGGAAATTTAAGCAAAAATCCGAGTAAACTGCCCAGTAAATACCAACCAAAATGCAACCTCTTGTTTTCCATTTAAGTGCATTCATCCACTAAACAAAACTAATTCCTGTCTCTCTGTTATTTATTCCCCAATTTTTCCCTAACTTAAAGCTCTAAACAGACCTATGAGATGCTAAAGAGACTAAAAATTATTGCAGACATGAATACCTTTAAAAGAAACTCAATTTTACTACTTCCAGGGCTGTACAAGTGGAACTAGGTTAATGCCACGTGAGTAGCATAGGTAAGGATGATTTGTAATTAACAGATGGACTGAGTTTATGGTCGTCTATAATTGAAAACCATTTATTCTCTGAAGTGCTTTAAGTACTTGGGAGGTGGCTTGAAGAACGGCGTGTCCCCTTCCTTTTCCCCTTCATCATTTCTCCTTCGAGTATCCATTCATTCTGTGCTCTGCCAGAAAGGATATGCTCAGGGTCAGCCCAGCCCTGTGGACTTGGTCACAAGCCCTGAATTAGTGGTCAGAGTTAATGAGGTTTTACTGTCTTCTAACTGGTCTTCCTCGTGAAACTGTAAAGCACAATCCTCCTTCTCTTAATGGGTGGTTGGTGTAATCCATGGTCCATCACTTAAATGGTTTCATATAGAAAGTCAAGTTAACTTTCTAAGTGTTTCCTTTTGTGGAATGCCTGAGGTCAGGCTGTTGCCAAATCACAGATTTTCTGAGGGAGAAGCAGCTGCTAAGAGAATCACGTGTGACGGAATATTAGTCAAGTTGTGAGAAAAATCAGAAAAGGACGAAGTATTTTGAGGCCGAATATGGGAAGTCCAGGGCTTAGCATGTCCCAGGAGGCAGGAAATGCTTGTCATAGGCAGATGAGAACTGTCCCAGCAGACTGGGCCATTGACTGTATTTCTGAGTGTGCTCCAGGTGTATACTCAGAAATCCCAGGCAGTGGACTACAACAAGCCCCCTTTCCTCATCTAAAAGTGAAAAAAGTGCAGCTTTCTCTGAAGGCTTTTGGACATATGTTCAGTTGGCCTCTAGAGAGGCACCATCCTTTCCTTTGGGATAGGGAGGAATGAAAATTTTATGAACTGGAAATTGAACAAGTGAATGGAAAGCACAACCAGATGTTGGTTGGCTAGGGTAGAGGAGAATTGTCCAAATGTCAGGTTTCAAACCCATGTGTATTAATAGGTGAGAAATGAACATTAGATTAACTATCCTACCAAAATACGTTGGTGCTGTTTATTCTCTTAACTGCATGTGCATTTCAAACATCAGATTCCCTTATGTGAAGTCAGTTCTTGTTTTCAGTTAAACCTCCACAAAAGTCCTTTGAAAGAATCTCATGGCATTCTTTAAGAGTGAAGGTCCTAGAATAAAATTTTCCTATAGATTTGCTTGTAGATGTTTTCACTCTAGTCTTGATGAAATAACTGTTTTCCCCACTGAGTCAGACAAAATTAAGAAGCTCTTCAATAGACCTCCAGCTCTGATTTGCTCTAGTGATTCTAGGATCAAGAAGTGTTTGCTTCAGAGCTGTAAGCATACCCATTGCTTCCACTCAACAAATTAATAGGAAACTCTGACAATGGTAATAGGAGTATTTTCACACATAACCTACCCTCTGTGTTTAATTTTCAAGTCCTTTTTTTGTTACCAGAGAACAATAAGATAATTTACACGAAATAGCTGACATTCTATGTTTAATCTTTTCACAAGCTCTAAAACTTATACATTTTGGGCTCCTTGGGTGGATTCCTTTCTCTTTTTTTTTTTTTTGTGATTGAATAATCACTTTTTCCCATTGGGAAATCTGAGGCACCAAAAAATGTCATTAACAGATGACTGGCTTGTTGAATACATCACAGAAAATAGCCTTTCATTCTGATTTTGTGGACAAAATTTAAATGCTAAATTCAGACAGCTGTAAAAAGTAAAAACAGATTTGAAAAGAACTAATGCCATCAATCTCAGGATTTTTACCTTCACAGAAATTGGATTTATTGAAATGAAATGGTACATAAAAATGCTTTCTGATTTGGGAGAATCAACCTAGTTTCTGATACGTTTCTGTTTCCCTTGCTCCAAAAGTGTCATCAATCTCTCTGTTTAGATGCAGTGCAGCCAGGTGTTCAGAATCCTAAGGGGACAAAAAGAATTAGTTTCTTACTGAATAGGGAAAATTAAACAATAAAAAAGAGGTCGGTGCAAACAGGGCTTAAAATATGAAAAATGTAGACCCTTTGACCTGAACCCTTTCTTTTTTTCCTTCTGGCCTCCCAGGAATAATTCTGCTACAGGGCTGACTTCAAGGACGTGAATTGGTGACCTCATCCCAACATCAGAACCTCAGCTGTTACTCTAATTTTTGCATCATTCCAGGCAAGTTGACTTTATATGGAAATAAAATTGAACCTTGGGGTCTGATGGAAATTCACTGTGACATTCAAATCAAGAACACCTGCTGAAACCCACAGAGCCTTTTCCCCATGGGCCCTGATGGTAGCCTCCAGAAGGTACAGCCTCAGGTGGTCCCCCTTCTTTTGTGGCAAGAATAAACTTTGGGCCTTGGATTGCAATACCACCTGCGGAGAAAATGGTACTCGAGGGAAAGCGATCAGCCTCTTGTCCTTGTTTCTTCCTCCTGACCGCCAAGTTCTACTGGATCCTCACGATGATGCAAAGAACTCACAGCCAAGAGTATGCCCATTCCATACGAGTGGACGGGGACATCATTTTGGGAGGTCTCTTTCCTGTCCACGCAAAGGGAGAGAGAGGGGTGCCTTGTGGGGAGCTGAAGAAGGAAAAAGGGATCCACAGATTGGAGGCCATGCTTTATGCAATTGACCAGATTAATAAGGACCCTGATCTCCTCTCCAATATCACTCTGGGTGTCCGGATCCTCGACACCTGCTCCAGGGACACCTACGCTTTGGAGCAGTCACTAACGTTCGTGCAGGCTTTGATAGAGAAAGATGCTTCTGACGTGAAGTGTGCTAATGGAGATCCACCCATTTTCACCAAGCCCGACAAGATTTCTGGCGTCATAGGTGCTGCCGCGAGCTCCGTGTCCATCATGGTGGCTAACATTTTAAGACTTTTTAAGGTAGGTAAAGGCACTAGGCAATTCTGACCATTGTGGAAAGACAATAAATTGTCCTGACTCCAACTGCAGGTTTAAGAGGAAAGTGAATGTGGTGAAGATGCTCGTAGACCCTCTCAGGGCCACAGTTTCCTCAAAGAGAGGGGTTTGTGTCTAGGTTTCTACAAGTGTTGATTTAGTTCCATTTTTAAAAAGAATTAATTGGATTAATTGTGACTTTTTTTTTCTGAGCAAACAGAAAGGTGATAATTTCTGTGACATGTTGAGTCCTCAGTATCTTGGGATATGCTGTTTATTGAGGCTTATTTTAAAGCAAAGCAAGTGTTTTTCGAGGGTCTGATGAACTCTTAGCTCTTTTATCAGATCAAACATTTCTATGCTATTTGAGATTTAAGATAATTTACTTGGTGAAATTTCTTTAACGTGGGATGCTCTGTTATGACAAAAATTCCTGTGTGGAGAAATAGTATTTATTACCAATGGGTAGATGGGAGTGACACTCTGGGCTAGAAGATGGCCATAAAGTTGTCAGGTTTATTATAGCTACAATAGAGCAGAACCTCATTAATTCAGACTGCTCTGATGCAGACTTAGAATAATTATATGTAATTCTTATTGAATTAAAAGTTCAGATTTAGCAGGATAATTTGAGACTTTTTGGTTTAGGTTGGATGATCTATTACCTATAGATTACATTTTGAATAAAATTGGCAAAATAAAACAACACATGGAACAATATTTTGAAAGCATAAAGTCCCATAAACATAAAGTTATTGTAATTCATCTTTCATTAACTTTCTCATTTTATTTATTAACATCCGTTATGTAGTCCTTTGTAATAGACATAATTTTAAAAATTGAAAATACTTTTCACTCTGATTTTTTACTCAGTGGGACATGACTTTTCCAGCTTACTCTGAATTAATGAGTCTTCATTTAATATTGTGAGAAGCTGTTTCTGTGCATATTAGATTTAAAAATACTAAAAGAATATGGAGAAGTTGGACAGATGACAGATATAGTGACAAAAATGAACAAAGTGATGGAAAACTTACTTCGGAAAATAGAAGGGTTCGAATCAAAAGCTTTCTGCTTTGGAAGCTGTCTTGGGGGACCACCTAGTCTGGTTCATGTCTGTAACATCCCCCCAGCTTCTGTATGAATTCCCTAAGTTTGGAGGAGAGAATGGTAAGAGGACCCTTAATGACTATTTTCAGATGGATGAAATTTTCTCAAATGAGGATGCTGCTGAGTAGAAGCTCTCTGTGTCTAAGGAGTACTGAAGAGTCACACACAGGCGCCAGGGAATGCCTGAGATATTTGAGCCAGACGTTAGGAAGAGCCCCTTGGCAAGGAGGAGGACACAAGATTAAAATAGGCAGCCAAGGGTGCTGTAATTGTCCATCTCTGGAAACTTTCAAGGGAAACTGGAAAGTTGTTAGTAATTTCTCTTGGGCTAATTGACCCCTTGCCTGGAGGCAAGATGCAGAACCAGAAGCTCCAGGTTTACCCCAACATCCTGGGATCTTGGATTTCTCCCAGCATCCTGATTCTGAGCCGCATGGCATTTTCGGCTCTGGGGTGACGTCCAGCTCCAGCCAGTTTCCCAGTTCTCTTCTCCTCTCTGACTTGATCTCCCTCCCCCGATGCTCCAAAGCATCTCTTTTCTATTCTTAACTCATCAGCACCCACTTTTAGGGAAGGGGAAACTTTCGTGAGGATCATCTCCCTCCTGTTACTCTTCCCTTATACGCTAATTCTGGTTCCCATCAATCCCATCGTAATTCCAGTGAATCCTGTCTCTTTCCTGGAGTCTGGTGCCAAAAGTGGGCAAGGATTTGAGGAGTGGGGTGGAGGCGATAATTGCTCAGTTGAGGTTTTCAAAACTTGTTTACATTAATTTTGCTACAGAATCAGCTTATCTGTAAAATGGGGATGTTAACATTGTGTTAGGTTGTTGGATGATTTAATGAGATAATGCAGGTGAAGGATTCCAACAGGACCTGACCGTGTCCTTTGTCTGCTTGGGCTGCCAAAGGGGACATAGGGCCAACTGAAGGGTAGGCTTTGTTTTTATGCATTCTAGACCTGGCTTCTCTCTGCTTTGTTCTTCTCTCACTGACTGGCCAATTCTTGGGTAACTCTGGAGGGACCTTATTTGATCAGGTGGGAGAATTACAATACCATTGACTCTGGGCAGAGTCCAGTGCTGTAGGTCAATTCTTGAGACTGTGGTCTGCACATGAAGGGGCTGCCACCCTTTACCAAAGCACAGGGACTGGGTGACTTTTAGCCAGGAGGAGATGTTGGTTATGGTAGATGTCATAACTAAGACCAATATGCTGGCCCGGAGTGAGCATTTAATATATGGAAGCAGATATATTTATTAACCAAATAAGTGGGGCTTGAAAAATCTGTCTTTTACAAGTAAGTGAGGAGATGTAAGTGATCAGCCCATCTTCCAGCTGAACCTGGAACCACATGACTGTGAATTGATAATTACAACTTAATCGTTGTTGTGCTACTTTAATTTACTTTGACGATTCATATGAGACCTCCAGCCAGCACTCCACACTGATATTAATTATGAAATGGTGATGGTCACTCTTGGAATAGAAAATGTTTCACTTTATGTGTGAATATATATTCTGTTTAAACACATATGCTAGGACTGACATGAAATATTAGAATAGTTATCAAAGGAATGATTAGCAAATTAATGCTTTGGGGATTGGCTTACAGTTCCATTTTGAAAGATAATAATTTGATTAAACAAATGCTACGACCCGAATAAAATTAAACATTTAGGACAGTTTTATGGCGCTTGGGCCCCTCCAGGACAGCATATGACCCATAGTATCGAAAAAGATGCCTGGATATCAGTATAGTGCCACTTATTCCTGGATTAATGGAGTCACAGAAGGTCGAGCATCTTGGTTTGGAAAAACACATACAATTAAACTTGACCAAGGTCTTGATTAATGAATTTACTTATTGTCCTTTTCAACAATAAGCATTAATTGGGGTTTTTAGAATGTAGCTGGAATCTGTTTAAAATTGTATAGAAAATATTTGGGCTGAAATCAGAAGTAATCTCCAAAGGTCCCAGTTCTCTTTTTCTGGACAACCCTGGTAAAGCCATGTGTTATCTGCCTGGGTTACATTGTGAAGGAGACAAAGTCTTCCAGGCATGCCCATCTTCCTCTTCCTTCAGTCTGGCCCTCCTGCGGCACCCTCTCCTGGCCTCGTCTCCCTCTCCATTCTCCTAATCGAAGCCTCGTTTCAGGAAAGGAGCTATGCATGTGTTATCAGTCATCTGCATATAACATGTCTGTGTTTAAGTCAGAGGAGGATTCTATTTTCCGTGGGATCGCTAACTGTGGTTCAATGAAATGATTTGTCTTTGTCAAGGGGATTCAGGCATTGGGGGGAGGTTCATTTAGCCCCCCAGATCCTGCACCTTGTCAGGGTGGGGGGCAACTCCCCTGCTGTGGAGTATAGCTGGTCCTGCTCGTCTCTAGAGGGAAGGAATGTTGCCCTATCTTTGTTTCTCTTCCTATCAAAGCTCAGGGGCAAATGGTAAAATCAGCCCTTTAACTTCAGTGGAGAGTTGGGCAGGGGGTGGAGCCAGGCTTCATTGGGGGATGGGTGTGGGGCGGAAGCTGGCCTGTGGCCTTGCCCCTTGGGGCACTGAATGCCATACTAAACCAGTGATTGTCAACCCTGAGTGTGGGCGGGGCTCACACCCTCTCTCCTCATGCCCTGGGGTGGGGGGGTGTAGGCTATCAAAACTACCTCAGAGGCTTTTCATGTGAGGACACAGTGAGTGAGTGTGTGCCTCCCAACCCCCTCCCTAGAACCATTTTTACTGATTGAAGTGTCTCATATTTCTCAGGTGTGTTGGGAGTGAAAACAAGTTTGAGAGTCACGGAACAAGACTTCAATGATCTGAACTTTTTTTTTTTTTAACATCTTTATTGGAGTATAATTGCTTTACAATGGTGTGTTAGTTTCTGCTTTATAACAAAGTGAATGAGTTATACATATACATATGTCCCCATATCTCTTCCCTCTTGCATCTCCCTCCCTCCCACCCTCCCTATCCCACCCCTCTAGATGGACACAAAGCACTGAGCTGATCTCCCTGTGCTATGCGGCTGCTTCCCACTAGCTATCTAGTTTACGTTTGGTAGTGTATATATGTCCATGCCACTCTCTCACTTTGTCCCAGCTTACCCTTCCCTCTCCCCGTATCCTCAAGTCCATTCTCTAGTAGGTCTGTGTCTTTATTCCTGTCTTGCCCCTAGGTTCTTCTGACCTTTTTTTTTTTTTTCTTTTTTTAGATTCCATATATATGTGTTAGCATATGGTATTTGTTTTTCTTTTTCTGACTTACTTCACTCTGTATGACAATCTCTAGGTCCATCCACCTCACTACAAATAACTCAGTTTCGTCCCTTTTTATGGCTGAGTAATATTCCATTGTATATATGTGCCACATCTTCTTTATCCATTCGATCTGAACTTTTTAGAAGCACTACACACAGCCTTGACACACACACACACGTACACACACACGTGTCATATATGGGTTAACATGGCGGCAGAGTGGTCACCTAGGTGACTGTTTAATCCCTATACCAAGTTAATGGTTTTAGATAATAGTAGGATCGATTAGGATAATGTGACCCATAACTGCAGAGTAGCAAACCCAGAAAACCCAGAACTGCTCCAACCTACAGGAAGGTTAATATGCCCTTTCAGGGGCTCCTGTGTTGCAGAGAGACCAAAGAAAAGAGGGGTCCAGCTCTCAGATGGAGTCTGCTTAGTTTGAAAAGAATTAAAAAAGAATGAGAGGGCCTTTTGGAAATGTTGACTGGGAAGCCCATAATTTAAATTTGTTTTATAAAGCAGTTGCGAGGAATTTGCATATGTTTTATAAAGAGCTCGGATTTTTTCCCCTTTCTAGAACATTTCCACCCCTCTCTTTTAAATTAGAGCAAATCTGTTCCTCAAAACACTAATCATATGTCTTACTTTGAGCAAAGATTGAACATTCTAAGTTAAAAATAGCACATTGATACTAGGAGGTAACACATATTGATGTCCACATAGATGCATTGGGGTTAGAAAAGGACAGTGTCAGATATAATTTCTCTTTCTCATGCTTTTCTGGTGAACTTTACCTAGAGAGTTAATTTTCAACTCTTGAAGGATGGGAGTTAGATAGTCTGTAGTGTGTACTTCCCAAAGCAATCAAATAGAAATCCACGTGTGGATTATTCTATAAGTATCTAGAATTACTTCTAGATAATTTCTCACCATGCGGAAGTGTCCTGGTTATAAGTGGCTAAAATTGACCTTCATGTTAAGTAAATGAAGTACAGTGAAGTATCCCATTACCCTGGATGTGCTCGCCTACCCTGCTATGTTTACAAAGATATATTTTCTCCCAAGAGACTCTACTAGTTGCAGTAACCACTCCCATAAAGCCAAGCATTTTGCGAGTTATTTATTGCATACAATGGGCTTTCTTAACTGTAAACTCTGAACAGGTATATCTGCCGTATTCAGGCTCATCTAGTTAGATGGGCAGAAAAATGAGCCCAATCAATAAACTCAGCAGGAGGTAACATTTCTTGTTTAATCTTATTTGATGGCAAACAGATAATGGAAAATTGAAAGACAGATTCCTTTAGTCAATCCTTTGCTCCTGCAGCAAGCTCTAATTTAGTTCTGTAAAGAGCCTATTCACCTCGGATGAGAGATGCTGGATGTTCTCTCTTAGTGGCCTTAAGTTGGGGTGGAGGGGGAATGGGCACTGCCCACGGTCACTGACACAACTCGAAGCCATAGAGACACAGAAATATGCAGACGTGGTCATGCCACTCCTCTTTTTTTTTTTTTTTAAAGGATGTACTTTTTTTAAAAAAGTAATTTATTTATTTATTTATTTTTGGCTGCGTTGGGTCTTCATTGCTGCGCGCGGGCTTTCTGCAGTTGCAGTGAGCGGGGGCTACTCTTCGTTGCTGTGCACAGGCTTCTCATTGCAGTGGCCTCTCTTGTTGTGGAGCACGGGCTCTAGGTGCGCAGGCTCAGTAGTTATGGTGCACGGGTTAAGTTGCTCCGCGGCATGTGGGGTCTTCCCGGACCAGGGATCGAACCCGTGTCCCTCCATTGGCAGGCGGATTCTTAACCACTGCGCCACCAGGGAAGTCCCCACTCCTCTTAAAGTTGTAGTGGCTGCTATTTCTCCCAAGATGAAGGTCTACCTCCACTTCGGGAAGTCTTTTCTTACTTTTCTCTACTACATTAAGTTTCTTTGTTACATGTAACAAAGATCCACGAGGGCAGGATGATATCCATGATAACCATGAGGGCATATATATCTTGTTTGTTGCTGTTATTTCCAGCACCTAGTATGGACCTATCTGGGAACCCAATAAACGTTTGCTGAATAAATGAATGAATGAACCATATCTCTCTACCCCTTCCACCTCCTCCACCTCCCTCACCCCAATCCCAGACATTGGAAATAGTAGGTGTTGGGAAGATAGAACAGAAATGGGATTTTGTATATTTTACTTTTGTACTCATTGAAAAAAGGAACAGAAGGAAGGAGAAGGGGAGAAAGGAGAGGTGGTATATTCTGGGAATTCCTATATTTTCATGTGCTGCCTCATTTTCCTACCAATTCACATTTTCTCTAAACAGATTTTTAAAATTAAAAATTAAATAAGTAAAAGACACGAGCACATTCTCATTTTGAAAAGTCTAAGCAATGAATAAGTAAATAGTGTAAAATGGAAAGAGACCACATCCAAACACATATCTATTAGTGAAGTCACATACACACACAGAATTTTATTAATAGATATGTCTTATGGCTTTCTTTTTCATATAACAACATGCCTGGGAGAGATTTCCATGTTGGCTAATATAGATTCACCTCAGTAATTATCAACCCTGGTTGTCTGTTACCATCACCTGGATAGGTTTTAAAAAAGCCCAAACCCTACTCAAGACCAATGAAACTGGGTTGGAGCCCTGGCATTGGTATATTTTAAATGATCATTAGATGATTCTGTTATTTGTCCAGGGCTGAGAACTATAAAACTTTAGCTGCTTGGTTTTTAATTATATGAATAGAGCATCATTTATTTAATAAATCCCTTACTGATAGGTTACTTGACTTTGATTTCTTAAGGTCATTTATCATTTGAAAAAAAAGTGAAAACAATGCTAGAGGCATTCCAAGCACTATTAGCTCTAGAGTGAATTTTGGTCTCATAGAGCCCCTTCTTGGACCAACAAAAGGGCTGAATTAATGAATTACCAAAAACACCTTGCTATAAGGCAGACTCACATGATACAGGCCCACCTCACAGGCGGTGGCTCTTTATGACCAGTAACTCTTTATGCAGTAACTCAGAACCAGTGTAGTGGTCATGTGCTCAGACCATTAAAGGAGCATCGTGACTTGTTGGGTGGAGCAGATTTTAAACTTGGTGAATTTAAATTAAATATTTCTTACTTTCCCTTTTCCTAGCCTTGAAAGGTCTGACATCCTACAGTGAATACTGAAGACCTCTTAAGACATTACGTAGTGATTAATGCCTATCTTTTGAGTGTTTTAAATAATAAGGTTGTTTTAACTAGCGGCTGTGAGTAAGGAGAGGGAAGAGGGGAGAGGCAATAAAGGGGTAGGGGAAAAAAGGGTTATTATGGGATTATATGAAATCATGTGTGTGAAACTTTTGAAAGTCGTAAAGCACTATAGAATTTAAACAATCTTTGATCCAATTAAAATAAATAAATAAATAATAACGAGGTTGTTTTGAAAGTAGTGAGGAGTCTTTCCAAGAGAATGGCTTGTGACAGTGCTATACATTTTTTGCTTAGGTTGTCCGAAAACCTTTTGAGAGCAAGTCAGGGTGTATGTAGATAAATAAACAAATAAATTCACATAAGAAAAGTTCTGTGCTCTTCTTTCTATTCATTCACCCTGAAGATTGCAGTGATTAGTTTTTTAAAAAAATTTAAAGTCTTGATTTTTTTTAAAGAGAAGTTTTAGTTTACAGCAAAATTGAAGATGGCAGTGGTTTTATTTGGTTTCAGGACTGGTTTCTTCCCAGACTCTTCAGAAGATAGCTTTTTACAACCAACGGTTGTATTTTCTGGGGGAAGACTTAGCACCGAGGGCTGCCCCTGGCTCCTGCCCAGTAGCTCTCAAACCCTAGCATGCATCCAAGTCACCCAGAGGCTTTGTGAAGCATGGAAGCTGAGTCCCCACCCCACCCCCACCGGCAGAGCTTCTGAGTCAGTAAGTCTGGGTTGGGGTCTGAGACCTGGCATTGCTAACGGTAACCAGGTGATGCTGACGCTGCCCTTTCGCAGACCACACTTTGAGAAACTCCGCTCCGTGCAAATCGCCTGCTGGCTGACTTAGCAAGTCAAAGTACACAAGACAAAAATGAGGTTGAACAATGTTCTGTCTGGCAGCGGCCTCTTTTCTTTTGATTCATGCCTGGTTGAATTTCTGTTCTTATTGGTCATAATCACAGCAGCTGCTGTATGGATCTATTTTTAATTGTGTGCTCTCTTGGAAGTTGTGTTCCTTATTAAATAATGCGTGGCTCAGGAGTAATGATCAGCAGAATGGTCACTTGAACATGGTTCCTAAAGCAGGGTCACTCAGATGCTCACTTTTCCTCATTTTTATTACCTGTGACAGTGGAGCAGAGCGATTTAAGAAACCTGGACTGTAAGATACACATCGACAGGGAATTGAGAACAGTAAGTGACGAAAGAGGCTGCGATTTGTCTCAGCCACCAGCAATTTGTCTTCAGAAACCATGACAGCTACCTCCTGATTTCCATTATGCAATGAGATTGCAAATAACATTCCACAGCAGTCTTAATCAATAGAGGGTCACAAGAGGCCCTTCTTTACCCACAGTGGGGAAAAAGGGCCTATTTACCCATTTAATTGATATAACACACTCTCTGGCAAAAGACAGAGACATCTCTTTCAGCTGTAATAAGGAACTTTCCCTATCTCTAAGCACTGTTAATAACATAAAAATATACATGTAATCTTTATGTATTTTAAATACATAATGAGCACCAGGCTGGTGGGGTGGGAAGGGGTTCAGGTATAGCATTGTCCAAAGCCACCTTTATCTGTTTCCAGAATGAGGCCAATCTCTGCCGCTTTATTTCATTTGGCCCAGCAAGCTGATAGGCATGTGTTTTCAATGTTGGCCATTTGTCTCCTTCCAAGACTCTCCCAGTCTCCCTCTGTACTTGGGGAGGCTGGGTTCCTTGGTACAATATAGCCCCAGATCTACTGGTTAGGCCCACCTTCGAAGTCACGAAGTGCCACCCTGGGCTCCCTTGGGATGTGAGGATGGTGATGTATTCTTGCTGCAGCTCACCCTTGCTTCCCTTTACCTGAATCGAGAGTGAATTCTAACTTTTATTAGTGTTTGTGCTATTTCTTACATTTTTAAATTTAAGTATTTAACACTGTGACAATTCTATGTAGTAGAGTTCTCAAAGTGATTTATCATCTCAGCTCTGAGAATGTTTGCATTTATATTGTTTAGAGAACAAATGGCATATCATTCCTATGCAGATTTGTTGTAGAGATATTTGTGTCCTATAGATATTTATCCTCAGGAGCTGTCTTTTCAAATTATAGATTATTGTAATATACTTATCTAGTGGTGCTTGTTACTCTTTTGAGTGAAACATATTAATGTGAATTATATGAAATAGGTCAGGCTTTGCAGTCAGACTTCCTGGGTTCAAATTCTGATGTAACACTTATTAGCTATATTACCTTAAGTACACTAGTTAATCTCTCTAAATCTTAGCTTTCTTTTGTGTGTGTGTGTGTTTTTAAATTAAACAATTTTTATTGGAGTATAGTTGATTTACAATTAGTTTAGTCAGTTTCAGGAGTACAGCAAAGTGATCTAAACATTAGCTTTCTTACATCTGAAGAGTAGATAATGAATAGTACCTCCTTCATAAGGTTTTAAATGAAGATAAGATAAAGTGCATGAAGTCTTAAGTAGGTTCCCTGATACATAGTTCTGATGATGATAGTGAGGAGGGAGATGTTGATGTCCACCGTTAGTAGGATATTCATCTTGAGTTAGACCTCTACTTCAATACTCAAGCATCCATACTGACTTGCCTTATTTTGTGAACAATGGCAGGTTAGCATTAAAGATGCTGTCACTGACCAAGAAACAATGCAACCAATAGGTCCAAATAGGCTCTGGCATGGAGCTCAGCTGTCTCGTTTGCCTGAAGGCCAAACATGAGACTGGGACCTCACCAACCTCATGCTCCAACCAGTTGAGCTAAGGAAGCAGTGGGCTGCTGTTCTTTCCAAATCCATGTCTTAGGTGGTAAGAGTCAGTTTTGTTTAATGAACAAACAGCCAAGGGAAAGATTCGATGACCCAAAGACAAGCTGTGCTAAATTTTAAGGTTATATCAGCACCCAAACAAAAGTGCCACTAGGGTTCAGTTGTTAAAAAAAAAGAAAACAACAACAAATTCTGGCTCCTTTGGACTCTTTCCCAGTACCCCTGGTTTGATGGTATAAGAGGTGGAGCCGTGGTTGAGGATGAGCGGCTGACTAACCTCAAGGCTGCAGGCGGTCTTTAAGTCTGTCTTTTGGGTTGGAATTCCCTTTCTTTTTTTTTTTTTTCACACACACGCTGTATTTTATTTTTACAAGAGATAAATAAACTGACAGCAAGCATTGTAAATGGATGACCACAACAAAAGCAACAATGACTGCAATTACCAAACATGAAACACACTCGTACTATGTCATAATATTGACATTCAGTCCAGTAATCCTCCACTGTAACAGCTCCTTTACTTTGCAGTGAAAATTGATTTGTATATTTTTTGCCTCTGAGTCCTTGTGGGATTTTTTTTTTTTTATTCAAACAGAAAGTCACAAAAATTATAATCATCCTCATCAGTTCACTCAGTCCCATGTAATTAATTTTTTTTTTTCATCTTGATCTTTTGTTAGTGGAATTCCCTTTCTTTGCCATGTTTGGTACAATGATCCAACATAGATGGAAACATAGGCCCACTCTGGGCAAAGAACACTATCCTTTTATTGAGGGAATACTTTTATGAACTACATAATACTTATACCTATCACCTTCTGATACAAATGTCAGAAATGGAAGCACTAAAAAGATTCAGAAGTACTTTCTCTAGAAGTCACATTCATTTTTGGACAACCAGAAAAATAGTGGGACTAAATATATAAAACTTTGACTAACACTAGTACCTCTCATGTTCCACCTGTTGAAAATATGAATAATTCAGTCAAACATATCAATTATGGTCTGGTACATTTTCATTTTAATCAAACATGGATAGTTTACTGAAATGTGAAAAGACTCCTCAGGGAAAGGGAAGTGGTATTTTTTTTTTTTTTATTCAAACAGAAAGTCACAAAAATTATAATCATCCTCATCAGTTCACTCAGTCCCATGTAATTAATTTTTTTTCATCTTGATCTTCTGTGAGCACTTTTATGTGTTCATCAGTTTTCCATTAGAGTTCTGAAAATGCTTATTCATTCAGTTCAGCAGTACAGTCAGTTACCAGAAACCTGTACTTGTCAGAGTCTTTTCCATGAATACCTTGAAGATGAAACCCTTTTATGGGAACATATTTGCAAAAGCATCAGAGTACACCCAGAACTGTCTGTAAATGACAAAAGACTTAAAAATGACCACGGAGAAGTGGTATTTTTGCAATGCAGAATTCTGCCGTCTTTGCAGGAAGGACAGAATCCTATCAGAGTGTTACTTGCTGAATAGTTCTTGGTATTGTTCTTTAAACTCAGTAAGTGTGAAAGCTCTTTTTTTCCCACCAAGACAAGCAGAATACGGTGAAGAAATACCAATATATAACCCACTTATTCTCGTTCTTTAACTTAACAGGTGAAGTAGGTAATAGCCAATCCCCAGCAGGTGTTTGGGTTTATTCAGCATCCTGGAAGTATATGGTGTTTGACCCTCCTAGGGATAATTAAGAAAGAAATAGAAGATTCAAAGCTTTTACATTGCTTAGAATCTCGTTGGGGAGAAATCACTAACGCGTATACAGTAACAACGAACAGTATAAAACAATGTGATAAAGCTGTGACACGGTGCCAGGGTTTAGAAGAGAGGCCGACTTCACCTGAGGAAGCTGCAGCTATGAGTCGGGCTACCGGTGGTAATGTGGGATTGGCCTGGGCCTAGAGGGATGGGTAGGAGTGTATAAACCAGAGGCCAGGCGAGGAGGAGGGCTCTTCCAGGTGTGGGGAATCTCAGAACCTTTGACCTGATGCCTTCAGCTCCGTGAAGATGGAAGTAAGTGGAAACCTTATTTCTTCTGCTTAGCATCTCTCTGCTATGGCAAAACTTCAAAGGGCCCCTTTAAGAGTCTTCTAGGAGGACTGAAAATGGGGAGGGTTGGAGGGTTATGTCCCCAGCTCCCACTGAATGCGAAAGTCGGGACCTCAGTTAAAATCCAAGCAAGTGGGTACTGAGCATCCAGAGGGCAGAAATCTAAGCCCTCTAGTTCAGGGTAGGAGTAGATACAGGAGGTGAATTGCTGTGCGATTCAAGCAAGGAGCTAGTGGACCCCGGAGAATTCCTACCCCCCAGCCCCCATTTTTGCCCTTTGGAAATCCACATAGCTTAAGATCAGAAAAAGTTTTTTTCATCCGCCACATGCCTATCTTGACTGTTTATACTATTCTCATTAAGCATAGATACACAATTAATTGCTGAGAGAGAAATTAAATGCATTATCAGTGAATCGATTTTATTTGCCTCAATCCAATAAGGAAAGCCACTATTCTCAAGAGGGTCACAGCTTCTCCTTGCTGTCTTCTTGACCCTTGAGTAAACTGGGAGTAATCATATCTGCACTTTCTCCGTTTCACAAAGTGGTCATAGATCTCAGTAAGGTAAAAAAATTTGGAGAATTTACAATATTCTAAGTGTAAAGCATTTTGAGTGACTTGGAAATAGGTTCTGTATTGAAAATGGCATAACTGCTTATTTTTCTTCTTCATGCTGCGGTACTTTAACTTGTAATTTCTACTCTCGTTACCCCACTGATTTAAATGGGAGCTCGATGGGAGATGTTTTCTTGTCTTTGAAACCACTGGGATGGAATTTTAAATCCTTGGATATTTTTTCCCCCTCTGCCTGAGGAGAAAAGATACTGGAAATTCCATTTTTTAGTTTGGATTACTTCGTTTCATTTATATGCATACAGCTAAAGTACCTAGTGAGTTCTGCGTGTGTGTAACTTAATATTTACAGGTAACACCTTGCTGAAAGTAAAATAGATTAAGTGGAGAATATTTTTCCCCCAGTTTCCTTCTCTAACAAAAATAAGATAACCCAGCACCACTCCTTAACTGAATGCCCCATCTGTCACCTCCATGCTGATCTGAGCCAACACGGTCCTGAGACCAGTGCCGGGCCGAGGGTCTGCATGTGAAGCAGGGTGAGTTTAAGCACATGCTGGGAGAATCAGGGTTTTAAGCTTCAAACTTGTATTTACCCTTAAGTGTTTCTCTGAAATATGAGGAACTAAAATAAAAACCTGTCTTTTTGGACTGTAATTACAGTTAAATTTCAGCCTCTCCTGATCAGTGTTAGGCATAGAATGTGATAAGAAGAAATTTAGTTGTTAAATCAGTGATCTGAAATACTATAGTAGTCCAAGGTTGATGAATAAATATTATTTTAACATCTTATTTAAAACATTTCATGGTGTTTAATAGCATCAATATTTCATTCTAGTAAAGTGGTACAAGTTTAGGATTTGAAGTGAAAGAAATGTAAAACCTGTAAATAATGCTGATCACATCTACATGATGAGAATTACCCTTAAAAAGCTATGCCCAGTTAGAAAATTGATCTTATGAAGGAAAAGGACACAGTTTTGCATTGTACTTTGTTTTATATAACTCAGTTAAATTCAGTAGAAGACTTAACACCATTTTAAGATAGCGTATCCACTAATAAACATTTAAAAAATGTTTTAGGAAGCTTGGCACAGAATAATTTATTTATTATTTTACAGTTGTTTTCCCTAGTTCCCCTAATACTTGGCCTTGTGGAACCTCAGGGATGGAAGGCATTTTTGAGATCTTCTATTAAAGCCTTTCATCCAAGGCAGAATTTCATCTATTAAGCTCCTTAATACTTAGTGATTCAGTGCTGCCTTTTGTACCACTTAATTGTGTTAAACATACATCTCCACTCAACCTCCCTCTAGAGTATAATGCTCTTGAGGGCAGGAAACATGTCTTACTCATCTTTATGTCTCTGAGAGTACCTGGCATGGTCCTTGGCACAGAGAGGTACGAAAAGAATGCATCCTGACTTGATGCATTTAAAGACTTGATGCTAATAATCTCACAAACTGGCCCACTCCATTTTGTAATGGCATTCTTTTCTTTTTCTCTATTCTGACCTGAAATCTTCTTCCCCCTTGAGCAGTTTTAGGAATGGCTTTAATTCCATAAGGGATGCGGAAGCCCACCCAGTCATTTGGACAGTGAGGCAATCCTGATGCTCAAGGTAGGAACAGAGGTCATGGTCAATCACTTCTACCCATTGGCCCTACTCCTGTCTTCTGATGCATCTCTTTTTTTATGGGACAATTCTTCAGATGTGTGAAGGTCCTGGTTGTCGTGAGTCTTGAGTTCTCCAGGCTAAAAGGTTCTACTGTTTTATCTGCTCCTGACAGTAACAGCATAAGAGCTAACATTTATTGAGAGCTTCTTATATGCCAGGCACTGTGCTAAACACTTAGCATGCCTAATCTTATTTGATCCCCAGTACAATTCCATCAGATGAGTATGGTTTTCAGATGAGGAAATGAGGCTTACCTAAGCTTCCTTAGATAACTTAGAAAGTAAGTGGCCAAGCCATAGTCAAACCTTGGTCTGACAGATGCAAAAGCTCATGCTTTCAACCACTGCTTCGCACAGTCTTTCATACAGTATGATTTCAAATCCTTTCTGTAATGGTTTCCTTCCCCTGAATATACTCCTGCTGTTAGTTTAACCCTACTCTAAGTGAAATTCGTTTTTCCTTGCCATTCTAAAAGATTGCCTTTGAGCAGGGAAGTTAACATAGAGGACTTCAACTCTCTAAGCCTCATACTCTCAGAGTGGAAGTGGCCAGAATGGCAGGTGGCCTGACCCAGCACATCCTCAGTGGGCAGTGGCCTGGATGCAAGAATGGAGTCTGACCGCCATGACCCCGTGTGCCTTTCCTGCTCCTGGGAAATGTTAGGAAACGTGTTCTCCTTCAGCACTGTGGATGGGAGCTTCCTACTGCACCAGCTGTTTTTCGAGGAGGAGGCTGGATGGGAAGAATTTGTATTATTACAGATGGCCAGAGCAGTTTATGTATCAGGAAGTTTTCCATGGAAGGACTAACACACCCAAAATTATTCTTTGAAGTTAATGGCAGGACGTGGTGAAACTACTTGGACCTCAGGAAAACACAGAGACACTAAAACAAATACATGTGGTTTGTACCTACTCCTTTCCCAAACTAAAATATGACCCATGACAGTGTTTCCTCAACACACGGGATCAGTTTCTAGATCAAATGGAGAGATGATACAATGAACATATTTGTGTTAAGGTTCCTTTATTTAGTCCTCATTTCCACTGAGTCTAGTCTAAATGGTCGGGTGGAGATGTTGGGACCAAACTTTGTATGATATTATCAATGTCAGAAAAGCAGACGATTCATTTTCACATACGTGGGGAGAGACCAGAGTTCTAATCCTATTTCGTGTACCTTGGCAGAGGAAGAGAGTTGGGTTTTTAAAGCCACTTTTGGGGGGTAGACTTGGTGAGCAGCCCCACGTGTCCACCAGTTGTCCAGCTGCAGAGCCTCCCAGCTGCTGTGTGTTTGCTGTCATCCTACCACCCTCATTTTTCCTCTGTTAACCTGCCTTGTCATTTCACCCCAAGGCTTTTTAAACCCAAGCTAGAATGGATTTAGCCCTACATACCTTTGCTTTGAAAACACTTGATCTTTTTAGAGTTCCTGTAGGTTTTCCTATGAGATAAAAATAGCTCTTTGTACCTTTTGTTTCCATGGTAATGGATTCCAGGACTACTTTAGAAAACCGCTAGCTTCATGTGCCAGTGGGAAGTTGGAGCATGATGGTCTAATACAGTAAACACCAGACCACCTGTATGAGGAGCGCAAGCCAGAGAGAAATACCGTAGAACCACGGTCAAGAGATGACGTGACCATATATATTTTTACTGCAATCAGCGGAATTTGGAAAGTGACTCCCGCATTGCAGGCAAATGGCTTGGGAGCGTTAGCATGAAATTTAGTGTTCACTAATCAGCTCAAGGCGGAAAGAGCCAAATTAACTTGAGGCATTGATTTCAAATTTAACAGTATTTAAAAAGCCGTGAAACCCTGTTTCTGAATTTTCAGCAACCTTCCCGAATTTTCCAAGTTACCAGGCCTGCTCTTGGGAAGTCAAAGGAGGATGTAGGTGCAGGAGAGCCTTCCTTGAGCTGTTTGCCTTTTGGTGAAAGGAAGATTGTATCCAGAAACTCAAGGGAATCTACCTGGTATTGTCTGCAAATACATCTTTTAGGAAACTGGGATACAGACCAGAACTCAATAGAAAAATCTATTAGAGTTTGCTAAAGACGGGGCAAACATAAAGAGCAGAAATTTTTTTGGGAAAAATAGAGCTACTTTTATAAAAAGCCTTAGGTTTCTGAGTTTTTGGAAGGAGAAGGAATAATTAGATTTTTTGGGGTCAACTTCGACTCTGCCCCTACAACCCGGCTCCTAAGGGAGAAGAGCAAGAGGAAAGAGAAAAGACAGAAGGAAGGAAAGAGGAGGGGAGAGGAGAAAGGAAGACTGGAGGTGGGTGCCAAGCTGATTGTGCTTATTTGGAAGGAGAGAATGAATCAGAGCCCCTTTTTTTCCTAATGTGGATTTTAATATTTAAAATTACCGGTGCCATCATTGAGGATATTAAGATACTTTTATGTTGAACTGATTAAAATTACATTTGGAATAATGAATGACATGAAATGTACAAATATCATCCCCAGGATATTTGTACATTTTTCTTTTTTTAAAGCTTAAAAATCATAAACAACTGTAATGGAAGGTTTTCAGAAGCATTCTTCTAAGAGACACAGGGCTGGCAGGTCCTATGAAATGGTTTACTGTAACACTGGGGGCTCCCCACCTGCCTGGAAGGATTCAGGAGTCCTACCTCTAATACAATTAAAGGGAGGTTGAACTACACTGGAACTCAGGATTCATTTTCTTTTTAGTATTTCTAAGACTGCAGATGCCTGTGAAAATAGGTCTTTATATCTGGTAGGGAGAGTTTACCAAGGCTGCCTGATTCTGGACTCAGCTCATTTCTTTAAGCATTTGGGGCGTGGCTCCGCATAATCACACACTGGTTTCTTTCCTCTGTCCAAGCTGCATCCAACCTTCATCAAAGCCACCTGAATTAATTTTTTCCAGCAGTATAGGTTGCAGAGTGGGGCTTTTGGCTTTTGTAATTGGCATGTAAATATACCATACTCCCCCTGGAGGGGACCTCCACTGTGCTGAAGGTTAGCGGAGACCCAACGCGGGGCAAGGAGCCCCTTTGGGTGTGCTGGCAGGTCAGCCTGATGGCTTTGACAAGGACCTTCCATGACTGTCAGTACGAACATCCCCAACCCACTGTAATTCCTGAGGCAAAGCTCTGTGGAATTGCCCGGAGGGTGCCTCCCCTTGGCCCTGCCCCAAAGGTGCACCCCTGAGCAGCAGGGAGACTGCTCTCCCCCATGAAAAGGGTCTAGTTAGCTCGGGAGTAACCCTGACATAGGAGGTGGAGATGCCTCCACCCACCCCCACTGCCTCCTCCTCAGTCTCTCCTTTGCCCTCTTCCTGCTTCCCTGTGGGCTGCTTGAACATTTTATAGAATTCCATTTTGATTTATCGGTTGTGTGGTTTTTAAAAAAAATTAATTAATTAATTTTTATTTTTGGCTGCGTTGGGTCTTCGTTGCTGTGCGCGGGCTTTCTCTAGTTGCGGCGAGTGGGGGCTACTCTTTGTTGTGGTGCGTGGGCTTCTCATTGAAGTGACTTCTCTTGTTGTGGAGCACAGGCTCTGGGCTCACAGGCTTCAGTAGTTGTGGCACACAGGCTCAGTAGCTGTGGCTCACAGACTCTAGAGCGTAGGCTCAGTAGTTATGGCCCACGGGCTTGGTTGCTCCACGGCATGTGGGATCTTCCTGGAGCAGGGCTCGAACCCGTGTCCCCTGCATTGGCAGGCAGATTCTTAACCACTGTGCCACCAGGGAAGTCCTATCTGTTGTGTTTTAGAGTTTATCTCTTTATGTAGCTTTTTTTATTGGTTGTTCTGTATTGGTATGTTCTGTACATTTATATACAGATGATTTATCACAGTCTCCTAGTGCTGACATTTTACCAGTTCCACTGAAATGTAGAAACTTACCTCCCTTTCCCCTCCTCCTTTTATAATTGTTTTAAATATTTCCTCTGCATACCTTGAAAACCACAATAGACAGTGCTATGATTTTTGCTTTAATCATAAACTAAATTTAGAAAACAAAAGAGCAGTCAAGTCTGTTGCATTTTACTCATGTTTTTGCTCTGTCTGTTCTTTCTTCCTTCCCAGTGTCCCAAGACTCCTTCTTTTATCTTTTCCTTTCTGTTTAGAGAGCTTCCTTTAGCCATTCTTTCAGGGTAGGTCTGCTGGCAACAGATTGTCTTAGTTTTCCTTATTCTGATAGTGTCATCTCTGAAGAATATTTTCTCTGGATATAGAGTCCTGGTTTGACAGTTTCATCTTTTAGCACTTGAAAAATGTTGGGCCACTTCCTCCTGGCCTCCTTGATTTCTTGTTTCAAGTCCTGTATTATTCAAATTGTTTTTCCCTTATAGTTAATGCATCATTTCTCTCTGGCTACTTTTTTTTGTCTTTGTTTTTAGTTTTCAGAAGTGTGACCATGATGTGTCTTGATATGAATTTCTTTGGTTTGCCCTGTTTGGTGTTCACTGAAATTCTTGAATTTGTCTTTTGCCAAGTTTGGGAAGTTTTCAGCTGTTATTTCTTCAAATACTTTTTTGGGCCCACCCTCTTTTCCCTCTCCTGGGAGCCAGATGACCTATATTTCAGATCTTTCATTATAATCCCACAGGTCTCTGAGGCTCTGCTCATTTTTTTCAGTCTACTTTCTGTTTTTTAGATTGGGTAATTTCTATTTTTCTATGCTCAAATTTATGGATTCTTTCCTCTATCTGCTCCATTTTGCTGTTGAGCCCATCTAGTGAGGGCTTTTTTTTTTTTTTTTTTTTAGTTTCAGTTATGGTATATTTTAGTTCCAAAATTTCCATTTGGTTCTTCTTTCTATCTTCACTTTGCTGAGAATTTCTACTTCTTTGTCAAATCATTCCAATTTTTCATTTGTTTCAAGAAAGTAATTGCTCATTGAAGCTACAGCCCTCTGGCTGCGAGAAGGAGGGGTACTTGGACATTGCTCCCTACGTGAGCTTCACCGACACTACTGGGGATGGTTACCGCTGAGTGTGGGTGGTAAAGTCCTGAATCTCCACTAGGTTCCTCTGACAGCTCCTCAGCTGAGATTGCACCTGGAGGAGATGAAAGTCCAGTCTCCTCACTCAGGCGTCTCTGACATCATCCTGGAGGGGGTGTTGGGACACCTCGGTAGAGTCTATGCTCCTTTCTAGGCCTTTGCTGGTGGGGTGGCGGTGGGACTGCAGGTTTTTCCTGTAGTATTTAGCTGGAGTAGAGTGATTATTATCTAAAAGTTTTCTATCTGAAAGGGACTAGGCTGCCCCTTTCTTGGCTCTTGGGTTAGAGACAGGAGTTCTTTATTTTTGTCTATGCCTGTTGGCATTTCCAGGTTGCTGGCTTCTCCAGTATCTAGTCTGGAATATATGAAGAAAAAAGAACATCTAGGAACTCACCAGCATGTCATTCCTTGGGTCCTGAGGTCCTTAACTTTCTTGACTTCTCTTTACTTTTTGGAGTCTTGTGTTTGTTTTAGATATAATGTCCCCATTTTTAGTTATACGTATGGGAGGAAGAGGGAAGAGTATATTTAGTGCATCTTCCTGTCAGAGCCCCCTTTGATCCTCGTCTTTATCCACACCAGTCACCCTTTATATTGCTTCACTTTCTCAAGATCAGAGGATGTGGTACAGTTTCAAGAACATCCAATAATCCGATAGGAAGCTTAGCTTGGAACAGGCATTACTGCAGGGTAGAACCAGCCTCAGATATTGGAGCAATGGCAAGCACAGTTTGGTGAGGTGGCCCAGTCACATGTTCTGTGGTTAGCCGAACCTGGGTTCAAATCCTGTTTCTACCATGTAATTGTTACATAACATTGACATATTATTTAGCTTCCCTGAGCCTCATTTTCCCTACCTGTTATGAGGATTAGAAGTGGCATATTTCTGGTGCCTGGGACATACTAGGTGCTGTAAAAGAACAGCTATTATTGTTACAAAGAAGGTTATAAATTCTCCAGATATTTTGTCAATAATCTGACCTTTGCCAGGAAAGAAACAAGTCCGAATTCAGTGAGGATGCTTTTTTTTCTAAACAAGTCATAGTTAAATAAGAAGCCCCAGAAATGATGTCTTCCCATCCCAAATACTGCGTCCGGATGAGAGCATCAGTTAGAGGAATCACTGTGCTTGCTCCGTGTTCTAAGGAAGTGGAGTAGAGTCATTTCAGGAGCAATGGGTAGCTTGTTAATGCTGTGATGAGACCCCCATTCTCTGTTTAAAAGATTTCACCCTGCAGGAAGCAAGTAAAGGGACCTTGGGGGAGGCTTCTCTGCTCCCTCAAGAGAACCAGAAGAATGAGTCATTGATTGTATTTTAGGCAATGTTCTGTTGCTGATAACTTCAGCTTGATTGTTTACTGACTTCAGAATATGTCTTTCAGCTTCTGTTTACAAGTCAGGTGAGATCTAAGATGGCAGGAAGGAGGGGCTTGGTGCTTTTCCCTGGGGAAGGGTGGACTTCTAAGCTGAAAGGGACAAGGGGGCTCTTCCTGGCTATCTGAGCGCTGGGTTTCATGTTGATGGGCTCTGGATAAAGACAGTCCATGGAGGCCTTTGGACCATTGTGGGGTCTGAACCAGGATGCCAGTTTGGAACACTCGTGGAGAAGCACAGCGTCAAGTTCCCTAGATGTAGATGGGGATGCTTATGCAAGTGATTTATTAAAGAGCATCCTCAGGAGAAAGAGTGTAGTTTCAGGTGAAGCCTAGTGTCAGCCTGATCCCATGGGGTGCTCTGTAGCATCCACTGAATTAGAGTCTGTTCTGTCTCGAGGCAAGGAAGTGGGGATTTTGTATCCTTGTACCAATCAGTCCTTAGCTAGGGACAGCCTAGCCCTAAGTTAGGGATAATTCCCAGGCACCTTTGGCCAAGGTGGCTTTATCACCCAAGGGAAGTTCTCTGGAGAAGGTTGTAGGTGTGAGGTTAGGAGTAGCATTGTCAGCAGCTAGAATAGGGATCCCTGGGAACATGAGCAGGGCTCAACAGGGTCTATAGCCCCAGGCTTCATCAGTGGCACCAAGTGAAAACCATTGGCTTGGGTAACAGAAGGCCTGGCTAATTTGCTATGACCTTGAGCAAGTGATTCAATCTCTCTGCTTTCCATGCAAAAAAAAAAAAAAAAAAAAAGGATTGGCACAGATGGACGCTTAAGGCCTGATTGACTCAGGTGAGTTGATTGAGAACTCTGGGTCTAGTAAGATCTGGGCTTCCTGGCCTATGGCCCACAGAGACCTCCAACAAGAGCAAAGAAGGCAACTGCGAGGTTATTGTCATGTGGCCTGAAGCCCAGAGGCTTCCTTCCCTTGGGGGCTGAGGACTAGAATTAGACCCACATAGGCCTAGGGCTGGGGCAGAATGGCTGCATGGCTTGGTGACCAAGGGGACAGAAAGAAGGTCCACATCAGGGACCTAGTCTAGAAAGTAGATTCTAGGAGGTACCAAGGGTCTTTGCTCATTGTCTAAGTGGTTGCAGTGGGAATCTACTCTAGTTAGAAGTTTGGATAAATGTGTTCAGCATCTGGACTTCAGTTCCTTCAATTCTGTAAACCTTTCTCATGGTTTTAATTCCATCCATCTCATAAGAGCCCTTTTTGTAATATGATTGCATTATTCATAATATTTTGCAATAATTCTTTGACTCATTATTGCAGTTTGTGCCCTGGTCAGGGGAAGAGGCAGATGTTTCTGTATTTTCATATGTTTCATGTGCAGAAACTGGACAGCTCCAGGGAGCATTTGGAGCAGGTGAAGTTGGAGGACAGAGTGAAGCCTCAGTCGTGTTGGTTCTGGGGCTCTCAGGATAGTGAAGTTCCTCCTTATAATTCTAATTCTAATTTAAACAATTAAAAAAATTTTTTAATGGTTCTTTATTCATAAACTTGATGCAAGTTTACAAAATTTACTGTCCATTGCCAAGTAAATCTGCAATGAAAAATAAGGTCCAAAAACCCCTCCAAAAACAAAAAACAAAATACAAAGCATGCCAAATGTGCAGCTGTCAATCTGCTAGCCAGCAGGATATTAAAGAATTCAATAATGTATTCAAGATTTAGCCTTAGATTTAAGGAACTTTAATGCTTTAAGGAATTCTGCCTTGTCACTTGTTATCTGAGCAGCTGGCAATCAGAACTTTATACAAATGTAACCAAGTGAACAAGAATGCCAGAAAAGTCTTTTTCTACGGTCCTTTTAACCAAAATAGAAAAAAAATTAAACATAGTAATGCAGAAGTGCCAAGTCTCTTGGATGTGGTTTACAAAGTTAAAAACTGAGTATTAAAGCATAAGAAACACTTCTGAACTTTGTAACTGGTTTGTGCAGAAAAAACTTCTAATTCAGACAGTTTCCTTCTCTAGGATGGAGGTTTCTAATGAGAACATTTTGTTGTTATAGGACATGCGTCATATTTTGCTCAGCTGCTCTTGTTGAAATAGTTGCATAGATTCAGTGTTGGTCCCTGAAACTTGTTTGGTGTTTCAGAAAATTATAGGTCACCGTCCATCAAAATAAACTTCTGAGGAGGTCCCTTCTTTCATGCAGGTCTTTTTTTTTTTTTAATTTTTATTTATTTATTTATGGCTGTGTTGGGTCTTCGTTTCTGTGCGAGGGCTTTCTCCAGTTGCGGCAAGCGGGGGCCACTCTTCATCGCGGTGCGCGGGCCTCTCACTATCGCGGCCTCTCTTGTTGCCGAGCACAGGCTCCAGACGCGCAGGCTCAGTAATTGTGGCTCACGGGCCCAGCCGCTCCGCGCCATGTGGGATCTTCCCAGACCAGGGCTCGAACCCGTGTCCCCTCATGCAGGTCTTTTGATTACAAAGCTTTTACCACGCAAACCTTAGCTCATACTGGACACCCTCCCAGGCTAGAAAACGTCATCACTGTAGAGTTGGATCTCAGGTCAAATCAACTGGCTTCACAGCAGGTTATGGAAGAAAGCTTGAGCCAAGCATTTACTGTCTGGAGTTGGATGTTTCTGAGAAGTTTTCAAGCTTGATTAATTTACTGATAAAAAGACCAGATTCTTATGGGACAAGTGTCTTTTCCCCATTTGTTTAAAGCGTTCTGCATCTGAGAAAGCTTCAGTCCCCTTCAGAGGGAGGAAGGTCTCAGCTTGGTACAGCAAAAGGCATCCTGTCCAGGGATGAGCTGCCTGTTTGTGTGGGTCCTGCCATGTTTGGGTGTTGCTTAGAGGATTGGCTTTTCCAAAGGAGGAGACAATTTGCTGCGTGGTCAGCAGATCCATGGTCTGCGGGGCTTGTGCCTTGTGCACCTCACATGCCTCATCTCCTCTGGGTGGAGCTTTTGGGATGGACATGGAAGCTCGCAGACACATCACTGGATCTGCATGAGGATAGTGTGGCAATGCTACTTTTTCTGCTGACTCTCCTTTCTCTGGGCTCTTGAAATATGTGTGGTCATAAATAGTGGCTTATTTAAAATTCTATGCATGACTGTAAAAATAGTTTCATTTAGAAAGAAAAATGAATAATTTTAAGTACCTCCTTAGGAGATTTAGTAAAAACATGACTTACGGAATAATTTTTGCCATGGAAGAAGAAAAGCCTTCACTGGACTTCACTGTACTTTCAGTCTTGCAGTAGCTGACATTCTAAGGATGAGGCTTCCTTCCTTGGCTGAGATGTCACCCGGACAGGTAGCACCATTCGCTACTAATGATGATTGATGGTAGTCAGAAAAGTTCTTCCGTGTCAAGAGGGCACTTGGAAGGCAGGTTATAGAGAGCAGTTCTCACCGCCTGAAAGCATTTGTTGTCACGCATGCTTTGATGCAACAACGCATTGCCATTCTTGACATAATGAGAGCCGGGTTTCAGGAGTTACTGCTGCAACCTTCTCTTACCTGCCGAACTATAAAGACAAACTATTTTGAGGATTAAAGGATGGAATCCCTTTGTGCTTTGTTGAAGCAGAACTGAAAGGTTCATAATGACAGACAGAACCATTAGGAAGCATGAAAGAAAAAGCAGCAGCAGGGCTGAAAGTGTTCTGTGTAGAAAGGAGTTGATGCCCTTTGAACATTTGAGTTCAAATAATGTGCAGTCCTTTATCTCCAAAGACCACATTACTGACCCACTGTTGGTAGAGCATGTGCTATGGGTTGTTTTCCAGCAGAGGGGATAGATTTTCTTCAGATCTGTCTTCTCATGCTTGCCAGAGACCTCCTTAGGGACCAGTGACAGCCACCAAGGAGCCTGAAGGCGGGAGAAAGGGGAAGCTGGATCGTATGGCTAGCGCTTACTGAGCGCTTGCGATGTGCTGGGTTCCCTTCTAAACACTACGTGAATCACCTCAATTATTCTTCACAACCAACCACGTTAGGAGGCAGGAATGCTTATTAGTCCCACCTTAGAAATGGGGAAACTGAGGCTAAAGAACTTGCCCATGGCACACAGCTAGGAAATGGTACAGCTGGGATTTGAACTCCCCGAGGCAGATGCTGAGGCTGCAGCCCTTAAGCACTATATCCTGCTGCGGTCTAGATAGCAGCTGGGAACATAGACTCTGGGGTCAGAGAAACATGGACTCAAATCCTGACTCCCCACACTGACTGTGTTATGAACTTGAATGAGTTATTTAACATTGTTGGGGCAAGAAAAGAAGTCAGCCAGAGAAGCCTGCTACAGATCGTGGCACAGAATACGCGCTCAATAAATGCTAGCCGCCATTGTTGTTAGCATTTTGTTTATTGTTTTCTTTTTGCTGGAGGACAGAGTGAAGCTAAGAGGTGGAGGCTGTCTACTTGAGGGTGTGTAAGAAAGAATTACCTTGACGTTCTTATTAACAGTGCAGATTTCTGGGCCCCTCTCATGAGAGATTCTATTTCGGTAGGGTCTGGAGGAGTGGTGGATAATTGGACCCAGAAACCTTTATTTTTAGCAAGGACTTTAGGTGATATGGAATGGGTGGTCCGCAGAGCCCACATTGAGAAGCTCATTGGTGTGGCAATCACAGAACTGCCCTGTCCTTATCCTGGCTGGGCTGACTGGCCACAGACGGTATGCATAAGGCTTGAAATGTACCAAAATCCAAAGCGGCATTTCGTAATTGACTTACACACTGAGCCATAGTCAAGCAATAGAGTGGCACACAGATATTCTGTAGACCCTCTCTTAATCATTAAAAAACAAAAATAAACTAACAAAAACAACCATCAAAATGAATTTATAATTTCTGTATTGGCAATTTTAGAACGTGTGCTGGAGCAAACATAGGAGAAAATAACAGACTTTTAGAGCTGGTTCTAGAGGTGCTGAAACTGGAAGACCAGAGGGGGAAACAACTTGCTTAAAAATCACACAATTAATTGGCAGCAAAGTCTACGATAGGACTTTGATGTTTGGATACCCGGGCTACCTCTGGACAGGGAGCCAAAACTTGAACTCTTTTGGAGGTTCTGCATTCCCTGAATTTAGGGTGACAGCATAAAGGAAGCAGGAGTCTCTTACCTGCTTGCCATTCGCTCCTTTTCTGTCTGGATGCTTTTCTCCACCACATGCAGCCAGTAGCTGCCTACTCATTCTTTAGAGTCTTTTGTAAGCTGCCTTTTCTGGGACAGTCTCTCTGCCTGTCTCCCACAGTTGCTGCCCCCAGAGTTCATTACTCCCCCTTTGGCCACTACTGAACCTTATGGCATTTATTGCACTTAATGGGGATTTGTTTTGCTACTTGTCTTATTTCCTGATACGCAATTAGGTGACACAAGTGAAATCCGCTCTCATTTTCCATACTTGCAGACATCGTTAACCACTTATTCATTTATTCTCGTATGTGAATGGAGCACCCACTATATACACCAAGCACATTTAGACAATACAGGGAAAGCGAAGTATGGACTTAATGAGGAAATCCATTAGAAAAAACTAGATAATGTAAGTTACTGTTATGTAATGTGAAGAAGATAGAAAAAGGGTGATGTGATAGATAAATGAAATAGTGATGGGGCTTCTTTCGACTGGGTGGTCAGGGGAGGGCCTCTCAAAGGGTCTCTCATTTGAGCTGAGACCCAGATGATGAGACGTGGGATCCATATAAAGTTCTGAGAGAAGAGTCTTCTAGATGAAAGGAAGAGTATGTGCAAATAAGCTAAAATGAGAATGAACTCGGCATCTTTGGAGAACAGAAGGAAGCCAGTATGAAGAGACGAGAGTAAGAAGAAGAGGGTGTGAGATGAAGACTAGGAGACAGGCAGGGCTGCATCTTGTACGGCCTTGGGGACCATGAAGGAGTCTGGATCCTAGTCTAGGGATGATGGGAAGCTAGTAGAGGTGCCGAAGCAGGAACACGACAGGGTAACGTTCACGTTTTTCACAGATCACTTTTATCTACTGAAGTTTGACTTGTCCTCAGATTCTTAACACAGTACTCTAGACAATCTCTACTTATTGATCAGTTTGCACTTAAGGAAAAAAAAAAACTTTTAGGCATTCTTGCTAAACTCTTTGAGGATCAAGTTCATGTTTCAATCACTTTTTATGTCTAGCACTTTGTACTGTGCCTGGCAAAGAGTAGGTTCTTGGTGAATATTTGTTGTATAAATGAATGGTTTCTGAATTATTTTGTCCTTTGGAATAAAGAAGTAGCAAGGTTCTCTCTGTTGGGCGACCTTTTAGCAAGTGGTAACTGGTAGCGTATTTTGAAAATGGATTGGTTGACATGCCAGCTTATTTCAGTTCACTTCAAACACTTTTTAGTTCTATAAAATTCAGATATAGCTAAGCTGGGAGGTAATAGAGCGGGGGCTTTGGAGAGGCAAAGTGACAGCCGTAATGTCTCACTAGCCTTTAAGCATCAGATGGGGAAGGCCTGATGGACTTCTGCCTCTGGTATCACGACAGACTGAGTGTTTTGAGAAACTCTCCTAATTATGCACACTGAGAAATGCTGGATATCATACAAATATGTGTAGCCAAGCTCATAAAAATTGAAGGTAGATCCATAGGGGCTGAAAATGAGGAGAAAGCTGACATCACGGTAGTAAGTGAGCTGTATGAGCTATGGGCTGCCTTTTGGGTACCTGAAGATTATAGAAACCCAGAGCCTTGGTTTTCAACTGCTGTAGAACAGGGGGTGAGTGAGGGTAAGTGCGTGTCGCCCATTGTGGGATTGGAGACAAGGTCTTGGGCACTTTCAGGTGGGGAGTTAGGACTCATTAAGAGCCTGCAAAAGCCAGGAGTCTTGAAGATCTGCACCCTCAATGAAAAGATGGACCAGAATAACCCATCTGGCAAAGAAAGTTGCTATGAAAAGTTGTTTGTTCTAGCCTTGGCTGGGAATGGAGGAATAAAAAAGAGTCTCTCCTGAGAATTTGGACCTCATGAGGATTTGGGGTTTAAATTTACATTTTCTACATATGCTGTCCAGGAAACCTCAAGTGAATTAAGATGATTCTAGCGTGGAAGAGACTCAGAATGCCTGGCAGAATCAGATGAGGATCTTCTTTGGAGGAATGCAGGCACAGCTGACGCTCTTGAGAATCCCCGCAGATTGCGATCAGCCCTGAGTTCACAATAAAAAGTTACCAATTACACAGAGTACACAAGCTACTAAGTAGAAACAAAAACCAGTAGAATCAGATGTCCCAAGGACCTCAACATAAGAATGATCAGAGTCAGAAAATAAACTAAGTATCCTTAAAATGTTTATAGACATAAACATTTTAAAGACAATGCTTTAAAGACAATTTTTAAAGCATGGACAAGGGACAAGAAGCTATTAAAAATGACTAGGCAGAATTTGAAAAAGAATCAAAGTGAAATTCTGGAAATAAAGATTATTATATTTGAAACTGAAAAAAAGAGAAAAAAAGGATTTTAACCACCAAGTATTTTGTTTTGATAATCTGATAAAAGGTTTGAGTTTACAATATTCTTAAAGGAATACACATAGAAAAGTATAAAAATCATAAGTGTAAAACCTTATGAATTTTCACAAATGAAATGTACCACATAACCAGTATTCAGCTTAAGAAACAGAACGTTATCAGCATCTTAGAAGCCCCTTCATGTGCTCCTCTAGGTAATCTCCCCACTCCAAGGGCAACACTATCTGGAATTCTTTTTTTTTTTTTTTAATCCTTATTGGAGTATAATTGCTTTACAATGGTGTGTTAGGTTCTGCTGTATAACAAAGTGAATCAGCTATATGTATACATATATCCCCATATCCCCTCCCTCTTGCGTCTTCCTCCCACCCTCCCTATCCCACCCCTCTAAGTGATCACAAATATCCTGAATTCTAATACCATATTTAGTGTTGCCTGTTTTTTAAAAAAAAATTATAAATAGATTTATATAGTATATACTGTTTTGCATATGACCTTTATCTCTCAACATATGAAAATAATAAAAAACATGAAATTCATTTATATTTTTCTATTATTTGTAGTTCATTTCTTGTTATTTAATATAGTATTCCATTGGGTACATATACCACACTTTATCTATTCTATTGCTGATGGGCATTGGGTAATTTCTAGTTTTTGGCTATTATTTATCCATTCCTGTTGGTTTATATCTAGGAGTGGAATGGCTAGGTCCTAGAGTACACATGTGGACAGCATTAGTAGAACTGCCTAACCATTCCCAACTTTTTCTAATCTAGGTGAAATCTTGTGTGAAAACACAACAAATAAAACAGTATTCAAAATGTCAGAACAAAACAAACATACTAATGAAATGGATGGATTAACAGATTAGACCCAGTGAAGAAAGAATCAGTGATTTGGAAGATAAATATGAGAAATTACCCAGGATGCAGCATAGAAAGACAAGAGGATTGAAAAAGAGAGAAATCGAGACATAAAGTATAAAATTATAAGATGCAACTTATGTCTAATTGAAAAAGGCTCAGTGGAATTGAGTTAGAAAGAGCCTAAAATGATCTAACTCAACATTATCCAATAGATATAAAATGTGAGCCACACATGTAGAAAATTTAAAATTTCTATTATATATGTTTTATTTAACCCAATATATAAAAAATATTTTTATTTCAAGAGGTAATTGATATAAAAATTATGAATGATATTTCACATTCTTTTTTTTTATACTAAGTCTTCAAAATCTGGTGTGTAATCCTACACTTACAGACTATCTTAATTTAGGCTAGTCACATTTCAAGTGCTCAGTAGCCATACGTGGCTAGTGACTACCATGTTAGTGCAGATCTAACCAATGAAGGTGTATAGGGAAGAGAAATTGACTGAAGGTCACTAGGTATGTGGAGAAGTGAGCCAGTTGTAGCAGAAGGATGTGTTGGGAGGTTGGGAGGAATGTGGGTTAGTGTAACATCGCAGTCGTGGCATCAAGCTTTGAGTTTACACGCATTCATATCCCTCTGTACACTTATTATACCCTTCAACATCCAGTGAGTTGTAAAATTACAGCTGTTGAGTCATTCAGAGCAATAGTAAAAAACGGTTTAGTACTAGAAGAGAAATATATCATATCTGTTGAATTTACAGAGGTGATTTGGAAATTCAGAATTTAATTATCCTCATGCAAATTTGACCAGCAGCCTAAAGTGAGCATGTCTGACATTTACAGCAAAGTTCACTGTGTTTATTAATAGAAGCAGGCAGGTTGGAAGTGGTTTTCATTTCTTTGGCTGTAATGATATGAAAACTTGACAATGAATATAAGTAGGTTGTTACCTTGGTTTTTATGTCTCAGTTAAAAGAGAGCACCAGGTCCTAGTATGCTCATATAACACAAAAGCTATATTATCAGGCCCTGAATCAAATACCTTATGAACTTGACCCAAATAACCTCAGACTTCCTGGGAAATTCTATGTTTGGGTAAGATACATGACTGCAGTCAGTTGGGTCACTGTTGCAAAAGCTTCAAAAGCAGTGAAGCAAGGCACTTGGAACCTCTGTCTAGCCTCTGCTATTTGAAAAGTAGTTAATAACACTGCTATATTTAAACTAGATAACCAACAAGGACCTACTGTATAGCACAGGGAACTCTGCTCAATAATCTGTAATAACCTAAATGGGAAAAGAATTTGAAAAAGAATAGATACATGTATATGTATAACTGAATCACTTTGCTGTACACCTGAAACTAACACAACATTGTTAATTAACTCTACTGCAATATAAAATAAAAATTAAAAAAAATAGTAATAAAGTTGAAAATGTATTTTTGTCCTTAAAAACACCTCTAAAGTGCTGTATTTATTTGTGTAATCACAACACTTTTAATGCTGGCTCTGCCAGTCCAAAAATAGGGGTGTGACTATTATGCGAGGGAGACCATTATGTAAGGTTGGGATCTTTATGATGGAAAAAAATTCTTCTTTTTCCCTTGGTCTAAGTATGAGACCGACTCAGCCAAATAAGTGCTGCCATTATGTTTGATTATGAGGCTAGCAGTGAAATTATTAGTTTAATCCATTTATCCCAAATACTGGCACATAGAGATCTAGAATGTTCTATTATACTAACTTTGAGATACTCCTTATATTGGCTTTCACAAGTTTATGAAACAGTCTCAGTCTAATGTAGAACTTATTAAGTTGATCATCTTAAAAGGTATGTGAAGGCATATCCATCAGGTGTTGAACCTGTTATTTGTGCCTATTATCTATGACGCCAAAGGGAACTATTCAAAGCCAATGCCAATGTCCTCCAGGTGTCATGAGATTGAGTTTACTGGTGATGCTGAAGATCATCCAGTGGAAAGGACAGTCAACCCTCTGTATCTGTGGGTTCCTCGGATTGAAAATATTCAGAAAAAAGATTCTAAAATTTGTTGTATGCAGGCAACTATTTATATAGTATTTACATTGTATCAGTTATTTTAAGTAATCTAGAGATGATTTAAAATGTATGGGAGGATGTGCTTAGGTTATATTCAAATACTATACCATTTTATATAAGGGACTTGAGCATCTGAGGATTTTGGTATCCGCAGTGTCCTGAAACCAATCCTAGTGGATACCAAGGGATGACTATTCTAGGAGCTGGAGTGTTGATTGTATGACTAAGGAAAAGTCACTGATTGCTTTTGGATGCTTTTGTGATAAAAAATATTCCTCATGTACATTAGGATTGGAAGGAATCTTAGGAGTCATTTATTCTCACCTCACACCCAAATTACTAGAGCTCTCCAAAGCATCTGGGACAGCTGACCATCCAGCTTTGGCCTGAATGCTGGACCACAGATTACTCCTTTACAACACCATTGCTGATATTTCACAGGGTTAGAACATCTTCCTTTTATTGAGCCCAAATCTTTTTAGCCAATTCCCAACTCACAGGGGCTGGGGAGGTAAAACATTATAAATGTGATTTTTTAAAAAACAAGTGAAAAGACAGTATATAAATCCAAATCAGTATGTTTACAGTTGTGGGTCTACATGAATGGATCTAGTCTAAGTCAGAATGCCTAAAATCTTGCTTTTCTTTCTGCAACTCTCCAAACTGAAAGAATGAACATCTTTGTGGTGTGGCTTTGTAATTCAGGCATTGAACTGCTATGGGTTTGTCTTGAAAAGCAGGGAAAAGAATTCTGCTTCTCTAGGTTGAGGAGGGACCCTCATATATATATATTTTAACAGCTGGTTTTATTCTTATCCTGAGTCTAACATTAACAGGGTTAGGAATTCTCCCACTTCTATTGAGTGGCTTGCTTGCCAGGACTCCAAAGCCTTGTAGCTTTCTCCAGGGTGGGGATAGTGGGTGAATTACTATTACTATGTGTGGGGATGCTGATGGTCCATGGGGATCCTACAATCACAGTGTGTCTCTGATTTGTTGCCCTGTTTGTATAGGGTAGTCACTCATTACTCATTTATTCAGTCAGTATTTGTTGAGATTCCGTGGTTGGTGCTTGCACTCTTTCTCGGGAAGCCCTAAATATCCTCTTCAGTCTGACATGTCATGGCCAGAGGACCCTCTATGGAGATGGAGCTGTTCCAGGCTAGCTGTGGAGGCTCAGAGGACCTGGACTGGACCTCAGTGGGATTTCCCCTTGGGTGAAATAGAATTCCCAAAGACTTTACTCCCCATCTCTCCCACCGCCATGCTGGTCTTGGTCCCTACAAGAGCGTTTGTGGAGGATGCTGGCATCCCCTTGGTTCACTGTACCCATACCACCCTGGAAACTCTGAATCCAGATCTGAACATTTGGAATTCAGACTTGGGCAGGGAGGGGAGTGGCAGAATTCTTAGGCGGGGCAGGTGGGGCTGCTGAATTCTTAGGATTTCTGGGGTGGATGCCCTTCTGCTACCTCAGTGTTCCTCTTTCACTGACCACTCAACACTGAGATCTCGGCTGGGCTTCATACAGGACAGCACATCCCGGACTTTGGGAAAGGTGGTGGGATTTTAAGGAGCTTCCTTTTTGATTCAGCACCTGGCTCTGGTTCTAGGGAAATTTCTTCCCAACAGCTGCTCTGTATCTCTGCTTCTTCTCGCATGGAGTGTGCAGGTGAATTTACTTCCTCAGCAATCTCAGAGTGCAAACTGAAGGTGCAGTGTTTTGTTCTAGGTGCTAAATCTTGTTGGGGTGGAGAGAGGGGAGAAGCCTGAACTATATTTAAATGAACACGGTAAGTCCCTCGGGTTGGCGGGTCCTCCGTTTCTCACAGCAGTGTAGCCGCACCAAGCAGAACCTCCACTTTAAATGTTTGTTTCCCTGATGTTGAAACAAATACACACTCTTAGACATTCCAGGGTTTAACTTGTGTGGAGAATGGAATTGGGAACTATGTATCTGCAGGGAAAAGTCAGGCATTCAAGGCAAAAACTCAGGTAACAAGCAAAAGAAAAGGAAAGAAACTCAGACAGCTTACAAGCTGGAAAACTCAGAGTTGCTCCCTAATGAAATGACTGAAAACAAGTGACAGCTATGATTACAGGCCGCGTGAGGGGCAGGAGAGGCCAGTTATAACAGACCGGGTCAAGCGTCCTGAATCAGGGGATTGGAGGCCTGAGAATGGCAGATCTGTGAGATTTGAGGTGAACAAGCAATGAGGGTAATTATAAAAGCTGGATAATTAGTTGTTTATGGGTCTGTCTTCCGAAGGGATCCCGAGTTCCGTATGGGAGGTGGCACCGCACAGAGTGGCTCTGGAGTTACAGTGTCAGGTACAAATCCTGGCTCCCTACTTGTTATCCAAGTTACTCAGCGTGTCACTGCCTCGGTTTCATCATCTATAAAACACAGCCATTGCAATAGCACTTTCCTCACAGGGTTGTGAGGTGGGGATTGTTCATGGCAGGTCAAGCACTTAGCATGGTGGCTAGTACTTCTTACATGTTAGATATTATTATTATTATCTATGTTTCTATAGCCCAGAACAGTACTTGGCTCATAGCTGACATTCAATAAATGTTGAATAAGTGAGCATTTATGATTAGTGTTTTAATAAAAGTTTCATCTTCATTTAATGACTTCCCTCCCTTGCTGGTAATATTACTTGATGTCTTATAAAGACATGTAGAAAACTTTGGAGTAAGGGTTCTGAAAATAATGAAAGGTCAAATGTGTAAGAGAGTAAATAACAAATATTTTCTCTTCAATCAGACTATAACGAGCATTTTATAAATCAAAAATATATCCCCTTCCATACACTTTATCACTTTGCAAGTATAAATTAGTGTGTAATTAACCATATTTCTCTCCAGCTCCGCTCCTTTTCCTATGTTTAATAAAAAAATGGCAGCATTCTTTCTAACATCTAAGCCAGAAATCTGGGAGTCATCATTGCTTCTTCCCTTTCTCTCATTCTCCACCCATGCATGTTCATGGACATACATATAGCCATGTCCATTTCATCTCCTGATTAGCTTCTGAATCTGTTCTTTGTGTCTATCTCTGCTATTACTGTATTAGTCCAGCCACTGTCATCTCTTGTCTAAATTAATGTCATAGTGCCCTGACTGATAATTAAGGAAAAGTCTTCTAGGAATGTCCAAGGCAACCAACGTTTGAACTTGCTGCTGGCAAGCTCTCCAGAGTTCACTCACATAGCATTTATGAAAGATTTAAGCAGCTTGGATTTCTGTGGGTTTGCAGAATGTTGAGGTGCTTTCTTTCTCTCCTACGGAATTATGTACAGGAAGACTGTTGCTGAAGCTAGTCGGACAGGCATTTGAGGTACATATGCCTTGAAGTTTTTCTGAAGTTTGCTGTTATCATGGAGGCATATTAATTCCAAGGAAATAAAACTTCTCAGGATTACAGAAGAGCTAGCTGTGGAAAAATCCAACATAAAAAGATTTTTATGTATATTAGAAAAAGATGACTTACTCAATCCAAATTTATTTAGCAAAGCCCACATGTATCTTGAGGCTACCCTGCTTAGGGCAGTTCTTAGGCAGGGAGAATCATATAGGACTATAGAATCGATCTTTCAGAATACAGAGGCTAAAAGTTTCTATATTGATTAGGAAAACCCAAGTTAAATGGATTAATAGTCTCAAATCAGCTGTTCTAAGAGATGACTTTACCACATTGGGGCAAGCATATTTACCACATTTGGGCAGGCTTACCAGATTGGTTAGGAAAGCCAGCTTTGCAAGGAATCATAAGCACATTGGTGGAACAGCATGACTGTACATCACCCACAGGAGCCAATTATTCTAGCTCTGTAGGTAGAGGTTGAGGAAGACGCTAGGATTTAGCAGTTGGGTGGAGAAGTACATTTGTCAGGAAGTCAAATTGAGTGGTTTAAAGACTGATTCTGGGAGTTACTCCATTTTCCTTGGTCTCTCCCATGTACACATGTTCTTAAACTTTTGTTTGATTTTCTTCTGTTTAAAAAAAAACAACAACCAAATAACCGACTCTGGTACTGATGTCCTTAATGCCAATGGCTCTCATCCATCCATAGCTGGCAGGGCTTCCTCTTGGAGCCCGGCATCGAGCATCATCAGGCTAGTCACTCCTATGGGGATGTAGTCGCCTGAGATGATGGTCATAAACTCTTCTGTTTCAGAAGGAAAAAGAGGGATCTCTTTTGTTCATAGGTGCCTGGAGAGAGGTGAGAAGAGAGGGAAACACGTGGAGTCTAGCTGGAGAGAAGTAAAGGTCAGAAGAGAAAGGAGTAGTGTCTGTGAAAGACCACATAAAAGTTTGGGCAGGAAAGAACTGCAGGGCCCAGGTAACATTAGAAAGCAGGTAAGCCTCCATCTTCCTCTCCTCACTGGCTGTGGACCCCAGGGAAGACTGACACCCTGGATCCTCCTGGTGCCCCCAGCCGAGTGCACTGGAGAGCTGCAGAGCAGCAGGGGAGAGGATGACTCCAGAAAGTCAGTGATCTCATGGTGATCCTGAAGACATGGCACTCTGCCAGGTCTCCACCTGGCTCCGAGGAGAGGCCTTGCAAAAAGGCGAGAGTGGAGGAACCGAAGTGGTTAGTTTTTGTGCTTATTGGATATGAAGCAGCATCTGATAGTCCCCCTGAAATCACTGAGGAAGACTTCAAAGGAGGCCTGAGCCCTAGTAATTCAGGCATTAATGGAAATGTGACTACATCTGTATCCATGGGCTGGTGAAACTTGCAATATTTGGAATATATGCAATCCTTTATTTCTAAAATTGCTATGATTATGGTATATTTAATAGCATTCACTCATGTGATGCCAAAAAATTACTTAGCACTAATTTACAAATCAATCACGGAACTTTCTGCCCAGGAAGGAACTTTAGGAAAAATCTACTGCAACCCCCATGATTTAGAATCAGAGAGCAAAAATAGGAAGCGACTTAGCTCTGTGATATTGGGCATGTTGGTGGCAGTGAGGACTGTATCTAGAGCTCCCAGGTCCTAGACTTAACCATTTTAGAACAGAAAGGAAGAGGAAGGGGTGAAATAGAAAAGAAATATCAGTAAAACATACGATGGACAACTTGGTTTTACATCAAGTTGGAATGCCAAAAAGTCACATTTTAACACTAGTTATGTACCCAACCCATCAGTAGTTCTCTAGTTCTGTGAACAATACATGTGTACATTTAAGCAAAAGGTTCTGAAATTTCAGTTCAGTTAGGTATCAGTGTGAATCGTCTCTTTGATCACTGTATCTTTGGTGTCCCCTCCCTGTAGGTTTTATCATGGGAGAAATTTAGTGGTGGTTTCACTGTGGGAGGGAACATGAGCCAGCCCACTCCCATCTCAGAGCCTTGCTCTGGCCGTTTCCTTTACCTTAGATGCTCTTCCTCTAAATCATCCGAAAACTGTCTCCTCCTCATCTTTTAAGTCTCAGCTCAAGAATCACCCCTCTTGAGAGACTGTCACTCCTCACCCTCCCTTCCCCAGGCTGGCTATCTCTATCCCACTGACTCTCAAATTTTGTCCCCCAAGAAACATTTACCGAAGTCTGCAGACATTTTTGACTGTCATGACTGGGGTGTGGGGGGGGTGCTAGTGGGTGGTGGTCAGTGATGATGCTAAATATCCTATCATGCACGAGACAGTTCCCCACAACAAGGAATTATCTCATCCAAAATGTCACTAGTGCCAAAGTTGAGAACCCTGCTATCACCCTTTGCCTTACCTTTGATTTTCTAACATTGTACCACAATCTTATTTGTTTACATGTTTTTCCATCTGTCTTCTCCCATCCCACCCCCTTGAATGAAAGCTCTACAAAGCCAGGAACTGGGTTTTGTTCATTATCATAGAGGCTTCTGGAACAGTCCTGGGCATCGAGTAGGTGCTCCATAAATGTGGATTGAATTGATTGAATGAATGACTCTATAGCTACCACTGGAAAAATCACTTACAGGGCCAGCTGTGCTACGGTGCAGCATTCTCACTGATGAAAGAAACCAAGGCAGAAACACCAGGGAAAATGGAATGGCTTTTTTCTTTTGGGTCTCATACAATCAGGATCAGCACAATTTTGTCTTTCAGAAAACCAACAAATGAAAAAAGGCGAAGGTTATTGAAAACAAGTGGGTCCTGCCTGTGTGACAGCTGTCGGTGTAATCCTGTAGCTTCTATGACAGTGGTTATCTAGGCTCACTGCAAAGGGGAATGGAAATGAAGCCATTTGTACGGGAGCTACATTTGGCAAAGAGTAACAACTTATTGATTCAGGCTGTCCAGGAAACCCATGTTTCTTCTCCATGTCTTTTCATTCCCAGTCTGGTTTGAACTGAAAACACAAATTCTACTCAAATGTATTAACAGCTTTCTAATGTAAGCTATCAGTCATGAAGAAATGAAAAGAATTATTTGAAGCACTCCAGAAGGCCAGAGTTTCAAGCTGGTTTATTTTACCTGATATATTATCAAAAAAGAAAGAGCAACGCTGCCCTAATGCCAAATCAGGGATGCATCTGTACAGTTTTCTCAATAGAACTGGATAATATATAGTGAGTGCATCTAACTAGCAAAATGTGATCAGGAGCATCATGGAAATAAAGACTGAAAAGTGCCTTAATGGCTTTAAAATTCACAGATGGCAAATCAAGTAAAAGATCTGTTTATCACCCTCCGAATGCTCTCTGTAAAATGCACATCCGAGGGCTAGGAAGTTTCTAATGGCAGCTGCTGCACTTTAGGAAACCTCACTGGAATCCTTGGCTCTCGGAACCCAAGCTCTTCTGGTGTCTTGCTGCAGGACGGGGGAGCTGCTTTCCTGACCACACAGCTTCTGGACGATAAAACTGAGAAGCCATTGTGCTTTGCCCGGAGTGTCTGCAAGCAAACATGAGAGCGTCAGATCTGTATAATAATGCACTGGAGATTGTTATGTCATGTTCTAGGTTTCATAAAGTCTTGCATAAACAGTTTGATATAGAATATTACAGAGTAGTAAAAGCTGCTTTCTAGTGTTTGGGCTCTTTCTGTCTACAATTCAGTGAATGTGACATACATTAACTGTACAGCTTGGCTACCGCATTTTTTTATGCTATGAAAATGTAAATTAATTAATGAACTCCATAATCAATTAGCACGCCAGTACGTTTTGACCACTACTCTTATATTTAGCATATGTTATATTTTTAAAATATTTAAGTTAATCCCTCTTTATTTGAGTTACTTACATTTCAACAGTTTTATTAAAATAAAATTTAAAAAATTCTGCAATCCAGACATTTCTTTTATAGCTATGAGGAGTTTCTCCTTTCTTTATCCTTCTCCCCCTCTTCTGTCTCCCCTACTCTGTTTTCCTTTCTCTATTAAACCAATTCATGCTTAGTTCAACCCTTTAAAATCCCAAATTTAATCACCTGATTTCTTAAAAATTTGTTATCTAATAAAAAATACAGAAATATACTTGATAATATTTACCTATCTATAAAATAAATATAATTTCATTTATAACATGGATCTCTACTAGGTGTCCAGTTATAATATGGATCAAACCATGTCTCATGAAACATAATTTATGGTGAAAACCTGATATGAGCATTTGGCCTCTAAGACAAGTGTTAGCTCTGTTTTCTAACTAACTTCTAAATAGTATAGGCCTAAAAGCTGTGGCTTCATTGAGCTAAAAAGACAACTCTGTCTGAAGATGAGAATTCTTGATCCTACCTCTTTGAATCACCATTAGGTCAGAGAGATCTCAAAAGAAGAGAATGGCTGGTTAATTTTTAAGGAGTCTAGGATGAAACGGCATACTTGAAGAGGTTCATGATCTTATATGAATGAATGAGTGAACATTTTATTTGAGTAGAGACAGGCTTTGGAGTTATGTGAACTAGAGTCCAAATTCTGGCTCATCCATTTACTAGGTCTTGAATGACTTTAGCTACTTAAATTTCTCAGAGTCTATACTGGTAAAATGGGGCTTAGTAATACGCACCTTGTAGGATTATTTAAGGACTAGCAATAATGTACAGAAAGTGCTTTGTTGCCTGGCACCCAGTAGGCATTAATAGATGGTAGCTATTAGCAATATCTATTTGTAAACAAGTAAAATGGACTGCATTAAGAATCTGGAAAGTTCTGTTTTTGTGGTAATGTTTATAATATTTATGAGATAGAACTGATGATATAAATATAATACACACACACAACACACATATGCAAACACATACACACACACACATTCTCAGCCAGAGTTTGCTCCTGAGACATCAGATTCAAGAAGGTATCTTTGAGCCTTTCTGCCTTTGGCTTCCCAGTGAAGGTACAGCTATCTAATGGCAGGGTCCAAATTGTACATTTTATCCAATGCCTCATCAGGTACAAAGAATGTGCTTAACAAGTATTGACAGATTAAAGTATGTTTCTAAATAGCCTACATTTGGGACAATGTTTATTCCTACTTTTTCTTTATTAAGGTTATGACAATTTCTTTTCCTTCCTTTTTTCTTATGAGCTGGGGTACAAGAAGAGATGTGCCTGGAGCAGTTTTTCTCCACAGCCTCATTCACACACACACTGGGCAGAAGAAGAAAGGGAAAATGGGTTCCTGGGTGGGCCCCCAGAATTCCCATGCTTTTCTTCCAGGCATGAGGGAGTCGTTTCCCCGTTTCATCCTCTTGGCGCTCACAGAAAAGAAAGAATGGAGGTCCCAGAGGGTTTCTGTATTTGAAACTATTCAAAACATGTTTGGGTATATATATATATATTTTTTTTTAATGTCTGAAACATTTATATTAACATATTTCCATACAAATAACCCAATGAAAGTTTAGTATTAGTTGTTTTGTTTGTTTGTTTATACTGCAGGTTCTTATTAGTCATCAATTTTATACACATCAGTGTATACATGTCAATCCCAATCGCCCAATTCAGCACACCACCATCCCCACCCCACCGCAGTTTTCCCCCTTGGTGCCCATATGTCTGTTCTCTACATCTGTGTCTCAACTTCTGCCCTGCAAACCGGCTCATCTGTACCATTTTTCTAGGTTCCACATACATGCGTTAATATACGATATTTGTTTTTCTCTTTCTGACTTACTTCACTCTGTATGACAGTCTCTAGATCCATCCACGTCTCAACAAATGACTCAATTTCGTTCCTTTTTATGGCTGAGTAATATTCCATTGTATATATGTACCACATCTTCTTTATCCATTCGTCTGTTGATGGGCATTTAGGTTGCTTCCATGACCTGGCTATTGTAAATAGTGCTGCAATGAACATTCGGGTGCATGTGTCTTTTTGAATTACGGTTTTCTCTGGGTATATGCCCAGTAGTGGGATTGCTGGGTCATATGGTAATTCTATTTTTAGTTTTTTAAGGAACCTCCATATTGTTCTCCATAGTGGCTGTATCAATTTACATTCCCACCAACAGTGCAAGAGGGTTCCCTTTTCTCCATACCCTCTCCAGCATTTGTTGTTTGTAGATTTTCTGATGATGCCCATTCTAACTGGTGTGAGGTGATACCTCATTGTAGTTTTGATTTGCATTTCTCTAATAATTAGTGATGTTGAGCATCTTTTCATGTGCTTCGTGGCCATCTGTATGTCTTCTTTGGAGAAATGTCTATTTAGGTCTTCTGCCCATTTTTGGATTGGAGTGTTTGTTTCTTTAATATTGAGCTGAATGAGCTGTTTATATATTTTGGAGATTAATCCTTTGTCCGTTGATTCGTTTGCAAATATTTTCTCCCATTCTGAGGGTTGTCTTTTCGTCTTGTTTATGGTTTCCTTTGCTGTGCAAAAGCTTTGAAGTTTCATTAGGTCCCATTTGTTTATTTTTGTTTTTATTTCCATTACTCTAGGAGGTGGATCAAAAAAGATCTTGCTGTGATTTATGTCAAAGAGTGTTCTTCCTATGTTTTCCTCTAAGAGTTTTATAGTGTCCAGTCTTACATTTAGGTCTCTAATCCATTTTGAGTTTATTTTTGTGTATGGTGTTAGGGAGTATTCTAATTTCATTCTTTTACATGTAGCTGTCCAGTTTTCCCAGCACCACTTGCTGAAGAGACTGTCTTTTCTCCATTGTATATCTTTGCCTCCTTTGTCATAGATTAGTTGACCATAGGTGCGTGGGTTTATCTCTGGGCTTTCTATCTTGTTCCATTGATCTCTGTTTCTGTTTTTGTGCCAGTACCATATTGTCTTGATTACTGTAGCTTTGTAGTATAGTCTGAAGTCAGGGAGTCTGATTCCTCCAGCTCCGTTTTTTTCCCTCAAGATTGCTTTGGCTATTCGGGGTCTTTTGTGTCTCCATACAAATTTTAAGATGATTTGTTCTAGCTCCGTAAAAAATGCCATTGGTAATTTGATAGGGATTGCATTGAATCTGTAGATTGCTTTGGGTAGTATAGTCATTTTCACAATGTTGATTCTTCCAATCCAAGAACATGGTATATCTCTCCATCTGTTGGTATCATCTTTAATTTCTTTCATCAGTGTCTTATAGTTTTCTGCATACAGGTCTTTTGTCTCCCTAGGTAGGTTTATTCCTAGGTATTTTATTCTTTTTGTTGCAATGGGAAATGGGAGTGTTTCCATAATTTCTCTTTCAGATTTTTCATCATTAGTGTATAGGAATGCAAGAGATTTCTGTGCATTAATTTTGTATCCTGCAACTTTACCATATTCATTAATTAGCTCTAGCAGTTTTCTGGTGGCAGTTTTAGGATTCTCTATGTATAGTATCATGTCATCTGCAAACAGTGACAGTTTTACTTCTTCTTTTCCAATTTGTATTCCTTTTATTTCTTTTTCTTCTCTGATTGCTGTGGCTAGGACTTCCAGAACTATGTTGAATAATAGTGGTGAGAGTGGACATCCTTGTCTCGTTCCTGATCTTAGAGGAAATGCTTTCAGTTTTTCACCGTTGAGAATGATGTTTGCTGTGGGTTTGTCATCTATGGCCTTTATTATGTTGAGGTAGGTTCCCTCTATGCCCACTTTCTGGAGGGTTTTTATCATAAATGGGTGTTGAATTTTGTCAAAAGCTTTTTCTGCATCTATTGAGATGATCATATGGTTTTTATTCTTCAATTTGTTAATATGGTGTATCACATTGATTGATTTGCGTATATTGAAGAATCCTTGCATCCCTGGGATAAATCCCACTTGATCGTGGTGTATGATCCTTTTAATGTGTTGTTGGATTCTGTGTGCTAGTATTTTGTTGAGGATTTTTGCATCTATATTCATCAGTGATATTGGTCTGTAATTTTCTTTTTCTGTAGTATCTTTGTCTGGTTTTGGTATCAGGGTGATGGTGGCCTCGTAGAATGAGTTTGGGAGTGTTCCTTCCTCTGCAATTTTTTGGAAGAGTTTGAGAAGGATAGGTGTTAGCTCTTCTCTAAATGTTTGATAGAATTCACCTGTGAAGCCATCTGGTCCTGGACTTTTGTTTGTTGGAAGATTTTTAATCACAGTTTCAATTTCATTACTTGTGATTGGTCTGTTCATATTTTCTGCTTCTTCCTGGTTCAGTCTTGGAAGGTTATACCTTTCTAAGAATTTGTCCATTTCTTCCAGGTTGTCCATTTTATTGGCCTAAAGTTGCTTGTAGTAGTCTCTTAGGATGCTTTGTATTTCTGCGGTGTCTGTTGTAACTTCTCCTTTTTCATTTCTGATTTTATTGATTTGAGTCCTCTCCCTCTTTTTCTTGATGAGTCTGGCTAATGGCTTATCAATTTTGTTTATCTTCTCAAAGAACCAGCTTTTAGTTTTATTGATCTTTGCTATTGTTTTCTTTGTTTCTATTTCATTTATTTCTGCTCTGATCTTTATGATTTCTTTCCTTCTGCTAACTTTGGGTTTTGTTTGTTCTTCTTTCTCTAGTTTCTTTAGGTGTAAGGTTAGATTGTTTACTTGAGATTTTTCTTGTTTCTTTAGGTAGGCTTGTATAGCTATAAACTTTCCTCTTAGAACTGCTTTTGCTGCATCCCATAGGTTTTGGGTTGTCGTGTTTTCATTGTCATTTGTCTCTAGGTATTTTTTGATTTCCTCTTTGATTTCTTCAGTGATCTCTTGGTTATTTAGTAACATATTGTTTAGCCTCCATGTGTTTGTGTTTTTTACGTTTTTTCCCCTGTAATTCATTTCTAATCTCATAGCGTTGTGGTCAGAAAAGATGCTTGATATGATTTCAATTTTCTTAAATTTACTGAGGCTTGATTTGTGACCCAAGATGTGATCTATCTTGGAGAATGTTCCGTGCGCACTTGAGAAGAACGTGTAATCTGCTGTTTTTGGATGGAATGTCCTATAAATATCAATTAAATCTATCTGGTCTATTGTGTCATTTAAAGCTTCTGTTTCCTTATTTATTTTCATTTTGGATGATCTGTCCATTGGTGTAAGTGAGGTGTTAAAGTCCCCCACTATTATTGTGTTACTGTCAATTTCCTCTTTTATAGCTTTTAGCAGTTGCCTTATGTAATGAGGTGCTCCTATGTTGGGTGCATATATATTTATAATTGTTATATCTTCTTCTTGGATTGATCCCTTGATCATTATGTAATGTCCTTCCTTGTCTCTTGTAACATTCTTTATTTTAAAGTCTGTTTTATCTGATATGAGTATAGCTACTCCAGCTTTCTTTTGATTTCCATTTGCATGGAATATCTTTTTCCATCCCCTCACTTTCAGTTTGTATGTGTCCCTAGGTCTAAAGTGGGTCTCTTGTAGACAGCATATATATGGGTCTTGTTTTTGTATCCATTCAGCAAGCCTGTGTCTTTTGGCTGGAGCATTTTATCCATTCACGTTTAAGGTAATTATCGATATGTATGTTCCTATGACCATTTTCTTAATTGTTTTGGGTTTGTTTTTGTAGGTCCTTTTCTTCTCTTGTGTTTCCCACTTAGAGAAGTTCCTTTAACATTTGTTGTAGAGCTGGTTTGGTGGTGCTGAATTCTCTTAGCTTTTGCTTGTCTGTAAAGCTTTTGATTTCTCCATCAAATCTAAATGAGATCCTTGCCGGGTAGAGTAATCTTGGTTGTAGGTTCTTCCCTTTCATCACTTGAAGTATATCCTGCCACTCCCTTCTGGCTTGTAGAGTTTCTGCTGAGAAATCAGCTGTTAACCTTATGGGAGTTCCCTTGTATGTTATTTGTCGTTATTCCCTGGCTGCTTTCAATAATTTTTCTTTGTCTTTAATTTTTGCTACTTTGATTACTATGTGTCTCGGCGTGCTTCTCCTTGGGTTTATCCTGTATGGGACTCTCTGCGCTTCCTGGACTTGGGTGGCTATTTCCTTTCCCATGTTAGGGAAGTTTTCGACTATAATCTCTTCAAATATTTTCTCTGGTCCTTTCTCTCTCTCTTCTCCTTCTGGGACCCCTATAATGCGAATATTGTTGTGTTTAATGTTGTCCCAGAGGTCTCTTAGGCTGTCTTCATTTCTTTTCATTCTTTTTTCTTTAGTCTGTTCCGCAGCAGTGAATTCCACCATTCTGTCTTCCAGGTCACTTATCCGTTCTTCTGCCTCAGTTATTCTACTATTGATTCCTTCTAGTGTAGTTTTCATTTCAGTTATTGTATTGGTCATCTCTGTTTGTTTGTTCTTTAATTCTTCTAGGTCTTTGTTAATCAATTCTTGCATCTTCTCAATCTTTGCCTCCATTCTTATTCCAAGGTCCTGGATCATCTTCACTATCATTATTCTGAATTCTTTTTCTGGAAGGTTGCCTATCTCCACTTCATTTAGTTGTTTTTCTGGGGTTTTTTCTTGTTCCTTCATCTGGTATATAGCCCTCTGCCTTTTCATCTTGTCTATCTTTCTGTAAATGTGGTTTCTGTTCCACAGGCTGCACGACTGTAGTTTTTCTTGCTTCTGCTGTCTGCCCTCTGGTGGTTGAGGCTATCTAAGAGGCTTGATGGGAGGCTCTGGAGGTGGGTAGAGCTGACTGTCTGTTTGGGTATATTTTTGACTTGTTACTACCATAATGCTTCCTCTATTTTCACAGTTGGGAAAATATATGTACTTTATTGCAACATAAAGAATAACTACAACAAGCAATAAAACCACGGTCCCCTACATATGTTGTGATAAGTGACTCTGGGTCCCTCTGTGTCAATCCTTTAATCAGATCATGGAATCTCTGCCTTGACTGTCAAGGGAGTCATGAAATAAGACCATTAAACATATTTTAGCAAATTCTGACCCTGAATAAGGTTAAAGACTTATTAGGAAGGTTTAATTGAGAGGGAAGCATGAAAAAGCATGGACTTCGAACACAGACACACTTGAGAAGATCTGCCTCTTACTAGCTATGTGACCTTGCGTAACTTATTTAGTGCTATTTTACTCATCTTTATAATGGGAATAAAACCACTTACACTTAAAGTTTTTATATGGATCAGATGAGACAGCCCATGAAGCACTGAGAACAATGTCTGTCTAGCACAGAGTAGGTATTTGACAAAAGATAAACTGCCTTCGCCTCTTCCTCATTTTATTTTTAGAAAGAGACTAGTCACCCTGCCTGCCTGTCTTAGGGTGAGTATTTGCATTTGTGACTATCAAATGAGACAACATGAAAGCACTTTGTAAACCTAAAGCACAATATCAGTATAAACAATGGAGACAACCGATTTTATGATCCAAGATATGACAAAGCTGTGCATATGTTGAGAAGTTGGTGAAGATTCCAAATTAACTTTGACTCCCTTTGAAAGTTACTAGTAATGGAGAGGTGAGTAGCTTTTGCACCCTATATCTTCTGGGTCCAGTAGTGTTCCCCCAAATTCTTGTCTACCTGGAACCTCAGAATGTGACTTTATTTGGAAATAGGGTCTTTAGAGATGTCATTAGTTAAGGTGAAGTCATACTAGATTAGGATGGGCTCTAATCTAATGACTTGTATTCGTATAAGAAGATAAAACAGATGTACAGACACACACAGAGAAGAAGGCCATGTGAATAAGGAGGTAGAGATAGGAGGGATGCATCTGAGAGCCAAGGAGTACCAGGAATTGCCAGCAACCAATAGGAGCTGGAAGAAGCAAGGAAGGATGCTTTCCTAGAAACTTCAGAGAGAGCATGGCCCTATGGACACCTTGATTTGAGACTTCCAGCCTCCAGAACTGTGAGAGAATAAATTTCTGTTGTTTCAAGCCACTCGGTTTGTGATATTTGTTACAGCAGCCCTAGGAAGTCAATACACTATACCTCGCTCTTTTTTATTGGTTAGAATTTTGCATAATGTAAAATGATGTAAAGGTGTTGCTTTAACTTGAAAATAAAGCTTAGTAAGAGGTCTCAGAACTTTATTCAAATCCTGCTGCGTGTGGAAATTAAATCTGACATTATCTATATCTAAGAGCTCTCAAAGTATTGATTATTTTTGGAAATCCACCAAAGAAGCTGGGATGAACTCTGAGCTGGGGCAAAGCTTTGAACTTCTCATGAGTCAGTCCTATCTATTTGCTAAAGAAGTGAATTTACATAGACCAGAAAAGGGGAGGGTGGGGTGTGGAAGGGGGAGCCTAATGAAACTTAGGAGATTTTCATAAGGGAATTATCATTTGTAGGATTAAAATCATGTTGGGATCTTGAGCATGGCCACATAACTGGTCTGAGAGTTGTATTTTCCTTCCCAGACAATTTTGGGCCATCATGTAGGCTGCAGAAGGCAGACAAGTTTAGTCTATGATTGTGTTAGCATTTTCACCAAGGGATTTTATTTTCTTCTTGGTGGACCCCGCACCCCCAAACCAAGTGTAGGGTCTCCCCCAGGCCTCTGGTTATCGTTTGCTGAGTCAGTGTGTGGTTGGATATAGAGAATGGGCAACTGAATTGCACTGATACTTCCTGTGGGAATTGAACCACACATCCAGAACATCTCAATTACTGCTCCATTTTAACTCACTGTAGAAGACCAAAGAAACACATAGGGTTCGGTGAGGTTTAAATCTGTGTAGTCTTTCCATGTTTCCCTAAGCTCAGCCTCACAGAGCCTGTGGTTAGTATGAAAGCTGTTTCTTTCTCTTCTCTAAGAAAAATGTACATGCGATAGTACTCCCCCATGTAACTTAAAGCACTCCTGGTTATTTGACCTACACCTACAAAGAAGCAAAGCTGAAGTGAAATATTCTAAAAATCAGTAGTATAATGAACCGAATAGTATTTTGTCTGCAGACTTTTGTTTTTCCAGAGGATAATAGAGGATCTTTCCACTTAAAATAGGTGCTGCCATTTTTAGCGTGGTCCTCTGGGTAATTAAGATCCTGTGCAGTGCTGGGACCTGGGCGAACAGGGGAATGACTTGTGTTTTTCTACATGGAGGCACAACTTTGCATCATTTTAAAGACTAAGCAGCGTGGTTTGAGACAAGCCTGCTGAAAGGTGGAGGGATGGTTTCAGGACAGAGTGGAAAGAAGTCCTATCCTCATGGGCCTCTGTTTTCTCCTAATGTGGCACGACATTTTAAAAACCAAGGCCAGAAACTGCCTGTGATGGTCATCCTGGAGGGAAGAGCTACATCTAAAAAAGTGGAATCTGACTTTTATCGCATGCAATCTGTGCACATTACAGAGAGGAACACATCTGTCAAAGAAGGGACTCGCTAACTACTAGCAGTGGTTTCAAAGTAATTTGTCACAAACTTGCAATAGGCCCGACTTTCTTCATCCATGGCACATTTGCATTTTATTTGAAAACAATTTTAATTTCTACTGAATAAGCATTGAACGGGTTGTCCACTAGCAATCATCTTTCTTTTAAATTTAATTTTTAGTTTATATTGGAGTATAGTTGATTTACAATGTTGTGTTAGTTTCAGGTGTACAGCAAAGTGATTCAGTTATACGTATACATATATTCTTTTTCAGATTCTTTTCCCATATAGGTTATTACAGAATATTGAGTAGAGTTCCCTGTGCTATACAGTAGGTCCTTGTTTATTATCTATTTTGTATATAGTAGTGTGTATATGTTAATCCCAAACTCCTGATTTATCCCATCATCAAAAAGTCTACAAACAATAAATGCTGGAGAGGGTGTGGAATAAAGAGAATCCTCCTCGGGCTTCCCTGGTGGCTCAGTGGTTAAGAATCCGCCTGCCAGTGCAGGGGACACGGGTTCGAGCCCTGGTCCGGGAAGATCCCACATGCCGCGGAGCAGCTACGCCCGTGCGTCACAACTACTGAGCCTGCACTCTACAGCCCACGAGCCACAACTACTGAAGCCCACATGCCTAGAGCCCGTGCTCTGCAACAAGGGAAGCCACCGCAATGAGAACCCCATGCACCGCAACGAAGAGTAGCCACCGCTCACCGCAACTAGAGAAAGCCCACGTGCAGCAATGAACACCCAATGCAGCCAAAAATAAAATAAATAAATAAATTTATTAAAAAAAAAAAAAAAGAAAATCCTCCTGCACTGTTGGTGGGAATGTAAATTGGTACAGCCACTATGGAGAACACTATGGAGGTTTCTTAAAAAACTAAACATAGAGTTACCAGATGATGTAGAGATCCCACTCCTGGGTATATATCTGGAGAAAACCACAATTCTAAAAGATTCATGCACGTCAGTGTTCATTGCAGCACAATTTACAATAGCCAAGACATGGAAGCAACCTAAATGTCCATCAACAGAGGAATGGATAAAGAAGATGTGGTACATATACATAACGGAATATTAATCAGCCATAAAGAAGAATGAAATAATGTGATTTGCAGCAACATGGATGGACCTAGAGATTATCATACTAAGTGAAGTAAGTTGGATAAATTAGCAATCATCTTTAAACTGGGTTAAGTTGAAAATCCATCAGACAGTACGAAATGAAAAATAGCATATTTCTTGAGCACCAGACAGCATAAGCCAGAGGTCAAATCCTAGAATAGGATAACCAAAAAAAAAAAAAATTCCACATAGCATCTCAGGGAAAGAAACCATAACAACAATAGCTCGCATTTATTAGGGGCTTACTATGCACCTGTGTGCCGGGTGCTTTACATGAATGAGCTCCTTTAGCCGTACAAGGACATGTACCACAATTGCTATCCTTTTCATTTCATAGGAAATTGCTGCTCAGATTGGTTCAGTAACTTGACTAAGGCCACAGAGCAGATATGGGTTTCCAATTCAGCGCTGTCTGGCTGCACACGTTTATGCTCATTGTGGCATAAAGACCTGCTGACTTTTGTCCCGTTTGCACGCATCAGGTTGGGACCAGTGCCTGAAATAACATAAATATTGCTTTAACAAATTAGCTATTTGATAGTCAAGAATGAAGAAAAACCTCATAAGGCTCAGATAAACAAAAATATCTCTTTTGGTGATTTCACCTCTAGAAAGCAAAAATGTAGAGTATGCATATGATTTGGAGTTTGGATTTCAAATGCTTTCTGCTAAAGAAATAGTACTGAGTTTACATGTGTTATTGCCCAGAAGAGATAAATTTATAGAGTACAAACCTTTCCTTTGGCCACTCTCTGTGCCCCAAATCTTTTAATACTAGAGACACCTGAAATAAGAAAAATGACAAGTGATATTGTCCCCTTTGTCTTATGCCGACTCCCTCTTCAGCTCTCCCTGTGTGCTCACTGCTTGGTTCCCACCAGTAGACGGGCAATATCAAAGACGTAACTGGCATGTTTTATTGTTTTCCTTCCTACTGTTTTCTCGTTTCTCTGAGGGATGTTTTCCTGTTCTATCTTTTTCTTTTTCTGACAGATATATTGCCTTTCTCATTGAGGGAGTTGAAAGAAACTATTTCTGTTTAGTGACAGCAAAAACAAACAAACAAAAAACCTAACAAAGCAAAATAAAATACACACATACATCAATGAATTTTGAGTTGTGAAGCAAGTTATGAAAAAGGTATTCTTTCTTTGGTCACAACCCTCTGTCTCTCACTAGGATGTATGTAAAGATGGTTAATTAATGATTCCTCTGAGATAAAAAGCTTGAAATAAAAACCAAAGTTTTGGGCCCTTCTGATTTCTTTGCCTATTGTCTCTCTGCACAGGTTGTTGACTTTTTGTGAAAATATCTTTAGTTTACAAGTAAACATATAAAATTAAGTAATTTTGCATTTGAGCACTTAAAAATTGAATTAGAAGCCCTTTTGGAAATGGGTAGAAGTCCTGGGGATTTGTTCTAAAGAAGTAATCCTGTGGAAGTAAAAGCAACCAACTAATCAAATAACCATCCTCAAATCCATATGCATAGAGATGCTATTGTGATATAAATAAACAATCTAGAAACAACCTAAATTATCAATAATAGCACATGAATTCCTAATTACAATAATAATTATTATAAAGCTAAACTTACAGTATTTATGATACATCAAGCACTCTTAATTATTTTACACATTAACTCATTTAGTCTAAACAAAAACCTCATAAAACGGGTATGATCTTGCAGATGAGGGAACTGGGGCACAGAAAAGTTAAGTGGCTTGTCCAAGGTCAAAGAGCTACAAAATGATACAGTTAACATTCAAACCCAGGCAATCTTGCTCGAGGATGTGCTCTTAAGCACTCACTTTATTGCCTTCAAATTATGGTAAATTAACAGACAGGTTATTAGGTTACACTAAAGATGCTAAGTATGCAGAAAGTGTAAAAATGTGGACCATATACAAAATACTATACCAGGAACCTATAACCTATATCGCTGGAATTTCTGAAGGTGACAAAATCATTTATTTCGCATCACTGATCTTAAGCTCCATAAAGAAGACTACATATACATATGTAGACTACATATAAAATAACTTACACACATGCACACACACACACGCTTTATTCTTCTATCATCTATCATCAATTATCTATATCTATCTATCTCTATATTTAAACAGTAATAGAAGACAAACCAAACTTCAGGAATATATAGTAGGCTTTGATATCAGTTTCCAGTTCCTTATTAACATATTGGTGATAAGACTTCACCAGTGTAGTTAAGAGAATATTTGTGTTACAGCCTATGTTTTCCTTCTGACTTGCTGTCTACTTCTTGCTTCTGGGCCATTATTACGAAGTGTCTGTTTTTTTACCTACTCAAAGCTCAGTCTTTCCTAAGTTTTTATTTCTGATTTTTATTAAAAGATTTGTTTTTTGAGTTTATTTTGAACTCATAAGCAATAATGTTCTGCTGAGCATACTGTACTAGGCAGAATAATGCCCCTTCCCCCCGACGATATCCATGCCCTGATCCCTGGGGCCTGTGAATATGTTACCTCACATGGTGAAAGGGACTTTGTAGATGTAATTAAGGTAAAGGACCTTGAGGTGGGGAGATTATCTGGTGGGCCCAATGCAATCACACGAGTCCTTAAAAGCAGAGAACTTTTCCTGGCTGCGGTCAGAGAGAGCTTGAAGATGGACTGAGAGATGCAGTGTTGCTAGCTGTAAAGATGGAGGAAGTGGGAACATGAGCCAGAGAATGTGGGCTTCTGGAAGCTGGAAAAGGCAAAGAAGTAGATTCTCTCCCAGCGCCAGGGAGGAAGACAGCCTTGCTAACATTTTGATTTGTTCCCAGTAAGACCTCCAGAGCTGTAAAATAATAAATTTATGTTGTTTTAAGCTACTAAATTTGTGACAATATGTTACAGCAGAATAGGAAACTAATACATATACTGACAAAGAATAATATTATGAAGATATTTTTGAAATCTTGTCTTCTCAAGAGAAGTACTCCATTGATTACCTATAGTAGATCAGATTGCATTATTTACAATTAATTTTACCAATGAAACAAATAAATCAATGTCCCTGCTCTAGTACCTTACATATTAATTAAAAAGTTGCTACTTTGTCTCTTAAGGCATTTATAAAAACAAAACCTGAACTGTACATTATTAAGGGGCTGTTTATCAGTGTCACTATTTCCCAATTCTTAATAGAGAAATTATACACTGCCAGGTTGGATGAGATAAAATATCATTTTAAGCAACAGTTTGCCTTCTTTTTTACCCATTTGCAAATCTAAACAAGGCTATTTTTTCTTTTTAAAATTTGATTGACCTTACTTTTTTCCTTTAAAAGATTATGTTAGCTTAGAAGCTATTTTCTTCCATTCTTAATTTCAATACATTGACCATTTCAATTTTGGGGGTGATTGCCCACCCCAGATTAGATTAAAATCATCATCTATCTCTAAAGGGCTCATCTCTTTTTTGGCCAGCACCTTGGATACCACGTGGTCTTTAGTGATAGTTTTAGGACTCACCACATCTCAGAACCCCAGATACCCTCTCTGATGGCTTTGGCCCAAGGGCAGTCATGCTTAATGCAGATGTTGGGATGTGATATATGGTAGACCCATTGACCATAGAGTTGACCTCACTTCTGGGACTTTTCACTATTACATGGAGTCTGATCTACTGCAGGTCAGAATGTATCTTTCCTCAGAAATAACCACACATGATAGGACTGAGTTGAACATTGTTCTGTTACAAAGCAGGTGTTGATTCTGAATCCCAGGAGTAGCCTCATAAAGGGATTTTGTTGACTTTCTTTTCCAGAGGCCTTTATTTGCCTGAAGCTTGTCTTCATTATTTCAGAATTTTTGATTTTTGTCACTATAATATGCTGAGAATAATGGTGTTTTTTTGGGCTTGACATGCAAAATTAACATAATGTGAACTACAAAATTAATCTTCTTGGGGAGAATTGTGTCATTATCATCATAATCATAAATGCCCATTATTGAGAAGAAAAAATGTAGCCCTCTCATCTATTTTTTGATTAATTAATTAATTAAGAGCTCTAGTCAGGAAGATCTCAAAGGAACGTCAAAACCATTGTGAAGCTTTAAAAGCAGAAGCAAACACAGTTTTGTTTTGTTTTTTTTTAATTATTTTTTTAAATTTATTTATTTATTTATTTATTTTTGGCTGTGTTGGGTCTTCGTTTCTGTGCGAGGGCTTTCTCTAGTTGCGGCGAGCGGGGGCCACTCTTCATCGCGGTGCACGGGCCTCTCACTATCGCGGCCTCTCTTGTTGCGGAGCACAGGCTCCAGATGCGTAGGCTCAGTAGTTGTGGCTCACGGGCCCAGTTGCTCCGCGGCATGTGGGATCTTCCCAGGCCAGGGCTCGAACCTGTGTCCCCTGCATTGGCAGGCAGATTCTCAACCACTGCGCCACCAGGGAAGCCCGCAAACACAGTTTTTATCCTGTAGAAAGTTTAGTTCTGTTGGGGGTGGGGGAATCACACTGAAATAGAAGATAAATGAATTCCATCGTAGGAACAAAGTCATTGATATATGAAATTTTACTGTTGTGAAATTTGAATACGGGGGACAATATTCCAGGAGAGTAAGGCTAAGTAGGCAGAATCAGGCTTTTTATAGGGGGAAAGCCTTGAATTAGTTTTTAAAGAAAGTGATGTATTTTGAAATCAGAAAGTACATTACATTTCCTGATTTTGAAATATATTACAAACTACAGTAATTAAAACAGTATGGTACTGGCATGAAGACAGATGTATAAATAAATGGAACAGAAGAGAGAGCCCAGAAATAAATCCATGTATGTATAAGAAGAATGCCAAAGATATATAGTGGGGAAAAGATAGTCTCTGCAACAAATGGTGTTGAGAAAAGTGGATAACCACATGCAAAAGGGTGAAATAGGACCCTGATCTTGCACCATACACAAAAATCCACTCAAACTGGATTGAAGACTTAAACATAAGACCTGAAACTGTAAAACTCCTAGAAGAAAACATAGGGGAAAATCTTCATGACATTGGTGTTGGTTATGATTTTATGGATATGACACCAAAAGCACAGGCTACACAAGGAAAAATAGATACATGGGACTACATCAAACTAAACAAACTTATTCAAAGCAAAGGAAACAATCAACAGAGTGAAAAGGCAGCCTATGGAGGGAGTGAAATATTTGCAAACCATAGACCTGATAAAGGGCTAATCTCCAAAATGTATAAGGAACTTCTACAACTCAATAGCAAAAAACCCAAATAACCTAATTGAAAAAATGGGCAAAGGACTTGAATAGACATTCCTCCAGAGAAGACACACAAACAGCCAACAGGTACATGAAAAGTTGCTCAACATCACTAATCATCAGAGAAATTGAAATCAAACTCCACAATGAGATATCAACTCACACCAGTTAGGATGGCTATTATCAGAATAACAAAAGATGGCATGTGTTGCGAGGATACAGAGAAATTAGAACTCTTGTACATTGTTGGTGAGAATGTCAAATGGTGCAGTCACTATGGAAACCGTATGGAGGTTCTTCAAAAAATTAAAAATAGAACTGCCATGTGATCCAGCAATGCAACTTCTGGGTATATATCCAAAGAATTGCAATCAGGATCTGGAAGAGACATCTACACTCCCATGTGTATTGCAGTATTACTCACAATAGCCAAGATTTGGAAACAATCCAGATGTCCATCAGCAGACAAATGGATAAAGAAAAGGTGCTGTCTACATACAATAGAATATTATTCAGCCTTTAAAAAGAAGGAAATCTTGCCATTTGTGACAACATGGATAGACCTGGAAAACATTATGCTAAGTGAAATGTGTCACAAAAGAACAAATACTCCATGATTCCACTTCTTGAGGTATCTAAAATAGTCAAATTCATAGAAGCAGAGAACAGATGGTGGATTCCAGGGGGTGGGGGAAGGGTGAAATGGGGAGTTGTTCAATGGTATAAAGCAACAGTTACACAAGGTGAATAAATTATAGAGATTGCTATACAACATATGCCTATTGTTAACAATAAGGTGTTGTGCACTTAAAAATTTAAGAGAGCAAATCTCATGCTGTGTTCTCAACACACATACACACTTGCCAGGGGACACAAGACATCTTTTGGAGGTGATAAATATGTTTATTACCTTGTTTGTGCCGATAGTATCACAATGTATGCATGTATCCAAACTCATTAAAATGTGTACATTAAATATGTGAAACTTTTTGTATATTACATATACCTCAGTAAAGCTGAAAAAAGGGAAAGTGATAAAGATGAATGAATGGAGTGGAGGTTGAAGCACTCATTGTGAGAAGAACAGCAAAGAGATTTCAGCAAGAAGGACCAAGGCTGCTGTGGGAGTTATGTGCCAAGCACAAAACTGGGAGCCATCTGCAATGACATCACTCTTTGATCCCAATAACTAGAATGCCTAATAATATTAGGAAAGTCAGAAGCAAAGCTTTATTTTGACATTTTTATATTCCATTTATCATTTCAATTGGGATCTGGGAGGGAAGGAGATTTAGACACCTGTGCATACATACCAAGTTGCGTGAAAGTCCCTGGAAAAAGTGGCTTGACTTGTGTTTATTAATCTTTTTGATATAGTCTCTTAAAATGACTTTCCTTATGTAAGTGTGATAAGGAGTAATTCATGCTGATTTCCCCGGATGTCTTGCCAAAATCAGTCTCATTACTTGGTAGTCACATTTTCTATATCCCATATAATCAGTCTATCAGGAAAGGTAGTTAAATGAGGGAGTTAGGACCACTGGTTATAGATTAACCATCAAGGACTTTGTTGAAATGGGGCCATTTTCCAAGTGTTACTTATGTTCTTAATTTTAAAAATAGAATATATTTGATTCTTGAGCAGGGATGCCCGAAAGCCAACAAGGGTGCCTCACCTTTTCATTAGGGTGCAAAAGGAGCAAATTAATCTCTATGGCAATGAAAGTTAGAGGTTGGCTGGGGGCTTACTTCAAAGTTTTCTACTATTATTTCATAAACTCTTAGGAGTGGAACAAATATTTAGAAGATAACCTAATCCAACTCCCTTATAATAACAATACAGACATTAATGATGATAAAAACTACAGTTTACTGCCATCCATACACCAACTTACTTAATTTTTATCATAATCCCATGAGCATTACTCTCATTTTAGTGATGAAGAAACCAAAGCTTAGACTGATTAACTTGTTCAAGGTCATACAGCAGGTTGATGTCAGAGATGACGTTTGAACCTAGGTTTGTTGAACTCTCATTTAAAGCCCACATCCTTCACTATTATCCCCTACTGCCACATTATACATGGAGGAAACTGAGGCAGAGAAGAGCTAATTGCCTTACTGAAAGCACAGGACTAGTCGCTTGTAGAGTTGGGGGTAGAAGCTACATCTTTAGACTAAGAGTCCTTGGAGGAACTCTGAACTTGTGTGTCAGGTGGTGGTATGAGCTGGTCTCACTCCTCCCTGGTTACCCTCTCACACCTTTGAGATGCGGGCTCATGAGGCTTGCTCATGCTTCAAGTATAATTCATGTTATGCCAGGGATGGACTGTTAATGCTCTTGGGGTTTTAATTGTATACTTTCTCCATTTCTGTTTTCTGATGCTTGGATCAGTGATGGAAATGTTTTCTGAAAACATATTTCAGAAAGAGCTTTTTGGATGACTGAGCTGTAACTTTTAGAGATGGAGAAGCTTATAGAAGCAACTTCCTAAACTATAATAATGTTCCCCCCATCCCCCACCTTCTCTGCAAGTTGCAAGATGCTGTAATATTTAAGAAGGTGATTATGAGGATATGATCCATAACCGCTGTTCTTGACCCATAGTATTAACAATTGCTCAGGAAAAGCCACTATCTCACTCTTTAAGCCTCAGGAAGACTTAGAGCCTCTTGAAATGCCCTGGGATTGTGGCTTCAAATTAGAGTTGACTTGGGGATTTACTCTATCTCGCATTCACTTTGACATTTCGTCCCGAGGAGTTAACCCACTCAGGGATCCACTGATAAGGGAGAGTAAGTTTTGACTGAATTGGGTCTTTCAACAAATGATATGAAAATTTCAAGCTTCACTATAGCCTGAAACACCTGCCTGGGTCAATGGTGCAAATGCTTCCTCTTCAATTGATTAACTTAACACTTCTGAATGGATTTTGATGAGAGTTATGGCTTTTACATTATCATTTATGTTTGAAGGTTGTATATATGACAACATTGTATTATTTTTTTAAGAAGAAAAATATTAAAAATATTAAAAATAAAAATATTAAAAGCATAAAAGACACATTTGTATTATACATTTTCTTTGAATAAGGCACAGTGTTAGCCATTTAGGGGCATTGTTGAATATTCTGACAGGGTTTCATCCTTATAAAATGTATAGCCTATTAGGGAAACAGCGACTATTTACGTAAGTCTTATGGTAGATAGATAGATGGTAGAGAAAATGAAAGCTGTAATTTCTCTAAAGGGAGAGGACTAACTTTGCATTGGAGTACTCAGGGAAGGCTAAGAGGTAGGAAATGAGTTGGACCTTAAAATACGGGTAAAATTTAGGTGTGAGAGGCTTGAAGGTGGGGAGTACAAGATACATTCAGGGAATATGTCGGTTAGTCTGGCCAGAGCAGGGACAGTATTGAGTGTTCAGAAGGGGAGTTGGGAGGGAAAGTAGGAGATGTGTACTGTCTGTGCTCCAGTCTGATACCTCTTCTCCAACACAAGGCTTTGGGAAACTTTAAGTTGTTTTAATAACATGAAAAATGTGAGGATGGCAACAAAGTCCCCATATTTGTTCAGCCCATGACCTCAGTACCAAGGGTTCGTCCTGTGCTGTACGTCATATGAAAGGCTCCCTGGCTTGGTGTCAAATGTTTTTATGTCTCTCAGGTTTCCTTTCCTTTGTAAGCCCGGATGGGCTCCCTGAGACTGGTGATAAAGCGCAAACCTAACAGGTGAAAGTAGATGCCTCATAAATTAGCGAACAGGAGCGTAGAGAGCTTTGTTTGGAACAGTCTGGAATCTGAGACCACGATTTGCAGTATCTCTCAGAAACAGATTTTAGAGTTCAGCTCCGTAGAAAAGCCACCCCCAACTCCACCCTGCCTTGGGAAATTGAAAAAAACTGCAAATGGACTAAAATTTAAATGAAGCTTTAGTACCTAGAACACATTTTGGTTAGCTATTCAAAATAATAATGCATAATTTGGCAACATAAAACATATGTTCCTCTTTTATGCATTTGTTCTATTTATTTCCTCCAAGTTTTTATTTGAAAAGGTATTTCACGTGTATTCGATGCCCCAGGTAGTACTTCCTAATCAGAATATTGTGCAGATCTTTTCATGTTGAGTTTACTTGTGATGTGGCAATACAATAATAGTAGCACCAGTTGTTAAATACTATTTTACAAAAAGGGGAAAGAAACGCGCTTTATCAGTTTGCTACCACAAATTGAAACATACATGCACAACCATGAGTTTTAATAAATGTGACATAAGTTAATGGAGCATGGAAGAAAGAAGAATGGAAAATGGTGTCCCTAAATCAATTTAATATGGTAACAACCCCAAACAAAAAACAGATTGGGCCTCTTCAGCAAAACACACTAGAAAAACGAAGGTTGTCAGAGATTGTTCACGGTATATTCATCAAATTTCAGAGGAGATTATCTGACAGAATTAAGTACAAAGTCAGTTATGAGAAATTGGTCCTCTTGGTAGCTAATGTTGAGAATATTATTTATATTAACAGGCAAAATAGGCTGGCCGTACACAGGCAATCATCTAAATTTTACGGATGTGGTTCTGCCCATAAATCTGGGTAATGATGGCATATCTCTTATGGGACTACATTAACTTATAAGTCACCATAATTGTATTGAATCAGGGCAATGACCACTTGAAGATTAAAGCATCAGAGTGATCGCCACTAGCTGATAGACAAAAAGGCCCCGGTCTTCAACAACAAAAGAAACTTTCCAATTAACTATAAACGAATGTAGCTTGAATACTGACCCCCTTTATATTCATTAGATGCTCCAGAACTATTTCATTGCTAGAAGGTTAAGGGATGTGAAATTAAAATAGTCTTCTTTTTCATATGATAAAAACAATGTAGGTAGTTAGACTGTCAAAGGCATTGAACCCAGAAATAGAGATTCTGATTTCTGCAGAGATGTAATTTCATTTCAACCTTCTTTTAATCTGAAACTTCTTCTGATATTGTAGAGTGAGTCTTGGTTCTAATGTGAATGAGATGATATTTCTAAAATATAAGCTTACATAATTGAATCAGATGAGAACTACAAATCTAGGAATCAGATATCTTTCTGCCTTTGTTTTGTCAAAACTGTTACGTGAAAGTACTTACTAACTTTAAAATACTGAAATGAATTTCTAATTTATTCATAATCTTTGTTATATCAGATAGGATATTTCAATTCTCTTTCTCTCCAAAATTTGAAAAATTTATCATTGTCATAGACTTACAAAAATGATTAAAGCTTTTATTAGCTCATAAAAATGTTTTACCAGGCCACTTGAATAAAGAATAACCAGAGAGGAAAGAAATCAATTCATTCTCAGCATAAATGTTACTTACCTCAAGCTAATATTTAACTAATTATAATAATAGTAAGACTGCAGTTAAAAAAATACTGTCTGAACTAGGCATTTATTAGAAAAAATAGGCACCCTCTTTCAGATTGGTTTCCTAGTTTGTAATGCCAATATGCCTGGTTTCCATCTTTGTAATTAAAAATAGTGTAGTGTAGTTTTAATTTTTATGTAAATATATTTATTGGTATAAATATATAAATATATATGTGGTATATACTGCATTGTTGGCCTCAATTCTGCATCTCTCTCTGTAGCATCTCTCTGTCTGTCATTTAATCTTATAGTCCATTTCCACTGAGGGTATATAATTCCCTGTCCCCAGTTTCTGCCACATGACTTGCTTTGACCAATAGAATGAGGTAGAGGGAAGGGCATGTCACCTCTGAGGTTAGGCCTCAAGAATCCTGTGTATTTCTTTTTTTTTTTTTTTTTTAAACATCTTTATTGAAGTATAATTGCTTTACAATGGTATGTTAGCTTCTGCTCTATAACAAAGTGAATCAGTTATACATATGCATATGTTCCCATATCTCTTCCCTCTTGCATCTCCCTCCCTCCCACCCTCCCTATCCCACCCCTCTAGATGGACACAAAGCACTGAGCTGATCTCCCTGTGCTATGCGGCTGCTTCCCACTAGCTATCTATTTTACATTTGGTAGTGTATATATGTCCATGACACTCTCTCACCCTGTCACATCTCACCCCTCCCCCTCCCCACATCCTCAAGTCCACTCTCTAGTAGGTCTGTGTCTTTCTTCCCGTCTTGCCACTAGGTTCTTCATGGCCTTTTTTTTTTTTTTTCCCTTAGATTCCATATATATGTGTTAGCATACTGTATTTGTTTTTCTCTTTCTGACTTACTTCACTCTGTATGACAGACTCTAACTCCATCCACCTCATTACAAATACCTCCATTTCATTTCTTTTTATGGCTGAGTAATATTCCATTGTATATATGTGCCACATCTTCTTTATCCATTCATCCGATGATGGACACCTAGGTTGCTTCCATGTCCTGGCTATTGTAAATAGAGCTGCAATGAACATTTTGGTACATGACTCTTTTTGAACTATGGTTTTCTCAGGGTATATGCCCAGTAGTGGGATTGCTGGGTCGTATGGTAGTTCTATTTGTAGTTTTTTAAGGAACCTCCATACTGTTCTCCATAGTGGCTGTATCAATTTACATTCCCACCAACAGTGCAAGAGTGTTCCCTTTCCTCCACACCCTCTCCAGCATTTATTGTTTCTAGATTTTTTGATGATGGCCAATCTGACCGGTGTGAGATGATATCTCATTGTAGTTTTGATTTGCATTTCTCTAATGATTAATGATGTTGAGCATTCTTCCATGTGTTTGTTGGCAATCTGTATATCTTCTTTGGAGAAATGTCTATTTAGGTCTTCTGCCCATTTTTGGATTGGATTGTTCGTTTTTTTGTTATTGAGCTGCATGAGCTGCTTGTAAATCTTGGAGATTAATCCTTTGTCAGTTGCTTCATTTGCAAATATTTTCTCCCATTCTGAGGGTTGTCTTTTGGTCTTGTTTATGGTTTCCTTTGCTGTGCAAAAGCTTTGAAGTTTCATTAGGTCCCATTTGTTTATTTGTGTTTTTATTTCCATTTCTCTAGGAGCTGGGTCAAAAAGAATCTTGCTGTGATTTATGTCATAGAGTGTTCTGCCTATGTTTTCCTCTAAGAGTTTGATAGTGTCTGGCCTTACACTTAGGTCTTTAATCCATTTTGAGTTTATTTTTGTGTATGGTGTCAGGGAGTGTTCTAATTTCATACTTTTACATGTATCTGTGCAATTTTCCCAGCACCACTTATTGAAGAGGCTGTCTTTTCTCCACTGTATATGCTTGCCTCCTTTATCAAAGATAAGGTGACCATATGTGCGTGGGTTTATCTCTGGGCTTTCTATCCTGTTCCATTGATCTATATTTCTGTTTTTGTGCCAGTACCAAACTGTCTTGATTACTGTAGCTTTGTAATATAGTCTGAAGTCAGGGAGCCTGATTCCTCCAGCTCCATTTTTCGTTCTCAAGATTGCTTTGGCTATTCGGGGTCTTTTGTGTTTCCATACAAATTGTGAAATTTTTTGTTCTAGTTCTGTGAAAAATGCCAGTGGTAGTTTGATAGGGATTGCATTGAATCTGTAGATTGCTTTGGGTAGTAGAGTCATTTTCACAATGTTGATTCTTCCAATCCAAGAACATGGTATATCTCTCCATCTATTTGTATCATCTTTAATTTCTTTCATCAGTGTCTTATAATTTTCTGCATACAGGTCTTTTGTCTCCTTAGGTAGGTTTATTCCTAGATATTTTATTCTTTTTATTGCAATGGTAAACGGGAGTGTTTTCTTAATTTCACTTTCAGATTTTTCGTCATTAGTGTATAGAAATGCAAGAGATTTCTGTGCATTAATTTTGTATCCTGCTACTTTACCAGATTCATTGATTAGCTCTAGTAGTTTTCTGGTAGCATCTTTAGGATTCTCTATGTATAGTATCATGTCATCTGCAAACAGTGACAGCTTTACTTCTTCTTTTCCGATTTGGATTCCTTTTATTTCTTTTTCTTCTCTGATTGCTGTGGCTAAAACTTCCAAAACTATGTTGAATAATAGTGGTGAGAGTGGGCAACCTTGTCTTGTTCCTGATCTTAGTGGAAATGGTTTCAGTTTTTCACCATTGAGGACAATGTTGGCTGTGTGTTTGTCATATATGGCCTTTATTATGTTGAGGAAAGTTCCCTCTATGCCTACTTTCTGCAGGGCTTTTATCATAAATGGGTGTTGAATTTTGTCGAAAGCTTTCTCTGCATCTATTGAGATGATCATATGGTTTTTCTCCTTCAATTTGTTAATATGGTGTATCACGTTGATTGATTTGCGTATATTGAAGAATCCTTGCATTCCTGGGATAAACCCCACTTGATCATGGTGTATGATCCTTTTAATGTGCTGTTGGAATCCTGTGTATTTCTGACGGCAAGCCCCTCCTCCGTTGCCATGAGACTGTGCCTGGAATCACCTGCTGGTGGAGAAGAGACATATGGAACAGAGCTGAGTATTCCCAGTTGTCCTAGCCATGGCCAGCTGATATCAGCCAACAGCCAGTGACTACAGACATGTGAGCAAGCCTGGCTGAGACCAGCAGAGACATCTGGCCAACCCCCAGCTGACCCAGGCATAAACAATAAATGTTTATTGCTGAATGTTACTGAGGTTTTTGTGGCTGTTTGTTATGCAGTACGACTGTGGCAGTAGATAGCCGATAAAATACTTATGCTGATTTATTTTCAGAGGTAAAATTTGCTGGCTTGTATATTTCTAGCAGTGGGGATGTAGTTCTTTAAGCTGGTTGCTCTCTTTCTAAAGGTTCTCCTAGTAGTAAAATTCAAGAGCAGATTGATTGGCATGTGAGGTCACAGAAAGATGCTAAGCCCTGTAAAGTTCAGTAGCTCATGAACCAGACAGAGATGTAGTCTTTAACCTTGACTTCTTTTCAACTGCAATTACAAACTTTACCTCCCTCCCTTTCTTGCTTTTATTTTTCCCTTTATTGCTCAGCAAATATTAATTAAACATGTATTTACTGTCTCCTATGTGTCATTGTGGGGCAACACAGACTAGACTGAGGGAGGGTGTGCAAAGTGCACTTTGAACCAATTAAGAAGAAATCATTTAGGTAAAGCATCAATTTGGGGCTGTTTGCTTAATATCTCCCAATATTTACATGCAATTCTTACAGCAGGAGAAAGAAAAAGGAATAAGCTGGACCTGCCGCACGGGGCAAAGGAGACAGAATTCTGCAGATCCTCTGTCAAATGGAATATAATGTTGCCCCTCCCCCTCTGGCCAATTCTAAATAAAGCCACTTCTCTGCGCTGGAGATGAATCACTGCATTCATGATAAGGCACTTGAGAATTACTGTTGTTTACAGAAAGCATCACCAGCAGCAGGGTTTAAGAATACTCTCCAGTTAGAACACAAACACATTTACAAAGAGGAGTGATGGAAAATAGCTCAAACCTGCTTATGTGTGCAGGTCTTCCTAACACACCCAGTGTACTCGCGTTAGGTACTAGGGGAGGACATTCCACCACTGGAGAGAGAACAGTGAGGGTAGATGTTTAACTGCAATCTAAATTCCTACAAAGTCACATTCAAAGTTTCTAACTTTTATGGCAGTTTTGGATTTACAATACAGTATAAAAACCTGGGCAATGGAAAATAAAAGTTTCTTTCACTACTTCAGAGCCTTAGAGTTTATATTATCATTTAAGACAAGATACAAATCAAGGGGATGAGATCGTGGAGTGCTGATTGGAGAACTGTCAACTTAGCCCTGGTGGATTGATAGAGGAGGCTCTGCCAGGTCAAGGTGAGTGAGTGTCCTCAGATTGGTCTGGATGGTTTTGATTTGACTCCCTGGATAAAGTGATTATTGGCTTTATTAACAAAGTTTGCTTGCTATTTGATAAGCACTGTACCAAACTTGGCTGGAGGTGCCCTTGATAGATTAGCTGGGGAGATTAAACATGGCAATGAGACCAAGTCAGAAAAAAATGATGTCAGATGTAGTATATGTATAAATTAACAATTGTATCAGGCACAAAATAATAAAGCACAGATGGGAGTCAATTCATTGAAGATAGCTCTTTGGAGGTGAGTGGGCCTTTGAGCAACGCTTGAGATGGAGATGACTTGGCTGAGGGTATATGATGAGGACTCCTGATGGGGTCATGTCATGGGCATGGGGTGGGGGGTGGAAAGCATCTTGAGCCCAAGTAGCCCCTCATCCTGGAAATCTTAGCAGAGCTAAGCTCTTCTATCCAGCGTTTTATTCCTATCTTTAAATAAGAACTTTTTACTGTTATATTTAAGAGGCAGTGTCATTTAGGACCAAATTACCTAGGTTTGATTTTTGGCTCTGCCATTTACTAGTTGTGTGACTTGGGCCATATTATTAATATCTGTGTCATAGTTTTCTCGTCTGTAAAATGGTGCCTCATCATAGGGTTGTCGTAAGGATACAAAGAGCCCAGTTTAAATACCCAAGTACATGTGCTCAGACGTGGTAACTGCTCTTACATGTCAAAAGCAGGGATGCTTTTTGTATTCCTAGAACCTAGCACGGTGCTCTTCCCATTGCAGGCACTCAGTAAATGTTAGACGGATGTGAGAAGAATGGCTGACACCAAGGGGCCAAGATCAGATGAGTTCAGTGGGGGAATAATAACATCAGAGCTAAAAGAGCGTGTCGATTTTGCTTAGTCCCATTCTATTATCATTTTTACAGATGAGAAAACAGGTCTGAGTCCATTCATGTTAATCTGGGCCAGTTGGATGTGGCAGATAGGAGAATGATATGAAGATAATGTATTGGAGAAAAATGGGGTTTGGGTGTAGAGATGAAAGGAGTCAAGGAAGTGAAGGGAGTGAGAGCAGAAACTATGGGCTCCTTGGCCTGTGGCAGGGAGACCTGACACAGAAGGGGCTGTGAAGGCAGAATATGCCCAAGAATCACGCAGAGGAAGGTCCAGGAGTTCACGATTCAGAAGGGGGAAGATGAAAACACCAAATGCAGATTTATGACCAGGGAGTTGGTGCCAGTTATGGCCCATTAGCTGATGGCTTCAGAGGTCATCTGGGTGCACTGCCATTTGCTATTTGAATGGAACACCATAAATTTAATGTTCTGACTTCCGGGGTTGGAGACTCACTTTGATTTTACAGATAGACCTGCAGTTCCTTTTTGAGTTTAAAAGAGCCACTCCTGCTTGCTTTGACATGAGCATTCTTCCTTTAAAAATAAATCCTCTCTCAAAATAGTTTGGTCTTGGCAATGGAAGAAACAGAAGTGCGTATATATAACATATCAAGGTACATGATGTTGGGGTTATTGTAACCTAGATGTTTTGGTATTGAATGGTGTTCTTTTAAATAGCTTGTACTTGTCTTTGTCCGGAAACATGACTTGGAAGGTAGTTCTGAGCTCATTAATAAATGCTGATCGTGTCCTGACTGTGTGTTCCCAACTAGAGTAGGAGATCAACAGATGTGTATTGACCAATGGGCTAGAACTGGGAATAAAGAGAGGATGGAAACTCTCCTCTTGATCTTACTATCTGACGGGAAAGACAGATGTATTAAGAGAGTCCTCACTGAACTGTGCATCACTTGCTATCTCTTGGTTGTGCGTGACTATGCAAGCCAACTGCAAGTTCTTGAGTTGACATCAGTCCAAGTGTCAGATCAGATCTCTAGGCATTCCTGTACTTCTCAGATTCCCTCACTTCATGAAGCTTTTCCCAAATGAAGGCCCCTTGTCTAACCTTCTTTCATGCCCACCACAATCCCTTGATATTATACGCTATGTACAGAAAGCAAGAAGAACAAAGAGGAAGTCATAGCCAACTCTTGGGGTCGGTATTTCCACAGAGGAGGTAAATCCTATTTTCCCTTATTTTGTATAAGTTAGATCTATTTTATTAAAACTGAAAAGTCCTTGTCAGCAGTTAATATATTTCATATTCTCTCTTTGTGTCTACACATATTTTATACCTGTATCAATTAGGGTCTAGGCAGGTAACAGATGGGGAGAAATAAACAAATGGACTGCTTCAAAGATGTGGGCAGGGTGAAGGGAAACTAACAAGGGCTGGTGCAAAGCATAGAATGATGCCATTCATATAAGTGAAGGCACCCCTGGAGGGGCTGTAAGAGGTGGCTGTTTGCCAGGAGCTGTGGTCTCTGCTAGAGAAATGTGGGCATTGTCCACCCACAGCGTAGCTGAGAGGAAGCTAAGAAAATACTACTCTGGTCTCACTCTCCTCCTGCCTTCTGCTGTCCTGCAACTTGGTTTTCATGGGAAGTCATAGTGATGGCACCCTTTAATGCAGACCATAAAGGTGAGACCCCTGGGGCAGCATGGAGAAGGTAGAGTGTACATTTCTTGGTTTGAAACTTCATATGTGGACATGTCTAATTAAGACATAGGGCCATTTCCCCCTTCCCTCCAAGACAATAATAATGAAATGTATTTCTGATTTATAAGTTATCTAATTGGTTTTCTTTGCCCAGATATCTTCCCTGGTTATCTCTTTAGCCATGGTTTATACAGTTTCCATGTCTCTGTTCTCCACATCATCCCCTTCACTTGTCTGATCCAGAGCTCTTTTTGTTTTATGCTGTCATAGCATATTCATCATGAAACTACAGTATATTCCCCATGGTATTATACAAATATATACATAAGGCCTTTTTAGCTCTTTCTCCTCTTATGCCTCAAATTAGTGCACATTATTAATTAAGCCTCAAAATACCCCAGTGAGATAGATAGTAATGCATACATAATGAGAAAGGTGGCAAGAGACAGAAATTTATTAAGATGATTAAATGGGTAAAAATGTTCATGCATGCTGGAATGAAAGATTAAAATATTCACACTGCATTGTATACATAGAATCCTGTTGGGGTCACCTATTCCTTAGACACTATGTTGCCAGGGATCCTGGATCCTCTCCTTCTTGATCCCCCAGATAACAGCAAGGTCTCTTGAATAATGTTGGCACCTGAGCTGATGAACGTGCCTGAGCCCAGTGCATGGGAGGCCATTAGGATAGAATGGGATGGGGAATGGCTCAGGTGCCAACATTATTCAAGAGACCTTGCTGTATTTGGGGGACCAAGAAGGAGAGGATCCAGGATCCCTGGCAGTGCAGTGTCTAAGGAATAGGTGATGCCAGCAAGATCTACGTATATAATGCAGTATGGGTGTTTTAAGCTTTTACTCCTGTACAATGAAAATTTGAAGAATGGAATGAAAAGGCACCTAGTTTCTACTTAGCCCTTGATGTCTCTTCTAACACCCTCCCATTCTGTGTCATTGCCATCAATCCTCCCATTAAGGAATCACCACTTTGGGTCAAAGTTTTGGGCTTAGAAGGTTCCTGCTTCTGTATCTCAGAGAGTTAATAACAATTAGAACATGTTAACTCTTAACTATGCATTCCTTGCTATCATAGAAATAGAGCCCTGAAGAAATGGGTCAGAAACAGATAATTCTGATGAAGGGGCAGGTAAGTAGAGATGCTGGACTGGTGACAGATTGGATTGGGTGATGTGTTGGGGGAAACTGGACAGGCAGAAAATAGTATCATACTGAATAGTTTCACCACCCTAAAAAAAATCCCCTCTGCTTCACCTACTCAATCCTCCTTCCCTGACCCTTCCTGAGCCCCCAATCCCTGAATAATCACTGATCTTTTTATTGTTTATATTTAATGTAGGTTTTTTTGTAGGCAACATATAGTTGGCTCATTTTTTAAAAAAAATATACTCTGACAAACCTTGTCTTATACTTTGTGTATTTAAATCATTTACATTTAACTGGTAATCAGTATGGTTGATTGATTAATATCTACCATGTTTGTAACTTTTCTATTCATTGCATTTATTCTTTTTTTGCTTTGGTTTTTTTTGCCATTTTTTCCCCTGCCTTCTCTGGTTTTAATTGAGCATTTTATTGATTTCATTTTATCTCCTCTCCTAGCAGTTCTTAAAATTTCTCTTAGTGGTGCTCTAGAATTTGCAATATACATTTTAAATTAATCTAAATCCACCTTCTAATACACTATACTACTTCATGTGTACTGCATTTCATGTGTACTTATAACAGTATTGCTAATTCCTCCGTCCCATCCCTTATGACATTGCTGTCATTCATTTCACTTATCCATATGTTACAGTCACCCAATACACTGATACTATTATTACTTTAAGTAAACAGTTATCTTTTAGATCAATTAAGAATAAGAAAAATAAATGATTTTATTTTATATTCATTTGTTACTTCTCTGTTTTTTTTCCTTTATTTATAGAGATATGAGTTTTTGACCTATATCATTTTCCTTATCCCTGAAGAACTTTTAACATTTCTGCAGTACAGGTCTGCTGGTGATGAATCCCTCAGTTTTTATTTGTCTGAGAAAGTCTTTATTTCTCCTTCACTTTTGAAGGACAATTTTGCTGGATATAAAATTCTAGGTTGGTGATTTTTGTCTTTCAATACTTAAATATTTCATTCTACTATCTTCTTGCTCACCTGGTTTCTGATGAGAAATGTGCTGTATTTCTTAATCTTGTTCCTCAATAGGTAAGTTTTGTTTCTTTTTTTTTTCTTTCTAGCTTCTTTCAAGATTTTCTCATTGTATTTGGGTTTCTGCAGTTTGAATATGATATACCTAGATGTGGAAGGTTTTGGTGTTTATTCTGCTTGGTATTCTCTGAATCTCATGGATGTGGTTTGGTGTCTGTCATTAATTTTTTGTCACTATCATTTCAAATATTTCTTCTACTCCCTTTTTTCTTCTCCTTCTGGTATTACAATTCCATATATGTTGCACCTTTTGAAATTGTTCCACAGTTCTTGGATATTCTGTTCTTTTTTTTTCCCATACTTTTTTCTCTTTGCATATCAGTTTGGAAAGTTTCTATTGATATAGCTTCAAGCTCACTGGTTCTTTCATTGACCATGTCCAGTCTACTGATGGGCCCATTAAAGGCATTCTTCATTTCTGTTAGTGTTTCTGATTTCTAGAACTCCCTTTTGATTCTTTCTCAGAGTCCATAGCTTTGCTTACATTACCCATCTTTTCTTGAATGCTGTCTGATTTTTGTATTATAACTTTTAGCATATTAATTATAAATTATTTTAAATTCCCATGCGATAATTCCCAAATCTGTGCCATATCTGAATTTGGTTCTGATGCTTGCTTTGTGTCTTCAGACTATTTATTTCTTGTCTTTTAACATTCCTTCTACATTTTTGCTGAAAGCCAAACATGGGTCAGGAGAGACATCAGGAAGTATTCGGGTAGTTTTGTATGGTGGATAGGGTTTTGACATGTGGAGTTAGGAATGGATAATCTGGACTAAAGTATTATAACAAAGTTCAATAATTTAAAAAGAGGGAGATTTTAATACTCCCAAATGATCCTGTTTGGCTAAAATGAGGGAGTAATAGGAATAGTAGGGCAGAGTAGGGTAGTAGTGGGAGTTATGGCTGGAGTGGATTGAGGGCTCAATTTATAAAGGGTCTTGAAAAACAGGCTTAGGAATCTCTATAATGTATCCTTGCCTCCTTGAACAGTTACAAATTTATACTTGGGTAGTTGAAAGGGCAAAAATCTGGGGTTGAAGGTTGGGCTAATGGCAGTGTCAGCAAGGCAAACTGGAGGGGGCTCCATTGCCCACCAGGCAGTGATGAATATGCACAAGGTGTCCACTGCCTTATCTTCTTTCTCAAGGAATGTTTTTTTGCTATAGACCTATATTTCTGATTTTAAGATGGAAATTATAAAAATCAGGTTTTTTTCTTTTTAGTAATATATAGAAATTTGTAATATAGTTAGTGCCGTAAGAATAACCCATCCTTTGGAAAGTTTGAATAGGAATGGAGATGAGATGGAGGGGAGTATTCTAGAATTTAAGTGCTGATTGTGGTAACAAAAGCCACCCTCAGGACATATCTTCAGGAGGGTTCCCTCCATTTTACCTTTCCTAGTGGGTTTTAGGCTATCGGGGGCTTGTGGTCTTACTTGTCAATGTTCTTCTTTCCTTTTGAAATCTGCGTCTCCTTCTGAGTTCTTTCTACTCTGTTCTACACAAACTTGCTTTAAGGGAGGGGTAGGACACTAGTCATTTACACCTTAGTATAAATTTATTGATTTTTTTCCCCCTGGGTGTACTAACTTTATATTGTAAGAGTCAATCCTTACTGTACAAGTTTTACTCCATATTAATGATGTCAAGGCAACAGTGTTTGGGTGGGGAAACTTTGTGGGTGGTGGAGTCAGGATAAGCTTCCTAGTGTCTTTAAATTATATCAGATAGGGAGTTTACGTTTAATCTTCATGAGTCTTGCTTGGATGGAAGCTGTCAAGTGTGGAAAAGCGGCTATTCTATTACTCTCGGTACAAAACTCACTGTGCACCCATAGCTGATTGTCGTAAGGGATAGAAGACATTAGTAATTCGAGCATTCAAATCTGGGCTTCTGAAGTATGGGTTGACACTGGCAAATTACCAGCTCAGAGCTGTGAGCACTGGCAAGATACTTGGTGTTAGCAAACATCAGAGAAAACTTTTAAAACACATTTTCTACATTGCTAGGAAATAATGTTTCTTATATTTGCTCATTCCTAGCCTCAAATTCAACTTTCAGTGGGAAGGGTGGGTAAAAACTGGTACCCAGCTTGGTGCTTTTCATCTTGCTTCTGACAATGCTACCCTTGGAGGATCCCTTAAAAAATAGTTGAGAAGTTAAAGGTCTTCCATTGTGACAAAGAAATGTTTAGAAATTTTACTGCCAAAAGATTTAAGCAGAATGAATGTAATAATAGTCTTAACAAAACAGAGTTCAGGGACCAAGAGGTCCAATTAAGCTACCAAGAGGCATCCTTCAGTCACCTTTCCTGGGGGTGAGGGTCAGGGACAGGAAAGGGCATACTGCCTCAGGTGTTTGATCAAAAGTCATCTTCCCAATGGCCAATAACTACCCTATTTAAAACTACAACTTCCTGACACTCTCAATCCCCCATAACAGGGTGCATTTATCATTTTCCCCATGGCACTTAATTGCCTTCTAACATACTACATAATTTACCTGTGCATTATGTTCGTGCTTTCCATTACAATATAAGCTCCCACGGGGCATGAAGCTTATCCCAGCTGTATTCTTAGTGCCCAGATGAGTGCTTGACACAATGCTGGATATTTACTAGCTATCTATTGAATGTATGGAGGAGTGAATACATGGATGAATTAATGCACATCATAGTTGTCATATTCCCTCTTTCTATACCTTCCTAGGAGGTATTTTCTTCTAGCTGTCCTAGAATCCACCACACTAGGCCAGCTCACAATTTTGATGCAAAGTTGTGTTAGAACTGAGTGGTAATAATACAAAGGTAGACCTGCTTTTTTTTAGTTGGTTTGACTACTGTTCTTAAGTTTTCTGCAGACAGCACCCCCCTTTTGGCCTGCATCTTAGTCAAATTTTCTACCTTTTTTTCTAATACCTTTGGCATGCCCTGGAAACACCAGATCTTTTTTTTAAACCCTCAGTCTGTAGATTTTCAAAAGGATGTTTTAGAGTTAGTGATTTTCTCCTTTAATAAAGTAAACTTTCAATTTCATTCAGCTCAGCCCTGCAGATCATAATTTTTAATCCAAACACAGAAGGAGAAAAAAAAATCCTTTCCTTTGATCAGGAAAAAGTATGGTCTAGGAGATTAAAATGCGTCAGTCCCACCAGAGGCTACTTGAAGGTGAACCAATATTAATTTTACCATGCCATTTAAGAAGAAATATCAAGATCCTTGTATTAAAAAAAACCCCTTAAATGAGAATAATGCAGCATATTTTTATGAAGCATATTTTTATGAGGGAAATTTCTGTATCAGGATGTGAGAGAGCAAAAAGCTGGAACTCTCATGCATTTTTTCTCCTCTGTGATATTTTTACTTGTGAGATAATGAAACTATTTTTATTATTGCTAAAAAGAAAGCAGTCTTTTCTCTCAGGTTAATTTTTTTCCTATTTGGAACATTCAGTGTTGCCCACTCCAGAGTGCCACCTGCACAGATGGTTATGTGGTACCTGGGAAAGTTTTGTGTACCAGCCAATCTTTGGACGGTGGCTCCATCCCAGCGCTCACGTGGGATGTGCAACCAGATGAAAACCAAGCCGATTCCGTGTGGCCCTCATTCATCACAACTTCAGAAAGCAGGAACATTAATCTGAGTTGCTGAGTTCCTGGTGAAGAAAGCCTCTAAATTTATGTGGTCTGAAGTGAACTCCTTAGAAGTTAATCTTAAGCATTTAATTTCTTGGCTTTTTATGTTTTCTTCTCTTGACTGACTTTGGGCCCCATGTATGAAGGAGAAGGAAAAAAAAATCACAGCAAAGGAGCAAGAGGTAAAGAGGAATATTCAGATAGCCAGATATTTGCCTGTGTATATTGCTTCATGTGGGGAAGAGTCCGGGGACTCAGTATTAAACTGTCCACTGTTATTTTAATTAGGTAGAATTAAAAAAATTCAATCCATTAACCCACTTACAAAGGTCTCCTAAGGTGACAATTTTCATTACTAGAATTTTTTTCCCCTTGGTGGAAATAAGCATAATGTTTATCTTCCTGAATCTCCCTATACTTTCTAACACAAATCCTTATTTTATTAATTCTCAGATGCTGAAATTGTCAGAAAAATAACAGTGGGGCTCGTACATCATGTTACTTCTTATTCTCTGAATCCTCCACTCCTATCAATGTAACCTTCCTCCTCCCCCTCCCTCCAAACTCACACCAATCCCCAGGGGCTGGCAGCTTCTTTTGGAATCTCCTCTCCTTCTGGCTATAAATGGGAGTGAAGAGACAAAGAAGAAAGAGTAAAAAAAAAAAGTGGAAGAAGGTAAAAGAATTCAGTGACAGTGACTCTGATAGAAAAGGAAAACAGGTGAACAGAAGCCTGAAAGCAGTTTAAAGGTGTAATTCAGACTGGAGACAATTTCTTAGGAAACAATTAAAGGTGAAGAAATTAAAAGGCCGGGTCTGTGAAATAGTGGCAAGAGAAGAATCTGTTAACAGTGTGAAGAAGTTGTGATGACAAAGCACTGTGTTTGAAAAATGAGGTCAATATGAAAAAGACAATATGGGAAGATGATCACATGTAAAACGGCAGTTAAAGATAGCTTCGGAATGGATGCTTAGGTTCAGAATGTGAATTTGTTCACTAATGGGTTTACTTATCCAGGTTGGGATTCTGGATTATCATTACTACTTAGTTGGAAAACACAGACTTCCCAAACCTTTGCAGTGTTTTTGATATTTATCTAAGAGATTTTTCTCCGGCAGTGAAACTGGTTTAAAAACTAATTTCAATATGTGTCTTTTCATCAAAATGTCACCTTCTTAGAGAGGCCATTCCAGACCACCTTATCTAAAAATAATATCTCCCATTGTTTTTACTCTGTTTTAGTTTCTTCATAGCACGTAGCACTATTTGAAACCTTAATATTTATCTGTTTATGTGTTTATTATCTGTCTCTTCTGCTAAAAGGAAGCTCCAGGAGGGCAAGGGTTTAATTTTGTTTACTGTTGTATCCTCAGGTCTTAAAAAACCAGATACAAAGTGGAAGCTCCGTATATATATTTGTTGAATAAATGATCATTACAGTAGCTAACATTGCTTAAATGCTAAGGGTCAGCCAATCCCAAATAGACTCCCTTAATAGTCATGCAAATCCCAGCAAACACATCCTGTTATGAGCTCCATTTTACAGCTGATAAAACTGAGACACTGAGAGGGTAAGTACTGTCCAAAGTCACCCAGTAACTGGTGAAGCAGAGATAATAATCCTAAAAAGGAGAGTTCATTTTGGGCCAATAGGGTCAAGACAGACTTTAAAGAAGAGGTAAAATAAGCTGAGTTTTAAGATGGGTGAATTTTGAACTGGAGAGGAAAGGGCCAGGAACTTTATGTTAGTATGAGGAGGAAAAGCATGTCTAAGACAGCTATAAAAGAAGTTTTCCATCAAGATTTGCAAAAAGGTACATTGTGAGATAACACTGGAGAGTGCATGAAGGCCAGTCTGAGGCTGAAGGTAAATAAATTGTTCAAGTATTAAAATTAAAAAAAAAAAAGTAATCCATAGATCTTTTCTGATTCTGATTGAATTGTTCTCCTAATCAAGATGAATGAGTGAGGTTTTACTGTCTAGTTCCAGTTCAGAAATGACCACGAACAGATTATTTGGGGCCCTTGCTTTTTAGTGATAGCTCCAGGCAACATTATGTAATGGGCCATATTCGTCTTGCTGACATTCTATATCGGCTCCTCCTCTACCCCTGTATCAGTCCAGGTCCCCATGGGGAACAGATAGCACACCCCAAAGGGGTGATTCAAAGGAGGTTTTTCCCATTAAAATCTTTTTATGATGGAAAAACGTAAACATGTACAAAAGTAGAGACAAAATTGTAAAGAAGACCCATGTACTCATTTACCAATCTCTTAGCTTTGACAGTTATCAACTCATGGCCAAACAGGCTTCATTTAAATATCATTTTATCTCTACATATTTCCGGATGTATCTCTAACAGATAAAGACCACTTTCAAAAATAATCACGAATATCATTATCATGCCCAAAGAAATTAGTATTTCCGAAGAAAGTTGCTACTGCAGGGCAAATTTACAAAGGGTTAAGGGTTGGTGGAATTCAACAAGGGTTGGTGAAGCACCCAAGGGTTAGCTACGTGAAAAGCTACTTTGACCTCTCTCCAGGCTTGAAGAGTTTCCTGAAACCCACGGAGACCTGGAGCTGGAGGACAGGTCTACCTGGCAGGAGCTGTAGCCTTGGGCAAAGAAACACAAGCACTGCCAACCCAGCAGGGAGAGAATGGGGGCTATAAGTATCCCAACTTTACTTCCCTCCTACCTTCTCAGCCTTGGCAAGTCCTTTCCATTGACTAAACTCAACAGGCTGGTATGGTTCATAGAAGTCAGCCGCCCAGGCACACAGCACACAGCAGGATGGAGAAGGATAGAGTAGATTTGGAGCTGCAATTCACTCTCACCTAACACCACCCATGTGCTTCTATGCCACACCTTCTTCTAAGGATGCCTTGGAGGCTTGCCTTCACCACACTGTATCCCAGACCCTGGCTCTATCACTTTGGGCCCCACCCACTACCTACACAGCTAAAGAAAATAATCTCCTCTGTCAACACTGATAGAGTTGGGAGTTAGATATCTTGGTAAAGGAACACCTTTCCTTTTTCCCTTTCCAAACCATTCCTATTTTCAGCTGATCTTGATGCTATGAAACAAGAGCTATATTTCAATATACGTGCCTCAGACACTGATAAATCATAAAGATAAAGCATAAGGAAGCTCCTCTAACTGCTTTTTCAAATTTGCTTTGCTTTGCTGTGTTCTAATTAGGTTTAAAATATTTAGATGAGAAAAAGTAGTTCTGGTTCATTTAAGTTAAGCCTCCAGTAAGAGGCAGTTTCGAGTTTGCTGTTGGAAGCCAGCAGGGGTTATACAATGAAGAGTCTAGTTAAATAAATCCTTTTACTATTAACTCCCTAGTAAGACAGGAGGGAGGAACCAGAAGAATGGTTAGTCTAAAAAAAAGAGAGAATAGGAATTACTTTCAGTTAATACTTGGTTACCTAGACAACCACTCCCAGACTGGAAGAAAGCCAAAGTCTTGATTGGATGAGAGACCTTGGGTCTTCCTTTCTGTATCTTTCTCTTCTGGTCTGGGAGAAAAAGGACCAGGAAGTAGGCACATAGGACAAAGCAAGTGGGGACCAGCCCTGAATGGAGGTATTGGTGAGAGAGGGGTGGTGACTCGGGGCGGGGGATGCCTCCCTGTTGGAGCTGAGGTTGGTGTAGCGACAAGGCTCGGAGCCCCCTGAGGCTCTCCAAGTAGCAAAACCCACCCGGACCTCCTGCTCTTCACAGTGTGGAAGGCTTCAGGGCCTCAGACTATCTTAGTTCTGGGAGAAGAACAGAGATCTGAAGCTACAGAATTTTTACAACATAAAGGAATCTCATACATTATATATATATATATATATATATATATATATATATATATATATATATATAAAAGCCTAACACTTTTATAGTTGAAGAAACGGACCAGGAAGGTTAAGGGATCCGTCAAGAATCACACAGCTAATGATGAGAGTGAGTGATGAGAGGTATAGGTATTGCATTCCATCTGCTTTAAGATCCACATTTGAACATCCCAGGTACCAGAACTGTCCTACAGTTGATGTGATAAGAAGGTACCGAGTTCCAGTTGACTTGGTAACATTTTTTTTTCGTAATGACATAAAATGATGGTCTAATCTAAGGTGATACCTTAGATCCGCTGAAATATGGTCAAGAGTGACAGAAGAATGCATCATTCTTCTGCGCTTTCTTTAAATATTTAAATATATTTCTTTCTTTAAATATATTTATTATTATGATTGTCTTGTTTATTCACATTTTATAGGGATTAGTTATTTAATTTAATTATTTAAATTAACAGGTTTTTCATTGGTAGAAAAAGGACATTCAAGTAAAGACTGTATGTTTTCTTTCAGATATCAGCTGTTCACGTTTGGAGTAAATCTATCCGTTCTGCTTAAGCAGCATTACTATGAACACATGCACACACACAACACGCACCCACAATGCGGACACAGGGACACACATGCGTTTCACTGTAACCCAATGCTCACGTCAGCCCCCTTCAATTGCTGTCCTGACTCTAGATGACCGAAGCTGGGTGTCAGGACTTGGTGATGACTGGGGTGATGGGAGAGTCAACTCGGAGGAGTGTGGGGAGGGAAAAACTAGGACCAGAACACAGAGGCCATCTCCCCCAGCTGCTCTAGGATGGGCCTACCTCTCCATGTCTCCCAGACCTGTTTCCTCCTTTGCTCGTCTTGTTTTTCCTCTTACTACTTCCCTCCTCTTTTCTTTCTCATCTTTTCTCCTCTCAAAGGCCAAAGTACCAAATGGGTTGGGTGTTTTTGATGACGATGGGGATGTAGTATGGTTTGTCATAACCCTACCTCAGGTTCATGGTTCTTAAAAATCTGTGTGGTGCGCTAAATGCCACAGTCACATTTCTTGCTTTCATGACTTTTTAAAGAAAAACAATTTTTTTCTTTTGTACAAAAATCTCAAGTTCATTATAAAGTCTACTTAAGCCAATCAGAAAAGTGTAGAGAAGAAAGTAAAAATGATGACCTCAATCCCATCATCCAGAAATAACCACCATACTTGACTCTCTTTCCCCCATGACTGAGACCCGCTTGTTTCTACTAAGAAAAGACAGCTCAGGCTTTGGTTTTTTTGGGGGGGTTTGATCCGCTTTACTAATTGCTGAGAACGTGGCAGGGAGCAGGCAGGTGCAGCAGAGGTGGGGCAGTTGCTAGCTTGTCTGGATCCCATTTTCACTTCTGAGCCAGGTGATACTGCTTGTGAGGAGATCTCCATTCCCAGAAGGGGGTCCCCACATGCTTTAGATCCTCCCCCCAATTCATCCTGTAGCCCAGAGGCTTCTCTTTTGCCAGAGAACTGCTATATTTCTCTCCCAGCAGCCTTTCCATAGCTCTCCAGAGGAGGGAGAAAAAAAAAGGCAGCCCACTCAGCTTGCCTCTCTCCAGATTTATTACTAATGTGAGGACTCGGGATTTTACAGCTCCCCAGGGTAACTTGTGAGGGCTGCGTGGGAGTGTGTGTGTGTGTGTGTGTGTGTGTATGTGTGTGTGTGTGTATCTGGCAGGGGTGACTGAACCTTCTTACACAGTGCCCCTCTGCTGTACTCCAGAATCTTCTCTTTCCTCACTCACTGTTTTCTGAGGTAATAGCCTTAGGTTGTAGACTTTTCTTTGTTTGCCACATGTTGGTCAATTTTTGTTTTACTTTTTTCCCCCTAGTTATTATTTCATTAAGTTTGGGAGAGGGAAAAGACATAAGCCAGTTTATTCTATCATCCAAGCCCGGAAGTGCCATTGGCAGGTCCCCATGTCCAGTTTGGTGTGACTTTGGAAAGCTCGCCGATTACCCTCCTTGCAAGGATGAGGGGCAAGTATCTGAGAGCTATAATGTTGGCTGGCGTTTTGCCTAAGCAGAAAGTGTATATAAATGCTCCCTCTCCTTTGCTATAATATTAGATTAGTGTTTTCTTGAAAGAGATGTATGTTAATAGGCTTTAAGATACCATTTTCTAGTTTTCTCATGCTTAGCCAAGGCTTTTATAAAATCTCCCTACTAAATATGTTCTTTTATATTCCATTAGTGTATGTGTTCTTTAGTTTAGCTTTGCTTTCCGACTGTGGAAGTAAAGCCAATTTTCAGAATCATCTTTTATTTGCAAAGATAACAAAGTAGTATGCTTCAGCCTTTCAAGCATGTTTTATTGCACTGAAATGCAATATCAGTCCTTCAGGGGGAAATCCAGCATTCGAATTATTTTTTTTAAATTTTAGAATGCTTTAATTTAATAAAGAGGCAAGTCCTCTCTATCTTTGATCTAGTTTCCACTTAAATAACATTAACTCTCATTAAAAAAAAAAACAACGTAAAGATCAATGGCTCTGTACACAGGTACAGTAGGGGAAAAAGCCTGTGGCAAAATGACTAGACTCTGATTTACTAAATGAGAAGTATGTTGAGGAGACACACACAGATTAATAATTACTACGGAATTTTTTAAAGTCAGTTTTCACCCCCATACTTTTTTTTCTCCCCAGAGACTTCAATGGTTTTCTACCCTCATGTATTCTTCCTGGCATGTTTGACAAGTGTATTAACAACATGCTATAAGCTTTTGTAAAACTGCTTCAGCAATGGTATACATTTAAAGTCAGTAGTGGTTTATCTAAAAGCTTTGCCTGTGTTTCTTTTCTCCCCATATTCTATGTAACAATTAATTAGGTCATCTTTAAAAATAGATGCTGTTGGCTAAATTCAGCATACACTCAGACAGTGTTTCCTTTCCATTAATTTTCTGTGTTCACAAGTACTTTATCTTGCATCTTATTATCAAACAGTGACTAAAAGACTTAACTTAGGTAAGTAATCTTAGAAAAGAGAACCTTGTGGATCAGATCTGTTCATAAAAAAATGACTTGAGGAATACCTAGGACAGCCAAAAGCAAAGGCTTCATTTCCCGTCTCTGTGTCCTGCTATAGCCAAGCAGCTATATGCCCTGCTCCCCTCTGCTGTCTAGCCTTCCCAAACCTGAATGCAGGAAAGCACGTGTCTTCATTATTTCCACACGACCTTTCTATTGTGAAGTGTGCTTTATGGCCTGTTGGGGGACCAAGATGACTGGTTTGGAGTGTTTGGTGTGCTGTCATTCTAGTTTTGGTTAGGGCCCTTCAGGGAGCCTGAGACACAGATACAGAGACAGAAGAGGGACCACCAATTAGCTATGTATTGCCACCACCTGCAGCTAGAGGGTGCTAAAAAGACCAGAAGACTATATTCAGCCATCCTTTGGGTATGGATGGGATGTCCCATATCCACCAAATGTCTGGACAACCACTGGATTCCTGAGTCTTCCCTGGGTCCCACTGACAAGAGAGTAGACAGGGGCGGGGCGTGTCATATATCTGAGCCGGAAAAGACAATCTGTGTCGAGCCTTCCAGAAACCTGTTCTGGGTGCCATCCCATGTCCTCTCCAGCCTGTCAGGTTCTTATCCCTGATCTGGCCTCAGTGGCATACTCTCTTGAGATGGGGTAAGGGCATCTCTGCCAACAGCAGTTTTAGGGCTGTTAGACCTGACGAAGTCTCTGTTGATTTGTGCAAACTCTTTAGGTGCTATCTTTTTTCTATCTATTCAAATAAATGCCAATTACTTTTATTTTCAGCCTCCAATCATCTGTCATGGTGGTATTCGTTTGTTTGAATCAGATCTCAGGTCCAGAGAGTTAAGTTAATCATCCTCCTTAGTTTATAACGCATCGTCGTCATTGATGGGTGCAAAGCCCTCTTCTTGTTTTATTTTCTTTCTCTTTCATCTTCTCTAATCAGTGCTCCAATTCCCTTCTCTCCTTTAGCATTCACTCTGGTGTCTGATCTACGTCTTAAATGTATTGTATCTTAAATATGTGTGTATCCTTGTTAAGTCTGCAGGGTTGTTTTGCAGTGAATGTGTTCTTAATGTCCATCAGTGGTATCGGACTGTAAACCTTGCCCTGTTTTCTACTTTTATCACTCAGCTCTACCCACAACCCATTCCCTAAATTTCAGTGTCAGCAATAGCACAGGTGTTCTTATTCATACTACATGCTTGTTGTGATTTGGCTGTGGTTCTGTTTAAAATTACAGTAGTTATTAGACCTCCAACTACATCTGGTTATGTGATCCATTAATAAAGGAGAACATATAGTACTGGCCAAAGACAGATCCTAGCCTGTGTCACACCTGGTGGGTTTAAGGAGGGGAGGCTGATGATGTGGCCTGGCTTAGAGAGTTCATAGCACTGAGGTCTGGACCTGAATGTCACATTTGCTCCCTCTTACTAAGAAACTGCCCGAGTGAAGCTCTCTGTGCCTCTGCTCTGAGTCTTTTCTCTTCTTGCATCTTCTCTACGTTGGTTGTCTAGTCCTCAGCTAAGGCTGTGGAGCGGACAGGTGCAGGGACCCTTCAGGGACAGGCTACTCAGCCTGCACCTGTTTTTGGCTTCTGCCAACAGCAGCCAGACCCCAGCTCTCCCCTGAGTTACCCCAGGATGGCTGCAGGGTGGGCTGGTGCTGCCGTTCTTCTGGTAAAGGGCAAGTAAACTTTTACAGAATAAAAAGAACACAACTCGTACGCATACCCCCAGCCTATCTGTCCATAACATGGCCCCTCCCTTCTGCACACTGGCTGACATTTTTCTTCCACATTTGGTTACTACCAATCTTTTTCTCCTCAGAGTTTCTTCAGAGCCTTTATGTTCGGTCTTCAGATGCACGCACTTTTCTTTCCCTTTGTGGCTTCTCTAGGGTTGGGCCCAGGGAGGAATTCAGTAGCTCTTGCATGCTGGAAGAAAAACCTTTAAAGTTTACACATAGGTGTCATTATAGAGGAACAGTTATTTCACAGAATTCCTGAAATGTGTGGGCTAATACATGATTTTGTTAACGAGAGGTGAAGGATCTTAGTACATAGTTACTTCTTCTCAGAAATCCTTCTTATGACGTGGCAACCCTATAGACATAGCTAATCCCTGCTAGAATTAGCCGCATCCTGTAACAGTGGGCACTGGTGGTTATTAAATGCCTGTTAGCCATCAAGAGTGCCTCAGTCCTCAGTTTTCACCACCCTCCTCTCCTGTGCTGAGCCCCATGTTACAAGCTCAGAGACCCCTTGACTTTCTTCCAGTTGCACAGGTCGTGCATTAAGTTAAAATGAGCACAGGAAGGATTAATTCATTGTCTTTCTCTACCTCCTCAAGTAATCCTGACATGTGACTCCGGCCCATTTGTATGCACGTTTGCTGAAAATTACGTTTATTGAGTGGATTTTGAGGACTCTGCATGACAAAATTTGTGAATAAAACTTTAGTGAACCAAACTTGCCATTTGGTTCTAGATAACTTCTTTCTGCTTTTTCCTTTTCCTTCCTCCATGGGCCAGTATTAGCACACCACACATCTACTCCAGTGTACTCGGTGGCAGTTTTTCCCTCCCCAAGGACAGATGGCTTAGAAAGGCATTCAGCTCATGGCCGGGGCATACTCTTCTTTGACCTCCCTCATGTCCTTGTTCAATGAACTATTTTAGAAGAGCTTTTATTTTCAATGATTGATGACAGTTATGTAAGATGAATCACAGAAAGAACTGCATCCTGTTTCAAGCAAGTAAGTATTCCCCAAACAACAGAGCTGTGATTTTGGAGTATAAAAGCACCAGAAATGCCGTGCTGGGTTAGATCCAACCAAACTGGATGTATCCTGCTCGGTGCTAGGGCTATGACAAGGATGCAAGTGGCACTTTTGTGGTAAGTGAGGGGTGGGTGCACCTTGCTGACAAGGTAAATAGCTCTAATTTCTACTCAATAGCATGCTGGAACCATCATCCTAGATTACAGCTAAGTCCTTCTTGGAACCTACTTATATTTTCAAGTCTGTACCAATTAAAGAGTTTCATGTTTACCACCTGCTGTGTAAAGTAGCATTCCCTTTTATTTGTTCTCAAGCCACCTTCTTCAGCCTTCAAGGGGTGCCTCTAATTCTAATACTCCTGAATTTGGAGAACGAGCAGAGTCTTATTTCTGTAACCCCTCTTGTCTTTTGTAGTATGTTAGGCATCTTTTTATCAATACCAACCTTCATATTTCTAGACTGTTTGAGTTAAAAAAAGCTGATAGAACAAAGTAATCAGTATTCATGTTTTTCGTCTTTATTATATATACATATAAATATTCTTTTCTAGATTTTTTTCCCATTATACGTCATTACAAGATATTGAATGTAGTTCCCTGTGCTATACAGTAGGTACTTGTTGTTTGTCTATTTTATATATAGTAGTGTGTATCTGTTAATTCCAAATTCCCAATTTATCTCTCTCCCCCTTTCCCCTTTGGTAACCATAAGTTTGTTTTCTATGTCTGTGAGTCTATTTCTGTTTTGTAAACAAGTTCATTCGTATCATTTTTAAAGATTCTACATATAAGCAATATCATATGATATTTGTCTTTCTCTGTCTGGCTTACTTCACTTAGTGTGATAATCTCTAGGTCCATCCATGTTGCTGCAAATGGCATTATTTCATTGTTTTATGGCTGAGTAATATTCCATTATGTATGTGTATGTATGTGTGTGTATATATATATATATATATATATATATATATATACCACATCTTCTTTATCCATGCATCTCTCAATGGACATTTAGGTTGCTTCCATATCTTGGCTATTGTAAGTAGTGCTGCTAGTATTCATTTTAAAACCTATCTTTCAGAAGTTTTATTCAAAACCCAATAGTGTATATATAATAAGAGGTTCTGGAATCAGTTTAAAAAGAAAAAAAGATTTAGTCCATAGGTTGGAAAAAGGAGATAGCTAAGAAGTAGCCATTTGTCTGCAAGGTAGGTGAATGGCAAGACTAAATTCAACAAACACTCACTGATTATCTTACTATGTGCAAGTCACTTTTTAAGTCACTGGGAGCAAAGGTTAAGTAAAGTGTGGTTTCTTCCAGGCCCAAAGGCGTGGGCAAGGACTGAGTAGGGGTGGACTCCTGTACTCTGGGAAAGACAGCTTTGTGGAGGAGGTGGCACCTGAGAAGGCAGAGGAGTTTATAATGGATGGGATGGGGAGAGAGAGAAAGACCTTTCACTGAGAGGGGACATCCCGTACAAGGCTTGGATCTTAAAACAACATGGAAATACTTTGGAATAAACCAGGAAATAATTCAGAAAAGCTGCAACATGATGTGCCAGGATGGAAGCAGCAAGAAGAAGCTGGAAGGCCTGCAGGTGGGGGCAGGAGCTGGATCCTGAGAAAGACAGCTAGGTTTGCACTATTATTTTTCTGAGTTCCAGGGAAGAGTGCTCTTTGCAAACCTAGAAAGCTGGACTATCAGAATGATGGGTTTCCTTCAAAGCTTTTCTCCTGATTCCAGCCTGCAAAGCATCATTTTCCTAGAGAATCAGGGTCGTGTGGTGCCTCTGCTGATTCCCTTGACCCTGTTTCTGGAACCCTGCTGCCCTCAAGGTGGCATTTGGTAGAGGTGACTGGGCAGCCATCTAACCTTCACACCCATGCTCACCAGGTCCCCTGCACTTGGACCTCTCCTCCCTTGGCCTCCCTTGGACCCCCTTGGACCACTGACTAACCTCGAATACAAAGTCTAGGCCTCGGGTTTTCCTTCGTGTATACATTGGGTTTCACTAACAAGCCAATTGTATTTTGCAAACGTTAAAAAAGTCTAGCATTTTGTTTGTTTATAGTCAGACAATTCAGGTATCTGTCATATCTAATTGAAGTCAAATTACAGTTATGAATAACTCCTTTGTGCCAGGAGCTGTCCTGGGTGCTGGTGACACAAAATGAATTATGGCCTCAGGAGCCCAGTCTAAGAGGAGAAATGGACAGAAGTGACTTGAGACGTTTGAGGCTCCTCTTAGTTCATACTCACCACCTTCAAACAGACTGACAGTCCTCAGCGTCCCAGTGAACTTGCCCTAACGCCTCCACCATGACTATTTCCAATCACACTCTCTCCACCTCTCATCTGTCAACAAATGACTTTCTACTACTTCACAGAGAAAATAGATGATATCCACCTAGAACCATCTCAAAGTCCGCCAAATCTTTGAACCACCCTATAGCCAAACCCACCTTTGCTCTTTCCTTCCTGTTTTGGTGGCAAAGTTGTCTTTCCCATGAAAGTTCTAGTCATGGTCTGGATTTGACTTTCTCCCACATTCTCATAGTTCCTTGGTTATCAATTTTTTAAAAACGAATTTCTCTCTCCTTTACTGTTTGTCTGATTGCCAGGGACACCGGGATTGGAATTGCACTAGCTTTGCATGGTACTTGGATTAACTGTGACTTCTTGTCTGCAGAAGTGCTTCTGATGGCCGTGAAATATGCCTTTCCCATGAACTATAAATAAAATGAGCCTCACACTTCATTAATGAATTCTTCCCTTCAATGTCCCAAGTGATCCAAATGCTAAAGATACAGTATTTCACAGCAGGTTGTGCAACCTTTTATGTAATATATGCTTTAAGTAATTGGGTTATGGTCTTGTGATTAATGTAACCTAATATTCACATTGAGAAAATGGGAGGTGTTAAACTCCTTAAGAAACCCAAGAGCTTTAGGAGATTTTTGTAATTCATGCTAATAAGATTGACTGATTTGTTATTCTACAAATGGAATGCCTGTAATTTAACTTTGACTGACAAATGATTCCAAACTGTTAAGAACATAAGTATCATACAGGATTTGAACTCTAGTTCTATTGAACATGTCTGAAAAATAATTTTATTCATGATTTTCCTCTTTGGAAAATTTCTTCAGGGATCTTTTAATTGTTTTCTCCAAGTGTCATTAGCTGTGCTTCTAATTTAAAGAAATAATTTCTGTCTCATAATACCTAGGTTCATTTATAAAAAAGACTCAAAAACAAACTTGCAAATGAAAGAGCCACCTAAGGACACTCTAGACCACTTTCCCCTGGAATTTATTACTATGGAGTTTGAATACAGAGATAAACTGAAGTCAGGTTAGACAGTATGTAGATCCCAGTGGAATTTACAATCTAGCTCAAGTGTCTTTGAAAACAGAATGAAGTTGTTAATCAGGTTGGTGGACTATTTCCTTTGTTTTAGGTATTCAGTGATGACCATTTCTTGATTTTAGGGTAACCTGTATCCAGTGTTGTTTTCTTACTTTGCTGCCCTCTCCCTCTCTTTTTTTTGCTCATCACCCTCATCATCACCATCACCATCACCACCACTATCATCATCATCTTTGTCATAATTTGAATTTCTACACTGTGCCAAGTGCTTTACCTCCATTGTTTCTTACCCTCAGACCAGCCCTGCAAGGTGGGTATTATGCTTATTTAACAAGTGATGAAAACAAGATTCACAGAGATTGATGAACTTGTTCAAGTTTACTCAGTAAGTGGTAAAACCCACACGAGAACTTGGGCCTGAAAGACTTAAAATATCTACTTTGTTCCCCTCCCATTGCATCCATGTGTCCTACCAGTCTTCCTTGTTCTTGTAGTTTCTACACTATGTTTATTCACTTTTTCCCTAAGGTGATGAGAGGTGGAGGAAAGCTAGCAGTTTCCCTATTTTCAAGATTAAAAATAAACAAGAAAATTCAATAATTAGCAAGTGAGAAATAGTAAGAGTAACTTAAAGGTGGCCTAGGAAATCTGATATTAAAACTTTTTTGATCTGCAGAATTAAAAGGCTTTGGAATGAAAACAAGAAACCAATAAACATTCATAATAAAAAATGCAACTTACATGTAATACTGCCAAGAGAAGAAAAGGGTAGTGTCTAGCTTTCTAAAGACCCCCTCAAGGTCTACATTAGCCCGTCTTCAGCTTTGTCATCATAAACTAAATGGAAGCAGCTTTCCCCTCTATGTGCTTCCTATACCTCTTATCACACTTTTGATGTCTCTACTTGTATCTTTAAAAGCCCAATAGAGAGCTATAAACTCGGAGAGTCAAAGAACATGGGATGACAGTGGTGATGAAGGGCAGAAGTTGCAATGTGACCGAACACCTTTCAGAAAATCACCTGATGTATTTAGAAAATGTTGTTGATGACTTGTTAGTGTGATGTGGCTTTTCACCATCACCCATAATTGGGTTTTGGGGTGTTTTTTCTTTTATGACACAAGCAGATTCTTACCAGGGTGCTGTGAGTGGGGAATTTTTCTGGAGTGGTTGGTCTGGTCTGTATACTAAGGGTGACCATAGCCTTTGGGTGACTGCGTTTATTATAGAAGTGTGTAAGATGTAATTTCCTCTAGAGAGGCCAAGGCTGGAGAAGGGTCAGGGATAGCACAGACTCTGAGGACTAAAGTCAACCCCCCTGGGCCAGGCTGGGAGACCTTCAGAATATAGGGTCTCCAGTGCTGCCCTAATGGGACCTGACCTCCCACGAAGTCCTCTGTACCACAGGGCCAGGTAGCCAACCACTTAGCCATGCCGGCATATGCTCTTCTCCGAGGAAGGAAAAGTGTTTCATTTTGCTATAACCTGATGCTCATTGTAATATATAGCAGGTACCAACTGGGAAGGGAGAAAACCATCTTGTTAAGACAGCATTTCGTAATGCCAGCTTCCTACGCTCACTGTGATAGCCATCTTGTTTTTGAGGTAGGGTCTCCCTCCTTCAGACATGAGTGGGTAGTGATATCCGAAGGGCTTCTTGAATTCTGGATTTTAGGAAGCCAACCAAAGGGTTAATTGAGAATGACTGAGTCCACACTATGTAATGAAGACCATACACTCTTTACTCACCTTGAGTAGAAGGAGGCGATAGAGCAGAGGCTGAAGTAGGGCTTGGGAGCCAGATTGGTTTTGAGTCCTGTGAGGTCACTTTCAGTGATGTTTCTTGGGTTAATTTCACAATCTTTCTGGTTTTTAGTTATGCAATCTGTGGAATGGGATAATAACACTCATTGTCTATTATAGTTGTGGTTGAATGAGGTAGTGTAGGTGGAGTGGTTCGTCTAACTCCTGACACAACAATACTAGGCACAAATGAGCCAGTGGGGCCGTGATGTAAGTTTCCTGTTTTTCCCCATTGAGACTCGGGGCAGTCTGCACCTTTGTCTTCTTTTCTGGTCTGGTTCTGATGACCCTCAGCCTCTGCTGGGTGCTCCTGTGTATCCATGTACAGCTGCTCTACTGTCTGAGGATGCACCCTGGCTTCAGGAGCCTGCCCCTGACTCTGTGAGCCCTGCTATTGCAATGCCTTCAGTGTTAAGTACCAGTTCTTCATCAATTGGTTTCTAGGAAGTGATTTGTTCTTTCTAATCTGAGTCCTGTATTCTAGGCCTGTCTTCCTTCCTGTTTCACTGAGGCAATGTGAAGAGGATTTCAAACTCCTTTGGTAGAAAAGTTGCTTCCTAATGGATAGGTTTGATTGGGCAAAATTAGAGATGCTTGAATGGACAGTGATGTTACAGCCATTCAAGAGATATTCCTTGTAGATTATTTCATGCTGGGTATGGGGGAAGTCAGTGCTTCTCAAAGTTTGTTGTGCATACAAATCACTCGAGGAATCTTGTTAAAATGCAGATTCCGATATGGTGGGTTTGGGGTGGAGCCTGAGACTCTGCACCTCCAATGAATTTCCAGGTGATGCTGGTTCATGGACCATACTTTGAGTATCAAGTGGATGGGCTACATTCATGTGTTGAACACTTGAGTTCAAAGATGGGTAAGAGTAGATACATTATATCTTAGAACAACAGAGCTTTCTATGCTCCTCGGCACTAGTTTTCATTTACTTACTCACTTTTTTTTTTTAAATTAATTAATTAGTATATTTATTTTTGGCTGTGTTGGGTCTTCGTTTCTGTGCGCGGGCTTTCTCTAGTTGCGGCGAGCGGGGGTCACTCTTCATCGCGGTGCGCGGGCCTCTCACTGTCGCGGCCTCTCTTGCTGCGGAGCACAGGCTCCAGACGCGCAGGCTCAGTAGTTGTGGCTCACGGGCCCAGTTGCTCCGCGGCACGTGGGATCTTCCCAGACCAGGGCTCGAACCCGTGTCCCCTGCATTGGCAGGCAGATTCTCAACCACTGCGCCACCAGGGAAGCCCACTTACTCACTTTTTAAAGCTACATTTGGAGCACCAATAATATACAAAGCTCTGACATTCTTTCCCTGAGTAAATAACATAAAAATATATGGTGAAGACCTGACATGTAAGTGTGTAAGGGTTCAGATAAAAGGAGAAAACAGTAAAATTGGATTCCATGAGTTAATTCAGAGGGGCTTCTACGAAGAGGTGTTTTGAGCCCAGCTTGAAAGATGTGGCAATCGAAGACTGGAGGATATTGGAAATATGCTGTCAGTGCACTTGTAAGGGGCAGAGGGTGGACTTAACCCCTAGGTTAAGAAAAGGGGGGAGGGGGACTTGTCTAAAGCTGAAAGCAAGAGAGAATTGCAGCTCATTTGTAGTTAACAGAAAAGTCGCCAGCCAAGCTTGCATAGGGCCGTAGGAGAGAGCTTAACAATATGTATTAGGAAACAAGATCTCTTTAAAATACACCCTCTGTTAGTGGGGCCTGTCAGAGGACCTTCATCCACAGCAGTAGGAAGGCAGCATCCTTACTCTCTGCACTTCTGCCAGGACACTTGAACTTCCAGCTTTGCCTGGTAGGGAGGGGAGGAGCTTCAGACCTCTTGGGAAGCATCGATTAGCTCTCTCTGAGGTTTTCTGTGGGCTGCCCAACTTTCATTCATTGGTCCATCCATTCGTACATTCAATATTGTTGAATTGCGTGCTCAGTATATTTGAACCTCAGGTCAAGGTTGTGCTAAATGCATTGTGCTAATAGCAACAATAACAACTGCATACTAAAAAAAGATTGCCTCTAAGGTAGAGAAAGATGCCTGCCAAAGGCCCTACATTCCAGGTAAACAATGGTGTTAGGTGATTAGTTTCTGTTTGCCTTTCATTTCCACAAGCAAACTCCTTTTTAAGATGGAGACCCTTTCTTTGAGTTGAAGAGTAGCCAGGGGCCTTCTTTAAGGCTATGGAAGTTTCTCTCAAGAGATGTGGGGATTGCAGAGGTTGGGTGGGGTAGAGAGTTAGTGTACAATGAGTGACTCCAAAATTAAAATGGGAGTTTTGAGTAACTGGAGGTGAAGAGAGGATATTTTTGAAAAGAGGGGATTACTAGCCCTAGATCTCTCCTGTTGGAACTGATACTTCTCTTTGGTGAAATATCTGCGTAATTGAATTAAAATATTCAGTTCTAGTCTTGTTGATGAAAAAATACAGATTTCAAGGAGACCATTTATTCTAATCATCATATCCCTTCAGCATTCTCAGCTAGGAAGAAACACTTGAACTTCCCAAAACTGGAAGTTCTTGGGAAAAACTCCCCTCTCTTGACCTCTCAGCCCGTGGACATCTCTGTCCCCCTGTCCTTCTCTGTCCCCCTGTCCTTCTCTGTCCCCCTGTCCTTCTCTACCCTGAGCCATGAGAACCCTACTTCTTTGTCTGAGGCTCACTTTGCACTGGAGAGCAGTTGCCTCTTCCAGCCATATCTCTGGGAATTGTGTTGTCTTCCAGGAATTCCCCTGCAGGAAACCATGAAGAGACTGTAATAGACCCCAAGTGTCTCCTTCAGTGACAGAGTGCCCCCAAGCTGCAGCTGGCTGTCCTCTGAGACCTATTTATTACAATTAAAAAACAATTAAAGCAGAGCAGATTAAACAATAGATCAATAACTTTTAAACTCCAGATATGACTTACTAAATAAACAGTGTTTGTTTCCTGGACATGCTTTCTTGATGCTGGCTAAGGGCCCATCCTACTACCTTCCCACGGCCCCAGAGAGGCCCAGAGCATCGTCTAGCATCAGATTTCTTCTCATTTTTGCTATAGCTCACCCTATTATCAGAGACCAAGAAAATGTTTCTCAAGGTGAGTTTATCTTACAGGTACTGCTCTTTTAAAAGTAGGGTTACCAGGGATTTCCCTGGTGGTCTAGTGGTTAGGATTCTGGGCTTTCACGGCCACGGCCCAGGTTCAATCCCTGGTTGGGGAACTGAGATCCCATAAGGCATGTGGCATGGCCAAAAAAAAAAAAAAAGGAAAGAAAAGAAAATTAACAAGGCATGTGTGGAATCTAAAATATGACACAAATGAACTTATCTACGAAACAGAAACACACTCACAGACATAGAGAACAGACTTGTGATTGCTAAGGGAGAGGGTGGGTGTGCGGTGGGATGGATTGACAGTTTGGGATTAGCCAATGCAAACCATTATATATATGTATAACTGAATCACTTTGCTATACACCAGAAGCTAACACAAATTGTAAATCATCTATACTTCAATAAAATAAATTTTTAAAAAAGGAGGGTTGCCAGATAAAATACAGAACCCCCAGTTAAATTTGAATTTCTGATAAATAATGGACCATCTTTTAGTATAAGTATGTTCCAATATGGGACAAAAGAGCAAAACCAAAAATTAATTAATTAATGAATGCCAGTCTGGCAACCATGATAGCAGGGCTTATTCTGTTTTCTTGACAGTTCACTATCTAATATCTTAGGCATCGTTTACCATGCTGTTATTCCACTCTGCTACAAAGTGCTGAATGGCCCACATTTATTTTCAAAACCAAAATGAATTAAATCTAATTTTGCTTTGAGAAATTAATAATGCCACTTGGCACAATTAGCAACCCCTACTGTGTTGCAAAACCAAGGACAGGTCTCAGGAATCTATGGCAATATGAAAACTGGATTTCATGGAATTGGGTTGCCAAGCTTGGCAAAATAGCTTATCTGGATTTAATGACCAAGCATGAATCTTTAACTGTAGTATTCAACCCTGAGGTACTTTAGTGCTATGTTTTTGCACAAGACATAAACAAGTGCCTTGAAAGACATAATTATGTATAGCTACACTGTTGTTTGCATACCAAGTGAAGAGAACAGGGTTGATAACACTGAGGAACTTTACTTGGAAACTTATTTATGGCTACGACATTATGACCATATAAGTACATAAAAGGGAAACGTTTTTGATCATGGGTAGTTTGAGGTCACTGTTTTTGCAAGGAGAAATATTTAAATCAGATTTAACAATAATTTCCATCAGGCTATTTACAGTTGAGAAAATTAATTAAAATGTCATCTGTTTAATTATTGTTTGTTATCCTTAATTAAAATGTTAATTGAGTACATTTGTATGTGCAGCATATTTAATATGTTGACTTTTTGACAAAGGCAATGACAATGTTTTCTACCCTCTACAATCAGATGTTTAGTTGTTCACTTACCTTAAATATTTTGGAAGATAAGAGATGAATATATTTAAGCAACATGGCAGCATAGATTGAAAGATCATTTTTCTGCCAGGGCTGTAGATAGCAGATCTGTAGGAAATCAGCACTTGAATCAGCAGGAAGGAAATCTACCAGAAGTATGCATTTTGGTCTTGTATTTGCATGTGAGAAAAAGGGACAAAAATTAATCAGCTGTAAAATGTCCATTCAGAATGACATTTGTAAGTAAAGAAATTGATTATGAGGAGATGCACTTTAAATGGGTTTTTGCCTCACTAAGAGAACAGGCTAAAGGATAATGAGGACCTTTATATTCTTTTATATTGATGTACACTTGACCTTTTCATTTGACCAACATTTGAGACAGTTGTTAAAAACAGCATATAGACCTTTGCTGCAAAATTGGTTTGAATTTTCTTTTGACAATGGTTATGATTTCTCTTTTCATGCAAACTTATGGTACTGACCTCTGTTCAGTAAATAAACATGCTGGTTGTGTTTTGCAAAACGAAGAGATCTCATATATGAGCATTAAAACAAAATGGTTCCTTTCAAATAAGTTATGAAGTGTAATGCTTTCCAAAAACAGCATAAGTTAGGCAATAGCATCTACTGTGCACCTTTCAGCAACTAAAGCAACTGGGGAATGAAGGGACAGATGATGCAACAGACATAATTCTCTGTCTTGACAGAGTTTCAAGTTTAATGACTGATTTCTTTTCCCCACCACCCAGAATTTACTCTTTTTTTTTTTTCTTGATAAACTCCAAGACGTTAATGCTTAGTAGAATGAGATGAGCTAGTGCTTCTTAGGAAGTAATAATCGTAAGGATAACAAATACATAGCGTTTATTCAGTGTCCACACTGTTCTAAGTGCATTGCTTGTAGTATCTCATTTAATCCTCAAAATAACCCCCTAGGTAAATACTATTATTATTTTCATTTTACAGATGAGGAAACTGAGGCACAGCTTTCCCAAGGCTATACAGCTGTATATAAGCTTCATATAAATTGTGGGGCTGGTAGTTGAGACCACACATTCTGGACCCAGAGTCTGTCCTCTTATCCTCCCACTATCCTTATGGCAATTAAAAGGGGTTAGTGAAAGAAATGTCACAATATTTTGAGCAACCACATATTTAAACCTATTGCATTGAAGGAAGGAAAAAGTACTTGTGTTGACACTTCAGTTCTAAACCTAATGGTTTGTTTATTTATAGACTTTATTAATGATTATGAAAATAGTAAAGAATGATTAAGAGCAAGTCAGGGGAAGCAGAGGCTTGGAGAGTAAGAAAACTTACTTTTTGTTTTCTGCTCAGTTTTCTGAGCAGAGTTTATATTTTTTTCATACAGAATAAACCTTCTGCCCTTCATGGGGATACAGTCAGTCATTTTGTGGAGCTATATGGCATTTGTTAAAATTTTAGCTCTGCCACTTACTAGCTGAATGATCCTGGACAAATTACTTAACTTCTAGAAGCTTTAACATCTTCTCTTACAGAAGGCAGATAATAATTCTGCCCTCACCGGATCATTGTGAAGATGAAAGACAAGGCACATAGCACAATGTTGGGCTCATCCTAGAGAACCACTAAACGTGAGCTACGGCGGCTTCAGATTAAATAAGCAAATCATTATGTTGAGAAGTATCAGATTGGACCCTAGTTAATACCTATTAGGATGTTTCTGAAGAAATTTAGGGAGAATATATGTAGATATGTTGTTTAATGGGTCAAAGAGAATCTGCTGTCACCATTTCGATGCTTTGCCTGTTACTAGCAGTGAATATTTAATAAAAATATAAACAAAACTTCTCCACCTGTTACACTTCTAGGGAATGTCCACCAAGAACTGGTTCATTTAGCTGTTTTCATTCCCTTTCAAGAGGCTTATCTTATTAGAACAGTGGGAAAGAAACAAAATTAAAGGGGAAGATGCAAAACAGAGCAAACAGAGAATGGCTTCAAGAAGACAGGCTTGACCTTGAAGGCGGATTTGCAAGCGGGGAGGGGTATGATTTGGGCTATTCTTTCCACTTCATTCCTGTCTGGGGCTTCCCAGAGTGGCGGGGCGATTATTGGGTGGGTCTGTCTTGATGGAGTGGTAGGGAGGATGCTTGGGCACCTCTGTATTATAAATAGTGTCTTTCAAACTTAAAAAAAAAAAATCTATGACTTATACTAAGAAATCCATTTTACATTTCTATCTAAAATATTATGTATAAACATCACAAGAATTTTTATCTGTTTTAGTCATTGATGTATCTGTCTAGAAAAGTACTTGGTGCATCACAGGTACTCAGTAAATAGTTGTTGAACTTCTGTCTCTATCTGTCTATCCATCTATCTATCTATCTACCTATCTATCATCTATCTATGAAAAAAGTTTCATGAAACATTTTTACCATTACTATTTGCTTGTAATGCATTCTGAAATTTTCCATTCCTAAAAAGAAAAAAATTGCAGTCAAGACCTATTGGTTAATTTCAGTGCAGTCACGGGGACAGAGCCTTAATAGGTCATTCTTTCTTTCCAGTGCTCTGGGTTAGGATCTGCAATTTGAAAAACACTGCTTGTCACTGGGAGCAACTGGCTTTATGTGTAAATAGGCTTGTGTCATTGAGACTTATCTTTCTTGCTGTCATAGTGCCTTCATTTAGCTTGTGTGTTTCCCTAGTCCATGCAATAGCTTGCTGCAGGCCGGTAGAATAAGCCGAGTAGTATTGAGGATTGTGGCCCAGCTACTGGGAAGTTCTGAAAGTATTTGCTGCACTCTCATGGGTCTTGTTTTTGTGAAGCTCCCACATAATTTTTAACTGTGGGTAGTGCTATTGCCTAGCCAGGGTCAATGCCTGATTTGAATGGTTTGGATGCCTCTCTCCATAAAGGCAGAAGATTGGAAGGAGTGACCCATTAAGTTTCCCTTCATAACGAGCAGACTTTTAGTCCATGCAGATACTTAAGTGAAAATTAATCACTGGGAGGATTTCGACACTTTTAAAGTCTTTTTAGTTTTGTTTCTGATTTCTTTCTGAGTTATTTGTGCTTAAATTTTATACTTCCCATAGTTATGAAGAAGGTGGGAGATGAGGTAAAGAAATTGAGGCAATTAAGCATTTTGATTGGAGGGAGAATTGCAAAAGTCTTTCCTTTCCTGAGAAAATATGTGGGAGTAAAAAGGGTTACATACCCAAATGTAACGTTCTTTGTGAGGGAGCACTGGAGATCCTGTTTCTGTTCATTTTCTAAGCTTCACCCCTTTCTGGATGATGTAACTGGAAAAGCAATATTCTGGCTTAAGGTTTAAGTAAAATTGAGTGAACTACCTAGAAGAGCTAATCGAATATCAATTCCAGTATCCAGTCTTGGTCTGAGTGCCATAGCCTAGCTAGGGTAACAACCATCTCATGAGCAAAGACCTGGATCTGGACACCCCCTGCAATTGCGTGGGTGGGATGGGCACTGGGGAGGGGGCAACAGGCTTACAGAACGAGACTGACAGACTGAGGATTGTGTCCAGAGAGCTGATGAAATCGTGGATGGCAGCAGCCTAATATAGTCATTGGCATCTTGTAGGTGTAACAAGGTCAAATGAGCATGTGTTGATGGTCGTAGAAGCTCAGTGATGGCCAACATCAAAGCAGGTGATATTTGAAATTCCAAGGAGCAGACAAAATAATATTGGGCTAACAGTTCCATCAGCATACAGATAGTCACAAATTCTGAGGCAGGACTGCAAGAATAATTTAGGGTCCTGGTTCTAGAGGACCGTGGCATCATGAGACCAATTATAAAAGTATAAGACACAACTTGAATTATCAACATTGAATGGTGAGTGGGGACTTTGTTTCCAGTTCAAGGCACATGCCTGGTTTTCAAAACTGGATCACCAGGATGTGGTTTAATGACAAATAGTGGGAGTAACAGGAAATTGATTATGAGAACATTAGGCTAGTATCCCTCCTTGCCAAATCAAGATCAGTCCTTGAGAGACAAAGTTGGAGGTGTGTCTAAAGCTGGGTGGAATTCAGGGGTCTCAGGTTGTCAGAAAAGGAAGGTGGAGAGATGGAAACCAGGCAGGGTCTGGCACTTGAACCAAGGGAATTTTAATACAGTAACAATGCCAGAATAAGAAAGGCAGGCCACTTGGATGTCTGAATAATCATCAGAGAATCACAGAGACTGACAGTCACAGTGTATATGAAATATCTTTTAAACAGTTGCATTGTAGTACCGAAGTATTACATTTGCCTTTTAGAGACAAATGGGACAAATTGAGCAAATAGAGCAGTGATTCTTAGCTAGGGGTGATTTGCTCTCCCAGAGATATTTTTTGGTTGTTACAACTTGGGGAAAGGGTTTGCTATTGGCATCTAGTGAGTAGAGGCCAGGGATGCTGCTAAACATCCTACCATGCACAGGACAACCCTTCACAGTAAAGAATTATCCGGTCCAAAATGTCATTAGTGCAGACTGAGAAAACCGGAAATAGAGTAAGATTACTACTACACTGTCTTGATTGAATATTGCATTTGTATGAGCAATGAAATGTATTTCTGTGTGTACATAAATTGGTTCTACCTTTGTTGTTGGCAAACTGTGACTCTACCAGAGAGGAAGTATGACTAGGAGTATTTTGCCCTCAAGGTTCAAGCAGAGTGGGGGCAGCCTAGAGAACATCTAGACATTTCTCTGTGGACCTGGGAGGGAACCTGCTCTAACAGCACGAGTGGCCAGCTGTCCCAGTTGTGGGCTGGCGTCTATGGGATTTTGTGTAGTGTGTTTATAAAGGTCACTTGACTTTGCCAGCCACTTTAAGGTCTGCCCTCTTTCTTACATCTGAAGGGAAGAGCCTAAAGTTAAGGACTCGTGTCTTTCTTTTTTTCCATGAACTTCTGCCCAGTGCCCCACTCTTGATCTACTCTGACACAGGCTTTCCATGAGCTACAGAGATTCAGTGTGTAGATGAGGGAAGATAATAGTGTTGAAGCACTTGCAACGGGGAGCGCTGAGGAGGGGTTGATAATTATCTCAGGACGGTCTGGTACATTTAAAACAAGCAACGGATTCCAAAGCTGAAACTTAAATTCATTGTTCTGCAGTGAGTAAATATTGCTTGAAGAATATATGCCAGGATTATTTCTCAACCAGTAAGTCTATTTAGACTTGATTATCAGGCAGTTTGCTCATACTATGTCCTTTCTGATATTGTTGCCTTCATGGCTCTGTTATTCAAGATGGTACCATGTTGATGTGACTATTGTGAGTTACAGTGAATGGTAGAGTTTGCCTCAAGGCCTGATGTACTCAGGTTACACTTTGTAATCTTTCTCGTGGGGAAGGAGGAAAATGAGCCCCTCAATAGGTCTGTGAGACAGACTAGGCATCCAAACTGCAGTGTCCAGTCCATGGGAGAGGTTTGTAGATAACGCACAATCAAGTTATTTTCCCATTGTCCACCAAATCTGGGCCGATGGGCTGGAAGTCAGCACAGCAAAGTTGTTAGAGTTTATGGGGCTTGAAGTCAGACGAACCTAGATTGTGGGGTCCCAGCTCTGCCACGTAAGATCTCTAAGACCTTGTGCAGGTTGCTTAACATCTCTGTGCCTTATCTCTGTTTCCTTATCTGTGAAATGGGAAAAGTTGTTGTGAAGATTAAATAATACACGTGGCTCATTTGACAAAGTGCCTATGTCAGTAAGGACAAAGTAAATGTTGTTTTTGTTATCATCACTGTTATTGCTACTTGCACTGAACCATCCATACTCTCCATTCCGATTTTCTCATTGTTAGAGAGAGTGAGCTGAGAGTTGGGTTTCAGGTAGGTAGGGCTTTTGGACACTCTGCAATGCTTTCCCCACTAAAGACAGATGTTTTGCCTTTTTTCCTTTGGGTTTCTCCTTCAAATTGCCTTGATTGTGTGTGGATGTGTGTGATACAAATAAAATTTAAAAATCTGTAGTGAGGTAGTTCAAATTCCAAGAGACAAATGCTTCATTCACCCAAACATTAATTATTATGAAATGGAAATGTTGTGACTTCTATCAGAATTGTACTTAAACATTAAGTCACTCAAATCCTGGCCCTGGGATCAGTCAGATGATTGGGGATCTTCAGTATGTTTATAAAAACGAAAAGTCATAAAAAATATCTGCCAGTCTGGGCCCCATCCTGAAGGGCTGGAGCAGAGGTTTCCAACCTTGGGCGCATGTCAGGACCACCTGGAGGGCTTGTGAAAACACAGGTTTCAGGCCCCCTGCAGGGAACATAAAGGTTCTGCAGGTTGCTTACTTATTTGATGCTCTACTAGATCCAGTGAGTAGGAAAAGCAGTGGACCCTCTGCCCCCACTGCTTCTGCATCGGCCGGTTCAACCAACAACAATTCAATTCATTTGGTTGAATCAGCAGATGCAGAACCCAGGAATATGGAGGGCTGACTGTACTATGCCATTTATATAAGGGACTTGAGCATCCATGGATTTTGGTATCCACAGAGGTCCTGGAACAAATTCCCCACGGATACTGAGGGATGACTCTGGGTATATGGGACTCATTATATTAAAAACAAACAAATAAAAAACAAAGAGAAAGATGTATCAAAAGGAGAATGGATGTGAGGTCGGGGGGTGGGGTGGAATTAGATTACATGGTTTATTTGTTTGGAAAAGGTAAATCGAAGAAGAGCTTTGCAGTTGTGGACTGAGGGTATCACAAAAGTTCAAATTAAGGGTGGTGCACCTCTTCTGTGCTACTTGTTTCTGGCACACTTTGTGCAGAGGAGACTGGCGGTGATGCTTGGACTTCTGACTGAGATTGGAGCAAGAAAAAGAGGAAATATGAAAATAATCTGAGTTGTACCAAATAGGTTGCTGTAATCTTGGCAAGTTGTTAAAAATTAGGATCTCCTTTTTGAAAAAGAAATGAGCTTGAGCAATTAGTGCAAACTCTAATCTGTAACTTTCCTATGGACTTACAACCTGGCAAAAATATTTTCATTTCTTTCCTTTTTAGCAAAGAACTGTAAACAGGGAATCTTTCCACTAGGCAGAAATCAGCTATTTAAGTTTTTACCCAGAAAGTTTGTTTCATTTTGAATCAAAAAAAGAAACTCACCTGTGTTCAAGACCTACAATCTGTTAGTATTTTTTTTAATATAAAATATTTATTGACCACTGTTCACCACTATTTACCATAAAGTAAACAATATACAGTTGCATAATATTCTGATTACTACACAGTTATTGTTTTTCCTGGCTTCTGCTGAACCAGTAAGCCAAAATACTGAGAAGATTGAGCCTACGTGTAAGGAATGGGTTGGGGTAAAGTTTGAAAAAACATGCAGGTCAAGTTTAGATTAGAAAAGTTTGTTCACTCATTTATTCCTGCAGATCCTAAATTGCCAACATCTCTAACCATCTGATTAGGTTTCCATTAACAAGTCTGAGACATTCCATGTTTCACAGTCTTTCAGTAAATACAGCACAGGGATTTCAACTTCTTATAAAGGAATAGTTTGCCAAAAGGAAGCTTTAAATGTCCATTTAACTAAGTCTTGCTTGGCTAATTAAATCATACCAGAATTTTTCTAGTTTTTTTCATTTGGGTGTCATTTGTTGACAGTGATAAAATTTTCCTTTCAGGGGTTTTGCATATAAAACTGCATTTATATGACGGTAGATATGAATGCAGATTCTGATAGGGCTGCTTTAAAAAATTAAACAATTTAAATTGTTTACATTAATTTGTCTAATTAATTACAAAATTATTTAATTTGAAAGGTTAAGACTTAAATTTTCAATTTAAGTTGAAGTGATTTCTTATATTGCTCAAAATGATAGAATCCCAGAAACATGGGCTCATCCATGGTTGTGAAAGGCTGTTTTTGTTTTGGTAAATGTATTTAAACAATAACCAAAAAACCCCCAAACATTTACATATGTATTTTATGTATACATATGCAAAAAAACCCAGAATGGTCCTTAGGCATATATCAGTTAAATGCAAATTCTAAATTTTGATTGAGTAATGGCTATGGAGATTTCCCCCAACATTTAGAAAAGCTGTTCTCTAATGCAGAGGAAATAATATACCGTGGTATCAAATGTTCTTTTCTGCTAAAGGAAGCAACTACAGAAAGCTTTTATTTGTTCAAAGTAACCAGTGCTACAGATGCAAAGAAAACAAAAAACAAAGCCCACCCCAAAAAACCCCCAAAACCAAACAACTTCCCCATACTACTTCAAAACGAACATATCAAACTTGATTTTCATTAGAATGTAGTTATTTCTTTACACTAATAGATCAAAAAACCAAGACCCAGGTTTTATATATATATATATAATATATATATATTATATATATATATATATATAATATATATATAAAGCAATGCAGACAATTATTGAGCTTCATCTTCTGGACAAGAATGCCAAGTTAGTCTCTCTTCATGAAAAGCAATTACAATTTGAGGACACTTCATATTTGCCTCCTTTGCCATCACCAAGTCCGCCTCACCTGAATCTTTCCATTTCCTGAGAAACATGAATTCTCCACTGCTCTCTTTGGCACCAGTTATTCGCTCTGGGTCGAGACCTCTGGCTAAACCTCTTGGTTTATCAGCAGCATCTCTTTTCTTCTTTGATTTGCTATCATCAGATTCACTGTCAGATACAGATTTTCTTTTTGTTCCATCTTTTTCTTTACCACCTTTTTGAGAATTAAGAAATGCTTCAGTCAACTCTGGACAGTCTCAATTTTCTTCGGGTTCCCAAGTATTGTCTGCATCTGTAAATCCCTTCCACTTCAGGAAACACTCCACCTTCCCATTCACTACACGTCGGTCCAGTACTTTTTCTACCACAAATTCTTCAGGTTCTGCCTCTTCGACTTTTTTACTCTTTGCATTCTGTTTCTTTCCCATTTTTTGCAATGTAGTTTTATTGGAGGCCATTTTTTATTGCAGACTTGAAGAGCTATTATTCACTGCCTCTGAGCTGCTTTGGGTTCCGGGTCTGTGGCGTCTCAGGCCCTGCGCGCCTCAAGCTCCAGCCACATCCGAGGGGGAGGGGGCTGGGCTAGTATCTTTTTTTTAATAACAAAGCAAATTAAATTTTTGGAATGGTACCCAGATGAACCCCACGGTGGTAAAACAATAGGGGAACTTCAAGTTTCACAGTTTAAATAGAAAATCAGCAGCTGATTGTTACAGCTAAATAAGAGTCCACCTATGTAAATTTAATAAAAACAGAGGGAGAAAGTTTAATAGGTTAAGAAAGAGCACTTCATTTTTCATTTGACTTACTTGATAAAATATGTTAACATATATGAGGAGCTAGCTGCTCTCGCCAAACATAAGTAGCAGTTGACTGGTTTATACAATAAGCCAGGCGTGTGTTAGATCCTGCAGTTACAGAATTGAATATGACACAGCTTCTGCCTGTAATGGCCCATAATGCAGAAAGGAGGAGAGAACATGAGCAGATAATGCCTGTTTAATGTGGGAAATAGGATGTAGGGACAGCTATAGAGTGTCCACATGATATTATGCATGTACAGCTACATATCGTGGAGTGCCTGATCCGTGGGATTGTCCTGGAGACTTGGCATGTGTGGTGTGTCTGTAAACTTCAACTTCCACGGCAGTCCTATTTTTATCCCCATTTTTCACATGAGGGAAACGAGGTTTAGCAAAATTAAGTTGTCTAAGATCAGGCAGCTAGTTTTTTTTTTCAGAACTGAGATTTGAACTTGGACGTCTGAATGACCTTGAAACCTCTTTGCATTGGAATGCTGTGATTTTTACCTTCTGATCTAATTCTTGTATACTGTCTGTCAAACTGGTATGCAATTGTTCACTTTTCCAGGTAGATCTGGAAACCTCCTTAGATTGCGAATATTTTAGAAATTGCTTATATGTGATGGAAAATTTTCTCGGGAGTGAAATATTAAAAAGGAGAACTAGAGCTCATAGCCCTCTCAACTGGAGCTTTACTGCGTAGTACACATTTCTCTGGAGGAAGAAGTGTGAATGTCCATTACATTCTCAAATGCAGACACATCCTCCACATTAAATGAATGATAAATTTGCTCTTTGTAGAAACGTCCATGCCTGTGCATGTACATGTTTATAGAAATGGTGAGTTGAGTCTTAGGAGTACAAACCAGAGGCTGACACATTTTTCCACAGTCCTGGGTAAGTTTTGTAGCTGATCTCAGGTACTAGGATTTGAAAGACTTGAATCAAAAATATATCCCTGGGCTTCCCTGGTGGCTCAGTGGTTGAGAATCTGCCTGCCAATGCAGGGGACATGGGTTCGAACCCTGGTATGGGAAGATCCCACATGCCGCGGAGCAACTAGGCCCGTGAGCCACAACTACTGAGCCTGCGCGTCTGGAGCCTGTGCTCCGCAACAAGAGAGGCCGCGATAGTGAGAGGCCCGCGCACCGCGATGAAGAGTGGCCCCCACTTGCCGCAACTAGAGAAAGCCCTCGCACAGAAACGAAGACCCAACACAGCCATAAATAAATAAATAAATAAACCCAAAGTTAAAATATATATATATATCCCTTTAGTGGAAAGAGAGGTCTCTGGTCTGCCACAACCTACAAAATTCATGTTTTAAATATCTTCACATTTTATGTTATAAATATTCTGCTGGGTTGTGCTTTGTAACACGCAGTTGAATGCTGCTATTATGGATGGTAGCTTCCTTCCTGTAGGTAGAATGAATATAACATAATCCATTCTGCCATAACACACACTATTTGAAGTGATGCTTCTGGCTATTAAGGGTAAATCATATCTGTGGAACGAAGTAAGAGTTGGGCTGTTTGCAGTATATGGGATTTGCCCATTTCACAACTGCATTCATTAAATACAAATTTGATGAAAGCTGTTCATATTAAATTTGATAACCCCAATCTAGCAAGTTACACAAATTATAAAGCTCCTTTGAAAATTCTATGACATTTGTGTTATTTTTGTCTTTTAATAACTAAGTCATTTTAAAAGTAGGTCCCCTTACTTAACCATATATTGGTGGAAGCACTTCATAATTTATGACTCTTACTGAATTAATTTAGAATTCAGTGCTCTTATCTGATTCTGTCTTTATACTTTGACATTGAAGAAGCTAAGGTTAGTGAATAATCTTAGTTTTTCAATGGAATTCACCGAACTTTTGAGGAATTCCTATGATGTGCACAGCACTGTGCAAGATGTAGTTAGTTTGAATAGGAGAAAGAACTAATCCTCACTCTCTAGAAGTTACTGTCTACCGAGCTAATAACAGGCAAGGGTTCTGTGTTGGGTATTTCCCCTGTTATTTGTCAGAGAGGGACACCCTCCTTGGAGCTAGCCAGGTGGGGAAAATGGGCTATCTTATCATATTTAAATTCTCCTTGGGAATAAGAACAACAATTCTAGATGAATGTAAAAGAGTCTCTTTGCCTAATACTTCTAACAGTCTTATACTTGGTTCATTTTTTGAAAAATAAATTACCTATTTATTCTTTATCTCCCAAATCTGACTTTCAAAGTGGATAATTCTCATCTATTCCCTCAGTCCAGTCCCATCCAAAGCTGCAGAACAAAGTCACTTCTGGAAGGAAGAGTGGGGAAAGGCTCAGTTGGAATTAGTAAAAAGCCTTCATTATAAATATTTTTAAAAAATATTTATTTAATTAATTTATTTGGTTGTGCTGGGTCTTAGTTGTGGCAGGCAGGCTCCTAGTTGCGGCTTGCTGGCTCCTTAGTTGTGGCATGTGAACTCTTAGTTGCGACATGTAGGATCTTGTTCCCTGACTAGGGATCGAACATGGGCCCCCTGCGTTGGGAGTGTGGAGTCTTAACCACTGCGCCACCAGGGAAGTCCCGAATATTTTTTTTTTGTGGGCAGGAATGCTTTTCTTAAAAAAAAATTGGAGTATAGTTGCTTTACAATGTTGTGTTAGTTTCTGCTGTACAGTGAAGTGAATCTGCTATATGTATACATATATCCCCTCCTTTTTGGATTTCCTTTTCATTTAGGTCACCACAGAGCACTGAGTAGAGAGTTCCCTGTGCTATACAGCAGGTTCTCATTAGTTATCTATTTTATACGTAGTGGTATATATATGTCAATCCCAATCTCCCAATTCATCCCATCCCTTCCTTCCCCCCATTGTGTCCATATGTTTGCTCTCTATGTATGTGTCTCTATTTCTGCTCTGAAAATAGGTTCATCTGTACCATTTTTCTAGATTCCGCATATATGCGTAATATACGATATTTGTTTTTGTCTTTCTGACTTACTTCACTCTGTACGACAGTCTCTAGGTCCATCCACATCTCTACAAATGACCCAGTTTCATTCCTTTTTACAGCTGAGTAATATTCCATTGTATATATGTACCACATCTTCTTTATCCATTCATCTGTCAGTGGACATTCAGGTTGCTTCCATGTTCTGGCTATTGTAAATAGTGCTGCAATGAACATTGGGGTGCATGTGTCTTTTTGAATTACGGTTTTCTCAGGGTATATGCCCAGTAGTGGGATTGCTGGGTCATATGGTAGTTCTGTTTTTAGTTTTTTAAGGAACCTCCATACTGTTCTCCATAGTGGCTGTATCAATTTACATTCCCACCAACAGTGCAAGAGGGTTCCCTTTTCTCCACACCCTCTCCAGCTTTTATTGTTTGTAGATTTTGTGATGATGGCCATTCTGACCGGTGTGAGGTGATACCTCATTGTAGTTTTGATTTGCATTTCTCTAATAATTAGTGATGTTGCGCATCTTTTCATGAGCCTATTGGCCATCTGTATGACTTCTTTGGAGAAATGTCTACTTAGGTCTTCTGCACATTTTTGGATTGAGTTGTTTGTTTTTTTGATATTGAGCTCATGAGCTAGTTGTATATTTTGGAGATTAATCCCTTATCAGTTGCTTCATTTGCAAATATTTTTTCCCATTCTGAGGGTTGTCTTTTTTGTCTTGTTTATTATTATGAATATTTTAAATTTAGTTTTGTTATTTTCAGACATTGGTAGTAGCTCAAACAATGCCTAAAAGGAATTGCTTGGAATTTTTTCAGTTAGAGATTTCTGTGGACCTGCTTTGATGAACAGCTAAAAAATTGATTTATAATTAGTTTTACATAATGTTCACATTTATTTATACGGAAATGGGCATGCTTAGATTTTTCAAAATAGCTTTTCTCTTTTAAATGGGTTAAATACTGTTTTCTAAAAATGTTTCCAACATATTAATTTACTGAGTAAACTTCTCCATTAAAGAACGGATGACAAATACATAAACCCCAACACAACCAAGCATCGTCTTAATCTGAATTGGTGATTTTCTTTAATACAACAGGTAGTACCACTGATGAGTTAAATGTAAAAATCCCCTTGCCTATTAAATTTTCATCACATTATATTTCTTCACTGGTCATACATTTAGTATTAAAAAAAATTTTTTTTTCCTGAAGTTTGTAAGAAATGTTAGCCTGTTACAAGGTCTTTGTGAAAGTTCAGACCTATGTGTAACAGACCCAGAGGAAAGCTAGCTGAAATTTGGATAGACTCTTCACTTAGCTGAAATATTTTATATATCTAGAAGATATATGTCTTGCCTGCATTTTTTTAACATATTGTATGATTCCATTTATGTAAAATACAAACGCAGGCTCAAGAAATCTCTGTTGTGATGCTTTGCACATGATGCTTCGCCTCCCTGGGAAACTGTCCCCACCCCAGCCTGCTGCCCTGCTCTTCCCTGTCTAAATCCTACTCATCCTGCCATTCTTTTGCCTGTATTTTATAGTTAAGAGCTTAAAGTTGGTTTTTTTTGTCCCGCATAGGTAATAAAATGCTTATCATTTAACAGACCAGGAAATGTCATGAGCATTGCTCTGACAGTTATAAAGTTTCAAAATATTATGGTAACAAGCTGAATAATATTCCATTTTATTTTTTATTTTTTCTTCTTAAAATTGTTTTGACTTTTTTATAATGCAAATTCTATTTCAGCTGCATTTACCTTTGATAGCAAATGTTTTAGTTTATTCTTGAAATAATCCCACTTGGTTCTCACACTTCCTTCATTGAATCACAGCAGGTTTTAAGGCTAAATCAGGCCCATTGGAATTTATGTAGTGGTAGTTTGTCAAGTTGAGGTGGTATTTCATGGAGGTGAGATCTGTAGCAAGATATGATTGTTTTAAATTGGTCTTTGAAGTGTTGAACAACTTTATCTATTGCAAAATTGTAGATATTTTCTCACTCATTTTTTTCTCAGTAATTTCATTTTTTTCTCAAGAAAGGAAACTTTCTGTGAGTAAATGTACTTAGCAATGAGTTCTTGATTTTCCCAAAGGCTTGTGGATAGTCATCTTTTCCCTGCCTGCATGTCTCTTCATATCATCTTCCTTCTAGGCCTGTCTGTCTCTGTGTTCAAATTTCCCCTTTTTTATAAGTACACCAATCAAGTTGGATTAGGGCCAACCCTAATGACCTCATTTTAACTTTAACTTCCATAAAGACCCTATCTCCAAATAAGATAACATTCTTAGGTACTGCGAGTTAGGACCTGGGATCTAGGACTCCAACATATCTTCTTTTGAAAATTAATTAATTAATTGATTGATTTTTGAATTTTTTTAACTTTTTATTTTATATTGGAGTATAGCCAATTAACAATGTTGTGATAGTTTCAGGTGCACAGCAAAGCGACTCAGCCATACATATACATGTATCCATTCCCCGCAGACTCCCCTCCCATCCAGGCTGCTGCATAACATTGGGCAGAGTTCCCTGTGCTATACAGTAGGTCCTTGTTGGTTATCCTTTTTAAATATAGCAGTATGTACATGTCAATCCCACAATCCCAAACTCCCTAACTCTCCCTTCCCCCACTCTTCCCCCCTGGTAACCATAAGTTCGTTCTCTAAGTCTGTGAGTCTGTTTCTGTTTTGTAAATACGTTCATTTGTATCATTTCTTCTTAGATTTCACATATAAGCGATATCATATGATATTTCTCTTTCTCTGTCTGACTTACTTCACTCAGTATGACAATCTCTAGGTCCATCCATATTGCTGCAAATGGCATTATTTCATTCTTTTTTATGGCTGAGTAATATTCCATTGTATATATGTACTGCATCTTCTTTATCCATTCCTCTGTCGATGGACATTTAGGTTGCTTCCATGTCTTGGCTATTGTAAACAGTGCTGCAATCAACATTGGGGTGCATGTATCCTTTCGGACCATATTTTTCTCCGGATATAAGCCCAGGAGTGGGATTGCAGGGTCATATGGTAGTTCTATTTTTTAGTTTTTAAAGGAACCTCCGTACTGTTCTCCATAGTGGCTGTACCAATTTACATTCCCACCAACAGTGTAGGAAAGTTCCCTTCTCTCCACATCCTCTCCAGCATTTGTAGTTTGCAGATTTTTGGATGATAACCTTTTTGACTGGTGTGAGGTAATATCTTATTGTAGTTTTGATTTGCATTTCTCTCATCATTCAACATTAGCGATGTTGAACATCTTTTCGTGTGCCTCTTGGCCATCTGTATGTCTTCCTTGGAAAAATGTCTATTTAGGTCTTCTGCCCATTTTTTGACTGGGTTGTTTGTTTTGGTGATATTAAGCTGAATGAGCTATTTGTAAATTTTGGAGACTAATCCTTTGTCGGTCACATCATTTGCAAATATTTTCTCCCAATCTGTGGGTTGTCTTTTCGTTTCGTTTATGGTTTCCTTTGCTGTACAAAAGCTTTTGAGTTTAGTTAGGTCCCATTTGTTTATTTTTGTTTTTATTTCCATTACTCTGGGAGATGGGTCAGAAAAGATACTGCTGTGACTTATGTCAGAGAGTGTTCTGCCTTTGTTTTCCTCTAGGAGTTTTATAGTGTCTGGTCTCACATTTAGGTCTTTAATCCATTTTTAGTTTATTTTTGTGTATGGTCTTAAAGAATGATCTAATTTCATTTTCTTACATGTAGCTGTCCAGTTTTCCCAGCACCATTTGTTGAAGAGACTGTCTTTCCACCATTGTATACTCTTGCCTCCTTTATCATAGATTAATTGACCAGAGGTGTGTGGGTTTTTTTCTGGGCTTTCCATCCTGTTCCATTGATCTATATTTCTATTTTTGTGCCAATACCATACTTTTTTGATGACTATAGCTTTGTAGGATAGTCTGAAGTCAGGGAGCCTCATTCCTCCAGCTCTGTTTTTCTTTCTCAAGATTGCTTTGGCTATTCGGGGTCTTTTGTGTCTTCATACAAATTTTAATATTCTTTGTTCTAGTTCTGTGAAAAATGCCATTGGTAATTTGATAGGGATGTCATTGAATCTGTAGATTGCCTTGGGTAGTATAGTCATTTTGACAGTATTTATTCTTCCAGTCCAAGAACATGGTATATCTTTCTATCTGTTTGTGTCTTCTTTCATCAGCATCTTATAGTTTTCGGAGTACAGGTCTTTTGTCTCCTTAGGTAGTATCCAACATATCTTTATTGGAGTATACCACATATCTTCTTTGGGAGAGCGCAATTCAACACATAATAATCCACTACTCTTTTTTACTAGATACATGAAGACTGTGCCTATAGAATTCAAAATCAACTCAAAAGTAGTTAAGTACAGTGGAACTGATGATGTAATGATTCATGACTACAATGAATGTTTGTTGTTTTAAGCCACTGAGCTTTGGGCTGGTTTGTTACACAGCAATAGATAACCAATACCATGATCATGCAAAAGCTTGCACAAGAGATTTCTCAAAGTTTAGAGGAAAGGGATCAATGTTTCTGTGCTATTATATATTACAAATAAGGGAAATTTTACAAACAGCCTTATTGAGGTATACTTGACAAATGAAGAATTTCACGTATTTAATGTGTACAATTTTAAAAAAAATAAATTTATTTATTTATTTTTGGCTGCATTGGGTCTTCGTTGTTGTACACAAGCTTTCTCTAGTTGTGGTGAGCGGGGGCTTCTCATTGTGGTGGCTTCTCTTGTTGCAGAGCACAGGCTCTAGGTGCGCGGACTTCAGTAGTTGTGGCACGTGGGCTCAGTAGTTGTGGCTTGCGGGCTCTAGAGTGCAGGCTCAGTAATTGTGGCACATGGGCTTAGTTGCTCTGCAGCATGTGGGATCTTCCTGGACCAGGGCTTGAACCTGTGTCCACTGCAGTGGCAGGCAGATTCTTAACCACTGTGCCACCAGGGAAGCCCTAATGTGTACAATTTGATGAGTTTGGACATAAGCGAACTGATACCATCACCACAGTTAAGGTAATAGATATATCCAACACTTTCCCACAAAAACAAAAACAGTCAAATAAACAAATGGGATGTAATCAAACTTAAAAGCTTTTGCACATCAAAGGAAACCATAAACAAAATGAAAAGACAGCCTACAGAATGGGAGAAAATATTTGCAAACAATGTGACTGACAAGGGCTTAATTTTCAAACTATGCAAACAGCTCATACAACTCAACAACAAAAAAACAAACAACCCAATCAACAAATGGGCAGAAGACCTAAATACACATTTCTCCAAAGAAGAAATACAAATGGCCAATAGGCACATGAAAAGATGCTCAACATCGCTAATTATTAGAGAAATGCAAATCAAAACTACAATGAGGTACCACCTCACACTGGTCAGAATGGCCATCATTAAAAAGTCTACAGATAACAAATGCTGATGAGGATGTGGAGAAAAGGGAACCCTCCTACACTGTTGGTAGGAATGTAAGTTGGTCAGCCACTATGGAAAACAGTATGGAGGTTCTGCAGAAAACTAAAAATAAAATTACCCTATGATTGAGCAACCCCACGCCTGGGCATATATCTAGACAAAACTCTAATTGAAAAAGATACATGCACCCCTATAGTTCATAAGAGCACTATTCACAGTATCCAAGACATGGAAACAACCTAAATGTCCATCGACAGAGGAATGGATAAAGAAGATGTGGTTAGCAGATGTAAGCTATTATATATAGAATGGATAAACAACAAGGTCCTGCTGTATAGAACAGAGAACTATATTCAATATCCTATGATAAACCACAATGGAAAAGAATATTCAAAAAACAACGTCTATATATGTATAACTGAATCACTTTGCTGTACAGCAGAAATTAACACAACATTGTAGATCATCTATACTTCAATTAAAAAAACAGAAATAGAAACAAAGGGACAGAAGCTAACACGGGGATTTTCACAGGCTGAGTTCAGGAGCTCAGATGTGAGTGTTTCAATCTTCCTCCCAAGTCAATTTCTATTTTTTTGTTATTTTTGAGAAATCTTGTCTTGAATATGGGAGGGGGTTCTGGTTGGGGATAGAGCTTTGGAGAAGAGAGGAGACTAGAATTAATGAAGGTGTGGCATGATATCTTTTGTTTTTGGTCCCTTGCTTAGGTTTGACCTGGCAGAATGCAAGTTGCTCTATAAAACTTTGTAAGATTCTAGGTATATCTAGAATCTGCTTAGGACCCCAGCTGACACAGGGGGACCCTGAGTTGGTCCTGGAACCTTGAGAGAGTGGTTCAGGAGTATCAGGAGAATAGAGACATTGGCTTTCTTGAGGTGGGTACCACCACACGGGCATGAGTGGTGAGCATCCTTCTAATGGCTTTGTAGGTGTGAGCCAGTATATTCACAGGTGTCAGCCAGTACAGAAGGGAGGGCAGGGCAGTTGCCTTGGGCTACTTCAAAGACAGACTGAATTGTGGGCGCCCATGAGACTTTTCTTTGGGGACTTCTCAGAGTGTGGTGCCAGGACCAGCAGCATTAGCATCACCTGGGAACTTGTTAAGAATTTAAATGCTTAGGACTTTCTCCAAAGTCATGGGAGCATGTTCTAGTGTAGACAGAGTGGGAGAATTAATGCATTGGGCAGAACCCTCAACCAATGGAGTAAGAAGTTGGCAAATAAATGCCCCAGACTCCTGTCATTTAGAAGGACAATTCCAAGGTAGATTTTCTATAGTTCCCGAGGGTCCCCTACAGAGATCCAGATCCCCACAGTGGTAACCAGGTAATAATACATCCTTTAACTTTTCCATCTCACCTTCCCAACTCCTTCTTGCTTTCTGGAAGCAAGCTGAAAAAACTATCTGCACACAAGTTCTTCTCTCAGGATCTTTTTGGGGGATAATAATAATAATAAACCAATAATAATAATGATACCCACAAACACATGTATTGGTCTGTGAAAATATTCTGATTTGTGCTAAGTATATGGGTTCTAAAAAGTATTTTTAAGTTCCATGCTGCACTGAGGAGCTCTATGGGAGGGACATAGGATCTCTGTCACCTTGGTGAATGTCCATTGTTGCTTAGGAAGAAATAAACTCTCTACGAAGATACCGGCACCGAGGAAAATAACTTCATTTATGGCTGCCAAGGGTAGTCTTTCAGATTGATTCTCTCATTGGTTTAGCTTCCTGTGGCTGGGAAATTAAACCCCCTACTATGTGCAATTTTCACTTACTGAGAAATTTAGTCTCTTGGCAAGCTGTTCCTTGGTGTGTCTGGATAAGGATGAGAAAGGAAGTCTTTGGCCGTTTAGCATAAGTGTTTGGGAATTTGATTTTTGGTTACTGTGAATACTTAATTTTATGAGTGCTGGAGGAGGTCATGGAGAGGATGTGACCACTGGTCGACCTGTGAGCTGGACTCAGACAGTTGGAGGCTCCTCACTTCCTCCTCTGTCTTTGGAATGGACGTCTGCCCACTGTTCCGACACTAGGAGCTCTTTCAAGGATGCAGCCTTGAGAGATTAATGTGCTATTGAGACCATCTGGACTGAAGACATGTCTGAACCCCATTAAGGCCTCCATATAAACTTTTAAGATTCTAGCATGGTGCAGATATCTACTTGTCTTGCAGCTGCTCAAGACAAGCCTCATATGTAAGTTCCCTTTCTTGCTAAACCTGCCACCTACCAATCTGGAGTGGCCTGCATCTTTCTTCGGTCTCTCCTTGCTCTCCGTGTATGGAGGCCAGTTTCAGATCTCACCTGGGGAACTCCACGTATTGTGAACCAACAATGAGCATATTTTTTTCAGTGTATAATAAATTGATGGTTTAAATTATACTAAAGAACAGGGAGTTTGGTTTTATGCCCAGCAATTTAGTTTCTCAAGGATATTGAATACTTTTGCTTTGATGTGGGGGAAAGCAGTTCAAAGGAAATGAATATCTTTTTCATAAAGTAAGGCTGTTAGCTAATAGCTGCAGCAGAGAAAGGTAAATAAAATCATTAAGTCTCGTTTATGCTTTGACTGAAAGCATAATAATTTTTTTTGGTTTATACCTATGATTCTATAGATTTATCACAGATGTCAGGACTTGAAAATGTTGATTTTACCTGGGTTCCTGCTATGAAATACATCATGCATGAAATTCTGACATACTTATGGTTATTTATATGCATCATTTATTTCTAGGAAGAAATAATTCCAATATATCAGGTCAGATATGGTAAAGAAGGAGTTGTTTTGAAGTCATATGATTAATGTTAACAATTCACTTATTATAGGACTTTAATTCATGTGGGTTTTTTCTTCTTGTTTGTTTTTTCTTTGTTTTACTCAGATATTAGCTGGTGCTCAGCCTTTTTTTTTTTTTTTTAATAATCTTAGTTTGGTCGCACCGTGTGGCATGCAGGATCTTAGTTCCCCAACCAGGGTTCCAACCCGCACCCCCTGCAGTGGAAACTCAGAGTCTTAAACACTGGACCACCAGGGAAGTCCCTATTGCCCAGTCTTTTGCTGGGTCTTCTGCTGTGGCAGCTGCCATCCACCAGCTGACTGGGGAAGAAGAAATTCTCAATGTATATATAAAGGAATGTAGATATAAAGGATATAAATGGCAGGAAAATTTTTTCCTGCTATTCTTAGGGAAGTTATATAGTATCATGGAAAGAATGTGGTCTTTGAAATCCAACAGATTCTAGCTTAAACCTTAGCCCTTCATCATTAACTGTTTATAATCAAAGGACAATTATTTAACTTTCTATGCCTCAGTTTTCTTACCTATAAAAGAGATGCTATCTGCCTAAGAAGATTGTTACAAAAGTTAGAGGTAGTATACATAAAGTACCTAGAAGACTTACAACACATGGTAAATATTATTACTGTTACTTTACTACATTGAAAGGAACTTTCAGAGAAAGATCCCTTTGGTCAGAGTGAGTGATAAACCTTGTGCTTGGTGGGCAGGTTTCCAGGCTGTATAGAAATAGTGGTGTAAACAAAAATGACTCAGCTTGAAGGTCTTGACGTTGGACTTTCCTCCAAATAGCCCCACTGACTTTTATAGTATGATATTCAAACCTGGATGATTTTTAGGATATTTAGAAGAACTGTTTCCTGTCACCCCAAAGCAGTGAATATGAATTTTTAAAAGTTGCTTAAGGTGATTCTGATAATGAGTCAGCTTTGGGAACCACTTCTTAATATTCAGACCCAGCTCTTGCAGACCAACTTTGGGCATTATTGGGTGAATAGCTACAAATTAGTCTTAAGACCTTTTATCTTTAAAAAAAAAAACTGTTATGCTTTTCCGCTCTGAACAAAATTAATGTAATATCATCTAAAATCCAGTCCATGTTCGAGTTGCCCAAATTGTCTCCAAAATATCTTTTATGTTTGGTTTGTTTTAATCAATATCCAAACAAGGGCTACATATAGCATTTGCTTGATATGTCCGTTAAGTCTTTCTTCTTTTTTTATATCACTGATTTGTTGGAGACACTGTGATTTATACTTTAGAGTATTCTACCTTTTGGATTTGATGGATTGCTTCTCATGTTATTTAACTTGTTGCTCTATCCTGTGTTTACTATAAACTGGTAATTTGATATAGAGGCTTGATTAGATTCAGGTTCAATTTATTTTCAGTTTGTTATATTTTTTTACGTGTTCAATTCACTGCAATCATTATTCTTTTTGATGAAATTTGTCCCATCTTAGGTCAGTGGGAATTTCTTCACATTGGCTCCAGTGTCCTTTGACACAACACTAGTAGTTCTTGATAATGTTGTTGCTTTCTGGATCAATAAGACGTCCCAGGTTCATCTTTCTGTATGTCTAGAATCAGTAATTCCTAGAAGGAGCCATGCTTTATTTCAGTGGGGAATGGTATTTAGAGACCACAATCTGAGTGCCAGGAGAGTTCATTACTCCTGCATTGTCATTGCATTTAGCAATTTCCGTAGATAGAGTTGGGAAATACATGTTTAAAAATAAAAGAAATCATCAGTGTACATTGACATTTCCAATTCAAATTTAAGGTTACAGAATATTTACTTAATTTGTTTGATTTTATATTTGTATCTCTTTAGTCTTGGGCTGGAAATTTGAAGGCTTTCACCCTGACCTGTATAGCTGTGATGGTCCTGAGTGTACCTGCTCTTATATCCTTTCTTCACCTATCCTCTGATTTGCCCTGTATTACAGGAGGCTGATCCCTACAGTCTGCATTTCCTTGGCTCCCCTGTCAGCTGACTTCCGGTATATCTTTGTCAGTGGGGAGCACTGGTAGGAAGTTGGCAGATGGGAAGGGGAAAGGTTTCAAATTATTTCTCCCCTTCCATCTTTGCTTTGAAAATCATCTGTGGCAGTGGCCATGGCTCCTCTGAAGGCTCAACTCCCATGGGTACTGGCTTGCCAAGGTTTCAGCTTTCATTGGGTGACCCTGGTACCTGGCTCTGGTTCTACCACCTCCCTCCCCTCTCTCTCTATGCTAGTGGCTTCCTCTTGGTGCTAAGCTCTGGGTTGTATCACTGTCCTCTGGGTTTTCACCTCTCCTGTCACCTGTGTAACGAATTCCGTATATTATAGTAGTGCTGCTTTAAATACTCAAGTGGCTTCTATTATTTGGTTGGACTCTGATGCTTAATAATAATGTTGCTTAATCATTGAACATATTATTATGTTCATATTAACAAAGTCTTATGAATTTTTGACTGCTTGGAGCTTGCAGACTGAATCCTGACAGTCATTATTGTCATTATCACAAGTCATTTATTTATTTATTTATTTATTTATTTATTTATTTATTAACATCTTTATTGGAGTGTAATTGCTTTACATTGTTGTGTTAGTTGCTGCTGTATAACAAAGTGAATCAGCTGTACATATACATATATCCCCACATCCCCTCCCTCTTGCGTCTCCCTCCCACCCTCCCCATCCGACCCTTCTAGGTAGGTCACAAAGCACTGAGCTGATCTCCCTGTGCTATGCAGCTGCTTCCCACTAGCTATCTATTTTACATTTGGTAGTGTATATATGTCCATGCCACAATCTCACTTCGTCTCAGCTTACCCTTCCCCCTCCCCGTGTCCTCAAGTCCATTCTCTACATCTGCGTCTTTATTCCTGTCCTGCCCCAAGGTTCTTCAGAACCACTTTTTTTTTTTTTTTTAGATTCCATATATATGTGTTAGCATACGGTATTTGTTTTTCTCTTCCTGACTTACTTCACTCTGTATGACAGTCTCTAGGTCCACCCACCTCACTACAAATAACTCAATTTCGTTTCTTTTTATGGCTGAGTAATATTCCATTGTATATATGTGCCACATCTTCTTTATCCATTCATCTGTCAATGGACAATTAGGTTGTTTCCATGTCCTGGCTATTGTAAATAGAGCTGCAATGAACATTGTGGTACATGACTCTTTTTGAATTATGGTTTTCTCAGGGTATATGCCCAGTAGTGGGATTGCTGGGTCATACGGTAGTTCTATTTTTAGTTTTTTAAGGAACGTCCATACTGTTCTCCATAGTGGCTGTATCAATTTACATTCCCACCAACAATGCAAGAGGGTTCGCTTTTCTCTACGCCCTCTTCAGCATTTATTGTTTGTAGATTTTTTTGATGATGGCCATTCTGACCGGTGTGAGATGATACCTCATTGTAGTTTTGATTTGCATTTCTCTAATGATCAGTGATGTTGAGCATCCTTTCATGTGTTTGTTGGCAACCTGTGTATCGTCTTTGGAGAAATGTCTATTTAGGTCTTCTGCCCATTTTTGGATTGGGTTGTTTGTTTTTTTGATATCGAGCTGTATGAGCTGCTTGTGTATTTTGGAGATTAATCGTTTGTCAGTTGCTTCGTTTGCAAATATTTTCTCCCATTTTGAGGGTTGTCTTTTCATCTTCTTTATGGCTTCCTTTGCTCTGCAAACGCTTTTAAGTTTCATTAGGTCTCATTTGTTTATTTTTGTTTTTATTGCCCTTTCTCTAGGAGGTGGGTCAAAAAGGATCTTGCTGTGATTTATGTCACAGAGTGTTCTGCCTATGTTTTCCTCTAAGAGTTTTATAGTGTCTGGCCTTACATTTAGGTCTCTAATCCATTTTGAGTTCAGTTTTGTTTATGCTGTTAAGGAGTGTTCTAATTTCATTCTTTTACATGTAGCTGTCCAGTTTTTCCAGCACCACTTATTGAAGAGGCTGTCTTTTCTCCATTGTATATTCTTGCCTCCTTTATCAAAGATAAGGTGACCATAGGTGCGTGGGTTTATCTCTGGGCTTTCTACCCTGTTCCATTGATCTATATTTCTGTTTCTGTCCCAGTACCATACTGTCTTGATTACTGTAGCTTTGTAATATAGTCTTAAGTCAGGGAGCCTGACTCCTCCAGCTCCGTTTTTCTTTCTCAGGATCGCTTTGGCTATTCGGGGTCTTTTGTGTTTCCATACAAATTGTGAAATTTTTTGTTCTAGTTCTGTGAAAAATGCCAGTAGTAGTTTGATAGGGATTGCATTGAATCTGTATGTTGCTTTGGGTAGTATAGTCGTTTTGATAAGTTGATTCTTCCAATCCAAGAACATGGTATTTCCCTCCATCTGTTTGTATCATCTTTAATTTCTTTCATCAGTGTCTTACAGTTTTCTTCATACAGTTCTTTTGTCTCCTTAGGTAGGTTTATTCCTAGGTATTTTATTCTATTTGTTGCAATGGTAAATGGGAGTGTTTCCTTAATTTCTCTTTCACAGTTTTCATCATTAGTGTATAGGAATGCAAGAGATTTCTGCACATTAATTTTGTATTCTGCTGCTTTACCAAATTCATTGATTAACTCTAGTAGTTTTCTGGTAGCATCTTTAGGATTCTCTATATATAGTATCATGTCATCTGCAAATAGTGACAGCTTTACTTCTTCCTTTCTGATTTGGATTCCTTTTATTTCTTTTTCTTCTCTGATTGCTGTGGCTAACACTTCCAAAACTATGTTGAATAATAGTGGTGAGAGTGGGCAACCTTGTCTTGTTCCTGATCTTAGTGAAAATGGTTTCAAGTTTTCACCATTGAGAACGATGTTGGCTGTGGGTTTGTCCTATATGACCTTTATTATGTTGAGGTAAGTTCCCTCTATGCCTACTTTTTGGAGAGATTTTATCATAAATCGGTGTTGAATTTTGTCAAAAGCTTTTTCTGTATCTATTGGGATGATCATATGGTTTTTCTCCTTCAGTTTGTTAATATGGTATATCACATTGATTGATTTGCATATATTGAAGAATTCTTGCATTGCTGGGATAAACCCCACTTGATCATGGTGTATGATCCTTTTAAAGTGCTGTTGGATTCTGTTTGCTAGTATTTTGGTGAGGATTTTTGCATCTGTATTCATCAGTAATATTGGCCTTTAGTTTTCATTTTTTGTAACATCTTTGCCTGGTTTTGGTATCAGGGTAATGGCGGCCTCGTAGAATGAGTTGGGAGTGTTCCTCCCTCTGCTATATTTTGGAATAGTTTGAGAATGATAGGTGTTAGCTCTTCTCTAAATGTTCGATAGAATTCGCCTGTGAAGCCATCTGGTCCTGGGCTTTTGTTTGTTAGAATATTTTTAATCAGGGTTTCAATTTCACTGCTTGTGATTGGTCTGTTCATATTTTCTATTTCTTCCTGGTTCAGTCTCAGAAGGTTGTGCTTTTCTAAGAATTTGTCCATTTCTTCTAGGTTGTCCATTTTATTGGCATATAGTTGCTTGTAGTAATCTTTCGTGATCCTTTGTATTTCTGCCATGTCAGTTGTTACTTCTCCTGTTTCATGTCTAATTCTGTTGATTTGAGTCTTCTCCCTTTTTTTCTTGATGAGTCTGGCTAATGGTTTATCAATTTTGTTTATCTTCTCAAAGAACCAGCTTTTAGTTTTATTGATCTTTACTATTGTTTACTTCATTTCTTTTTCATTTATTTCTGATCTGATTTTTGTGATTTGTTTCATTCTGCTAACTTTGAGGTTTTTTGTTCTTCTTTCTCTAATTGCTTTAGGTGTAAGGTTAGGTTGTTCATTTGAGATTTTTCTTGTTTCTTGAGGTAGGATTGTACTGCTGTAAACTTCCCTCTTAGAACTGCTTTTGCTGCATCCCATAGGTTTTGGGCCATCATGTTTTCATTGTCATTTGTTTCTAGGTATTTTTTGAGTCCCTCTTTGATTTAGTAGCATGTTGTTTAGCCTCCATGTGTTTGTATTTTTTACAGTTTCTTTCCTGTAATTGATATCTAGTCTCATAGCATTGTGATTGGAAAAGATACTTGATATGATTTCAGTTTTCTTAAATTTACCAAGGCTTGATTTGTGACCCAAGATATGATCTATCCTGGAGAATGGTCCATGAGCAGTTGAGAAGAAAGTGTATTCTGTTGTTTTTGGATGGAATGCCCTATAAATATCAATTAAGTCCATCTTGTTTAATGTGTCATTTAAAGCTTGTGTTTCCTTATTTATTTTCATTTTGGTTGATCTGTCCATTGGTGCACGTGGGGTGTTAAAGTCCCCTACTATGATTGTGTTACTGTCGATTTCCCCTTTTATGGCTGTTGGCATTTGCCTATGTATTGAGGTGCTCCTATGTTGGGTGCATAAATATTTACAATTGTTATATCTTCTTCTTGGATCGATCCCTTGATTATTATATAGTATCCTTCTTTGTCTCTTGTAATAGTCTTTATTTTAAAGTCTATTTTGTTTGTTATGAGAATTGCTACTCCAGCTTTCTTTTGTTTTCCATTAGCATGGAATATCTTTTTCCATCCCCTCACTTTCAGTCTGTATGTGTCCCTAGGTCTGAAGTGAGTCTTTTGTAGATAGCATATATATGGGTCTTGTTTCTGGATCCATTCAGCCAGTGTATGTCTTTGGTTGGAGCATTTAATCCATTTACATTTGAGGTAATTATCAGTATGCACGTTCCTATTACCATTTTCTTAATTGTTTTGAGTTTGTTATTGTAGGTCTTTTCCTTCTCTTGTGTTTCCTGCCTAGAGAAGTTCCTTTAGCATTTGTTGTAAAGCTGGTTTGTTGGTGCTGAATTCTCTTAGCTTTTGCTTGTCTGTAAAGGTTTTAATTTCTCTGTCGAATCTGAATGAGATCCTTTCTGGGTAGAGTAATCTTGGTTGTAGGTTTTTCCCTTTCATCACTTTAAATATGTCCTGCCACTCCCTTCTGACTTGCAGAGGTTCTCCTGAAAGATCAGCTGTTAACCTTATGGGGATTCCCTTGTATGTTATTTGTTGCTTTTCCCTTGCTGCTTTTAGTATTTTTTCTCTATATTTAATTTTTGATAGTTTGATTAATGTGTCTTGGTGTGTTTCTCCTTGGATTTATCCTTTATGGGACTCTTTATGCTTCTTGGACTTGATTGACTATTTCCTTTCCCATATTAGGGAATTTTTCAGCTATAATCTCTTCAAATAGTTTCTCAGTCCCTTTCTTTTTCTATTCTTCTTCTGGGACCCCTATAATTCGACTGTTGATGCATTTAATGTTGTCCCAGAGGTCTCTGAGACTGTCCTCAATTCTTTTCTTTCTTTTTTCTTTATTCTGCTCTGCAGTAGTTATTTCCACTATTTTATCTTCCAGGTCACTTATCCGTTCTTCTGCCTCAGTTATTCTGCTATTGATCCCTTCTAGAGAATTTTAAATTTCATTTATTGTGTTTTTCATCATTGTTTGTTTGCTCTTTAGTTCTTCCAGGTCCTTGTTCAATGTTTCTTGTATTTTCTCCATTCTATTTGCAAGATTTTAGATCATCTTTACTATCATTACTCTGAATTCTTTTTCACGTAGACTGCCTATTTCCTTTTCATTTGTTTGGTCTGGTGGGTTTTTACCTTGCTCCTTCATCTGCTGTGTGTTTCTCTGTCTTCTCATTTTGCTTAACTTACTGTTTTGGGGGTCTTCTTTTTGCAGGTTGCAGGTTTGTAGTTCCTTTTGTTTTTGCTATCTTCCCCCAGTAGGTGAGGTTGGTTCAGTGGGTTATTAGGCTTCCTGGTGAAGGGGACTGGTGCCTGTGTTCTGGTGAATGAGGCTGGATCTTGTCTTTCTGGTGGGCAGGACTGCTTCCAGTGGTGTGTTTTGGGGTGTCTGTGAACTTATTATGATTTTGGGCAGCCTCTCTGCCAATGGGTTGGGCTGTGTTCCTGTCTTGCTAGTTGTTTGGCATGGGGTGTCCAGCACTTGAGCTTGCTGGTCGGTGAGTGGAGCTGGGTCTCAGCATTGAGATGGTGATCTCTGGGAGAGTTCTCGCTGATTGATATTATGTGGGACCAGGAGGTCTCTGGTGGTCCAGTGTCCTGAGCTCGGCTCTCCCACCTCAGAGGCTCAGGCCTGACACCCAGCTGGAGCACCAAGACCCTGTCAGCCACACAGCCAGGTATGTGGGGTGTTTCTTGCCTTTTGGGAAGTCTGAGGTCTTCTGCCAGCATTCAGTAGGTGTTCTGTAGGAGTTGTTCCACATGTAAGTGTATTTTTGATGTATTTGTGGGGAGGAAGGTGATCTCCACGTCTTACTCCTCTGCCGTATTGAAGGTCCCACAAGTCATTTATTAATCATCACACTGTGGGTATCATTTCATACATTTCTACCTTTCTTTTTAAATCATAACTGTTAGCCTTTGTTGAATTATACTTCCCCTCTGGCTTCTGAATCTGCCATTCCCACAGCTATCACCCCACTTCAGGTCGTTATGAAAGCCTCCTTTAAATTTTGCAGTAACTTCACAACTCTCTCCCCACCTCCAGTCCCTTCATTCTCCAGTGTATTTTAATATATCCTGCCAGGTTTAATTTTATAAAGCACAGCTCTGATAATGTCACACCATCACTAAGAAAGGAAATCTCCTGTGGCTGCCCCTCACCTACCAAATTAAGCACAAACTCTTTGTACTGGCCTTCAACATTTTCCACAAAATATCCCCAAACTTACCTTTGTGTTGAGTCTCTCATCATACAAAACATGCTTCAGCCTGTTGATCCATTGGCATGGAAGATACTTGGAAGTAAGAAAGTTACCTTTGACTTTGCCATGTGGACTGTGCTCTTTGAAATGTCTTGTGGAGAGACCAAGTCAAATTAGGTTTAAAAGTAGTAAAGAAATTTGGGTGTTACCATCATAGAAAGTATTCCTTCTGCATTTATGAGGTATAATTTTTCTATCTAATAAAAAACTTTCCCTCATTCACTACTTAATTAGTCTGAACTACTGAAAGGCAAGTTAAATATAGATTTTTTTCCCCCTGTTTGTTATCAATTTTTAGTGTAATGATTCAGTGTCCAACTAACTTCCAGGGGTGACCAATGAATTTCTGAGTATTATTATGAATTTGTGCATCATTATATATTTACATTCATTTTAGTTATTTTTCTTCTTGATGCACATTGTCCCATGCCAGGTAATGAATCCATTTCTTTTAGATTTTAGAACACAGAGATGACAACGAATAAGCCATTAAAGATAAAATGACATTCACCCTTTATAAGCTTATTTATTTTAGTCTGAGTTCTGGGTCCCTCTGGACTCATTTTAGAAACAAAATGTTAGTGATTAAAGAAACTTCTTGTTCTCAGTGAAGGTCATGATTGACACTTTATTTTATTGTTTCTGTGGGCTTCCTTGGTCTTACTTTGTTCTTTGCTATAGGCTATGTTCATTCATTCATTCATGTTTGTTGACTCTTTTAATACTAGGTACTGGGGACATGATGCTGAATACGATGAACAGGACTACTGATTTTTTTGTTGTTGTTTTCTTGGCTATGCCAAGTGGTTTGTGGGATTTTAATTCCCTGATGACCTGGGATTGAACCCAAGCCCTTGGCAGTGAGAGCATGGAGTCCTAACCACTGGACCACCAGGGAATTCCCCAGGGCTACTGTTCTTGTGAAGCTGAAATCCTACAGGAGATACAGACATTAAACAATAAATTACACAAATAATAACACAATTCCAATAGAAGTGGGTGCTGTGGAGGAGAAACTCAAGAGTGTTATAAGCAACTGTGTCAGGGGGTTCTGACCTGTTGGAGGAAAGGGGCAGGGAAGGTTTCCCTGAGGAACTGCTGTTTGAGCAGAGATCTGAAGGTTGAGCAAGGATTTAGGTGAAGGGGGTAGATGAGCACAGAACATAGCAAGTGAGAAGGCCTTAAAAAGAGAAGAAACATAGTCCCTTTGAGGGCTGAAAGAAAGGCCACTGTGGCTGGAGTGTGGAGAACTAAAGGATGATTGAAACAGTTTGGAGATCATGTAGGGAGCAGGCCACACAAGGCCTTCTAGATCATGGTAAGGATGGTACAGTTTTTTAAATAGAGGCTATCATAATCAGATCTGCATTTGGCTGGAGAGTGGGAAATACATTAGGAGGACACAAGAGTGTCCACACAAGAGATGCCACCAGAGATCCAAGTGAGAAATGTCTGTCTTTATTTCAGAAAGTATTCGTTTTAAAGTCTTCTTTGTCTAGTCATAGCTATTTTAGCTTTCATATGATTAGTATTTCTATGGTATATATATATGTATATATATATATATTTAATATTTTATTTATTTATTATTTATTTATTTTTGGCTGCGTTGGTCTTAGTTGCGGCACACGGGATCTTTGTTGAGGCATGCGGGATCTTTTGTCGTGGCGCGTGGGCTCTTCCTTGCGGCGCGCGGGCTTCTCTCTAGTTGTGGTGTGCGGGTTTTCTCTTCTCTAGTTGTGGTGCACAGGCTCCAGAGCTCGTGGGCTCTGCAGTTTGCGGCATGCGGGCTCTCTCGTTGAGGGGTGTGAGCTCAGTAGTTGTGGCACACGGGCTTAGTTGCCCCACAGCATGGGGGATCTTAATTCCCCAACCAGGGATCGAACCTGCATCCCCTGCATTGGAAGGCAGATTCTTTACCACTGGACCACCAGGGAAGTCCCTGGTATATATTTTATCTTCTTACTTCGAACTTCTCTGTGCTTTTATATTAAAGTGAATTTCTTTTTTTTCAGCTTTATCGATGTATAATTGACAAATAAAATTATAATATATTTAAAATGAACAAGGTTCTTAGTACTTAGCAACAGAGTCAAGGGGAAACTTGTACAGATTTCTGGAGCTTTTTCTCTGCTTAGCTTCCTCTTCTCTGGTTCTTTGACATACAAATTACTGTCACTTCAGTTTCTTTGAACTCTGTTTTCTCAACTCAGTGGGATCACCTTGTTTTGTTTGAGATGTCCCTCCCTACTCCACAGTCCAGAAGGTGCCTCTGGCAGAAAGCCAGGGCAGTCAGAGGGCTCACCTCATTTGTTTCCCTTTCTCAGAGATTGCAGTCCTGAACTGCTTCTTGTCTAAAGTAGTTATTTCATATATTTTGTCCAGTTTTCTAGTTGTTTACAGTGTGTATGTGGGTACATCTAGTCCCAGTTATTTTATCATGGCTAGAAGCTCAAGTCTGTGCATTCAGTTTTGATCATGTTGAACTTAAGGTAAGTTTGAAATTTCTAAGTGGAAGTCCATTATCCAGTTGGTGTTAGATTTGCACTTTAGAGAAGAAATCTGGGTTGAAGAGGAAAATTTGGGAATTGCCGTAGTATGGATGGTGATCAGAGTCATAAGCATAATTGCATGTGATCACTTGTGAGAATGAAAGTATGTGAAGAAAACTGGGCTTTGGGTCAGGCCTCAAGGAACTTCACTTTCAAGTCCCAGGCAGAGAAAGATGAACTAGAGGGATGACAGAGAAGGAACTTCTAGAGAGGTAGGAGAAAACCAGGAGAGCCTGTTGCAGAAGCCAGGGAAGGTATTGTTAAGATTTTCATGATAATGACTGTCAAGATTTTAACGATGCTGGTTCAGGTGAAAGGAGGACTGAGAATTGGCCATTGGATTTTGTGACATGAAAAGTTTGAGTGGCCTTGCCCAGAGTAGTTTCAGGAGAGCACTGGACAGAAACCAGATTTAATGAAGAGGAGAGAGTGGGAGGTGAGATGGTGGAGAGGTTAAGTTTAGACAATTTTTAAAAGTTGAGTTGTAAATGGAAGCCAAGAATTAGCTTGAGAGCTGTAACTGGTTGAGAATATCAGAAATGGTTTCATTTCTTTTCTTTTTTTAAAAAAGTTTTCATTTTAAATAGGGGAGCATTGAGTGTATAGAAATGCTGGTGGGAAGGACCTGGCTGAGAGTATAAGGTTAATGATTTGAGAGAGAGGCAATAATCTATAGTATCAGGAGCAGAAAGGCTGCTGCATGTTCAATTCATGAGTTGAGACTTGACCTTACATAGAAAAAGTGATATATCTTCTCGCAACAGAAGGAAAGGAGAGAAAATGGGTGCCCAGGAAGTCAGGTTTGTTGATTTGGTGGTGGGAAATTGAGAGCTATCTTTAACTGATAGCTTCTATTTCTTATGGAGAATGTTTGAAAAATATGTGTCCCATATTGACATAGATCTGAAGAACTTTTGAAGAGAATTTGGTAATGTTTAATCAGAAACAATGGACAATATAATGCAGTTAAGTCTGTGTAGGCCCAGACATTTTAATTACAACATCTGGCTGATGATTAGTCATGAAGGGACTCAGTGACCCAGGAGACTAGAATGGATGGAATGAGACTGTTACTGAACTCAGGTTTAGCTGCTCATTGCTCAAGAATCCAATACTGAGAGACAAGTGTTGGGTGAAAGGAAAGATAGCTTTATTGAGGAAGCTGGCAATCCTGGGGAGAAGGTGGACTCGTGTCCCAAACAACCAACTCCCCACTGCTGATCAGGGGGCCAGAGCTTTTAAAGGGGAGTTTCAGGGGTGCACAGGTGGGTGGGGGGGTCCTATGTGCAGAACAGCACAGTTAGCTCTGACAGTCGTCTTGAAACTGGTCATGTGTTGGTCTGATCAGCGTCATCTTGATTGTTTTAAGTACAGTTAATCTTCAATTCCAGGGTCGGTTTGCTCCCTTTTCCTTGAGGTGCGTTCTTGGAATTGTGCAAGACGGAGCAGCTTATGTCATGGCTACAGTCTGGTCATCATGTAGTTAACTTCTTCCACCTGGTGGGGGTTTCGGTGTCTACAAAACAGCTCAAAGGATACGGCTCAGAATATTATCTGTAGCCCTTGAGGAGGAACCAAAGGTCCTTGACTCTGTTCAATGGCTAAACTATTGTTATTTTGTCTTGCTTTACTATTTTCCTTTGTTTCTGTATTTTCTTACTTCTCTGATTAAATTTATTGTTTGGAACTTGGGGGTTGGGGAGGGGAGGTCTGTCCCAGGAAGTCCCCATAGGGTCTTGCTCAGTTACAAGACAACCCTGAACCAAGTCTCCACCAGTCCAGAAAGATGCCTGCCTGATCATTAGGTCAATGGTAGCCCCTTAGCAAGGAAGGAGAGAAAACAGTGGCTTCTTTGCCTGTTCCATCCTCTGCTAGAGGCTCCCATTTCTCTCTTCTTTCCAGCTTTCTTTCCCTATTTCTGATATTCAGTTCTCAAGCCTCACTGCTGTGTCTATCCATCCTCTTCTCCTCAATCTCTAGCTTTATTTTTCTAATTCTGGTTTCTCATCCAATCCTTAACATTCTTCTCACTCTTCTTGATCCCTCTCCTGAAAATAGTGTCTTCATTACTTATTGAAAACTTTTTTCCCCATATTTCAGCATTTCCAAATCCTTCTCTTCTTGTGTGTTTGTCCTCTTGCTTCCTTTTTTGTAGCCACCTTGAGCCCCACTTGTTCTCCCACTCTATATTTGTTTACAAAAGAAAAGTCTACATTTTCAGTATGCAGTCTCAATTTGAGATTGATTATATTCTTAAATGCCATCTGAGCTGCTTTAATTTTTCTCAAATTTTATTCCTTAGAATGGAAAAAAAAAGGGGGCATCTAAAGAGCAGTATGTAAGTCTCATCAAGTTTGAGGTTGAAATAGTATTTTTTTTTTAAAGACAGAAGTGCCTGAAAGGTTTTTGTTTTGTTTTTCGCTTCTTTTTTAAAAAGAGAGCCCAGTGATATTTACATACAGTCTGGCAAACCATTATGAAAACATTTGCACATTTAGATTGTTTAGAAAATGAGAGAGAATTGGAAAAACAGTGAACGTCTTCATATCTCTAAATTATGGTCTATGAAAAAGGATGTAGCTCTTCATAAAAAGAGAAAAGTATATTTTCACTTAAGCACCAAAAATGTGGGAAGCTTTTGAGAAGTACTTTTATCAGGTAGGCTGCAGATATTAAAAGTTAGGAATCTGAGTTGTCTGTGACTAGTGGCAGTTAATCCACAATATACATGGATCATCTACCATGTACAAAGTACTTTCCTAGCATCTGTGAAAGAATAACAGTGTAAACCCGAGCCTTAGCTCTCAAGCCAACCCTCTGATAGGGAGTAGGCGTTAGGAATAAATTTGATCTTCAAAACTCAAGTTCAAGAAACTTTTTTCTTCTGTATCAAATAACTCTGGCACTGAGCCACATTGACTAGGATGTCAAGAAATTCAATCACTGTCATATTTTGGGCCTGTACTTCAGTTTCCAGTGCTATGGAGGTGTTTGCTGTAGAGACGCTCAGTCCCCATGGGCTATTTAAAGGTGGTGACTCCATTCCTCCCATGGCAAGAATAGGAAAGGGACTTCTTTGATGAGGTTTCTGGGTTCCTGGGCACTGGGAGGGAGCAAAATGAAGATCTCCATCATTCCGAGTCCCAAATGAAGCACCTCTCTCTCTCTCCATTTCCATTTCCAATTCCTCCTCTTCAAACCTTGCGTGATCCTCTTTCTCTAGATAATTCAGCTGTACAGTCTCTGTAAACGAAGGCTTCTGAAAATAAGGCGTGTTTATTCTCTAGGGCATACAGGCTTGATTGCTCTTGGGGAGGGCACAAAAGGGAAAAAAAGGAAAAAAATTTTTTTCATGGGTCTTCTGAAACAACAATAATTAGATTAAAAAAGTCTTAATAAATTATCATGCTGCATATGAATACTATGGGAAACTTATTGATAACAAGGTACATTGCATCTTATATTTGACATTCAATCATGCAGCCTTTGTCAAATTTTTATTCTTCCAAAACTCATCTGTTATTTGCAAATAAGTAAGAAACATATTTAAAAACCTCTTACTGACTCAACACTGCCGTGATGTATTCACTGGTCTATAGATTTGCAAGGACACTAAAAATAAACTTCATGCCAAAATTTGATGCAGAGCATTGAAACATAATACTCTTCAATATAATTTTTGAGTAGTTGGATACTTTTGAAAAGAAATGTCTACCTATAAGGAGATGTTGTTCACCTTAGGGGAAGGGAACATCAGGTTCAAGGCACCACCTTCTTCATCAAGTAAACCTAGAGAGAGCTTGTATATCTACCCATGATGACAACATCCAGATCTACCAAAATCATCCTTGCAATTAATGCATTTAAATCCCTTTGAGCATGATATGGAAAAATTTCAAAAGAAGATACAGGGCTCCTGAGTACACATTCAGTGCTTTAGACTAGAGCAATACTTCTCCAACTTTATTGTTGGAGAACTACCTGGAGATCTTGTTAAAATACAGATTCTCATTCAGTATGTCTGGGGTGGGGCCTGAGGTTCTGCATTTCTAAGAAGCTCCCAGGTGATGCTGATGCTGTGGGTTAGTTGACAATGCTGAGCGGCAAGGTTGTAGAGACTCCAGTTTCTGTAGTCAATGCTGATAAATTGACTTTTTTGCAATGTGAATATCTTTTATACCAAATCACATGGATATTTTTTTTTTTCTCTCAAGGCATTTCGTACCTAAATTTAATTTTTGAAAAAATCTTCATTTATGGTGGCTAACCTGACCAATGAAAGATATAAGAAAGATGAGACCCAGACAAGGTAGACCAAAGTCATGCATTGTGTGCTGTAGATGGAACACACTCAATGCTGTATAGACAGGAACTGTTACAATAAAGTATGTAGTAGTCACATACATTTGGAGCCAGGCTGATTGGCTTGCTGTATTTTGAGACCCTTGGTGCACCAGTTGGCTTCCAGTTTATGCTGGGGGAGAGGTGGCAAGTTTTGGATGTGTGGTTTTGACTTACCAGTTGGGCACTCAAGAGGAGATTTCAAATAAGTAGAACTTGGGTGTGGAGCTCAGCAAAGAGATTTAGTCTGGATGTATAGATTTAGTCTGGATGTATAGTTGGTGAGGTCCAAGCTCCAGCTGAACCATGAAATGTGACCCCGAGGGAGTTGTGTATGTGACCAGAAGAAGTAAGGACAGGGAACTATGGTTCCTTCCTCAGAAACCTGAGCACTCATGAAAGGCAAACCTACTGAAGAATGAACATTTAAAAATGGACTTGAGGTAGTGGAGGGCAGAGGATGAGTCGAGAGTCAGACTGCCTGGATTTGAATCGCATTCTGCCATTCACAAATTATTCAGCCTCAGAAAAGTTACTTACTTCTTCAGATCTCAGTTTTCTCATCTGTAAAATGGGGACAGAACACGTAGCACAGTTCTTGGCCAATACAACATGTTAAATAAATGTTGGCAAAACCAACCAAACACATGAACACACATACATGCACACATAGTGTTTCATGAGTTAGGTGTGCAGATGGGATCTGACACATAAAGGAGGTTTGTCAAGGACAGTAAGCTGGCCTTCTCAAAAAAAGATTGTGGATGGGGCAGAGATGGGCAGAAAGGCTAATCAGTCCACTTTGGGGAAACTTAATGTGATGCCCTTTGGATACTAGGATGATGAGATGACGTTTGTCAGAGGAACATGGGCACATTCTCCAGTGTGGAGTGGAATAATGGAATCTGAGTCATTTACATTATTTCATCTACTTTTCCTCTTGTCCAGTGATGGCCATTTATGAAGTTGGCTATTTGCTTTTTGGACAAGGAGTGGTTTTTTTTTTTTCCTGTGAAAATGGAGCTCTAAATAAGACCTTTAATCTCATCTGTACCCTCTTGTAACATACGGAGTTCACCAGCTTAGACAACATCAAGGAAATGAAAATTTCCAGTGGTATTTAGTGTTCAGAATCAGTACCTGGAGGATGCCAGCTGGTGGATAAATAATCAGCTGGAGACCAGGATATCAATCAAGGTGGATAATCGCTGAAAGTCCAAGAAATCGTCAACTGAGAAACTTATTTGCACAGACAAATGTCCCTATCAACATTCTGCCTTATTTCTGGGATTCAAATCATGTATTATTGAGTGGCAAAATGCCAGTCTAAATGGAATATTTGCTAGCTTAAGTTTTATTGACTTTGATTCGTTGGTTATAATTGCTAAATTCTTATTCTTTAGTGTTTGAGTGCTGACATGCTTGGGGGGAAAGTTGAACCACAGTGGTGATTGCACAGCAAGGAAATCAGCAGAAGAGGAAAATTAAATGCTAGGTGATGGTTTGAAGTCAGCAGTGAGGGGAATGAGTGGGGGGAAGAGTTAAATTTTTAAGTGATTTAGCAAATGATGCTAAGAAAGTGCCATGCCATCATTTGGTTTTTCTAATACAACAAATCATATTTGATCATTTTTTTTGTACTCATGTAAGAAAACCTCGTTACAGAAAATCTTTGCTGTCCTAAGCAACTCATTGCAAAATTCTCCTTCTCTTTTGTTTGAAAGAATACTTAGAGATAGATTTCACTTTGAAATCCCAAGCTGCTTGAAAACTTTGTTGAGAAGGTATCAGAGAAGTATCTTTTACTCTGGAATGCAGTGGAATCCTGGCAGTAGTGGTTAGAAATAGGGAAATCAGGGAGTGACTTCTCCTGGTCTCTCTGGGATGCTGGGTCACTGAGCACAGTCTTTAGAGGTGGACAGATCCGTTTATTTCTCTTTCCTCCTCCTGAGAGGTGCCAAAAATGTGTATCATCTTGAAAGCAAAAAAAAAAAAAAAAAAAAGCTAGATTATTCTCCTGGGTCAGTTCTAACCTGCTTCTCATGTCTTTTGAAATACTATCCCAAAGCTTTCACTGTCTGAGTAAAAATGAAGAGAGAGTTTCTTTTTAGTTTTCAATCAACTTTTTAAAAACTTTTTAAAGGAAACAAATATTTGAGCTTATAAGTAATATTAAGTATACATTTATTTTTTCCTGGGTTCTTGTGTTAAAGTTGTTTCTCTTCTATGGGCTTAGTTTCTGCTGGATTCATTCATTCTTTCATCGTCCACCTATCCATTTATTTGTTCATTCATTCCGGACCCCTACAAACCTCAGGATCTATGAGAACATGATGCAGTTGGCTGCTGATAATTACATAGTTATTTTCTTAAATAGTTCTGGTATGAGAACCCCAATTAGGCATACGCTAGTTAAAAATAGTATGTGTAAAAAGCGGGGGAGCAGTGGTCTTTGCTTTAATATTGTTCCGCCTTTAGCGAGTTTCTAAAATTAAGTACCTGTCAGTCGACTGCCCCTCCTCCTCACTTGTACACATTGGGTGGTTTACACATCTGAAGGAAGTCTGAAGTGAGAGGCAATCTGTGGCTGGTATTCCATTCCCTGTTCTCCCTCATTTTTCGTGTGTCAGCTTAATGTCATTTCTCAGGGAAGCCTGCCCAATGCCCACCCCGCCCCCCAGATGAGTTACTCTTAGCAGCCTGTGCTTCTTTTTCACAGCAGTCATTACAAGTGCTGTTAAGTGTTTATTTGGGTGATTGTTTACTTAATGCCTATCTTTTCCATCTGACCATATGCTCTGTGAGGGTGGGGGGAACCATGTGTTGTTTATGGCCCAATCCCCAGAGCCTGTCATGGTGTCTGGCACATAGTGTGAGCTAATTTGTTGAATGAACTAATCAAAAAGTAACCATTAAAAAGACATTAAATTTAATTTAACCACTAATCAGAAAAAGTGTGCGTATTGAATTAACCCTTTTAATTTGTGTGTAATACTGCATATGTACTGGGTATCATTTCCTAGAAATCACAGCATACTGAAATGTGTGGAAATTAGAAAAAAATACGGTGTTCACTTTTTTTTTATAAGGGAAAATTGAAGATCAGGAGAAACCATAAACTAGAGGAACTATAGAACTAGTTGGAATATTAAAGTCCCTTCCTTAAAAATTGTAAAAAAATGAAGGTTTTAAATTCAACTTGCTATTAGAAATTTTGAATGAATATATGCAGGGTAGTTAGGCTTAAAAACTCCCACACTGCTAGTGATTTGATAGATTATAACAACTCTTTCCCCTAGGAGCTGCTGTGCTTTCTCATTGTAAAATGTAATTAGCAGATGTAAAAAAAAGGTTTATTAATCTTACAGGATATAATTATGGTTGTTTATATGTAAATTCTTTCATGCTCACGGATTGCTTGTCTTTCATTTTAAATAAACAGGTTAGAAGTCAAATGTCATTACCAATTTGATTAAAATCATTACAATTCTTTTTTTTTTTTTTAAACAGGTCATTACTTATTTTATTTATCAAAAGATAACGCTTACTTAATTGGCCTAGTTTTAGGGTTGGAATTTCCAATAGCCAAACCAAAATGTCTTAGTGCAGATGTTCTGCCAAAAGTATTTGAAAGCATCAAGTTATAAAAAGAAAAAAAGCAAAATAACATAGAAGACTGGATATCTGCACCACCATCCGTCGGTTTATTTAAAGTGTCTAATGATCAATGATGAATGAGGCTGGGGATGGGTAGCTTCTGCTCGCCCCTCCCGTTCACCTTCTCTCTTGCGCTGTCCGTTCACTCTCCTAGGAGGCAACTCTGTCCAGACAAGGTCAATAGGTTCTTTGGCCCCTTGGTTTCCAGTGGATTTGGTCAAGGGGAGAGCCAGCAGGAGGTCAGGGAGGGCAGAGTTTGGGATGTAATTTCCTGGATCCCACCCTGTAGTGTCGCCAGGGGGTGGCTGTGTCCCTCCCTCTGGCGGGGGTGGGCGGTTACTGCTTCTCTCAAATCGTTTTTGTCCGTGACTCCTTCTGGTTTCTGTAACTACTCCTTCCTCTGGTTCTCAGGGCACAGGGGTGGCAACTGACCCCTTTTGACTCTACTTGACTATGGCTTTCCACTGCCACTCCCTCTATGCTGCCCCTGCCTTGAAAATAGTCCCCTTATTAACTCCCCTGAGTTACCTGAATTCAAGAGTGCCCCTGAATTCAGGTAACTCAGGGGCGTTTTCTCCCCTGAGTTTTCTTCGTTTCCCAGACTCATACAATACCCTCAAACAAGTGGTGATAAACGCACCCTTTTAAGACTCAGTAGAATACATCCAAGTGGATCATGTGAAACCAAGAGATGACATTGTAGTGTAACATATATGTCTACCTTCAGGCATACATGCCTATGTACAAAAATGCATTATTCATATTTTGAAGAAAGTGTGCCTCCTATGACTTCGTGTTCTTCATATTTGCCTCTGAAATTTCAGATTCACCATCAGCAGCAAACCATCTTTGAATTATTTATCTACTAGTGAGAATGGATTGACCTTGTCTCATCCTTCTCTGGTTGGCTCTGTTATGGGTGCTGTGCATTTGTGAGAAGGAAGTTTCTGGTGAGAGGTAAGGTCTGTATCCTGGCTCATAATAGAATTACACTTATGACCTTAAATGTACTAACCATCGCTCTATACTTAGCTGTGTTAACAGACCACAGGCCCTTTCACTGTGCGTGTATAATTAGATTTTGCTTTCTCTGGATGAGCTGATGTTGCGGAGAAGGATGACATTACGGTACAATGAAATCATTCTCTCTCCCTTTTCTTTTGCTAACCCCCACAGTGCATCAAAACACAAAAACTTGGGTCCTTCTCCGAATCAACGGTGGGAATTCAACTGAGAAGAGAGTCATGGACTAATTTCACATTTGGCATTAACTTATACAAACAGGAAACTTACTCTCTGCCCACCGTGTGGATTTCTTTGAGCAGGTCCTGGTTTGGGAGGGGAATAGTACTTCAGAAACAAATTCAGGATAGTCATCACTCTTATTATTACTTCACGCTTTGGCTCCACGTTCCTTTCTCCTTTTCCCTCTCCTCATTCCATTTTCATGAAGCTGAGAGGAGCATGAAAGCTCAGGGTGGTGTGAGGAGGGGAAGGTCAATGCTGAACATTGACTTCTAGCCCCAACTCCTGATTTTTATCCAATTTCTAATTAAATACTCACGTTTTGCCGCAAGCAACTAGTAGTTTTAATACCAGAGAGCAGTCAAATCTGAAAAGACAGAGTTAATGGCTGTAATCATTATGCTTTTCTGGACCTGGTTCGCAGTGACAACAAATCCATCCCAAGACCAGGTGGCAGGAAGCTATCATAGCGATGGCTGCTGTTGCTAAGGTCAGCATCACTGAAGAAGTGCTCAGACAAGCACTACCCCCCTGAGGAAGAGCATGGCTTCAAGCTGATCTTTCACTGGAGAAAACCAATGATGCTATTGAACGGCACCAAGAACCCAACCCGCCAACCTCTTCTACCATTAAGGTCAACAATCAATGGATGAGGTTGTTTGTAGAGACGAAAAAGCACAAAAACCTTTTTAGTAGGAATTGATGGTGAAGATGTGTGTGACTCAGGTCTTAAATTGTCTTCTGTCTGCAAATCTGTCCTCAGACGTGTGTGAGTTTCTTGCAGGAAGGCTTACATTTCCTATGATCCTCAGGGGCTTCCTCTGAGCTGTGCTTTAGGGCTCATTGCTTGTCAGGGGTGTCTTGGCTTCCTATGGGATCCTTGGCAAACCAGAAACTGGGGAAAATGGACATGGGATTCATGTCATTTTAAGCAGACTTGGAAAGTTTCAAACTTAACATAGTATTTTAATGTGCAAACAGTAGGGAACTTTAAAGAGGCACCTGGGGTGGAATTGTAATCTTCTCGGGCCATGAAAGAGTATTTAGGGTGGTAAAAGCCTCTCGGCCCCTTTGCATCTCAGTAACATCCCATCTCACCCTGTCAGTCATGTGGAGTTAGATTCAGTGACTTCAACAGGGAGAGACACAGTCTACCTGAGGAAGCTGTAAGCACTCTCAGCTCTGTCTAGAAAGTGTATGAAGCAATGGGCATGAGGCTTGGGGAAGAAATAGGGCCTGGCTGGGCCAGGGAACAGAAAGGAAGCCAGTCCACTGAGTCAGGTTAGCAAGGGGAAAAGAGGTCAGATGCTGAATTGCAGGGTCCTGTGGAAAGAGTTTTAGGCTTTATTTTAAGATTACTGGGGAAATGACTGAAGGGCTTTCAGCAAGATTTTGATATTACCTGATTATTATTATTTTGTTTAAGATCAGTTTGGTTGCTGGTGTAGAATGGATTTGAGAGGGACAGGAATGGAAGCTGGACGACCATCAGGTGGTTTCAGGAATCCAGATACCACAGTGGGTTGGACTAGGTCGGGGCGTGCTGTTTTGTTCTACCATCCCTACGGCATGGCCTGAGATGACTAACTGAATGTTAGATTATGTCTAAGTTCTGGCCAGTAGGAAACGGGGAGGGGCATGAGAAAGGCCTGCTGTCTCCCTTTAAGGACATGTTCTCAGAAGTTACACTCACCGCTATACTAATGATCATAGCTGCAAAGAAGGCTGGGAAATGTAGTTTTCTTCTAAGTGGCCAAGTCCTAGGTAAAAGTCTGGGGTTCTATCTGGAAGAAGTAGAAAACAGACACTGGAGGACAATAATATCTGCTAACTACTATTTAAAAAGAAAAATATATATATATGTTTGTTTTTATCTTTAACAAAATAGCTAAGAAACTGTACATGAATTTCTTTTGAAATAGAACTAAGTTGAGATCTAAGTTAAACTTTTGGAATATATTAGAGTATGTCAGTCCAAGATTCACAGAATACCTAGCTAATGTAGATCAAGTAATTAGTTTTATTAAGAGCTGGGCAAACACCAGATAACTTCCCAGACACATGGCTGGATTGGAAAGGATCCAGCGTGGACTTGAGGCCAAAATGGTGCCTCCTACTCCTACATCACATCTCAAACTTGGGACCCGCTTCTGCCTGCACAGAAGACTTGACGTCTCTTATTCAACCAGTGGCATGGGCTTCATGCTCTCTCACACACCTGTTGTCAGTAGAATATGGAAAGCGGTGGGCTTCTGCCCCAAGAAAGGAGAACCTACCTGTTTTTCTTACCACACAGGGAAAAGAAATAAGCCTGGGCTGTGTGTGGGCAGGTCAGAGAATGAAGGCAGAGCATTATCCACTCTTGCCCAGTAAGCACAGAACTCTGACCTCTCGTTCAGTTTCCCCTCCCCTTTGGGAGAATAAATAAGAGGAGGAGGTCTAGGTAGGAAACATGCATTCTGGAACTCCGCAAGAGGGGTGAGGTTGAGGGTAGGAATCTCTTCTTTTATAGGCTGAAGTGAAAATATAGTGGGAGAAGGAGAGGGTTTTTTTCTAACCAAAACAATTATCAGAAAAGTGGAAGCTCAAGCAATTTTTAAAGCAGGGTATGGTGGTGGGTATCTTGAGTCGTGCAATTGATTGCCTCAGATACGCTTTATTTGGGTAATGGAAATTGGCCGTATTTTAAGCACACATCATATTCTTATGAAACCTCAGCACAAGGAAAAGAAGAAATGGAAAAAAAAGCAAAATGACAGGTGTTTTCAAATGGTGCAATTTGATGCCTTAAGGCACTGAACCAAGAAAGGGAAGGAAAACATCCTGTACAGACAGTGATGGAGGAGGCTTGGGAGGGAAAGTGGATGGAGAAGAGCTAGGAGTTTAGGGCAGGGCTGAGGGTGGGGAGGCAGGGCAGCGGATGTCCCTTCTACAGAGACCTGGAAGAGTGGGTGGACTCGTAGGGTTCCGGCATACTCACGGGATAATAGAAGAGAGGTTAATAAAAGGACCATTTATAAGGTGTGGGCACAGTTAAAGTCCCAAACCCGACATGGGGAGAGCTCAGGAACTAGCAACCGTGGGAAGACCTGAAAGGCCAAGGGCAGTGACTCATCTTGGGGACCTGGTGAGGGCCTCAGCCGCAGATGAGGACTCAGGTGGAGAAACACGGAGTGAGGGCTGTGGCGGGGGAAGGAGATGGGGGCTTCACTACTCCCTTCTGTCTTCTCCTGCCCTCACATCTTCTGTAGGTGCCTCCCACTGGCCAAATTCAACTGAAAGCCTGAAGTGAGGGAGCCCAGGTGCGACAGTCACAAAGCAACCTCCTAGGACATACAGCAGGATGGAGAAGATCGAGAGGGACAAATGGAGAAGAGCCCACATGATATTTTGGTGGAATGTAGGGTAGGGGGCCATGGGGAAGAGGCTGTATCAAAATTCCTGCCACAATTTGAGTAATTAATTGCCTCCAAACATTCATTGAGCACTTGCTCTATTAGGTGCTGGTGACACCAAATAAATCAACAGAGACTTTGTCCCTGAGGGGCTCCTAAGCCAGCACACAATTGTGGTTATAATGGCAGATGATGGAGGCTGCGGGACAAGGGGCAACTAAAGACAGCTCTGCCTGAGAGTGTTAGTGAAAGCTTCCCAGGGAGGAGGGGATGGATGGATGGATGGATGGATGGATGGATGGATGGATTGATTGAAGTACAGTTTATTTACAATGTTGTGTTAGTTTCAGGTGTACAGCAAAGTGATTCAGTTATACATATATGTATCTATTCTTTTTCAGATTCTTTTCCCTTATAGGTTATTACAAAATATACAGTATATAGCTCCCTGTGCTATACAGTAGGTCCTTGTTGGTTATCTGTTTTATATATAATAGTGTGTATATGTTAATCCCAAACTTTTGAGCTGTATATTGCATTTGTGCAGAAGGTCACGAGGTGGAGGAGAGGAGTCTCTCTACACAGAGAACAGCATGGGCAGGGATGCAAGGTGCCATCAGGGTATGACAGCAAAGGCTTGAAGTTGGGAAGGAGGATGGGACAGAATCCGATACCAGGACTTCAGGAGCCAGACTGAAAAGTTGGGATATTATCCTTTGAATGGGCAAGTGGGACTTAACAGAGGCTTATAAAGGATGTGACATCTTACAAAGGATGAGCTTATGCAGAATGCATTCCTTAACACCTCTTTTCTTGGTACACTCTCCTTTCCCCTCTCATTTCCCTCTTTACTTCTATGCCCCATCCACTACATTTTTTTTTATTGTTTTTGTTTCTGGTAACTGAAACCTCCAGGGTGAAGGGATTAGTTAGGATGGATTCCGTGTAGGGAAAAGAAAAAGAAACATTCCAGGTTTAAAAAAAATTCCCACTTTAGTTGCCAGTAGGGGTTTAATTTGAGGGTAGTGGAAATATTGGGGATGCCAACACAGAAATTAAAATACTTAATGAGCCAATGCTTAGTGGTCGACCACAATAAACTAAAAATGAGATGCGACTCCATGACAATTTGAAAAGTCTTGAAATATGATCAGTATACCCTGGCGTCTATTACTGTAGGCTGAGACATAGCAAGAACTGAACAAATGAAAATACAAACACATACTCTCACATTACTTTTCCGCACATTGATCCGCAAAGAGAAAATTCTCCAAGACTTTGCGGAGAAAGTCCTTTACCTAATTTTTCAAACAATCATTTCTTATCTGCATTTTTATTTTATATACAATTTACACCTGTTTAATTAATCCTACACATGATGCTGACTGCTAATTAAACAGCCCTGAAAGTGACTGACTGAAGGTAGTCATTTGAGATAATTAGTTTTGGTTTCAAACAGTAAATTTTCACACTTTGTGCTCATTTTTAGAAAAGGGTGGCTCATTATTATAGGCAGGGTGGGGGCTGCGTAGGGCATTTTACTGCTGAACTCTGAGCAGCTGAGGAAGTGGGAGGATTATTATACATCCAAATAGGACAAGGAAATGGTATAGTGCCGTGGAATTTGCTATAGAAGGCTCCCCATCCCCTCCTACACACACACACACACACACACACACACACAGAATCCCTTCCAAAATGAAGGTCAGGCTCATGGATCTTTTTCATTAGAACATAGAAATGTACATGCTCTTGATCTTTGGGAAAGTTTTACCTAGTAAAGTGTAGACCTCACCGAATCATCCATTGTCTCTTTCCCAGGTCCTCTAGAAACAAGCAAGAAAAGGTAAAAAAATCCAAGATTTGGTGTGTGGTTAGAGATTTGGACGGGTGTCCTTGCTAAGTAGTTATGTGCTACAAAGACACAAAGCCTAATCAAGGGGACAGTCTATCAAGAGATGGCTGGTGTATCTGGCAGAGAAAGCGAAAGGGCAAAAAGGAGGCAGGTCAAGACTGGTTTTCATGATCTCACAATGTTAACAGGCAAGTTATTTTGGTCCTACCAGAAGAATTGGGTGTGAAATAGGCTAAATCATTTTTTGTAGGCAATATAGATATGACACAGGTTACACAGAAGCGGAACAAATCCTGCAGCACCCTGGAGAGCTCCAAGCACATTCTTTTACTTCTCTTCCCTGGGCAAGGAGGCTTTTATATCTTAGGATGTTCAATGTCACTTCACTGGCTACCAATACGGAGTAGGACTCTCTAGACCTAAGAAAGGTTTGGATACAGATGTTGAGGGTTTATAAAGGTGTCAAGAGGAGAGTTATAACCTCCTTGTGGCTTGGGAATCATCTGGCCAGGGAGTGGTGGGTGATGGTTGGATCCCAGAGTGTGTAGCCCTGTGTGGGAAGATGGAACGGCAGCTTCTTTGACATCAGAGCACTGACATTAGCTGCAAGATCTGATGGAGAGCAGAATTAATGGTTTTATGTACAAGTCAAACCTGCATCTTCAACCAAACAACCTGAGTTAGTGCATCGTGGAATCATTTTGACCTCTGAACTTTCACACCACAGCAAGGCAGCAGAGGAGTAATGCGATGCACATCTCTTAAACTCCAGATCCCACAATATTATTGCTCACTTTTTAGTTGCTTTCATTCATCTCACAGGAACCTCAAAAGAAACAGATCAAAAATTGAACTCATCATTTTTGTCTTGCAAATCTCCTCTTGTTCTTCTATCTTGGTACATAGCAAACATCGTCTACTCAGATACCAAAGCCATAGAACTGAGAGTCATTACACATTTTTCTTACACCTTTCCTTGTCTTTTAGATACTTACAGGTTCTACACCCTTCCTTTTTTCCACCTGCCACTGCCTTATTTCAGTTTTTATACTTTCTTACATAGATTTCTGTAGTAGTTTTCTAACTGGTTGTCCTGCATCTAGTATGGTTTCCCTTTAATTCAGTTTATCTCTAAGCATAGTGTGGGTCCACCTGCATCAGATTCTTCTGGAGGGCATATTAAAATGCAGATTCCTAGACCTCTAGACATACTAAGTCAGAACCTTTGGCAATGGGGCTGCCCAGGTGGACACTGAAATTTGAGGGTTGCTACTCTCCCCACTGCTGCCAATGTGATCTTTCTAAAACAAAAATTTGATTATGCCATTCCCTTGGTTACAATCATGCTGTGCTTCCCCATGGCCTTGGTAATAAAATCCACACTCCTTGTCATACCTGACTAGCCCTTCATCCTCTGGTTTCTGTCTAGCTTTGCAATTTTACTTCCTGACATTCCTCCCTTGGTATCCTGCATTCCCAGCACGTGAAATGCTGCAATACCATGACCTTTCTTTCTTTCTTTTTTTTTTTTTTTTTGATGTGGACCATTTTTAAAGTCTTTATTGAATTTGTTACAATATTGCTTCTGTTTTATGTTTTGGTTTTTTGGCTGCAAGGCATGTGGGATCTTAGCTCTCCCACCAGGGATTGAACCCTCACCCCCTGCATTGGAAGGCAAAGTCTTAACCACTGGACCGCCAGGGAAGTCCCACCATGCCCTTTCTTGACTCTGTGGCCTTGGACATGCAGTTTCGTGTGGCTGAAATGTCCTTCCCGACCTATTTGCCAGATTTCCTGCATCTTCTGTGCTCTGTCTAGCCTGCATGTCCTTCTGCCATACTTCTTTAACATCCCTTTATTCTTCTATCCTAGCACTTTTCACTGGTAGAGTAAGAATCTTCACTTGTTTATATAAGTGAATATTGCATTTCAAACATTTTTAGGGGTAGATTTATGGCATGCAGTTAATTTGTTACTCAGCTTGAATTTATTTCGGAGAAATGACATATGATCTCTAATTTTGAATATCTTCTAGCAATTCACCCTTTTTATGTCAGAAAATAGTCTCTTTTTCTAAAGCAATTATGGTATGGATTCCTGTTTTGTGATTTTTTTTTCTTTTGAGGGTTAGAAGGCTGGAAAGATGTTATAATTAAAAGATACATGGTTAGCTATTCCCAAATCTTATTGTGGTATGTAGTGATTATATCAATAAGAAGTGGCTAGACTTGCAAAACTATATATTTTAAATACTTTACTAAAAATACAATCTTAAGACTGAAATGGTATCAAGTATAAAAATAGTCTCATGTTAAATTCTCTGTTCATTATTATGTAGCCTTTATGTCCTAAAGCCAAAGATGATTTCAGAGGTGACTTTTTCTGAAGCATGTATGTACATTTCATGTTCATTTCTGCCTCATTTCCACACCAGAACTTATCATGTACAGAATGAAAAAGCAACACAAACAAAAAGCACAAATGCTTTGCTTTGGCTTCTGAAACAATGGGACCTGAACCAAAACTAAATTCTTTCTTACTGTTTAGAAATGTACTGTGAAAGAAAGTGAGTCCACAGACCCTTATAAAATACTTTCTAATTAAATTGGTGGTCATGAAACCATATTTTGGCTGCAGGCTGATCTGTCTAGGTTTCTGGTATAGCTTTGGCTATTTAGTCTCTTGTGTGACAATCCATCATTTGACAGCATTCCTCATGGGTTGAAATGACCTGTCATTTGTTTCACAGATACCTCAAATCAGCTATGCATCCACAGCCCCAGAGCTAAGTGATAACACCAGGTATGACTTCTTCTCTCGGGTGGTTCCCCCTGACTCCTACCAAGCGCAAGCCATGGTGGACATTGTGACGGCACTGGGGTGGAATTATGTGTCAACACTGGCTTCTGAGGGCAACTACGGAGAGAGCGGTGTGGAGGCCTTCACTCAGATCTCGCGGGAGATTGGTAAGCGTATATTTATCAGATGATTGCATTTGGAGGTGACAGGTTGCAGGAGTCTGAGCACCCCCAAGAGCTCTCTGATCTGTAAGGGATAATTAGAGCTCCTAGAGATACATGACCCAGGCTGTCCACTCTAGGGGGAAGCTGGGTTTATTATAAATGATTTTGTTGTTCTTGGTCTATCAAGGTGACACTTTGGTGCTAATTTAGGAATTAGAGCTCCTGACTCAGGCGAACATTTTTTAAAGCTGTCTGTTTTGACGAGGGAGTTTGCTGACACATTAGAGCCACTGTAAATTTGAATAAATGACATACTATTTGATTGTTCTAGATGGAGGTTTGCATTAACAAGTCATTAAATTTTTTTAAAAAGTCAGTGGAATTTAACATCCAACACTAGAGGGAATTAAGACTGGTAATCATCTTAAAACAATACTGAAGTAGCCCCCAAGGCTATACATAAGCAATATTCTTATTCTCATATTTCACTTTTTGAATTTTTATTCTTACCTCAAACTCTGAAGCTTACAGAGGGATTAAGGGCAAGATGCGAAAACTTGGTTAAAACAGGGTGCTTGTGAACTCCGTCCCGGGTTTTTTCAAGGTTCTCATCCAAATCTCTGTAGGCATTTTACTACGTGTATATTTAGCCATGAGGCTTACACTACGTGGAAAAACCAGGAAACAAAAACAACTTAGGGCATAAATGTTATTGCTGACTGGTCAACAATATAACTTTGTGGATGAAAGGAGACATGTTACCATTACTTAACAAATGCTATTGTTCTTACTAAGAATTACTGAATAAAATTTGCATATTTTTCTATAAAAGTAATAACAATGTTTTGTCAAAAATTTAAAGTGCCCTTTAGCTGTTTTTGAGTAATTTTGAACTTGCAGGAAATTATATTGATAATTTATTGTTTTTCTTAGAAGCTTCAATTCAGGAAAAGACCATGGGAGTGATTTGGGCTTATTCCCTAGTTAGCAAAGACAAAGTTATTGGAATAAGGTTTTCTTTTGAAACACTTGAAGATGCCTGCGATCTGTTCTTCTGCATATAACAGAACATGGAAACTTATTATACATAATATTTGGTGTGTTTAACATTTGTTCCAGTGCTATGCTGTTACAGAAAATGTAGAAAAGACCTGGTTTTGTTGGAAAGATTGGCTTAATTTATTTAAGGGACAACTATTCATTCCTGTTGTAAATATCCATGATGCCATAATCTGTGCTGTTTGGAATTTTAAATTATATCACCACTGCTATAAAGATGATTCAAAACATTCAATTGAACTTTAAATGATGGTAAATTACATTACCTTCTTGGAAAAGAATCCCAAGTTTATCCTTAGGAGAAATGCCCACTCAAATGAAAACAATAGCTTCTGAAAGCAGGGTTAATGCATTATTTAAGCAGCTGATGTCGGTTCTCACCAAAGTGGTAATTCAACGACAGAAGGAAACTAATAGAGTATGTATTGAAATGAGAAGTTTTCTGCAGTGATCCTGTACATTCTCAACTATAGGGCACATTTTGTGTGCATGAAACAGATTACTATGAAAAATTCAGTACAGGACATGATTTGCCAATTGTTGAAGCATCTGATAAAATGCATTGTTCTAAAAAAGAAAAAAAAAAAAAAGCATTGTTCTAGAAGTTAAGTGAGATCGCAGTTTTACTCTTCTTACTAAAAAAGAAATATTTCGTTTTCACTTTTAAGGAGCATTGCTCTTCTTAGGTAACTGTCACCTAAAAGGATTCAGACGGTACCATTAATTATTGCTGTCTCTATCTTAGTCATTAGTATGGGAGAAAATAATTTTAGTGCCTTGTGTAGGATCCTCCTGATAGAGCAACCTGTTTCTTCTGTGTTGATCCTTTCAGTATTCTGTGACGTGATTGGCTGTCCATTCTATTTCAGTTCTCAGTTATCTGGGGAATGGAGGAGGGCTTGGTTGTTAATTAATATGCAGAATACTGAAAAGGCCAAATTAGTACCACACTAGAGTATGCCATGGAATATATTAAATATCAAAATCATCCCTCATTTTAATGACAAAGATTTTATCCAGAACAAAAATAGCTGAAATTGAAACCTTTTACATGACAATGATATTAATGGGAATGGCATAGGGTAGCAACTTAACCCATTCTGAAATGATCTGATGCCTCTAATGAAAATTCATTAGTTCTATAAGATTTGCTCCTCTTACTATGACGTTGATGACATCTCTGTCACTGTGTTACTAGTTTTTAAAAACCTTAGTCTCTTGACTGAGAAGGAGATGTATACATTCATTTTTTAGAGTGTCTGCCTATTAATGAAATTGTATATTTTCCCTACTCTTCTAAATTTTCTTGTACTCTGTTCAGAATTTCTCTCTTCAGCAACGTTGATTGCTAAGAAATTTCAGTGTAAATTGAGGCTTCCTATGTTTTGTCCCTGATTAATTCTGACAGATCATAATGGAATGATAGTGAAAGGAAAATCTGTTTAGTGATACAATGCCTGTATGGTTTGATTAGAACGTTTTTCATTTTAACGAAATCTAAGACTTGGGGAAGTGTCCTTCGTGAGTCTTGGAGAACGAAGTTTATGAGTGAATGATGGTCATGAACACAGATGCCAGTGATGTCTCTTCTCTAGTCAGGATCCTTCTCAGGGAGAGAGGGACAGGAGTTATTTGATAAAATAAGACAAATAGCCCCTTGATATCCTAGCTGTTATAATCTCAGCCCCTTGACTATAGCATTTTTATTGGAGAAGTCAAAAGAAAAATATTCGGGATCAACAAATAGCACAATTTGACTGGATCATAGTTTGTGTAGTGAGGTATGGAAGACAAAACTGGAAGGCTTTGTGACAAGCACACATAGGTGAGTACTTTACCTCATAGGATAGTAATTTTATCCTTTATTTTCTAGACAATGGAGGAAACTACCGAGAAGAGAGGGGTCTACTAGGATATGTATTTAAGACTTTGCTAATGAGAAGTGAAAGATGGGGAGACCAGCTGAGAGGCCTCTGTAGTATCAGTCTTAGCCTCACATGGGGTAGTGGTAATAGAAGTGGAAGAGGGAACAGACTTGAGAGGCACTTGGAAGTGGGGTCTCTGGAACTTAGCAATTGATTGGAATTAGGGCTCGAAGGTAAGAAAAAAATTAAGCTTGAAATTCTGAACCTGAGCAATTGGGAAAATGCAAATGCCATGACTAGAAAAGAGACAGTGAAGTGGAAAGGTTGGTTTGGGGTGGGAAGCATAGTTTGGTTATGAACCCAATAAACTGTGAGTACTGGTACATACTTTGTGGAGAAGAGCAGCAAAGAACATTGATCTAAAGCCAAGGCAGGAATTGAGCTATAGATCTGAAGCTCATTCAGATTGATAATTGAGGTGGGAAGGGTAATTGCTGAGGTAGAACATGTAGTAGAGTGTGAATTAAAGGGGGTGGAGGATACACTCTTGGGGAGAAGCTTTGCATAAAGGTATGGGATGACAAGCATTGGTGAGGATGTAAAGGAAAGGGAACCCTTGCACACAGTTGATAGGAGTGTAAATTGGTACAGTCATTATGGAAGATAATATGGAGTTTCCTCAAAAATTAAAAATAGAACTACCACATGATCCAGTGATTCCACTTCTAAGTATATGTCCAAAGAAAATGAAACCAATATCTTGAAGAGATATCTGCACTCTTGTGTTCATTGTAGCATTATTTACAATAACCAAGATATGGAAACAAACTGAGTGTCCATTGATGGATGAATGGATAAAGAAAATATATGTAATATGGGATATTATTTAGCCTTAAAAAAGAAGGAAATCCTGCCGCTTGTGACAACATGGATGAACCTGGAGGACATTATGCTAAGTGAAATAAGCCAGACACAGAAAGCTAAATACTGCATGCTGTCACTTACATGTGCTCTCACTTATAGGTAGAATTTTAAAAAGTCAAACTCATGAAAGCAGAGTGTAGAATGGTGGTTGCTAGGAGCTGGTGGGGGGTGGTAGGAGAAATGGGAAGACGTCAGCCAAAGAAAATAAACTTTCAGTTAAACAGGATGAATAAATTCTGAAGATCTAATGTACAGAATGGCAACTATAGTTAGTAATACTGTATTGTATACTTGAAATTTGCTAAGAGTTGATCTCAAGTGTTCTCACTACACACACACACACACAACTATGTGAGGTGATGGAGATGTGAATTAGCTTGATTGTGGGTAATTATTTCACAGTGTATACATATATCAAAACATCATGTTGTACACCTTAAATATATACAAGTTTTATTTGTCAATTATACCTCAAAAAAGCTGGAAAAATAAAATTAATATAAATGAAAAAAAATGAAGACTTGGGAATAATGGGCTAGATTTAGTAAGGGAAAGCCAAGAATAGGGCAGAGTGTTCTCTTTTCTCTTCTCTTGATGGGTTTGTGGCCATGGGAGGGCTCTCAGTCTTCTTTGAAGTTTTCCATGATAGGCGATGGTAGGAGTTCTTGAGGAAAAAGTCAAGGTTATTGAGCAGATATTCATAAGAGAACAGGAACTTTGCCAGAGGGCACAGCTGAAAGTGTGTGGTACAGTGGCAGAGAATCAAGGAATGTCCTTGAGAGGGGGTGTATTAGGGCTGCCATAACAAAACACCACGAACTGGGTGGCTAAAAGCAACAGAAACATACTGTCTCACAGTTCTGGAGGCTAGAAATCTGAAATCAAGGTGTCGGCAGAGCCATGCTGATTCTGAAACCTATAGGGGAGAATCCTTTCCTGCCTCGGTAGCTTCTGGTATTTGCTGGTGATCATTTGTGTTCATTAGCTTCATCCATCAATCCAGTCTCTGCGTCCATCTTCACATTGCTGTCTTTTCCCTTCTTGTTTCTGTCTCTGTCTTCTCTTCTTATAAGGATGCCAGTCATATTGGATTAAAGGCCCCACCCTACTCCAGTATGACCTCATCTTAGCTAATTTTATCTGCAATAACCCTATTTCCAAATGAGGTCACATTCTGAGGTACTTGCTGTATCTTTTGGGGAGACACAATTTAATACCCATAACAGGGGGTGGTAGTGATGAAGGGTGTACTTAGGGAGATAACTCCCAGTGACAGGGATGGGAGGTAGGCCAGGAGGACAAACAGTTAGCAATAAAGATGAGGGGGGTGCTCCGTAGACAGAATTTGGTAACGGAGCAGACCATAATATAACCAGCTCAAAAGTTCCTTTTAAAGTGCTACAGAATTTTACTCTCCCAGTCTTGACTACTTGGGTAGATGAGGCGACCGAATGGATAACTCAGGGTTCCAGACGGGGGTGGGTGGTGGGATCCTTGTGTCTGGCTTTCCCAGGATTCTAAGTAGTCAGGAGCCTCCTAGTAGGATCACAGTGGGCACTCCCTCTACAGTGGTGTACCAGCTGTTCAGCCTCCCTGCTTTGTGTAATTCCAAGCTAATGTTCTTTTCAATGACACCTGGGAAAGTTTGGACATCTAGAGTCTTTTCTGGCCTAATTTATTTTTATTTCCCCCTCTGGTCTCTTTTGGCTTGAGGGAAGGGAATAGCTTAGTCACTGCTGGTGGTTAAGACTTCTCCATCACCTGTGTTACACATCCCCAGTTGTTAGGACCACAGTCCTCTATGTCTGTCTTGTTTTAATGATTTGATATGATGTTTTCATTGATATTGTAATAAGAAGGTTAATAATACATACCCATGCTTTTCTATCATAAGCTCTGGAACTTGTAGCTTGTGACTCAATAAATGACTTCCTTGAGGCTTTAGACAGGTTCTTTCCCTTCTTTGTCTTACCTTATTGTATTATTTTAAAAAGAAGACAGGATAATAAATGTTAATGCTGCCATGATCATTCTAAGGGGCAAGGAAGCTAAAGCTTTATCTTTGAAGATAAAAGGAATCTGTGATAGCATTCTATCTTTTCACTGTGGATTTGCACAGTATGGCAACACACCTCCTTTAATCAGTCATCGTGTTTATGAATGGTTTATTGAAGATGACAGGCCTGCGAGTTGTCATCCCACACATTACAGGGGGCAGAACAGACCTGATTCTGTCAAATCTACCATACGTGACTTTTTTTCTCCTAATTTGCAAATGCTGGAAGCTTCTGACTATTGTCTGACGTGTTCAGCATCTTAAAATCTTGGACTTGGAAGGGATCACAGAGGTCGTTGGATTGGCACAATCTGTTTGAAATGTTAATGCAATAAATCAATTTAATTAATTCATTTTTGTGTATATAAAATGACCGACACTTGCCAAAACATTTGATAGTAATTTATTTTCGGTGTGGGTCAAGAAATAAAGTCAGGGAAATTTCATTCCACCTCTACAATGGAAAAGTGCCCTCTGATCATTTTTTAAGCTATCTCAGTACAGTTTTAAAATAAAGCATTTTTTCCTCTTGGGTTATAAACAAGAATCAAGTTTCTATTAACTGCAACAGATTTGCTTCAAGATTAAAACAAAGTATTTTCAATGAGAGAAAGAAAAAAAGTACATAAAGAGCAGCTTTTTCCCATAGATGTTCATTGCTTTGGAAAAATGACTTCCAGCAGGCAAAAATCAATTTGACAAAAGTATTAATGTTGTAAAATACTATGAATGAAAGGAAACATTTTAATTCAATTGAAATTTTTACTTTATATTCCTACAGCTGACTTCCATTGATAGCACCACATTTCAAGTTGCAAATCACATTTAATTAATATTAACGCCAGGTAATTGGCAAGAATAACTTCAAAGGAGCGCTGAGGAAATTGCAAATTGGAACTGCAGGTTCAGCGATCCTGCAGAAGCTTTATAGGGATCCAAAGAAAGTGTATATGATTTTGACAATTACTGCAGAACTTGATCAAATAGAACGTCATTTCAAAGCCGTTCTTCATTCTGGCCTTGCTTAATATTTAGGGCTTAGGCACTGCTAAGTAGCAACAGCTGCTATTAATGTGAAAATGCAAATAGCATTCAATAGATGCTTTGAAACCTATGATTCTAATGCCGTAGTTAAGTATTTAGTAAACAATGGCAGTTTGATGCAGTGGAACCCACCTCGGAGTCAAAAACGTGTCTAAATCCCCCTTCTTCAATTATGAGACTTTGTCTGAAGATTAATTTCTTTGTCTATAAAATGTTGGCCCTCTGCTCAGTGATCATCACGTGCTAGAATACTTGTGAAATGTTCTTTATAAACTCTAAAGTGCTATTTGATATCAGGTATTACTAGTGAAAGAATGGGGATAATACAGGGTTTTTTTCCAGAATGTGTGGCAAAGCTGTAGATTATTATGAAGGTGGTGGATGTGCTGCCTGGTGTGTAGGATAAATAGCCAGAGAAGGCTTTGCTTGATTCATTAATTACCTTCAAACTTAGTCATATTCTGCCTAAAAGATCAGAGAGGAGATTTTGAGTGGCTCCTGACCACCTACCCTCTCCGTTCTCTTTACTAGTCCTCCACAACTGCTGTGGTACATATTCTACCCTGTCTTAATCTTGTCACCCCTGGCTGTTGAATATTACTTATGGTGTCACCAACAGTTGTGTTTGCTTGGGTCTGATTGTTCAGGTAGCACATTGTTCAGATATCAGGACAAGCTTGAGGGACCTTGCCTCATCCTTAGTGATGTGCTCTCATGAGTCCCTGAGCTTAACCCTGTGGAATCACTTGCCACTCTGATCATAATGCCAATTTCTCTGTATACCTCTTCGTCCAGAATGTGTTTTTCTCAATGGAAGGACACTCCCCTACCCCAGCACCCAGCAGAGTGCCTGGCATATGCCAGGTGCTTCATGAATTACTGTTGAATGGCCATTGTCACCAAATTCATGGCTGTGTTGGCGCTGTGAGCCTAGTGGTCAGGCTTCCTCAGGCTCTGGGAACCGAAGGGCAGAGATGGTCCCAACAATGGCTTATGCATTTTCTTTGCTAACATGCAACCTATATGGGAAGCTTTGGGTCTTCCACATTGTTGAGCCACTCAGAATTCAATTTTTTATTACTGGAAAATACTAAAGCCTGTAATCTATAGGTTCAGCCCACCCTGGATACCTCAGGCCAAACAGTGCTGGGGAGTGGCTAAGAGCTTCTTATCGGCTGCGTTGGACTTCCAGATCTGTCACAGCTTAGCTATAAGACCTTGGGTAAATTACTTACTCTTGTTGTGCCTCAATTTTCTTATCTGTACAATGGGGATAGCAATTGTATAAGAATCAAAAGAAATCACACAGAACAATGTGTAGCTCATGGTAAGTGGTCAACAACTGCCAACTCATATTGTGTTAGGCATCATCGCTGATGGGTGATCCAGGAGTTGTCTTATTGCCCAGAACCTGTGCCCAGTTTGCTCAGTGAGCAAATAAGAAAGCAGAGTGAGGCCTACATAAGAGCTCAAATAAAAGCAGCCAGTCCTCCTCATTCCTGAAACTTGCTTTGTACCTCCTAGCAGAGACCAATCCTATTATTATTTTTTCTTAGCATGACTAATATACTACATAGAATAGTGTTGGCACCTAGTTGAATGCATGAATTAATTAAATGCTAGTCAGTGTTGGCTCACCAAATATGCTTTCTCCTCTTCCTTTTGAGCCTTCTATATATTAACTGACTCAGCCAGCATCTACTGTGTACCCACCATGGATCAGGGCATACTTGTTCTAGGCTTTCAGGATCTAGAGGTGAATCATGGCCTCTGCTTCCTACCTGGTTACTGTGTATCAGAGGATACAGAGATGTAAACAAACACTTTCAAATGAAGGTGATCATTGCCTTCACGGAGGCATCATTTAGAGGCATTGGCCAAGAACACAGTGCCCAAGAGAGGGCATCCTGCAGTTCATGTAACGAAAAGACCTGCCGTGAGGCAGTGGAGGGTGACAGTTTATGGACCCCAAGCTCAAAGGGAGTACGCTGTGTGATGTGAGTGGAATGAATTTAGGTAAGTTCAACACAATTTCTTGAGAAAAAGAGACAAAAAATGCATGTAGAATATTATGCCAACTTTGTAATGTGTGTATTTGTGAAATGACTAATGTACGTAAAAAATATATATAGTTTTGACAATTCTTATTTCTTGATCTATGGATGGATACCCAGATGTGTCTGCTTATAGATAATCAGTGTCTGACTTGCTCTACAGCTTTAGCCCCTGTTCTCCCCGGTCACTCCCAACCAGCATCACCGATGCCCTTGGAAGCAGTTTCAGTTTTGTTCAGTTCCTGAGTCTTAATCAGGGCCAGTAGTTTGTCCTAACCTCAGCTTACAAGTTTCTGGGCTTTGGAATGATTTTGCCAAGATGGATCCTGTACCTGGTGGTCCCAGGGTGAGCCCTGAGCTCCCTTCTAGGTCGCAGCAAACTTACAGTGCTGTCTCACCCTGACTCATACTCTGGATCCCTAGGAGTGGGGCTCTGCCCCAGACTCTGACCTCTGAGGTTGAACCACGACACACTGCCTATTCCTTGTCAACTCTTTCCCCTGACTGGGTGGAGGTGTCTGGTCCTCTGCATGACTCATGCACTTGTTGAGATCTGACTATGCATGAAGCCATTGAACAGAGTCCTGTCTATTGGGTCCCTAGTGTGTGCGGGGGTCCTGACCCTGTCTAGTTGTTGTCTTTATATTTCTCATATCCTTTTAGTGTCGTATCCCTAGAATAAAAGGAGTTCAGTCTCAGAGGATGGTTTGAGTTTCTCTCTCAGAGATTCCCATTTAAATGCTTAGAAAGGGTCAGGATATGTCATCAACAGGGTTGTCCCTGTTTCGAGTTATTCTTTTCCTGCTCCCTAACTCTTATTGCCAACTGTATGAGTTTCCTAAGGTTGCCATAACAAAGTACAACAAACTGGGTGGCTTAAATGACACACACATGCACGCACACACACACACACACACACATATATATATATATATATATATATTTTTTTTTTTTTGGCTGGCTCTGTGGCTTGTGGGATCTTAGTTCCCTGACCAGGGATGGAACCTGGGCCCTAGGCAGTGAAAGTGTGGAATCCTAACCACTGGACCGCCAGGGAATTCCCACATAAATCTATTGTGTCATGGTTCTGGAGGCTGGAAGTCCCGGATCAAGGTGTCAGAAGGGGTGGTTCCTTCTGAGGGACCCACCCTAATCCAATATGACCTCATATTAGATGATCTCATATAAGTATGACCTCATCTTCATTAATCATATCTGTAATGACCCTTCATTAATTACATCTGCAATGAAAATAAGGTCACATTCTGAAGTACTGGGAGTTAGGATTTCAACATGTGAATTTTGGGGGGGACACAATTCAGCCATAACACCAAGCCTAACTGCTGGATTGAGCCCTGATTCATGGAGTTCTGTCTGAACTGAACCCACATGTGTCCCAGTTCTCTGGGTGGATTTTGGTCCCTGGACTCCCCTGTTTCTCCTGAGGCATCAGCTTCTGTAACCAAGGTAGCCAGCCCCGTTTCCCCTTGTCCTTGCCGGCTGGGCTCTGCCTGCCTTAGAGCTGAATGCCTGCATCATGGCAAGCGTGTGCTTCTCCTCCTGTGCTTAGCCCCAAAGAAATTGCATTCTTTCATTTCCCTTTCCAAAGTCATTTTCTTGTTCAAGCTCTTCTGTTTGGAAACTCCAGCACTAGATGAGAGCTTTAAGGTGCCATCCGCACTTTACTGTGTTGATAGAAGAACATAATATAAAAACATCTTTCTGCAGAAATGAAGCAACATCAGAATCCCTTCATGTCACTTTTTTGTAGGTGCTAAAAGAGTTGGCCTGAGAATGAGAGTGTGTTTTCCCGCTTTCCATCATAACTTATCAACTAAGCAATAATTACGGTTTCCTTGAAAAGAAATGGCTCAAGAATAGTGCAATCAGGAAGGTATAAGATGAATAGTTTATTGAAAAAGGTGCCAATTATTTCAAGGGTCACATCCCTTGGCAAAACTGGGCCACATGGTCTTTCTGCTCTAACATCTGCATGTTTGACAGATCCCGGGCTTCTTTCTTTGCTTCTTTCCGTGCTACCTGGTCAGAGGCATTTCATGATTCATTGGGGACCCCACAAGGGGAAGGCAGGGGAAAGGAGGCAAAGTGCAACTCGAGTCAGCACATTTTGTTTCTTGTTAACAGCTCTGGGAAGAGGTTTGGTCGAGAAAGGAATTTTAAGTAATGATTTAAACATATCTCTGGCAGTTCCACTAGTGAGAAAAAAAAAATGCCTCTTGTAGCAGCTCAGACATACTTCTGAAGCAGTGGTACACAGGGCCATGTGACTCTGGGGCCACATTTGCATCGTGAATCACCGCTGGCACCCACATAATGGGCAATTAAGGGAAAGCGGCAAGTGCAGAGTACATTGTTAGCCTTTTGTGTTTAGTATCGTGGAGGGCCACCACTATGCCCCCCTTCAGAATGGGCTTGATGTGACTGCCAGGAGGAATCCTAGGGTGGATGGAAATATTCATGGGAGTTGATGTGACATTTCATTCAAGAAATATTTGAGCCCCTATTGTATGTTGGGGCCCCCTTCTAGGAGGTTGGGGATATGGCACTGGGTGAGTCCAACCTGATTCCCGCCCTTGTAGGCTTTCCTGTCAAGCTTACAGTCTTTACATTTCTCGTGTTCTTTTAGTCTCCTATCTCTGGGCTATGGGAACTCAACCTAAGCCTACAGTGTGAAATGCCTCAGACCAAGAGTCCATGAAAATAATGAGAGAGGGTCTGTAACTGTCACATCAACAACTTGATCCCTTGGGTGTTCTGGAGATACCAGAGTTCAATGGAGCTGTCCATGGCATGCTGGGTGAAATGACACATATTTGAAGGAAAAGTGTGCCTGTGTGGGCACACAGAGGGATAAATCTGGACTTAGGAAGCTCACCGGGTACAGATGTTTGGGAGCAACACAAAATGCAGGATGGGACAAGAAGTCCATCTAGCCCTGCAGAGCATAGATCAAGAGATTATGGTTCTGGGTGATATCCTGAACTGACTGCCATGTGGCAAGAGATCCGCTCACGCCACATCTCAGCCCGGAATTCCTGTCCTCCCCCTACGTAGGTCTGGTTTACGTTTCCTTATCCTTCAGTTCTTGGATTATTACCAGGAAGCCTTCTCAGATCTCCACCTCCTCATCCTCCCAGACAAACTTAAGTGAGGTTTCTCTTCTGTGTGTTCTCTCAAGTAAAAACAAATCCAGACTTAGACAAGGAGAGGCTTTATTCAGAATTAAGACGATTGCAAGAGAGAGAAGACTTGAATTCAAAAATCCACAAGTATCACAAAATCAAAGGGAAGAAGGGTTTTCTTTTATATGGTAGGTAGCGGCAAGTAACAGCTTAATAGAAACTTTTAAGGGAAGTTTGGGTAGGCAAAGGGGAAATGACCAGGAAAGTGTCCTGCTCTGATCAGCTGCTTTCCAGAGGCAGCTAATAACGGGGACATGGTCCATTTTCCAGTGCTTGCTCAGATTTGGGGGCAGACAGAGTTCAGGGGCATGTAGGAAGGAGAGAAGCCCGAGTACACTTGTGTCAAGACAAAGTAGAGGGTGACAAGTGGGCAACTGTGAACCCTTGGTCCGTTTCTAGGGAACCATGAAGATATCTTACCACTGTGGATTTTAATTACTTCTCTCATCCTTCGGAGGTGGAGAGCATACCTTATTTATCTCAAGTCCAAGGAGGAGGTCGTTGGAACCCCCAATCAATAACCAGTTGGTCAGAAGTACAGGTGATAACTAGGGCTTACAATTGGCATCTGAAGTGTAGGCCGGGGGGCCACTCTCTCTGGGTGGACAGTGTCAGAGTTGAGTTGAATTGTCGGAAACTTGTTGGTGTCCCGAGAACTGCTTGTTGGTGTGGGGAGCCCCTCACCAGCACTGGAATTGATATCAGAGCCTATTAGTCTTTGTATAGTACTGTAGTTGCAAGGTCTAGAAGATACTCTAAAAATGTTGAATGAGTGAGTAAATGAACACAGAGCAGGTGAGTGAATCCTGGCGACAGGACACCAGGAAGCAGGTAGTTTGGAGGAGGAGGTAGGCAGATGGACAGGCTAGCAGTCCACATGAAAGTGCTCAGTGGAAGAGGGTAAAACCCTGCCCAGGGTAAGAATTCACAACATACCTGCTGTTACTTGGGAGGCATGGGGTCTGGCGGCATGGCTGGGTCTACAACAGGAAGTTGCATGGGAAGGAGAGAGAACCAAGAAACCAGTTCAGGGCCAGGATTAAGTTGGGAAACAGAAGCAGTAGCTTAAGTAGGTGACAGCAAGTTTGGTGCCCAGACTGCTAAACTTGATTCTGAGAACCAGAACCAGATGGCAGATCTACACTTCCGGTGGGACAAAGCTGAGTTAGGGGCTAGAGCTTTGCTAGGTCTGACAAATAGGGGGGATGCAAAATCAGAAAGGAGGTAAATATGATGCTGAATGCATTATTCTCCTTTCAACTGGCTTTGAGTCTTCCAGGTATATAAGTGTGTGATGTGTTTCATGACTGCAAGATGTCCTAAAGGTATAGGGTTTCTGATATTTCGACTCATGACTCCAGGCCCTGAGGAGTTTGTTCATTGATGACCCTTTTGACAAATGATTGATGTCCATGTGAAGTTGGACTGTGCTAGGTGTGGGGAATTCACAGCTCTGGTCTCTGGCCTGAAGAGGCTTAGATTCTGATGAGGAGACCGATTTAAAAAGAAAACAAGTAAACAAACTAATGATTATAAATTCAAGCTAATAATTGTAAAGTGTGTCTTATTAAGAAAGAAACAAATGTGTGTTTATGATTTATTTGAGAGATATCCAGGAAGCCAGTGTGGCTAGAACCCAGCAAGGAGTGGGGTGGCAGCACAGGAGGTGAAAAGCAGTCAAAGGGGTGATTGACTAGTGTCATAGGTCATGGCAGGAAGTGTGGATTTTATTCTCAAGCAATGGAAAGTCTTTGAAGGGTTTGGAGAGTGACATGGTACAATTCAGATTTTAAGGGGATCATGTGCAAAAATTGGATTGTAGGGGCAGGATGGAACCAGAATATGAGTTAGAAATTTCTTGGGGTTGACTTGGACTTGGGTGGGGGTAAAGGCAGAGAGGTGTGTGACTTGGCCTAGGTACAGATAGGATCAAAGTCCCAGGCCTGGGAAAATGAGGTGACTTGATGCTATGGGGATCTAAGCCATTGAAGCAAAACTCCTTTAAGACTTGTTGGTCAACAGCAGGGTGTGTCCTAGAGCCCTTAGACTGGAATGGGTGTGTCCCAGTGACAGTATGGCTCCCTTAAATGGATGATTCAGGGGTGGGAGATCAAGTGAATTATTTCCTGGCAAAATTTCACTCCAACTGATGCTTCAGTGAAAAAGAGCTAAAATGGTAAGTGTCTCCCAGGTTTTTGTTACTTTTTTTTTTTTTAAACAAAGTCCGTTAGAGACCTTTATTGCTCTTTTTCCTGTGTTCTAGGAGGACCTGAAGTTTAGAGTTTTCTTGTTAATTGTTCTAAATATTTTCCTCTTAACTCATATTTCTTGTTGCTTTTATACTCTTGTGTTACTGATTCATTTTAAGGCTCATTAATCATTATGCAGTTTTCTGAACATTTTTGTGCTTTCATAATACAATGGTGATTCTGGAAACACTTCTGAGTCCACATAGTCAAGGGTCATAGAAATGGGTGATTTGACACGTTGGTCTCTAAAAATTAGGTTTAGTGCAACTTTCATTTAAAGTATGTATAATTATGATTTGACCTAATTATTTTTGATTTGTAAATTCCAACATACACCATATTCTATTAAATGTGAATGTTTGCTTTCCAAAGTCTCTCTCTCTCCCTCCCTCCCTCTCTCTCTTTCTCTCACTCTCTGTCTGTCTTATTGTCCCCAAGTCCAAGATAATTCATTGAAAGGAGAGGGAACTATTAGTGCTTACTTTATATGTACCATATAACTGAGTTTTCATTAGGCTATGAGGCATATATTATACCTATTTTACAGATGGGAAAACTAAGGCTCAAAAAAAGTACATAACAGCCCAAGATAACCTAATTAATTAGTAAGTGGTAGCATGGAATAGAAACCCAGAGTTCTGTGGCTCCAAAGTTCATGTTCTTTTTACTACCTCTTGCTATGTCTCTTTTGAGGTTACAGACTTTGGTTTCTACAGTCATGTTTCCCATCCTTATCCTGTGAAACTGTAGGGAGGACAAAGAGAACATGCTCTTTCTTTAAACAGTCTGATTTCTTGCCTTTCCCTCCGTCTCCCCTCACTGGTTGTGCTTTTGTGCCGCATCTTATGACCTGAGCATTTTCTAATGCACCTGCGTGGATCCTCTTCCCTTTTCTGGAAATGCAGCATCCCCAGTGTCTGCCTGGAGCTATTTTCATTCTTTAAGACCCAGCATCAATGATACCTCCTTAGTGAAACCTTCCTCGATACCCAGAAGGGGTTAGCCGAGCTCTTTTCTGCAATTGCAACCCTTTGTACACATCGTTAGTGAAGAAAGTGTTGACCTGAAACACTTAGAAGAAAAATAGATATTCTTCCAGCAAAGATGGGTTTATTAGGGATCAGCAGGGAATTGCAATTTGGGGTCTGCAATCATGGCGAGCCACAGGCAAGTCCCCACATGGCAAGGGAAGGAGCAAGCTTTTATAAAGGGGAAAAGGAAGTTGGGAGGGCGCTAGTAAACAGAGTCCACGGCTTTCATTGGCTGAGTCCTTGCCAAAAGAGGAGTCTTTCTTCTCCCTGTTGGGCTCTGCTATCCTCACAGGGCTTGAGAGCTCCCCCTTCTGGTCTCCCAACTCTCTTTAACTGAGGTTTCTGTTTATTAACTTTTTTACAAAAACATTTATTTCACTGTCTTGGTCAGGACTCAAACTTAAGCCAACGAGAAAATTTGGGGTTCAGAAACTTGAAAAGTCTAGGAGTAAATCTGACCTCAGGTCGGCTTAGCTCCACATTTTAAAGTGAAGTTGACAGGAATGCATCCTGTTCCAGCTCTGGCTTCTGCTTACTTGCATGTTGGCTTTATCCTCAGGTTTCTTCCACGTGATGGGAAGAGGGCTTCCAGCAGTTGTGGGCTTGCGTACTGCCAGCGTAGCAACTGTATTCCTTTCCTAGAGCTGCTTTAACAAATCACCACACTGTGTGACTTAAAACAACAGAAACTTATTCTCCTGCCATTGTGGAGGCAGAAGTCTGAAATCAAGGTGTTAGCAGGCTTGACTTCTTCTGGAGGCTCTGAGGGGTAGTCCGTTCCATGCCTCTCCTGGCTTTTGGTGGCTGCCAGCAATTCTTGGCATCCCTTGTCTTGTGGCTGCATAACTCGGATCCCTGTCTCCACGGTCACATCACCTTCCTCTCTGTGTGTTTGAGCCTTTTCTTTTCCTGTCTCTTATGAGGACACTTGTCATTGGATTTAGGGCCCACTCTCATCCAAGATGATCTCATTTTGAGTTCCTTCCCTGCGTTAAAGCTGCAAAGACCTTTATTCCAAATTGGGTCCCATTCTGAGTTCCAGATGGTTATCTCTTCTGGGGGGATACCTTCAACCTACTATGGCAACCTTAGTGGGAAGGGTGTGTTGCATTCCCATTGGTTCCAGCAAAGGCCCAGACTTGGCTCCACCATGTTGGGTTTCACTCCATGACTCAAGCAACCACTGTGGCCTAAGGAAGGCGTGGTTCACAGTGGCCAGACATGGGTCACATGCCCTCTGGAACTGAGGAGAGGTAGGTGGGGAGAGGCCCACTTGAAACAAATGGTCAAAGCCACAGGGAGGGATCATCCCTGAATGCTAAATTAAGATGCTGTTCTAGAACAAGGAGAAAAGCCTGCCGGGCAGGCAGGCACTGTGCATATTGTGTGCTGTCGGCCTGTCGACTTCTGTGCCTCCCGCCTAGACCGTGACCTTCTCAGGGTAGCAGCAACCTGGTCTTATTCATCAGTGCCTGGGGCATGAGAGAGCTCTATCAACATATGTTAAATTGTCACAGTAGCTAAAATTTCCCTGAAAAATAAGATTTAAATGTAGCCATGAATCATAATATTTGTCAAAAATAGTTTTGGCCTCCATCTAAATGATAACAAGCAAAGCAGTTTCAAGGACAAGAAAAGGCTTCTGTTGAGTGTTCTCCTCTACTTTGAAAAGGCTCTGCCTTCTGTCCTGCCTCTCTTTTAGCCAAGTGTGTTGACACCCAGAGGAAAGAAGCCAGGGGCTTCACACTCCTGGATGGTGGCCACGTCCGCCTCCCCAGCAGTTATCTGTGGCAAGATGCATGCTCCCCCGCCACCAGTGGAGTCCCCTCTGTGAAAATTGTGAAAATAGCACAGATCACACCGTGGCCAAAGATCTGCCTTCCCAGCCATGGGTCAGTTCTGACCGCTAGCTGACTGGACAGCCATCAGAGGAACCCAGAGCCTAAGGAAAGAACTAGCATATTTTGTTTGGCTGTTTTAAACATGGCTGAATTCTCTATTTTCAAAAAAGATATTTTAGTTCTTTTTATGGTTTCTAAATCAAGGAGTTTTTCTTTTCTCCATTTAAAAAAAAAAAAAAAAAAGGGATTCCCTACAGGACTGTCAGGAAGCATGGAAGTCTGTGGTCTATGCGTCTTAAAGGGAGAAAGGCACTCTGGGAAAGCCCCGTCATTGAGAGCTGACTTAAAAAGTGTAAATGTCATTGGTGTGTTGACTGTCCTCCATAGTGCCACTTCTTTATTTTTAAAATGCAGCTCTTTTATTTTAAGCAAATTCTTTAAGCGACATCTTTATTATTTTTTTTCTTCCTACCGATTCTTCATGTGTGATGGTCTAGCTCCCTCCACACCCTCCTCTGGAGAATAGCTTGGCTTCAGACTCTTAGTCCTTTAGTCACTTCTAAATATATGAAAAGTCTCATTTTAGTTATTAAAATGGCCAACCCAGTGGAATAAAACTGAATTTCAGCCAAACTGAAAGTTTCTCCCCTCCCACAGCTTGGAGCTGCTTTTGCCTGGAGCCCTGCAGTGGGGAGGGGGTAGGGCTGTGGCTGGCTGCTGGTCCTCTGCCCCTTTGTCCCCTTTGTCCCCCTGCCCCAGCTGCTGGGCCCTGCTTTAACATCTTGCAGCAGTTACCAAAGCACCGACACAGGTATGCCTGGCGTGGGCTGGCTACAGTATCCATCCTTGATTGAGGGTGTTTTCTCCTCTTTTCCCCACTTCTGTTTTTCCTTGGAGAAACTTTGGTTTTCTCCCTGGCTTTTGGCATTGGGCCCTCCATGTGGGTCAACATATGCTTCGGGTCTTGATCTCAGCAGCATGAACTTGTGAGTTCAGCTTTTCTCTCCCCTGCTTGTAAATAAAAAGCTGGAGGTAGGACTTGATTAATGACGGGGGAACAGGAGTAGAACTCTGGTTTCTTTTATTTATGCTACAACAGGAGCTGTCCCTGGGTCACACTGGATTAGACGTACTGCACGTTGGCTACAGACAAGGCACTGTGATAGGCACTGGGGAGGGACGTAAAGAAGGATGTGACGGGACCATTACCATCACATCGCTTAGAGCCAAGATGAGAGAAAATAATTGCTCCATAGAAGTACAGGTCAGGAGCTGTGTGAGTGTAGAGGATGAGGTGATCGGTTCCAACCAGGAGCATTCCCCTTCCTTAAAAGGGGAAGCACTGGGCGAGGTCGTGAAGGAAGAGGAGATGCATGTAGGTGGGGACCTGGGAGACAGACATTAGCATTTCAAACAATGTATGTTTCACAGAGTTAAAGATTTTCATTGATAAATGCACAAGATTGCTTTGAAATTCTCAATTATAAAAATAAAAGTTGGCTTGCTTCCTGTGGCATACATGCCTTTATTTTTCCCTTAGTTCAATTTTATGACCAAGAAGGACCTGCTCCGTTGATGAGGTTTATATTTCTGAGTTCCCAACGTTCTTGGTATGCATTGTTTTGTCCCATACCTTTTCCATGTTCATGGTGATAAAGATTTGTCACCCTGTTCTTACTCTGAAACATTCAGTGGTCTGAACGTCATTGTCATAGGAACGGTGGTGTCTCCTTCACTGGCCTTCAGTAGCAGTGATTCCTAAACAGGGGCCAGGACGGGTGGGTAAGTAAGTGACAGGACAGAAACATTTCTTAATATCCTCAGACCTGGCCAAGGCGACTGAGGCTTGGAACCGCTGTCTCCCTCAACAATTACCTTCTTTGCCTTTGTGTATCTTTAATATAACACAGTTATGGCACGGCTTTGTTTTAATAACTTATAAGATATAAGGTTTATTATAACCTCATCTCCCCCAGATTTTCAGTGGTCTTGTGTTCACTGAGAACCGTAAAGCTTGTCTCCTCTGTAATGTTGGCGCCTTGTGGTTTCATGTCTTATTTATTATAACAAACACAGACTAGCGTACGCCCAAAAGTCCCCAGTCTACTCTCTCAGTTCCGGTACTCATGTGCACAGCTGCTGGGGACAGCAAGATGACAGTTCAGCCTATCTCCTTAAAAGAATCCATCCCCTAATCTGTCTTGTGTCTGAAGATCCTTTTGTTTGCAAGTATCTTAAAGTGCAGCTCGGTCTGCCTTTGTCCTTTTTCACTGTTCTAGCCATCATTTCTTCCTTGGTTACCAATTCTCCTTAGCGGTTGGGAAACATTTTTTTAACTCTTGAAAAACAGCAACAAAAAAAATCCTATAATCTTTCGCAAGAAAAATGGGGCTGCTTGCTATTTCTTGGTACCTTTGGTGATTTCTAGGCCCTGTGTTACATTATGAAATGATAGGCCCTTTGTTTTACTAAGGGGGAAACCACAAATGTGACCTCTAGAAGGTCATGTTTATGCTAAATACATTTATAAAGTACCTGGTCTCATATATCCAGGTACTATGTTGTTAAGTTGTTCATGAACACAGCACTGTCTCCCAGGAATTTATATTCTAGAGGGGAAGTTACTTACAGTGGTTGGCAAATTCTCTATTAAGGCTCTGGGAAGGCAGGTATGTAGTACTTTATTTTGCCCAGATCTCAGGAAACACTTTCACAAAATGATGATTTTGAACTGATTTGGGGAGAAAGGGAGCTGGCATTTGAGGCAGAGGGGAAGCAGCATTTGCCAAGAAGAGATACGGCAGTTTTAAGGGAGTGCAATTATTTTTGCAAGGGGGCGCTGCAGTGAGTGTAGGGGTTTATTGGAGGGATGACAGGAGATGAGACTGGAAAATAAATGAAGACAGGATTGTAAAGGACCTTTTCACCAAACTAAGGAGATAGGCCTATTGAAGGATTTAAAATAAGGCAGCAGCATGACCAGGTTTGTGTTTTAGGAAGAGCCCTCTGACAGTAGGTTGAAAAATGGGTGGAGAGACTCAATCTATCTGTAGGCAGCAAGATGAGTTAGTAGGTTATTGCAATAGTCCAGGCAACAAGTTACAAGGTCTTAAATAAAGCTGTGGTAGTGAGGATGGAGGTGAGGTGATAAATAGGAGCACTGTTAGGAAGTAGAATCAATAGATCTTTGCAAGCAATTGGATGTACAGAGTGAGGAAAAAGGAAGAGTCAGGGATCACTCCCAAACTCCTGGTTTGGACACCTAGGTAGAGAATTCTGTTGTTAACCAAAATGAGAAAAACAAAAGGAAATGTTTGGCAGTGAGCCAATAATTTAAAAAATATTTATTAAGTACCCCATTGTGTTAAGTGCACAGATACGATGGTCAATTTTATATGTCACCTTGGCTGGGCCATGGCACTCAAATATATGGTCAAACATTATTGTAGATGTTTCTGTGAGTTTTTTTTGTTTGTTTAATGTGATTGAGATTTTAATCAGTGGACTTTGAGTAAAGCAGATTGCTCACCCTGATGTGGGTGGGCCTCACCCAATCAGTTGAAGGCCTGAATTGAACAAAAGATTGACTTTCCCCAAGCAAGGGGGAATTCTGCAGCAGACATTCTTCAGACTTGAACTGTACCATCAGGGGGTGGGGGGGCTCTTTCATGGATCCCCAGCCTGCCGGTCCACCCTGCAGATTTTGGATTTGCCAGCTTCCAATATTGCATGAGCCAATTTCTAAAAATTAATCTCTTTCTATGTGTTTATACATCCTACTGGTTCTGTTTCTTTGGAGAACCCTGACTATACAACAGGCTTTGGGGTCACTCTGCATGGCTGAATCCTGTTCTGGCCATTGCCCAGTGATCTCACTATGTGACAACATTAGTGACTTCTCGGAGCCCAACTTGCCTCATTTGTAAACTGAGAATAACAATATTCTTCACTTCTATTGTTCTTGTGATGATTAAAAGAGAAAATCCGTGTAAAGTTTTAAGCTTAGGATCTAGCAGGCAGTAAGCTCCTAAGAAATGTTTGCCATTATTATAAACAAGGAAACATTTACACATTAGTGTTAATGACTAATGACAGCTCAGATTGTTACCTTTCCCAGGAGGGATTTAGTGACAATGGGGATCAGAGTTTTCCATTAGAAGAATTAGCCTCTTAGCTTAATGCTTTGCTCATTGAACTAATAGGTAAATATTCGTTGAATGGTTGAATTACTTCCTGGTACCAGTGAGTGGGATCAGAGAAACACAGTGGGATAGAAAGGGAGAAACTGAGGTCCAGAGAGATGCATGGCTTAGTAAAGGTCGTAGAATGAGTTAGTAGAAAGTCTAGTACCAGGACTCAGGTGTTCTGGCTCTTGTCTTGTGTCCTTCTCTTGGAGCAAAGGGCACCCGCCCCCAAAACCACACTGTGTGGCCCATCTCCAGGCTGCCAAGTCAGCCCTTGCAGAGCAAACTGTATGTTATACCCTTCTTTGTGTAGCAAAGTGTAGGATAGTCATCTGGCAGCTGGTTTGGTCCAATCCTTAAAGGGCTTATTCCTAAATGGACCAAAACATGTAAAGGCATTAGAATTTTTTAAAAAATAAAAATATTTTCAGGCTTATCAGCCTATGTGAATATGGAACAAAAGAAGACAGAATCGTATATTTTGTTCTCTTTCTTTTCTGGTCCAGCCACTTGCACATGTAGATGTGGTCAGTGTGGACACACTGATTCTTTGTTTACTCTCTCTTAATCCCCTGTCATTCGGCCTCTTTTCTACTCATTCTTGTGAAATTACTCTCTTGGAGGCTGGCTCTCTGAGGCCAAGTGCAAGGCCTTTACCAGCCCTCTTCCTTCTTGACCCTCTGCATCTTCCACTGCGGCCGATATCTTCTTCTGGAAACTGTCTTTTTTAATAGCGGGCAGAGCTCCTTCTGCTATGTTTCCCTCTTGGCACCTTTATCTCCTCCCACCCCAGTGGTAATGTTTCTGAAGGATCTGTTCTTGGCAATCTCATCCAGGTTTTCACTTTGAACCATCATCTGTGTGTTGATGACTCCCCAGATGAGATCTTTGTCCTGGTGTCTCATCGAAGCTCCAGACTCAAGCTCTCTCATTCATATTCATCCTCCCTCTTTTCCTCCTTCCCCCTCCTCCCTCCCAGTCTGGGCCAGGCACAGAACTAGGTAGAGGGGTTACATATGAAGACCACAGGTTTTGCCTTCAGAGCCCAGGTTAGCGGAGGGGAGAGATGGGTGTTGACTCACACAATCACAGCAGTTCTAACAGTGTGAAAATGCAGATGAAGGACTTCCCTTGTGGCGCAGTGGTTAGGAATCCGCCTGCCAATGCAGGGGACACGGGTTCGAGCTCTGGTCTGGGAAGATCCCACATGCCACGGAGCAACTAAGCCCGTGAGCCACAGCTACTGAGCCTGCGCTCTAGAGCCCGTGTGCCACAAGTACTGAAGCCTGGGCACCTAGAGCCTGTGCTCCACAACAAGAGAAGCCGCTGCAATGAGAAGCCCGTGCACCGCAACAGAGAGTAACCCCTGCTCGATGCAACTAAAGAAAGCCCGCGTGCAGCAACAAAGACCCAACACAGCCAAAAATAAATAAATTTATTTAAAAAAAAAAAAAAAGAAAAGAGCAGATGAAGATGTGCCTAGGATGCTGGGGGAACAGAGGTAAAGTAAGATCACAAATGCTTAATTCTCTCTGGGTAGGGGTGATGCCAGGCTTGGTTCCATGAAGCCAGTATGAGTTGAACTGTGAAGAATGAGAAGGTGTTAGCCAGGAGAAAGGGCTCTAGGGACTACCCTGCACAACTGCACAGGGATGGAGAGGCACGTGTTTGCAATGGCTGGGGTACAGGCTACATGGAGTGTAGGGATGGAATAAGTAAGAGGTAATAGGCTTGGAATATGGGCAAAGGCTAGCTCAGAAAGGACCTTCTGTGCTATTCTAGGGTTTTGTTTTGTTTTTTAAACTATCTGCTCAACATCTCTAATTAGCATTTCATTCTTATAATCTCTGTGACTGAAATGATCTTTTACTTCAAATATTTCTGTTCACCACATTAAATTTCAGCTAATGAGGGGATACCTAGTGGTGGGTGTTTTGCTTACAGAATGAGTTCATTTCTGGTAAAGGGAAGAAGGGCTGCTTTTGCTAGCAAGCCTTGGACCCAATCCAAAACTGGCTTAAATAATAAGTGCATTTTTCTTCTTCCATCACGAGAAGGTTGGAGGTATGTCAATTCCACAGTTGGTTATGTCAATGTCCAACTAAGGCAGCACGGATTTTACTTCTTTCTGCTTTTCTGCTCTGCTGTCCTTAGAAGGTGGGGTTTTCTCATCATCCTTCTGCCCTCATTGTCTCATTGTAGGAGGTCCAGGTATCATGTGCAGATGGCAACATCTATAGAGAAACAAAGGGAAATTTCTCTTTACGAATATCTCCATTTTTTTAAGAGCAAAAATCCTTTTTCAGAAACCTCCAGAAGAACCCCCCCTCCCTGCAACATGTTTTTTTGGCCAGAATTCTGTCATAAGCCTATTCCTAAATCAGTAGGGAAGTGGAAGCTCAATGAGAGAGTTAGACTATGCATGCTCACTGGTGACAGAATTGCCACATAGGGACAAAAATTGGTTTGGGGTGTGGGGAGGGTTAGTTTCTTACGCTGCTATTAGAAAGTACCACAAACTTAGGGGCTTAAAAACAACACAGATTTATGATCTTATAATTCTGGATGCCAGAAGCTCAAAATGTGTCTCACTGGGCCAGAATTGAGGTGTCAGGAGGGTCGTATCCCTCTAGAGGCTCTAGGAGAAAATCCTTGCCTTTTTCCTCTTCTGGAGGCTGCCTGCATTTCTTGGCTCATGGCCCCCTTCCTCCGTCTTCAAAACCAATAATGACCAATTGAGTGTTTTCAAGATGCCCTTTCTCTTTCTGATCTTCTGCCTCCTTTTCCCCATTTAAGGAGCTTGGTGATTCCACTGGATGTACCAGGATAATTCAGGATAATCTCCCCATCTGAAATTCAGCAGCATAGCAACCTCAATTCCATCTGCAACCCTACTTCCCCTTTGCTGTATAACCAGACATATTTACAGAATCCAGAGATTAGCATGTGGAAATGCTTAGGGGGCCATTATTCTGCCTGCCACAGGGACAAAAAGACTTAGATGTTACAACGGTTCATGGTCCTCCAAAGGGCTACATAAACAGCTGTACAGTATATCTGTGGTATTAAAATATCATGGGAGGAGTTTGGGGAGTATTTGAGTGAAAAAAGGTCTACAAAGATTTCATGAGGGGACAGTGAAGGAAAGAAGGTTGAGAAATACTGAGGTAGATTAATTAAACCAAGATCTACCAGTGGGGCACGGGAGGGGCCATTGCGCCCTGAGGCAAGTGGCCTGTGCCACCTGAACAGTCCACCGGCAAGGGGGAAGGGGAAATGGCTGTTGGGTCTACAGGTAGGCAGGATCTGCTCCAGGGGAGTGACCTGAAGCCGAGGCAAGAAAAAGGGTGATCAGTAATTGGACAACCAGCAGAGAGCCATTAACTTTGGCAGGGATGAAGCCATGACAAATCCAGATGGTTTCTGCCACCGTTTGTTCTGCCTCTCCAGAGGCAGATTTTTTTTTTTAATTTGCTTTTATTTTATCTTTAAATAAACAAAATGATGCAGTATCTTATCCTTAGAAAGCATCAAAGTTTGCCACTGGCTTTTAAAAAATATATAAATGATGTTGCATAATACTTCAGTTGTGCTTATATATGTCACCATTGGACGGCTTGATGTCAGAATATTTGGAAGACGAGATCAAAATGGTTGATTAGAAATGTGATAATGAAATTTCCTATTTCTTTCATACATGCTTTTCTTTGTATGGGTATCATTTTTTTTTTTTTCTTTTTCACTAACCAATCGTTTATCTAGAAGTTACCATTCGAAATTCCATTACTTCATGAACTGCTCACAAAGCCTTGGAAAATTACTGCTAATTCTAAAATAATTGTACCACTTATCATTACTCAGTCAGGAAAAATGGGCATTTCTGTGTGCTTTTGCAATATTTAGATAGGCTGTTACATCTCTTCCTTTAAAATAGTCCTGATTGCAATGCAAATTGCAAGCTGTGATGCCCTCACTAAAAATTGGAATGGCAACAATTTCGTCTGGTTGATATCCTCTGTTGACAGCGGGTGCTTCCGAGAGCTCTGCTCAGTCATCTTGGGTCTCTTCACTAAGAGGACCAGTGTGTGGTCTTTCCAACTAAGGCTGGACTTTGCATCATCATATAGTCATTCCCGGGACACACGTGCCTTCTCTGTCTATCAGGAGTTATGATTGCCCTCCGCTGCCAATTGTCTCCACCGTTCTGTCAGGCTTGGTACTGAGATGGGGGAAGCTGCTCATTGAACATTGAATTCAGTTCCACAAAACAGTATTAAATGCCTGTTCTATGCCAGGGTCTGTGCTGGTGCGGGGGCTAAAAGGACTTGATCTATGTCGCTGGGCAGCTGTAGTCTAACAAAATGAATGAATGACAGGACGGTGGTGCAGAAGTGCCGTGAAGGCACAGATGGAGGAGTGGAAAGAAGGATGAGGGAAGTCTGCAAGAGCAGATGATGTTTCTTCTGCATCTTGTTAGTGCAACGGATTAAGAACATTGTATTTTAAATAAAAGCCTCTTTCTAAGGTGGGCCGAAGGAATTTGGATAAGCCTAGAACTGCATTTGAGAATAGAACTTGCAACAACTAAGTTTCTCTGGATAAGAGTTCCTCAACCCCATGACATTTGGGGCTGGATAATTGGCTGTTGCGGAAGCCTGTCCTGTGCACTGTGGATGTTTAGCAGCATCCCTGGTCTCCACCTTCTAGGTACCAGTAGCACCCCGACTCATGACAGCCAAAAATGTCTCCAGACATTGTTGAATGTCCCCTGGAGAGGGAGAGAATCACTGCAGCTGAGGATCGCTGCTCTAGATAGTAGATTGAAAAGAATAGAGAATCCCAAATACCCTAAAAAGAGAAGGAAGGGATAACAAGAAAATGGGAAAGAAGAGGAAAGAGGAGTCAGGGAGAGGGTAAAAAGTTAGGTTACCAAGGAGCTTACCTGGCCAGGAAAAAGATCGCTGAAGGAGGGCACTTGAAAAACAGGCATGTCTGCTGGCCAGTTTGAAGTGATTTGCCTTATTTCATAGGAAACAGCCTCACCCAAAGCTTCTCGTACACAAGGTGGTCTTCTGTGAGTGGCTTTGTTTTGGGTGGGAGTTTTTGAAATAGATTTGACTTCCACATACAGTGTAGAACAGGAAATGGCACATTTGCCCCAGTAGCTAATCTGTAACTGGAATTATTTGTTAGAAGAGAATTTAGGATCATAGGTAACCACAAGGCTAGAACTTGCTCCAGAAATCACAGCAATCTGGGCGCAGTCCATGAAGGTACACAGAGAATAAAATGGAGGTTTAGGCTAATACCGTTTAGATCTCAAAGGGGGAGGAGCACCTCTGGTTGAGATCCAGTTTATAGGGGAAAATGCACCAGTTAGAAGAATATTACTTATGAAGAGCCCTAGCGTTTGCCCAGAAGAACACCAGAGGGCCAGAGTGAGCTCGTGTGCACTCCTAGACATCGGCGTGCTCTAGTTGCAGCCCAGGTACCCTGCTCGGCACAGACACACACGTACACACACACATATGCACGCGGCATTAAAGATCTGCTCTGGGAAACTAGTATGGACAGAGAACAATGCAGAAAAACACAGGCTGTCTAAAGGGAGAACAGCACATGCATACAACATGCAAATAGTGGTTGGAGCACTTGACGGGGAGTCAGGAAACAGGGCTTCTCCCAGTTCACCCTCTAATTCTCCATGTGACCCTAAGCAATCATTCCCCCTCTCATATAGTTTCTTCCTCTTTAAAGACTTTGTTGGACTAAGTGGTCCAACCATAGACCCTTCCTGTTCTAACATCCTATGAATCCATAAAAAACCTGAAGTGTAACTGGTGTGACTCCTGTTCTTCACTTGGACGGGACATCTGTTTATAGTGCCTGAGCCAGACCAGCTCAACTAATGTCAAACCCACATCTGGGAGGGACACCAGGGCCAGACCTGGAGTGAAGGACCCCGTGACAGCCTGAGGCTCCCATCAGCTACCCGACCTCTGGAGGAGCCCTGCCAGATCTTGCTCTTCAGGGACTCCTTAAAGGGCGTATGCAATAGCCTGGGTGTCCTAGAAGCTTTCTAAAGCTGCTTCTGCCTCGTCTGCTTGTGGACACTCTCTGTTCTTGCTGTTTTCCTGGGCTTGAGGCCACACCCATGTTACTATCTATTCACTGTTGATAATGATGACTCAAAAGCGGCCTTGTGCTCTTGATTGCCTGACTGTTGGCTGTGCTTTCCAGACGGGTTTGAACGTGGAACAGAAGTAGAGGATTTCTGTTCCTTTTGCATATTAAAGCATTACAAGTCTATTTGTGCACAGAGCAGAGAGGATTTTTAGGGCAGTGAAACTACTCTGTATGATGTCTTAATGGCGGGTGCAGGTTATTATACATTTGTCCAAACCCAAAGAATGTACAACACCAAGAGTGCACCCTAATGTAAACTATGGACTGCTGGTGATGATGTGTCAGTGTAGGTCATCAGATGTAAGCAGTGCACCACTCTGGTGGGAGTTGGTGATAATCAGGGCTGTGCATGTTGAGGAGGGCAGGCATATATGGGAAATGTCTGTCGTTTCTGCTCAGTTTTGCTGTGAGCCTAAAACTGCTCTAAAAAGATGAAGCTCACGTTTAAAAAGTCAAGTTGCCTTTATTTTTGGTTTCGTTCAGCTTTTCCATCCCTCTTTGAGACTCAGAGCTGCCTTAATGAATCTTTTACCACACTGTGGGAAGTTGTTTACCAATTTCTGCTTTTAATGCAGCTGTTGGACACTCAAGCTGTCTGTTAGCCAAACTGGCTCTCCACCAACCACCTTTTCCAAGCTTCTGTCTCTTAAATACAATGTTTTTGACTAGACTAAGCATATCAAACAGTCTTTTAACACTTTTAAAGCATGTATTTGCCACCATACAATTCAATTCAATAAATATCTTAGCACTTTCTCTGCAGAAGGCCTTCTGCTAGGTGCTTCTGGGTTGTATAAAGATGAAAAGAAGCTATGCTGCCCTTTTCAGTTGGAACTCCAGTGGGAGCTTAAGAGGTAAGTGTGAGTGGGCCTCCCTCCTTCAGGATCATACCTCCAGCCCAACTGCTGGCTCTTTGCATGCCTGCCCCTCCTCCCCCAATAATGGGAAGAGTCCCCTTGGCCGTTGCTTCAAAAACAGGACAGGACTATGTTCATAAACTAGGTTCAACAAGTTCTTGGCAGGCTCTGTAGGTCACTGCTACCCTCCTCCACTTACTCCATCTGAAAACCAAGAAGGTAGATTTAAATCATGGACAATGAGACAAATAACCCTATTTATTTCTGGTTTCTCTGTTGTTGTCATACCACTTCCCCCACTGCTTTCCAATGAAAACAATATATGAATGCATTTATCCAGTAAATATAGTATTGTATTTCCACCAATTTAAAAAAAATAAATTTATTTATTTATTTTTGGCTGCATTGGGTCTTCGTTGCTGCACGCATGCCTTCTCTAGTTGCGGCGAGCGGGGGCCACTCTTCGTTGCGGTGCGCGGGCTTCTCATTGCGGTGGCTTCTCTTGTTGAGGAGCACGGGCTCTAGGCACACGGGCTTCAGTAGTTGCGGCACGTGGGCTCAGTAGTTGTGGCTCGCAGGCTCTAGAGCGCAGGCTCGGTAGTTGTGGTGCACGGGCTTAGTGGCTCTGCGGCATGTGGGATCTTCCCGGGCCAGGGCTCAAACCCGTGTCCCATGCTTGGCAGGCAGATTCATAACCACTGCGCCACCAGGAAAGTCCCATTTCCACCAATTTTATTTTAATCCATTCATTTCATTTTATTAGACTACTGGTACAGCCATATTTTGTGCCCTGTGGTCCATTAGCTATGTCATGGTAGGGACTATCTAATTCGAATGGATTTTAGGCTTAACTCCAGGTAATGCTGCATTGTACTGTGGAAAACAATATTTGTTGCCCATGATTTCTCATTTTAGGGGTCCACAATCTATAGCTGGGCAACCTATAGATTGAGCTTCAATCTTACCTGGTGAAAGTGTAAGATGCTGGCTGTCACCATTCCATTTCCCACCTCTGCCACTAGGTCTTTCCCAGAAACATGACTGTGGGCAGTGTTTCCTACCCCAGCAACCTTGGGAAAATAAAATAAGCCTTCATACAAAATCAGTAGGGACCCTCACATTAGGTGTGGCTATCTGGGGTAGGAAATACGCCTGTAATGCTGAGAGTACAATGAATTTCAAGAATACACGAAGGGGGAAGCTGGCTTTCTGTTGGAACACCCCACCGGCAGGGCAGGGGTGCTATCAGTAAATGGGACACTAACAAGAACCCGAAGAGTATCCAGAATTCCAAAATTTCCAGTGAAGAGATCAGGGTATAGCCTTAGACAGAGCTTGACTGTGTCAGTGGATTCAAAACTATGGCAGGCTTGAAGGTACTAACATTCAAGAGAAGAAGGTGCCAACAGATGATGGAATTAGTGTAATGTTTAAAGGAGGGAGGAGAGCATGTAGAAGGCAGTTAGTGTATATCCAGCACTGTTAGGTGAGAGGGCGAGTAGATAGGATGGAGCCTTATGGCCCTATGGGCAAGGCAACTTGTATAATGGGAAAGGATGCTTTACGTTATCTCAAGAGGCATATCTCAAAGTCATGTTTTTGTTTCAAGTGATAGTGACGTGTGTGAGCATTGGTTAGTGTGAGCCAGTTCCCGGGTGTTTGTCAAAGTTGCTGGACATACAAAGGTGAGGATCCTCGCTCAGAACAGGGCAACTGGGGACAGCCCAGAAGCTGTGTCCCCAGAGGAGGAGCAACCCTCTGCTTCATTCCCTTTCAACACACACATCTGTGACCCTCTGCTGTCCTTGTCCTTTGCCTATATTGCACAATTTCATGCTCAGATGCGATGCGTGAATGAGAATTGGAAATGTAAAAAATGGACGATGTGGAATTAAATTTTCATAAATGGCAAAAAGGCTGAGTTTTACATTGAAGTCCCCAAAGCCTTCCTGTACCCCACTAATGGTGCCTGTACTCTGGATCATAATTAATCAGAATATTATTATATTTCTACCTTCTAGTATTTAAAAAGCCCAATATTATTTGGAATATCAGATGAATTCAGCATACTATTGTATTGCCATCTGGGCTTGTCATCTTGGACTTCCATTTCCAAGTCTTATTGAACCAAACACATTACAGCAATTTGTACGTGAAACATTCCAGCATTACTAAAACTTCTATAGTCTGAAAGCGCAAGTTAAATTAAAGCATACGCCTTTGCTTACTTAAGGTTTTATGAATGTTACAGTCCTATCTGCAGAAGACTTTTCTTTTAAAGGACAAAAATTCGTTACAGAAACTTCAAATTGGGCTTCCCTGGTGGCGCAGTGGTTGAGAGTCCGCCTGCCGGTGCAGGGGATACGGGTTCGAGCCCTGGTCTGGGAGGATCCCACATGCCGCGGAGCAGCTAGGCCCGTGAGCCACACCTACTGAGCCTGCGCGTCTGGAGCCTGTGCTCCGCAACAAGAGAGGCCGCGATAATGAGAGGCCGGCGCACCGCGATGAAGAGTGGCCACCACTTGCCGCAACTGGGGAAAGCCCTCGCACAGAAACGAAGACCCAACACAGCCTAAATAAATAAATTTAAAAAAAGATGTCATTTCATGGGCACCACCTCAAGCTTGCAGATTCACAACTTCTTAGAATGGGGTCCTGATCCCAAAGAGATTTGTATTCCTTTAAAAAAAAAAAAAAAAAAAAAAGAAACTTCAGATTATTTAAGAGCTAGTGACTCATACTTGACAGGATTTTCTGTCTCGTTAGAGGAGCACAGTTTTACCATGTGCATAAAAATGTGTGAGGGAGACTTCATGCTTCAGAATCTGGGCTGAGTCTTTCATTGGGTCCCTGATCTGGTGGGTTGCTCCTTCCCCGTGACCACTGAGAGCCTGGGTGGCTCATAAAGTTTGAACTCAGAATGCTTTCATGCTGCTTCTACTAAAACCAGTCTTTGCTGGATCAGCTTTAGTTTGGCTTGGGGAAAACCAAACCAACTGGCCTATGCAATCAGACAAAATAAATTCCCTTGGCCCATACTTTTGCCTCTCCTGAAAGAGTAAGTGGAAACTTCTAAGCTAACAGCAAACTCCGAAGCCCTTTGAAAGTGTTCATCTGCTCAAAACCCATTCCCATCGTAAACATCCTGAACAGCCATCCTCGGGGTTTCACTGATGGGATGCAGGCCATCTTTCTCTGTGCTAACGCATCTGCCCCCTTTGGATTCATGGTCCGTTACTCTGTTCTTCCTGTTCATGTGGTCAGGCTGACCCAGAGGCAGGCTTCCACCCTGAAGGCCTTTTGTGTGGCTGACCCTCTTTAGCTGTTAAGTGATTTCTCCCCTAATAGGTCCCTCCAGCCCCTAGAAGTGTTATCCTCTGCAAAGGTTTTCTCAGTGGCCTGGAAGGCAGTGATATTTGTTCCTGCCTCTTGGGCAGAGGAAGGCTGCCTTCCTCCAGCTGTGGCAGTGATGAATGACTGACTTCTCTCTCCTTATTCCCCCTTCACTTTCCCTCCCCTCCTCTTGGAGCTGCCTCTATAGAATACTACTTTTTGAAGCAAGAAGAAGAAGAAGGAAAATAGAAAGGATGGCTTATTTGCAAGCAGTTGGTGGTCTAGCTTCACCCCCCTTGGTCCCCTGCCAAAATAAAAGAAAGAAGCTAGAAGAGCATCTGACCTTACCTTGCCCTTCTTCAAAACCCACTTAAACATAATGTTTAAGGTTTAACATGTGGGCTGGAAAAACACCTAGAGCTCTCTACCTTCAATTGTACTTTTTACCTCTCTATGAAACATTCTTTGTGTTTCTTTATGTTTCAGGGTAGCTGTATATTTTATTCATTCAATCTTGCTGAATTAATAATCATTTGTTGGGTGTCTATACATGTGGTGATACATGTGTTGTTGAGCCAGAAGCTGAAAAAGAAATATGATAAGAGGATTCAGCATTTAGTAGGTAGGACAGGCAAGAAACACACATAAAATCCTTATGAAACAGTACAAGGAAGCATATAATTCGGTTCAAGAGCAAATGATACAGATATAAATGCTAAAAAGTTTCTGAGTAAAGGAGATCAGTATAATCTGGAGTGAGTGGGAAAAAAAAATCCACAAACACAGGGAGACCTTGGAGAGTCTTAGATGCTGGGCTCAGGAGATGTTCTTTATTCTATAAAAGTGGGAAACTTTTTGGAAATATGTGAGCATGCTCAAAGCATCTTGTGGGAAGAGATGAGCAGGCAAGAACTCTTTGTGACTGTGAAGGAAGTGGCTCCATAAAATGTAAATTAAAAGCCTGTTCAGACAGGGAGAGCCTTTTGAGACTTTCAAATCAAGTGACAACGAAGGAGGGAAAATGCTTGCCGAAGCCCAGCGGGTTGGTTGGGTAGACATAGATCGTACAGGGTGATGTTCGAGGGGACCAGGTATTGAGCAGGTGAGCATGCACGGAGAGACAGGGAAACTGTAGACCGAATGGGGGATACCAGGTGAAAGCCGTGGAAACAGAGCATAAGCCTCAGTACATCTCAATGGCCAGAGTGGCAACACTGAAGATGTCTTAAGAACTGAGACATCAAAGGGAATGGAGAAAAACTGATGAATTCAGGAGATATTTATCAGCAGTATCCATGGCATTCCACAGCTGGGCATGTGGGGACAGAGAGGGAAAACCCTCGACAGTAAGGATTTTCTATGTTTACCAGACTTAGTTTCCGTTGTGGGGTCTGATATTCAATTTGAAATATCTTGAACAGAGAGAAGGCCAATGTGATTTATTTCTGCCCAAAGAAAAAAGGTATAGAAAAAGTCAACCATGAATCTCAACTGTCACCGTATTTTAATCTACTAATTTGAGTTCTCTTTTGAGTTACAGTGTTTCCCGTTATCTCTGAACTGACCTCTACAAATATGAAGAGGAATAGGAAAGACTTCTGAGTTGCCAGGCTGGGTTGTTTCCATCTAGCTTTTGATCTGTTCCAACTAATGAAGGCCCCATCAGGGGCTAGTAAAGGAGGCTTGTTGTGGGTGATGCAGAGAAGGTAGCTCTAAATGGTCTTAAATTAATATCTGTTCACCTTCATGCTTGACTTTGACTGAGCCTAATGGCATCAACGCACAAAGAAGACAGGATGAGGTGGTCTTCAATCATTATCTGAAAGCCAAGTCTGTAAGAAAAAAGTCCAGTTTTAAGCTCATTAAGGGATACCACTGAATACTCTAGGATATCAAATCAACCATTAAAAACCTTTGAAAGTTGAGTTGAAAATGAGAACATTTTTTGAAATCTTTTTAGATTCAGTTTTTGAAGTGAGTAAAACTCAGAGCTTTAAAATTTTTTTCCCCAGCCATGATGAAGAGAACATTAAAGGCCGTTTGCGTAAACTACTTATGTCAAGTCTAAGAATTTAGTTTGGAGAAAACAACGTCTTTGACAGTAATGTTATTTTCTGTAGTATAGTAAGTGTGATTCAGAGCCTGAAACTCATAGGAAACACAGTCTACAGATCCTGGTATATGGATAATTTGGGGGGTAAAACCAAGGTACCTATTATGATATTGATATTGAATGCTATTAAAACCTCAAGAAGAAATTAACTTGTCCAACATCTTTTTGGTTAGGATTATAATGTTACCCAAAAGGAGAAAACTTCCTTTTCTTATACAGTTTAATGGCTAAAGAGTGTGGGCTTTGGAGACAGATAGACACAGGTTCAAGCCTTATCTCTGCTGTTACCAACTCTGGGACCTTGGGCTATTTTCTAAGTTTTAGTTTCTTCATCTGTGACATGGGGATAATCGTAGTCCCTACAGCCCAGAATTATTGTGAGTGTTCAACTGTATCTATATCTATCATCTATCTATCTATCTATCTATCTATCTACCTACATATCTAATGTGCTTGGGTTAGTCCCTGGCATTTGGTAACAGTTCTTAATTTTCAGCAATAATAAACATCAAAGTTAAGGAAAATAATCCCTGTGCTAGCTCCTTTTTTTGAACAAGCTCCTATGATGGATCCTAGTTTCCAGTGACTTGGAAAGTCTTTACGTGGACAAGGTATGAGAAGAATTATTGACTGCATTGACTTTTACACACTATTAGGAGAGGACTCCTGATTTCTGTCATTTTTATTATTGTTCAAAAATGGTGGTGAACTCTGTTATCATACACTTGATACTTGTGTTGGGGATATAAGTAAAAATCAACTTCAGGGGTTTTTAAATGTAGTCTTCATCCTCCTACCTGAAAATCATGATTTTTACTTAGAGGACAATCAGATCCAGTGAGGTGTTCAGAATGGAGCTTGTTGTATAGAACGATCCTTGTGTGGAAACAAGCTTACCTGTAGACAGACACACACATAAGTGAGGAGATGAATTGGATCTCCAAGTGCATTTTAGAACTTTGCAAGTACAAATACCAGATTGTCTCTACCAGATATCCATTTATTCTGATAAATGGTATTTTAAAAAGACATTTCAATTTTGACGGTTAAGATAAATGTAAAAGACAAAGAAAATGACCTGAATTACTTCCCATCAGGCTGCTACTGAGATTGTTAATAAATGGTGATAATGAACATTTTTTTCCAAATTTGAGTGACCTATTTGTTCATTTGCAGACAGGATATTGGCAGGGAAAAAAGAAAGGAAAATGACTAACATCTGTTGAATATCTACCAGTGTCAGACGTAGCATTCTCCATTTGTTATGTCATTCTCACAAAAGCCCTGCCGATTGTGAGCTATGCTGCCTATTTTTCAGATGAGGAACGTTTGTCTCATGGTGATTATGAAACAAGTCAAGATCCTGTATTTACAAGTAGAGTAAATGGGTGCCCCAATCATGACACCATATTGTTGCTCATTTGTGAGGGAATGTTGTCTCCTTTAGTGAAAATATATGAGTGTTTTGAGTATCACTAACGTGTAGTTCCCAGAGAGGAAACTTCTGGTGGGAGGAACTGAATGTTGACAGTTCTACTTTCCCCTTGGGGTTCTCTCATCATCTGCTCCCCTGACTACACAACCAACACCCAGACCCCAAGTCATATTCTCAGGTTCCGGTCTTTGCAGAGAACAGGATTTCCTAAGCACAAGGGGGAGGTTTCTTGATATTGGTTATAACAGATGCAGCAGTGTACTCTGGCTGCCTGTGGAGAGAGTGGAAAAGAACTCCGGTTGCCTTTCAGTGAAAAGCGCTTCAGTATAATAGAAACTCTGAGTGCTCAATTTGCGGGTTTTTAGTGACACGTAGAGACTTTTCCTTCACAAAAGCACGGACGCCCTATAACTCTGGTGCGGTCCTTATCTCCTTATGTCAGCGCTTCAAGGGGAGGGCTACTCTCCCCACCCATGTTCAAGTCTGAAGCAGTGCCTCTGGGTTTAAATGAAGGCATAAGAACAACTGACCCATCAGCCTAGCAGAGGAGCACGAAGGGAAGCTGGGTGCGGGAACTGGGCTTCCGGATGTCTTCTTCCCATGTTGCTCCAAGCTCTGTTGTGTGGGACCATCTGTGCCCCAACTTCAGACTCAGCCTGTCTCCAGCTCTGGGGCCAATCCTGTCCTCAGTGGGGCAGGGGGGTGGGTCTTAAAAGCTTTCATACTCTTGTATTAAACCAAGCATGGCATCAAGATGTCTAGTCCAGCTCCAACCTTGTCTTCTGGCTCCAGGGATGCAGCTTTTGCCCTGTTCCCAGGAGCGAGTTCTCCTACATATGTGCTCCAGTTCCAGCGGGAGGTTTTCCCTCAACCTGAATCTAGGGAAACCAACCTGGTTTGTCCAGGGCTGTCTCAGTTTTAGCACCAAAAGTCCCATGTCCTGGGACATCTTGCAGTCCTAGGCATTCCAGAATGGTCAGTCACCCTACCAGCCCCCACGTGGATAATGTGGCTAGCATCCCCATAGCACCAGGCCTGGCAAGTTTCTTGTTTCTTGTTCAGTTTGAAGCCTTAGACTAAATTGCTACAATACTCTCTAGTTATTGCTGAGTGCATTAATAAACTGAACGTGGCATTCTGGTTGCAAGTTCCCCTAAAGAATGTGATTTTGCTTATCAAACCACCCACATCTTTTGAGCACGAATTCTAAGTGATTAAAATTTCAATTCATTAAAGAGTACTGTTAATACCACGTGTTTTGGGACGTTATCCTTGACTAATATGAGGGGGAGGAAGGGGTGGGGAAATCTCATGTTTGACTATATTAGGGTAAATGTTTTATTTAGTGGGAAAGCATTCTGCTCTGTTGTTTGCTTTCCTTGGTCTAAAGGGATCAGACATGTACAGTTACTTAACTATGTGCAATTATAAATCATTATCTCCCCTCGTTGTTCTCCCTAAATCACAAGTCACCTTTGCTGGAGCTTTGTCTAAAAGCATGTTTTATGTGATCCTTAGAGTGTTATTTGTAAGTAAAAAAATAATAGCGATTGAGATGAAAGTAAAAATTATTGTAACAAAATGATTTACTATGGAGCTGGTAAAGAAGGGACCTGACATATTGTTCTAAATTGGATGGAGTTTACATTTGCTATAAAAGAAATGTCAGTTTTATCTAATGACACTTTTAATTGCTTGCATCTAATGCGGGATAATATCCTTTAAAGCAAAGGGGAGACATTGAAGCATAATGAGGAACTCTCAAGAGCAGATTATAGAACTAAAGCATGGCTTTTATCCATCATAGGCAGTCTCGGCGAGAGAGAAGGAGAGGAGGGAGGAGAGAAAGCTAAAGAGAATATTCCAGATAGTTTCTCAAATCAAGCTAAATATTGAATGGGCAAAACAAACTCTCACAAAATTAGCTTACAGTGAGGTGAGTATCCTTTAAGAATTTGAAATAAAGAGTAATTCTTGATTGGGTAGAAATCTGTTTGCTGTTTACATGAACCGTCACATGGCAGGAATCATTTTACGCAGAATAAATACAACACCTGTTATTACCAGATGTGCAGCTTCCTTGGCTCACAGAGAGGATGGGTGTGCATTGCAGAAATGCTTGCAAGTGATTTGGTTCCTGAGACAATGAGCATTCTCCCTCTAGAAGTGGTAGCTTATGATGTTCCTCTAGCAGGGACTCGCGTGAGAACCCCTGGCCACCGGTGGCAGGCAGCTAAGAAACATGGAGAGGAGAGCTGAACCATGGCATGGATGGGTGTGGGAGCTGCATGAGGAGCACAGAGACTGTTTTAAAAAGCCATTGGCATCAATATTGATCACGCTGCTAGAGAATTGTGGGTGCTGAGGACAGAGTAGAGACTTTGGGGGGAGAATCTCGGCGCCACCACTAAATAGCTAGGCAGCTTTAGGCAAATCACTTCCCCTCTCTGTGCCTGGTTGTCTTCACCTATAAAATAGGTTGGGTTAATAATACCTCTCTCCCAGGATTGTTTTGAGCATCAGATGAGATAATGTCTGAGAAAGTACTTTGTAAACTCTTAAATGCTACACAAAGGTTAACTATTTTCCCATAATGTGGTTTATAATTGCATGTGTTTAGGTATCCACGAGTCACAATGTTACCTCCAAAAGCTAGGGCCTGATAGAAGTTATTCTGTGACACAGATATTAGTCCTCTCCCTGGGTAGAAGCATTATAAAAGGTTAGCACTATATTAAGTAATAGATCTATTGCTCTACTAAATTATTAATGATTATGTGTTCAGTGAATGATCAGTTTGATTGAAAAAATTGTCAGGTGTTCTCAGGGCTCTGGAGAGGAAGCTGATAAATGATATAAGGTTTCTTCAATGTGATGACTTTGCTACTATTAAAGATTAAGAAAAGCCAATTAATGTAATCTCTGTGAAAAGAAAATGTCATTGAGTTATAGTCTGGAATGTTAAAGGAATTATCCCTTTTTGAAGGTTTTTTTTTTAGCAAATCAAAGCTTTTCAGTAAAAGTTTCAGAGTGGTGAATGATTTCAACCATTTTCTGAAGATTAGTTTTTTGAGTACGAAAGAGAAAAACCTATTTCTTTTTCATAAGGAAAGACGTTAATTTTTTGTTGTTGTGACATGAATGAATGAATGGGTTTAGTGAATTTTGGTTAGGAATTTTAATAACTGTTGAAAAGTTTTGTGTTGAGCCTCTTCTCGAGAAATAGATGCCCACCCCTGCATCTCTATCTCTGATTACTCCTGTGGCTCTGGAACCATGACAGTGACAATGAACATGAGAATCCTACTTGGGTACCCTGTTGTCATCTCAAACTCTTCACATCTAAAGTGAAACTAATTTCCTTCTCCACCACCTCCATCACCACAACGACCTGACATTCCCATTTCTGTCAGTAGCCCAACATTCTTCCCATTTCTCTTGCTGAAACTTTTTGGAGTTGTATTTGTCTTCCAGTACCCTCCAATATTTCTTTTAACCAATATGTTCGTGAGTCCTGACTTTTATCCTGCTGAGAATATCTCTGGTTGGAACCCCACATTCCCTGCCACCGGCCTAACCCCAGCTTTCATGCTCGCAGTGTCATGGCACCTCTGACTCCAACAATTGGCTTCCTCCAATTCCTCCTGAATCTTTCCATAATACCTCTTTCATTAGACTCTCTCTTTCTTTCTTTCCTTCTTCCTCCCTTCCTTCCTCCCTCCCTTCCTTCCTTCCTTCCTATTTATTTATGTATTTATGTATTTATTTATTTATTTTTTAACATCTTTATTGGAGTATAATTGCTTTACATTGTTGTGTTAGTTTCTGCTGTATGACAAAGTGAATCAGCTATACGTATACATATATCCCCATATCTCCTCCCTCTTGCGTCTCCCTCCCACCCTCCCTATCCCACCCCTCTAGGGGGACACAAAGCACCGAGCTGATCTCCCTGTGCTATGCGGCTGCTTCCCACTAGCTAGCTATTTTACATTTGGTAGTGTATCTATGTCAATGCTACTGTCTCACTTCGTCCCAGCTTCCCCTTCCCCTTCCCCGTGTCCTCAAGTCCATTCTCTACCTCTGCGTCTTTATTCCTGTCCTGCCCCTAGGTTCTTCAGAACCATCTTTTTTTTTTTTTTTTTTTTTTTTAGATTCCATATATACGTGTTAGCATAGAGACTGTCATACAGAGTGAAGTAAGTCAGAAAGAGAAAAACAAATACCGTATGCTTTCTATTTATTTTTATCTAAGTTTATTTTTAAATTGAAGTATAGTTCACCTACAATATTATATTAGTTATGACTTCTGTGTAAGGAGCACTAGCTCTCTAGTGTGTGCTGCTTCAAGCCCAACTCCTCTCTTGGTGGAGCTTTTTTTTGGTCATGTGATGTTTCACCAGATTTGCTGGGACTCTGCCGCTGCACACCTGGGCTTAACCAGTTCAGCCACCTGCCTATTGCTTGCAGCTCTGATTATCTAAATTACTTGGTATTAGCCTTTCCCCTGCAGGGAACTTGGGAAAGGCCAGAAGGAGTGGGGCAAGAAGGTATTTCAAAAATACAGGTTCACCAACCCCCAACTTCAATTCGTGCCTCTTTCTTCAGTTTGTTACAGTCTGGGACCCACCCTCCCTCCCTATTCTGAAAAAGGAAGTATATCCTGTCTGGAAGAGCAGTAGACCATTTCCATGCTGGTAGGAAAAGTATTCTCTCCAACTTTGGCATCTGAAACCCTGCATCTCTGGGAGTGACCAGGTGGGAGCCAGGAGAGCATTGATAAAGTCCATGTCATCAGTAAGGGTAGTAGAGAAATGGCATCAAACACCCCAGATGGTAAAGTAGGGTCTGGGGAACACAGCAGAACCTGAATGTCCACAAGCATTAGCAGGAGGAGGAAGAGTGTGGGGAGAGGAAGATGGTGATGGGGCTAAGTATTCCACTAGAGTGGCCCCCAAACCAGACATTAGTAATCAATCGGTCAGGAATAGAGACGCAGACGTGGAGAACGGACATGTGGACACAGAGTGGGGGAAGTGGAGAGGGGGACAAACTGGGAGATTAGGATTGACATATATACACTGCCATGTGTAAAATAGATAGCTAGTGGGAACCTGCTATAAAGCACAGGAAGCTCAGCTCAGTGCTCTGTGACGACCTAGATGGCTGGGATGGGGGGTGGGGTGGGAGGGAGGTCCAAGAGGGAGGGGATATATGTATACATACAGCTGATTCACTTCATTGTACAGCAGAAACTAACACAACATTGTAAAGCAATTATACTCCAATTAAAAAAAAAATGAAAACAAAACACCCAACAAATTGGTAACTCGATCTGTGCCTACTCACCTAGAAACTGCAGTAAAATGATAGTAAGTTGGGATAATTTTAATATAACAATACCCAGCTCATAGAGGCACTTAAAAATGTTAATATATCTATTGGTAAAAAAACTGATGAGCTATCGGATTAATTCAAACAGCTGAATTTTGTAGTTTGTACTCATGTTCCTCTTCAAGAGCATTAAGGATGTGATTGAATTAAATAGCATATGTAAAGCTCCAAACACAGTTTCTAGTAGCTAGCAGGTCCTTAATAAATGGGAGCGCTTTTACCCTTCCCTTTCCCTGAATTCAGTAATTTAAAGAAAATTATTCATGTAGATAAATAAAATTTAAAATCTTCCTATGAGCTGTTTCGCTCCAGTTCATGGGAGTCTGAAAAGTCCTCAAGAAGTTGAAGAAAAGATTTGGGGGGTAGGAAGAATGAGTACAGGTGTTCGTTACACCTGTCTCAGCTATAGGGGTAGGATATACCTGTCCAGGTAGGCATAGGATATGAAGGCAGACAGGCTCATGTGAACACTTCTAAGCCCCTACTCCCAGGCCCACTGCATCATTATATAACTGAGACGTATTTGCAGAAATGGGTTACAATTTGAGAAAGCTAGTATTGAACTTGTAAAACTGGCAAGTTATGGGTGATTATTTTACTGCAAAAATTCTTTGCTCTAAAAGGTACAAATCAAGTAAAAATTTTTTTCCATGTGTATCTGTTGCATAAAATAAATTCTATCTGGATGAAAGGTACATTAATATCCATCTGAATAAATCTACAAAAACAAGGAATTTTTGTTTTTCTTCTGGAGTTGGAATTTTTAAAAAAGATATACTTAAAATTCTCAAGGAAATAAGTTTTAAGAAATTCATTAACTCCATAGCCTACTGTTGTATACATTTGAGTTCCTATCTTCTGCAGATCTTTCCCCTCATATTCTCTATATTTTATTTCCTAAAATGTATCACTTATTCAAGTTAAATTTCTTACTACATTTTGTTTATTTACTATCGTATTCATGATAAAGTTTTATATGTTCTATATGTAAGAAAGAATTGGTATTTAGAAATTTTCTTGTCTCTCTCATCAATTACTACTTATTGCATGTCTTCACAGGAGTCTATGTGCTAATTCTCTGCTTTTTATTATATTATTTATTTTATTAAAGTAGAGTTGTTAATGAATATATATGTATGTATGTATATATTTGGCATAGGTTAAAAACCACATTTAAAGATTTCATCAAGTTTTTTTTTTTTTTAATTGGGGTATAGTTGATTTACAATGTTGTGTTAGTTTCTGCTATACAATGAACTGAATCAGCTATATGTATACATAATCCCCTCCCTCTTGGACCTCCCTCCCACCCCCACCCCCAATCCCACCCATCTAGGTCACCATAGAGCACCAAGCTGAGCTCCCTGCGTTATACAGCAGGTTCCCACTAGCTATCTATTTTACACATGGCAGTGTAGATATGTCAATCCCAATCTCTCAATTCATCCCACGCCCCCTTCCCTCTTTCCGTGTCCACACATCCATTCTCTACAGCTACGTCTCTATTCCTGCCCTGCAAATAGGTTCATCTATACCATTTTTCTAGATTCCACATATATGCGTTAATATATGATATTTGTTTTTCTCTTTCTGACTTACTTCACTCTGTATGAAAGACTCTAGGTCCATCCATGTCTCTACAAATGACCCAATTTCATTCCTTTTCATGGCTGAGTAATATTCCATTGTATATATGTACCACATCTTCTTTATCCATTCCTCTGTTGATGGAAGTTTAGCTTGCTTCCATGACCTGGCTATTGTAAATAGTGCTGCAATGAACATTGGGGTGCATGTGTCTTTTTAAATTACGGTTTTCTCAGGGTATATGCCCAGTAGTGGGATTGCTGGGTCATATGGTAGTTCTACTTTTAGTTTTATAAGGGACCTCTATACTGTTCTCCATAGTGGCTGTATCAATTTACATTCCCACCAACAGTGCAAGAGGGTTCCCTTTTCTCCACACCCTCTCTAGCATTTATTGTTTGTAGATTTTTTGATGATGGCCATTCTGACCCGTGTGAGGTGATACCTCATTGTAGTTTTGATTTGCATTTCTCTAATAATTAGTGATGTTGAGCATCTTTTCAGGTGCCTCTTGGCCATCTGTATGTCTTCTTTGGAGACATGTCTATTTAGGTCTTCTGCCCATTTTTGGATTGGGTTGTTTGTCTTTTTGATATTGAGCTGCATGAGCTGTTTGTATATTCTGGAGATTAATCCCTTGTCAGTTGCTTCATTTGCAAATATTTTCTCCCATTCTGAGGGCTGTCTTTTCATCTCATTTATGGTTTCCTTTGCTGTGTGAAAGCTTTTAAGTTTAATCAGATCCCATTTGTTTATTTATTTATTTTTATTTTCATTACTCTAGGAGGTGGGTCAAAAAAGATCTTGCTATGATTTATGTCAAAGAGCGTTCTTCCTATGTTTTCCTCTAAGAGTTTTATAGTGTCTGGTCTTACATTTAGGTCTTTAATCCATTTTGAGTTTATTTTTGTGTGTGGTGTTAAAGAGTGTTCTAATTTCATTCTTCTATGTGTAGCTGTCCAGTTTTCCCAGCACCACTTATTGAAGAGACTGTCTTTTTTCCATTGTATATTCTTGCCTCCTTTGTCATAGATTAGGTGACCATAGGTGCGTGGGTTTCCTCAAGTTTTAATTAAATAATTGCTGACTTCCAAGAGGATTTGTGTACATCTAGCTTAGATATGACATTTTTAGAAACTTGTTTGAAAACTTGCCTCTCAAGATCATGTAATTCTCAGAGAGATGAAGGCAAGTCTTTTGGGGCTGAAATCCCCTAGAGTTTTTATTCTCTTGTCATGTCTAGTTTTTAAACACCTCTTGAGGATTATGGCAGCAGTAGAAAGTACCTAACAGTGGCTTTCATATGGGACTAAATGTCAGAATATATAACCACGTACCATTGACTAGGCTGAGTTGTTTCTCCCATAGTATATGAAAAAACAAATATTCTTCAATGCCTATTTTAAAAAAGTGAACCATCAGTAGGGATTTTTCTAATCCATCTTTATGTACATATCAGAAATGAAGTTATCGAGATCTTTGTGGCCAGTCAAGTGCTTTCGAGAAAACACAAGTGACTTTGATTTCCAATTTTTATTTGCTTAGGAAGAGAGAATAACATATTTAGCCTCATGGAAGAAAACTCTCCTAAAGAATAAGTCTACTGAATTGATGTAGTATATTTCAGGATCATCTAGAAGCTGTTTTGTAATTATGATGAAGGATTATGGTGATCTTAGTGTGTGAGTCGGTGCCCCTCAAAATAGCATTTACATGAATGGCTCATGTTGAGAAAATATCTACAAAAGGATTAATTAGTCTAATACTTTGGGGTCTCCCACATGCCCATTTAAAAAATTTTGAGTCTGGAATTTTTCTCTCCTCTGCCTACTCATTTTTCAAGATTCAGAAACATGTTACCTTCCCTGTAGGATCCTCCTGGCAACTCCAGATATTCCTTTCCTGTCTTATCATCATTAGAGGCCTTAGCAGATCGTCTTGAAAACCGTTGCCCACCTGTCACCCTTACTGCTCTGTGAGCTCCTCAAGGTGACGCTGCTTCTTCTGCTCGACTTGAGCCCTTGTACCTAGAACAGTGCCAGGCACATAGTGACTGGGTTCATGAATGAGCGGTCACGCCCTGACAGTATGCACAAACAAATGTCATGTTTAATGAACTGGTAACTACAATTTTTCGGGAAGAGTTTATAAGTAAATTCAGAAATGTTCAGGTGTCGTTTGGATAATGTCTGGATGAGATGTGTCTCATCCAAATGTCCCACGTTTATAATGGATGCTAACATGGAGACTCTGCTCATCATCAAGGCTATGATGGCCAGAGGCCCCCTATCTCAGTTTTCAACACTCCTTCCATCCTTAAATGTTTCTAGTCAAAACCATTGACTGCCTCCGCCTCCTGCTCTCCCATGACTTGCTATTTCAGAATATTATAGAAGAATGTGGAGGAAGAGGAAAAAGAATTGGAAGAATGTGGATGATGAGGGCAAGAAATGAGGAACCAAAGAGTTAGGTTGTTTTTTTTTTTTCCCACCAGCCCAAATACTATCCTATCTTATGACCTGAAGAAAGGGGAGACTAATATATGTAAATATTTATCTCTCAAATGGGATTTGGGTGTCATTGGTTATGGGGCAAAGCAAGGAACAACCCATGAAAACCATTCCCATAAACTCTCTCTTGTAACTTTCAAACATGGTTAATTTGAGATCCAGGAAGTTTTAGGAGACCAGGAAATAATTTGTGAAGTCTGCTGTTCTCTCCTACTGACCAGGAGTGTTGACAAGAGCAAAGGAAATCTTTTAATCCCTTTTGCCCTTCCTGGGGCCAGGCTGATGAATTTAATTTGATGATATTATGCCATGACATTGTGTCAGTATGCGATGATGTGTGTGATGGCACAGCGTCATCACGTGGTGACGCAACATCATGACGTAAAACGTCACAACGCCAATTAAAGACGTGACTCCAGGAAGGTTTTTAAATTGAGCAACAAATCTGCAATTATTTGACTAAGGGCTTGAGATATAAGGCAGTGAGGCAACCGAACTGTAAGTTACAGATTAGAAAATGCTTTTTTGCATGAATTATGGCTCTTTTTTGTGTATGGCTTCTTCCAGAAATTGTAACCCCTGTTCTTTCAAGGCAGGTTTAAAATAAAAATATAATTTCGTTTAAAAGACTGCTCCTATCAGAGGTTGTACCTCTATTAGTTTTCTTTTGTCTGTGGAATATGAGTTGGTGCTAAATTTAAATATAATTTCAGAATGAGACTATAAGAAAATATAATCTCTTAATTTGCATATTTGTTAAAAATTATTTAGTACCTCATAGAGCTCCTGATAAAAATGATTTATAATGGAAATTACATTGTAACTAATGCCTTGTGTAGGCATACATTACATAATAATAATCTTCCACTGAGATTCTAATAATATGAAAATGTTAAAAAGGAGAAATGAATTGCAAAATATAGTTTACTCTGTGTGTGTGTGTGTGTGTGTGTGTGATCACAGGCAAGCTTTTAGCTATTTTGTGCCCCAGTTCTACCATTTAGAAAATGAGGATAATGCATTTTTTCCTGATTTTTATAGGGATATCGTATGGATAAGTTATATACTGTATGTGAATATTCACTGTATGTGAATATTCACTGTATGTGAATATTCTTTGTGCTCTTTGGAACAAATGTTGTTATATAAATCTAGGGCACTATTAAATACCTTCTCCTGGGATATATAAACTCTACTTATGAACTTGAAATTGACTAGGGAAAATTTTGGTAAGTTAAAACTAAGATGGGTTTCATATTTGATATTTCATCTTAACTTTTTTCCTGATTGCTTCATTTATAGTTTTATGTGTCCAGAAATGAATTAGATTTATTTCTGATCTTTAATGTTTTGGTAACTCTTTCTGTCCTGTAAGTGTGGATTCAAGGTGTTTGTTTTTCACTGGTGGAAGGAGCTTTACAACCCACATCAGGGAAAATATAATTTGAGCAAAGGTTCAAAATTCCCCCATTCTCATGTAGTTTTGGCAGTTCACAGTCCAGAGAATACTGAAAAAGGCTGAAGTGCTACAAGGGTTCTTTGCTGCTTCTAATTTCAGTGGTGAAGTGAAGAGATTGTTCGTTGTCTTAAAATTCACACTTGCTTCATCACTCCTGTAACTCCAGTAAAAATGTACCAAAATTCTGTGCCTTCTGAAAGGGATACATGACTTTTTGATGGCGTTTGAAATGGTGGCTGATTACTTTTGAATACTCAAGCTCCACTGGTTGGCAGCTCACATCTGCAGCGGAGAAAAACAATTAGCAAATTTGTGAATTAGCTTTGGTTTACACATTAAACAAGCAAAGTAATTCTTTATCACTTTAACCAGCAGGCTGTGTCTTGATTACAGGATATTGGTGCACATTAATAAATGGAACTATTTTTCAATCTTGCCAGTGCATATGCATTTCATTTGCTTGCCTTTCGTATTTCCCATGATGTACCAGTCTTCAGGACCACCTACGTAGTCTGTAGGGCCCAGTGTTAAAAAATTATTAAGATTTTACTGTATAGCACAGGAACTATATTTGATATCTTATAATAGCCTGTAATGGAAAAGAATCTGAAAAAAATATATATGTATAACTGAATCACTTTGCTCTACACCTGAAACTTACACAATATTGTAAAGCAGCTATTAAGACTTTCAAGACATTGACAGTAGAGCATTAAAGCAAGTGCACAGCCATTCTGAGCACAAGGCCATTTTAACTTCAGGGCCTTGTGCAAGTGCATAGGTCACATGCCCACGTGGCCCTGCCAGTCATGCTTTTGAACAGCATTGGGTCCTGTGTGCTGACTCACAGTTTCTATGATTTATGGCCAGTTTGTGTGATCTCTAGCTTTGGTTGGATTCTTTCAGGTAAGTTTCAGACTGCTTATAATACTCACTTTTATCTCTCTCTAGATTATAATTACTTAGTTTTGGTTGATAATGATCTATCCTCATTTCTTGCTTATCTGTAACCAAGAAGAACTCAAAGCAACATATCATCAAAAAAGTCCCTTAATAACTTGAAGTAATGGGGCTTAATTTAAACTTGGGTACGGTCTAGTTCACACAAAAGCTGAATTTCTTAGCATTGAGAAAATTAACTTTATTATTTTGAAGTTTGTACAGTATTCAGAATAAGTGCTGCTAACAAGTACTTACAACTGGTAAGTCTTACCTGACTCAAGGTGAAGAATGGGTCATTAAGAAATTGGAAAGATTTATTTGTACAGAAATCATAAACTAATTATTTTTAATGGTGTGTTTTCTTGACTTTAGATGTAAGGCCAAGCTTTCCTCCCAGAATCTTGTTTACACTAACAATTTACTTCGCAAACATGTTTTCCCCTAGAGATGGCAAACTTTGATCCTATTCCCCTCTGAATTATTACAAATTCCAAATAGTAGAACCTGGACTTATGAGACTTTGGTGTTTATTCCACTTTGACAAGAATCATATTTTCTTTATATATGTGTGTATACATATTTGGGAAGTGGGTGGGTAGCAGATTTAACTTCAGACCGTATTTTGCAGAGATTATTAGTAACGAGTAAGTCTTTAACAGTCACTTTTTTTCTGGGCAACTTGTAGATGGTTAATTCATTTTCCTTCAGGTTTGCATGGGGATCTCAAAATTCACTGAGATGAAACTCCCTCTGATGTATTCCCCTATACAACATCCCACCAGTAGACTGTTTAGTTTGTTACTGATCTATCTAACATGGGGAAACTCACAATCTCATCATCCTGTACATAGATTTCCTTGCTATGCCAAGTTACAATCTGTTTTCTTTGAACCTACTAATTCTCATTTGACCTCTTTGGGTCCTTCAGAGTATTTAAAAATAGCTATCATATCCTTCTTTCCTCCGGACTAAACAGATCTTTGAAAAAAATTTATTATTACTTTTTTTAATGTCTCTTCATCTGACATGGGACTCTTCTGGTGTGAGAACGTCCATTTTGTCCACATCTTTAAGTTTCAACACCACTTTGTCTATATCTTTAAGATTCAACATCAAAATCCATATGCAATATGGAAGTAAATTACCAGAGCCAAGAAGATTAAGCCTATGGCTGCACTTCTATGAGATACTTTTCTTATTTCTGTTATTGCAGAAATGTCTTATTTCTATTATTGCTATAGGTGGCTCCAGCTTTCGGGTAGTCATATTGTTGATTCATATTGAATTTACTGTCAACCAAAGTTCCTATGTCTCTTTTAAGGTAGCTGCCAAACCATTTTTCTTTAAACATCCTGTACTTAAGAAGTTTATTTTTTTGGATCTTCAACTTATCTCTGTTAAATTTCAATTTGTTTGACTTGACTCATCGCTTCACCCTGTCAAATCTATTTTGGTTTATATAATCCATTTATTATCCCACTCAATTTTTTGTCATCTTCACATTTTAGGACCTTGCTCTCTGTTCATCTAAACCACTGATAATATTTCAGAACAGAAAAAGGTCAAGGACAGAACCCTGCGGCATGATTCTTTGTCCAGGTTGAGATTCTATTCTTAATCACTAGCTGTTTATTTTTTTCTCTCTTTTTTTCCATTAAAAAAAATATTTATTTATTTGGTTGCAGCGGATCTTAGTTGCAGCAGGCAGGCTCCTCAGTTGTGGCTCACAGACTCCTTAGTTCTGGCATGCGAACTCTTGGTTGCAGAATGCATGTGGGATCTAGTTCCCTGACCAGGGATCAAACCCAGGCCCCCTGCATTGGGAGCGCAGAGTCTTAACACCAGGGAACTCCCAATCACTAGCCGTCTGAGTATAGCTCTTGATCTAATTACTGGTTGTCCTAACATCCAGTCCACATTTCTCCATCTACTCCATTTGGGAGTGAAAGGGCCTGCCACATGTTTTGCTATAATCCAGTGCACATTACTGGCTGCATTTTCTGACCAGACTACTAGTCCCCTCAAAGAAAATTATGAAGTTAAGGTACATAACATAATATATTAAGAAGTTTGGTGAAGATAAAATAGGTACCACAGGTAATTCACAAAGTCAATCACCCACAAGGTAGGAAAAGCCAACTATATTTACCTAAGTGAGAATAGGGTCTGGGTGGGTCCCACTGACTAATTCTCATTCTAGGCTCCATTATTGTAGCTTTGTTTTTCACCACCAGAGAGGCATATCCTCATAACAATGAATAATAGACGATGTCAGGGGAGTAACTGAGTAAGAAGTATTAAGTTGTAGGTAAATGTTGAATGGAGGCTGGAAGTTGTTAGAGTGATATACAAGGTGGAGCTCTTAAAAAGCTCATTGACAAAGCACGAGTCTATCTTTGGGGTGTTAGTATTGCCGCTGAAATGGGCTAAGACAGACTTAGAATTCTGACTGGTATTTAATAGTACTGTGATCCATACCAGGTAGGGAGTATCTGTCTCTCAGAGTTGCTGTAAGGATTAATGAGAAATTGTCATAAGTACCTAACATAGTCCCTGGCATAGTATGAGCTTAATAATTTATCCTATTAATTCATTCAGTAAGCATTAACTATATGCTATTATGTAATAGTGACTGGGCAATTTTTTGTGTAATAACTGAGCAGTGTGTATTTTTCCTATCTGTTGAAATATATACATTATATATAAATAAGTAAATATGTATACACACATACTGCATTGGATCTAGCTGGAGTCTACATGATTCATTAATGACTTTTTCATTTTTTAGCCAAAAAGTTTGAAAACTTAAGACTGAGACTATATATACAAGGCCAGAACAATTGGTTTATTTGGTCATTCCATAGAACCAAAGGATTTCAGAGATTGGAGGGACTTTATAAACAATAAAGTCCAATCTGTGCATAGCATAGATTAGGAAACTGAGGCCAAGAGATGATTTCGCAAGACTACTACATCTTAGAGTGAGAACCAGATTTGCTTGTTTTTGCCTCATAATCCTAGTCAGTCAACATTAGATATGTTTCCTACCTTATCACTCAGAACAAATGCCTCAAAAGGGGCCTGGAACCCTCAAGCTTGTGATTTGGTGTCACAAGCCCTAAAGTGGAAAATGCCATCTCAACCTTCCTGGCTGATTTGAATATGCAAACTAGTAAAACTTAAAAAGGTATGACAAATCTTGGTGGTGGGTATACTTTTTTGTGTATGTGAAATATTTTATAGTAAATAATAAATTAGTTAAAATTGGTCACTCTTTGTAGGCATAGTTCATCAATATTATGATGTCCATGTTACTGGAATATTGATCACATTTAAAGGATCAACAAACAAACCTATTTGGAAAGGGAATTGCTCTTGTAAGGCAAAACTTGAGAGAAGCTCAAAAGAATCCATGGAAAATGAGAAGCTAAGCTTTCCTTTGTGGAAAAAGTCAACTACTTAGTTGTGTTGAATCAGATCTGATGTCAAAGTGGAGGATAAGGAGGGGGAGGTGATATCCAAAGAATAGGGATAAAGCAGTGAACGTCACTGTAATGCTGATTCGAAATTCTCTTCAGCTTGGTGAAATCCATGCTTAGGGATAAGATTCTCCTTCAAGGAAAGGTTGCTTACAAATTCAAGGTCATTTTCTGAATCCCACACAGCTTGTCTGTGTGCCAAAGTTTTCTGGTTTTATTTTTATTCTTTTTGCCTTAAAAATATATCTTATAACACAGGTTCTCTGATTCCTGCTTTGTGATATGTTATTAGTGCCCATCCCAGTTGCTGAGGCAATTGTAAACAGGGGGCTGTTAGGGCAGACATCTGGACAATGACCAAGGCCTGAGGAGGCTGCAGTCTATGTATAGAGACCAAAACGGCAAGGGGCTGGGCATTTTTCTCTTTGAGAACAAAAATAGATCATAGAGAATGAATTCAACCTTCTCTATTTTGCAAAATGAGGAAACTGAGGGCCCGAGAGAGAAAAATAATCTGCCCAGTGCCAAAGATGTGTTATCAGAGTTGGCCTTAAAACTCTGGTAATTTCATAGCAGATTCCAACTGATTTTTTTTTCTTATCAAATTTTTAATGAGCTATTTCATGTATACAGAAAAGTATAAAAAGTAATATAAGAAACACCAGTGTACCCATTCCCCCTCACGTCAAATTTAACTTGCTGCTATATTTTCTTTAGATTTTTTTTTTAAGAAATAAAATTGATGAAGCCCTGTTAGTATCCATCCCTGGTCCCCTTTCCTCTTACCATCCTTCTCCAGAGGTAACTCCTGTCCCGAATAGGCTGCTTGTCATTCCTATGCTTGTCTTTATGATTTTACTACATGCAGACGTGCCGCACATAATACCCAATATTATTCAGCATGTTATAAACACTGCATAAACATTATCAAGCTCTGTGCATTTTTCTAGAACCTGCTTTTTTGGCTCAACATAATGTTTTTGAGATTTCTCTGTGCTAAAACGTAGCTCCAATTAATTCATTGTAACTTCAAGTGGCATTCCAATGCACAAACATACAACAATTTCTCCATTCTTCTCTGTTGATAGGTATTCTGGTGAGTCCTGAGTTTTTGTTATGAGAGACAAAGCCATGGTGAACATTCATATATATCTCCTTTTGCATTGGTGTGAGTTTCTGTATGTCAGAGTTTCCTTCCTGGTGGGCCTGTGAGAGGGTTATAGTGAGGTGCTCAGGCCACACTACTGAACAGGGCTGGGGCTGGTGGCTTCAGGCCTCTGGCAGTTTCATCCTCTTAACATGGGGTGCTGTGCAGATACCATCACTTTCTGTGTTTGCCTGAGATGTGCAAAGGTTGGGAAGAAACGTGTTAAGGCAGTGGTTCTTAAATATTAGCATGCATCAGAATCACCTGGAGACCTTGTTAAAATGATTGCTGTCCCCTCCCATTCCTGAGTTTCTGATTCAGTTGGTTTAGAGTGGGACCCATGTATTTGCATTCTAACAAAATCCCAAGTGACATTAATGCTCTTGTTCTGGGGACCACATTTGAGAGCCACTAGGGTATATATTTAGGAGCTGAATAGGAAGTTCCAACTGATTATTCAAATGCCTTTGCATTACTGCGAAATGTTTGATCATAATTAGTATATTATATAATCTAGGATATAAGTTAAAAATAGAAATGATATGATTCTGTAATCGAATAGCTTGGTATTTGCAAGCTTTTGCCTGAAAGGATGATGAAGAGCATTTAATCATGCTCAGAAACAAATTCCCCTTAACTGTAAATTCTGTACTCCCTTTTGGGTGTTTGGAACCAGGAAGAGGGCTTTAAAAAGACAATTGAATGAGAAAAGCAGTCCTCCCTTCCTTCTCCTATTATCTTTATGGTGTAATCAATAGGTACATCACCCATCACCAAGGAAGGAAAGCAAAATGGGAAATGTTACGATGAGAACATTGTCAGCCCTCAGCAAAGATGTAAAGTAATCAGAATGTTCTTCTCTGTGCACCTCCTTTGGCTCAGTTGCGTCCCTCCTGAGGTCCATCCGGTTTCTGTCTCTTCTGGTATTCTGAGCACCCAATTTCAACGTGGATGTTGAGGGGGTTTCATACACAGCACCAAGCAATTCTCAGGACACCAGCTGGGTGTCCTACAGTTCAATTCAAATCTGACACTATCTACCTGGAGATAGATTCCGATTCTATAGGTTACGGGCTCAGTTTCATTAAGACTAAATCCCTCCACCCACCCACAATTTCAGACATCAGTTGCAAGCCCAGGTTGTTACCTGTACTTCTGACCGACTGGCTATAGATCGAAGATTCCCACGACCCCGTCTCTCCTTGGGTTTGGTTAATTTGCTAGAGTGGCTCACAGAACTCAGAGAAACATTTTACTTACTAGAGTACTGGTTTATTATAAAAGAAGATAACTCAGGAACAGCCAGATGGAAGAGAGGCATGGGGCAAGGTATGGGGCAAGGGCACGGAGCTTTCCATGCTGTCTTCAGGTGCACCATGCTCCTCAAATCTCCATGTGTTCACCACCCTGGAAGCTCTCCAAACCCCATCCTTTTTGGGTTTTTATGCTGGCTTCAGTACATAGTCATGGTTGACTAACTCATTGGCCATTGGTGATTGAATTCAGTCTCCAGACCCTGTTCCCTCCCCAGTGGTCAGGAGATGGGACTGGAAGTTCCAACCCTTTTATCACTTGGTTGGCTGTCTTGGCAACCAGCCCCCATCTTTAGGCACATTCGAAAAGTCACCTCATTTACATAACAAAAGACACCTTTATCGCTCTCATCACTCAGGAAATTACAAGGGTCTTAGGAGCTCTGTGCCAGAAACAGGACGAAGACCAAATATATATTTCTTATTATAAATCACGGTTTCACACTGTTCCTCCTCCTGCACCGCATTCAGTGCTCAGGCTTCTTTGGAAGTTTCTGCCTTCAGAACTTTTCTCTTTTCAGAACTTTCCCCCTGCTCTTCTCAAAAGACATCTGTTTCTCTCCTTCTGCAAGGATGACACTCTTCTTACACCTTCGGTAAGAAGAGACCAATGAAATAAAATCTTTCACAAGCAATGATTCAGGTTGGTAGGGAGACGTGATGCTGAAGTTGATGTTCACCCCGACCTCCCTCCACCCCTAAGGGGTACTTGACTCGGACTCACACCTGGGCTAAAGCAGCGCTCCCACCGTGTCCCCTATCTCAGTGAACGGCGCTTACATCCACCCAGCTGGAAAATGAGGGGTCATCATTGCCTCTTTCTTCTCGCTCATCCCCCCTCCACCATCCCTACTGATTTGAATCTGTCACCTTTGCCCACCGCCCTGCGTCCGGCTCCGTCCACATCCCCGCAGCCTCTCCTCTGGATGATGACGACAGCTTCCTAAAGTGCTCTCCATTCTTGTTCTCTTCTGATTTATTCTTCACAGAGTAGGCAGACTGACCTTTAAAAAATGAGAACTAGACATGTCACTCCATGGCTAAAAATCCCCCTAGTGTCTTCTCTTTGCGCTTAGAGTTCAATCTAAACTTTTTAGCCTCACCTGACCGGCCCCCTGCCTGTCTCAAGCTCCACTTCATGCAGTCCCCACCCTGTCCTGGTTGCCAGTAGGCACACCAGACTTCTTGCTCTTTTTCCCCCCAAGGCGTTGGATTCACTGCTGTATCAAGCCCTTCGCACAGGTTCTTCTCTTTACTTGAAAAGTTCTTTCCTCCTTCACCTCTTTGCACTTCTCCTTGCTCAGTTGTCTTCAGTGGAGCTGAGACATCACTTTCGCAGGGCAGGCTTCCCTGACCATCCTCTCCTATCACGCTGGGTTTGGCCCATGTTAAGAGCAGCCCTGCACCCTCCCTCCTCCTTCAAGGCTCTCCTAATATTTCTATGTATGTATCTATTGTCTGGTTTCCCTTGAGGACTCTAAGCTTAATGAGGGCAGGGGTCCTGGACTTTTTATTCTCAGCACTGAACCCCCAGGCCCTAAGACGGTGCCTAGGGAACACTCAGTAAATGTAATAAATGTCTGTGGCTGATTGATTTAAATTCTTAACTGCATTTCTGTGTATTGATTGTACACACACACACACGCACATACACACATTTAAATTCCTCAGCATCATTTACCTGTAAACCTGGGTCAGTGTGGCTGGTTTAAAAACTCACCAAGTGTCTAGAGATCAAATTGGCATGAACTGTTTTTGTGTTGCTTATGTTTTATGTTGAGTGGCTAGAGCCACCCAGTTTGTCACTGAAGAATAAATAGCAACATTTCATTAGCAAATCCTTCTATCTGACATCTTTCTTACCAGTGATATTACAGAAGACAGCATTTCCAGTATGCAAGATGGGATTTGAACTTGGGAAGGTACCTGTCAGTCAGCAGATTTTAAAAAGAAGACTCAGCACTCAAGTGGTGAAGTGAATTTTAAAGAATACAACCTGAGACTCTATAGGGGAGTAGGAACATAATCTTGAGTTTCTCATTTCTAGGGCTAGAGTAAAAAATCTCCAGGTCCTGAAGTTTATTGGAAGCGAACTAATATTTGCAAATCTAGGTTTAATTTTTTTTTGATAAGTGATCCAAGAACAAAACCTAGGAATCTAGACCTATAACATCCAAGCAGTTTTTAAAAAGAAATGCGATTTATTTAAAAGGTTAGGAGTCGAAAATAACATACGATTAATCTAAAATCATGAAACTATGGAAATAACTCTAATGTCGTATATTACTGAATATATAGAGGTTATTTATGAAGCGCTTTCACATAGCAAAGTCCAAGTCGGTCTGACTCCAGATACCATTCTTTGACCTTGGACAGACTCCAGGTTTGAACCAGCTATGCCTTCTAGTAGCTGTGTGAGCTGGCAGGTTATCCTTTTGCAGTCTTAATTTCCTCATCTATAATAATAGTTGCCATCTCATCCAGCTGTTGGGGATTAAATGACATGAACTCTCCCTCAAGAATATGAGGGCTGCTGAGATGGCCATGCAGCTTCTACAATGGTCCTCACCACAATAGCCAGAGTGACTCTTTTTAAAATCAGCCAGATCACTTAACTCCTCTGCTCGAAACCCTTCAGTGGCTTCTCATTTCCATCAGAGTAAGGCCTACCAGGGCCTCCACCCTCTGGCCCCTATAAGCTCTCTGACCTCATCTCCTGTTTTCTCTGCTTCATCTGTCGCAGCAACACTGGCCTCCTTGCTGTTCCCTGAACACATCAGGAACACTCCGGCCACGGGCCTTTGTGCTCCCTCCCTACCTCTTTCAAGGCTTTGCTCATGGACCTTCTCAAGGGGACCTGCTGACCACCTTGTACAGCACTGTACTCTTGCCCGCTCTTCGAACCCCATGCCCTCCTCTATCTACCCTTCTTCTCTCATGTATTATTTGCTCTATTTTTTATTGTTTGCTTCCCTCTGTTAAATGGTAAGCTTCATGAGAGCAGGAATATTTGTTTGGTTCACTGATATATTTCAAGCACCCAGAACAGTACCTGGTGTATAGTGTTCAGTAGGTATTGGGTGAGTGAATGAATTCTGAATGAAGTAATTTAGTACAGCATCCGGCACATCCTAGACATTGAAGAAATGTTGGCCAGTTTTCTTTTTGATTTAATGAGAGGATAAGATTTTGCATTGCTTTTAAAGAACATATAAGAGCAATTTAAGAAAAAAGAATAAGAGAAGAAAAAGGGGAAAAAGAAAGGGGGAAGGAGAGAGAAGAGGAAAGAGGACCATGGACATGAGAGATGGTAGAGGGATCAGAGATGAGGGAGCTAGAAAAGAGATTTCTTAAAAAGCTGCTTTGGCCTGCTTCCCTGCTTGTTCCCCAGACCCTCAAAGTAGAGTGAAAGTTGTAAGATTTAATATGGTGTATATCAGGGTGAGCAGGCTTCTGTAAAGGGCCAGATGGTAAATATTTCAAGCTTTGTGGGCCATTTGGTCTCTGTCAACTACTCAACTCTGCCATTGTAGTGTGAAAGCAATATATGTAAGCAAATGGGTGTGGCTATGTTCTGATAAGCTTTTTTTTTTTTTTTTAAATTGTATTTTTCTGCAAAACAGGTTGTCTAGGCTATAGTTTGCTGACTTCTGGCCCAATTTATATTGTTGCTAAATATTCAATATGAACCGCAGTGTAGGGATTAAATGAAGGAAAATCTAAGTATCTATATCAAGACCCAGTCATGATAAGAACTCATATCAAACTAGGAATGCAACGGGCCTTCCTTACCCTGATAAAGAGTATCTGACGAAAAATTAAGGCAACATAAATCTTAAAGGTGAAACTTTAGAATATATCTTTCAAAGAGAGTAAGACAGGAATGTTCCTATTTCCTGCTCCACTTATCATGATACTGTTAGTCCTGGATAACATACTAAGACGAGAAAGAGAAATATTTACAGATATAAGGAAGAAACTCAATTTGTTCTTTCTTGTAGGTTATATCATTATTAAAATGAATTCAAAGATCACCTACAAACTATTTGAACTCACAAGAGAGTCTGCAAGGCTGCCAGATATAAAATCAATTTATGCAAATTAATAATATTCTTATAATAATAAAAGCTAACGTTTACATTGGATTATTATGCACCAGGCACTTTGCATATGTTAACTTATTTACTTCTCACAACCACCTTATGAGGTAGCACTGTTATTATTTCCATTTGAAATTTGAGAAAACTGAGTCACAGAGAGTTTAAAGAATTTGTCCATGCTGACAGTTGGTATGTGATGAAATCCGGGTAAACTGACTCTAGAATTCGTGATAATGCTTCTCTTCCTCTTATACGCCAGAAAGAGAGAAATAGCCCATTAAAAATGTAATAGAATAAATACTTTTCATGATATCAACTAAAACGATATGGTCCTTTGGAATAAACGTAAGAAAAATCTGTAGAATCATTATGGAGAAAATATAAACATTACTGAGAGATAAAGAAGAAGACCTGAATAATTAGTGAGATAACACTATGTTTATTTAAATTCATATATTAGATGTTACAACACTGCAAGGTTGTGTTAATGGTGTGTGTGTGTGTGTGTGTGATATTTGACAGATTCTAAAACTCAGATGCAAACGTAACATTGCAAGAATATACAGACAATTCTGAAATAAACAAGTAAAAAGGAAAAAAACAAGGATTTGCTTGTATATTGATTTATAAAAAGGTTTTAGCACATGGCACAGTTTGGAATTTGGAATTAGCACAGGGATCGACAAATACATCAAATAGAACAGAATATGTAGCTTGACAAGGTGCTCACGCACATATGGGACGTTGGTATATGATGGAAGTGGGATTGCCTATAAGTACAGAAAGAATGAATTCTTCATTGTTTTTTGTTGTTGTTGTTGTTAAAAAATTAAACTAGGTCACTACCTTACACCATTTATTTTTACTTAAGATGTATTCAGGAGCATATGTGAAAAAGAAAACTTTATAACTGTATGTAGGAAATACAGTTGTAACACAGATGATAGATAGATAAAGATATTGGAGGATATCTTTATGAAATCAAGGTAAGGAAAAACCAATGGATTGGACTACTTGAAATTAGAGATCTGAATGACTAAAGACCCCATGACAAGTGTAAAAGTAGGCCACATCCTGGTAGAAGATATTGGCATAAATGCCAGACCAAAGACTCCTTCCCAGAAGTTATTTTTAAAAAGGTAAATAATAGTCAAATAGAAAGATGGGCAAAGAATATGTCCCACATAGAAGAGGAAATCCAGAGAGTCAGGACATGTATGAAGATCAGTCACACTAGTGAGTAATCAGGAGAATGTAAATTAACAGAAAACTGAGATACCGTTGTACTCTTATCTGATAAGAAAAAGGGAAAAAAACCTGATAATGCCAAGTGCTAATGAGCAAGTAGGAAAGAAGTGAGAGTGAAAGGTGGTCAACCTCTTTGGAGAGAAATTTGATAACATCTAGTAAGGTTTAATGTACACATATCCCATGACCTAGTAGTTCTGCTCTAGGTAAATGCCTTAGGGGGACTTTTGCATACATATAAAAGGATTTCATGCAATATTGTTTACAATATCAGAAATTTAGGGAAAATTCCAATAAACCTTAGTATAGAAATGGATAAATAAATTCTGAAGTATGCATAAAATAGGTTATTCTAGAAGTTAAATTAACTGAATTTCTATTACTCTTTCAACAAATATTGAAGGCATTGTTTATGTGCTCAGGATACATTATGGAATAAAACAAAAAAAATCCCTCTATTTCTTATGCAGTCTAATGGTGAGAAGGCAACATACTATAAACAAAACGAATGAGTTAATATAATAGCATGTTCAAAGTTGATAAGTGCAATGGAACAGATTAATCAATAGTAATAGATTTTGAAGTCATACATTTGAACTGATAAAAGAGGATTTCAGGAAATAAAACAAAAATCTGAAAAAAATTCCCTGTAGTACTTACAGGTACATATAAATGGAGTAAAACATGAAAATAGTACTGAATATACAGAGAGAGAGAGGGAAAAATAGGATTCAGGAAATATAAATTACTTCATCTGTAACTTTTTTAAATAAAAAAACATCTGAAGCAAATATGACAAAACGTGATTTTTAAATTTTGGATGGTGGATACATAGGTATGGCTATATTTTCTTTGTGCTTTTTGGAATATTAAAAGAAGTGATTGAATAAGAAAATGCCCAACTCACAGAAGCAGACAGTGAATGTGAGACTTTGCTGCTATTATTGTGATATTGTTCCTATTTAATTCTCTGCCCACAGTGGTCTTAAATAACCCTCAGCCTACCTGACTCCATTCCTGGCTGGACTTTGCCACTGAATTAGCTTTACTGCCCTACTTGACAAGAAGGGATTTGGCATTTTGAGCCAAACTTTTTTACTTAAACTAAACTTCATGGCAATTGCTTGTTTTGTTTTTTTTGGCTAAACTCTAGTTCTAAAGAGCACCTACAGAGAGACACTGCATAATTTAGGTAAATTGCTAGTAAAGAATTTGTTTTAATTACTTTTAATATCTAAAGTGTACTAGGACTTTTAAATAGACTCCATTTGAAGGTCCACGTGGAGAGGTTGATTACTCCAGGGCAAAGCATGTTAGCCATCCAGGTGGATCTTCCTTCCCTACAGCAGGCAGGTAGAGTTAGGGGGAGGGTGGGTTCCCCACTCTTCACTGGGGGACGGGGACTCTCCAGCTCATGAGCTTGCTTCAGCTTCACAGGTGTGTGTGTGTGTGTGTGTGTGTGTGTGTGTGTGTGTGTGTATGACAGAGCTACTGCTTGCCTCTCTACTCTGAGCAAGGGCTTGGGCATGGCTCAAGAAAGTTAGGTCCCAAGAAGAGTTTAAAAGCATAAAGTTAACATGGCATGTGAAAAGGATAAAGAACAGAAGTCAAGCTTGTCTTTGGTATTCTCCAACTCCCTTTTCAGGACTCCGTGCCCCTCATCTCCTGCAACTTCTCAGCCACTGCTCTTCTAGAAGCCCAGTGCCTCACCATGCCCTGCTACCCAGCATTTCCTTCAGGTGACTCCAGAGCCACCTGTTTGTCATGGATTTTATCTTTAAAGTTATTCCTTTTTCCATTTGCAGCAACATGGGTGGACCTAGAGATTGTCATACTGAGTGAAGTAAGTCAGACATAGAAAGACAAATATCATATGATATCGCTTATATGTGGAATCTGAAAAAAAAAAGGGTACAAGTGAACTTATTTACAAAACAGAAGTAGGATCACGGATGTAAAAAACAAACTTATGGTTACCAGGGGATAAGGTGGGGAGGGATAGATTGGGAGATTGGGACTGACATATACACACTACTATATATAAAACAGATAACAAATAGGAACCTGTTGTGTAACACAGGAAACTCTACTTAATGCTCTGTAATGACCTATATGGAAAAAGAATCTAAAAAAAAGAGTGGCTATATTATATGTATAACTGGTTCATTTTGCTGTACACCTGAAACTAACACAACATTGTAAATCAACAATACTCCAATAAAAATTAAACAAACAGAAAACATATCTTGTACAACTTGTATGAAGAAATATAGACCTACCTCATTTAATTAAAAAAAATTTTTTTTTTAATTTTTAAAAGTAAATTTATTTATTCATTTGTTTCTATTTTTGGCCGTGTTGGGTCTTTGTTGCTGCGCGCAGGCTTTCTCTAGTTGCAGCGAGCGGGGGCTACTCTTCGTTGCGGTGGCTTCTCTTGTGGCGGAGCACGCTCTAGGCGCACGGGCTTCGGTAGTTATGGCACGCGGGCTCAGTAGTTGTGGCGCACAGGCTTAGTTGCTCCGCGGCATATGGGATCTTCCTGGACTGGGGCTCGAACCCTTGTGCCCTGCATTGGCAGGTGGATTCTTAACCACTGCGCCACCAGGGAAGCCCAGACCTACCTCATTTTATAACATGGTTGTATGATGTTTCATTGCATGGATATGCTGTATTTTATTTGATTAGTTCCTTTTTGATTAACATTCAGGTTGTTTTCAGTTCTGTGCTATAATAAACAGTGCTTCAATGAAAAAAAAATTATTCCTTTTTCTTTCCCTTCGCACAACCTTATCGCCCCTCCAACCTTCCCACTTCATCTCAATCAAAACTATTGCCCCTCTGTGTCTTCGCACCTGCCATTTCTCAGCTCTTCTGTCTAGATAGAATATGTGTCCTTGCTTTCTGTCGCTCCACTCCACCAGCCTCAGATGTTGACCTGTTGTGAGCCCATTACTTATGCTGCAGCCACTTATTCTTCCCTGTCTCTGCTCTGGGAGCTCTTGATACATAACCTCTATTACCACATCTCACACTGTTGATACATTTAAGTTCCTCTTTAATGGTAGAGAATACGTTTTATTCATTTGTGTTTCTCCAGCACATAGCATAGTGCCTGATCATGAGTACTGAATGAATGAATGAATGAATAGAAACTTCTATTTTATCCGTATCGGGAAGACATCTGAACTGAGATGATACAGGTTTGCAACGCTGCCCTAAAATCTGCTGATCCCAGCCTACTGTCTGAGCCTCATTTTGTTTCCCCACTTTTGGGGTTGACTCTGGATTCTGGGGATTTCAGAAGAGCCTCCATGCAACTTTCTGCTCTGGGGGATTTACCCCCTCCTTGACCTGACCACAGACATGCTAATTATGATCATTTACAGGAACTACTTTCATTTATTATTATCACCATAAAACTTTATAATTCAATATGAGGGTCATTATTTATTCCTGTAATGTGAATTGAACATCTTCTCTCAGCCCCTGTGCTAGGTATTGGAGATAAAATGATTGAATTTTCACGTTAGATGAACTTGGTTGCATTTTGGACTTGATTAGAAGCTGACAAATTCTCTATTCATGCAAGCTTGTTTTTTATGTTCTTTTCCTCCCATAGCATGTTAGATAGCTCACAGCATTAAAAAAAAAAACAACAGGCATTTTGATTTTTCCATCCCAAGGAAAGAAGGCAGGATCAAAAGGTATGGGGTTGAGTGAGTCTGTAGCATCTTGGGGCCAAACCTCAAACACTACCTTTGATCTTCCCACTGCAGGTTCAGCCAAGCTAGGCTGTACCACCTGTTGTTCCCTGCTTTGGAAACTCCTCGGCAGGGTCATCACTATCTTTATTAACACTATTAATTTGGGTAGCTAGCCTGTCTTTTCACAAGTAATAAAGAGATAATTTGCAGGACAGTCATCATCCACGTGGCCAGAATTCTTCAGTCAATGGAGTCTGGCTACACTGGTTTTTACTCTACAGAGCCTGGAACAATATTTGTTTCTGAAGGCAAAAGAGAATGTTCTGTAGCTTCATGTGATAACCAAATTGGAAGACTGTCTATGGGCATTTGTGTTGTCTGATTGGAAAGTCCTTCCTGAACTATCCAGAACCGTGGAGGCCTTCCAGTGTGGACAGCCATGAGAATGCACTGCTCAGATTTCTGGATGTAGGGAGTATAATAAACTGACAAATCCAATTGCTGTGCTCTAAAATCCGTCACTGATGCTGCCTGTAAGCAGTTCTCAGCCAGTGACTGAGCATGGCAGGGGTACCAAAGCAGCCCATTCCTGGGAGATACAGGACTCTTCTATGGTTTTGCCAAGCTTGCCTTAGATCTGCAGTATAGTCTCAGACCTTCCGTTCACTCTTCCTTCTCTTTCTCCTTCACTCAAGGTCAGACCAGCTTTACTCCCAGCCTCCACCAGCTCCCTCCTCATTTCCTCTCATAGGAGTGCCCTGTAATGTATTCGTTTGCTTGGGCTGCCATACAAATACTACAGACTGGATGGGCTTAAACTATTTATTTTCTCATAATTCTGGTGGCTAACCATTGAAGATCAAGGGGTAGGAAGTGTTGCTTTCTTTCTGAGGCCTCTCTCCTTGGCTGGGAGATGACATTTTCTCCCTGCATCTTCATGTGGTCTTCCTTCTGTGTCTGTCTGTGTCCTAATTTCTTCTTCCTATGAGGACACCAGTCCTATTGGATTAGGGCCCATCCTAATAATTTCATTTTAACTTAGAGACCCTTTAACCTCTTTAAAATCCTTTGCTGTCTTTAAAGATCTCCAAATGCAGTCACATTCTGAGGTATCAGGGGTTAGGACTTCAGCATATGAATTTGGGTTGGGGGGACACAATTCGGCCCACAACACCTAATAAATATTTTTCACATTTAATCCTGTCTTGGTGTTTGCTTTTTGGAGGACATGGACCAATACTCCCAGCCTCCCCACTGGTCTCCCGGAGTTCAGAGGAGCACTGCAGCAAGTGGAGTGAGAGCTCTCCTTGCCCACTAGAAGTTTTGGTGAGTTTCCAAAGTCTTCAGCATTAACTTAGACTTTCAAACATTTCATTCATTTTTGCCATATACAGTATAATAAGTTTTGCTATGATTATCATGATTAGAAGAATTTACTAACAACTGTCATTTATTTTAGTTGTTATCTGACCAAGTATAGTCATTAGTAGGCTTAAACCAAGATGAAGAAATACCTTTCCTCAACCTACTACTTTATTTAAGCAAGGAATAGAAAGTTTGGTTGTGTCATCCACCACTGGTGATTTTATTATTCCATTTTTATAATAAATTATATTTTATTATTTAAACTTTATAGGCAGTTTTATGGCTATTTAATTTTTCATTGGCTTTTAAAATAAGGAACAGCCAAGATATGAATATATATTTCTATAGGTAAATAAATAAAAATAATGTTTTAAAGTTCTTCTTTATAAGATTTCATTCAAAGCTTATCTTCATTATAATACAGTGGGAACATTAATATGAAATAAAGCGTTCTTTAAAATCTTGAATATTTTCTATGTCACAGAAAACAATTCTTTCCTGCCTGGATTGGAATGACCTTCTACCATATTCTTATCCTAGATTTTCTTTAAGACTAAGTTCAAAACCCACTTTCTTCATGTAGCCTTACTTTGGCTGATTGTTGCAAATTAGCCCCATTTTTCTGTAAATCATGTGTACTATAACCCTCTCACATATTGTCTTGGATTTTTCTCCAGTGGTTTCAGATACAACCACTGCGTGAGCTATAGTCTCCGTAGCGGGATTATCAATTTCCAGGCATCTCTGGCTGTGTTATTTAGATGATAAGGGAAAAACAAAGGACTATAAGATATGGCTCCTGTCACTGTCCCCCTTAATGTTGGAAATTGTGAGCAGCAAATCTTGAGGCCCGACTGACAGGAGAAGACTTTTAGCATGCAAATCAAATGCCATTTATAACAAAATTAACGATATATATGTATACTGCCATCCTAGTTATTTTGCATATGGTAATTAGCTGTAAATGGTAAATATATTTCGTATGTAACTGTAATTGCCATTTCTTTTACAGAGTCAAACCATGTTTTCAGTTTTTCTTCTCTTCATTAATTCTTAGGTATATGTTAAAAGCATCAGAGTTGGCAGATTTTGCTGATACTATATATAGTGTAACTTTAAACACACATACACCAGCTGGGATTCAGCATCTGTCCAGCCATGCTTCCTTGGGAGCCTTGTGGTCTGTGGGGCTGAGACACTCTTCAGTCTCTGCTTCTGAAAGCTCCTCAGTCTGCCTCTCTTGTCCTCTCATTCACAAGCCTCCGATAACCCCTGCTCCTTGCTTACTTCTGTCCACCACTGAAGTTGTGAGGCAGCAAAACTTTGGGACCTGAGGCCTGGGCTAGTAGACCCAGCAGAAAGTCATACTTTGAGAAAAAGGAGGCAAGTGGGTTGTTGGGATACCCGTTAAGGTTGTGGCACGAAGTGGGGCAAGGACATAGCAAGAGGTACTGAAGGGACCATTATTTCACAGTCTTTGGGCAGAAAAGGCAGAAATGGAGGTGGGGGGTTTGGGGGACTCAGATGGGTGGGAGGCCTTGGTGACGGGGCTTGGAAAAATCCCTTCTGTGGGGCTTGCAGCAAGTCCTGGGAGGTGGCTTCTGAAGTCTTGTGCATTCACTCAAGCAAGACTTTATTCCCTGCAATCCATGGACCAGGGTCCAACTTCAGATATTCAAGAGCTCCTGGATATGTACTCAAGCATTTTGCGGGGGGTACTTTTCTGGAGAGAAAGATCTATGCTTTTAGCAAAGGGGTCTGTGACTCAACAAATAGTTAAAAACCATTTCACCAACATGTAAAATTATTTTTAAAAATCTGTTTTTTTGACCTGATGATGTTGGGGGAGAGATAGAGAAGGGCATGAAAGCGCTAATAGTTGGCACTGGGGAAGGTTGAGAGAAGCAGAGGGATAAGCAGTATTCCATCTCCTCTCTGAAGGTTTCTCCATCTGTTTATTTATTTTAAATTAAAAGCAGGGGAAAAAGGAAAGTAAATGTGAGTCATTAAATAGAATCAGGGACAAGATTAAGATGACCATAAAACCTGTTTACTTGCTTGGGATAGGTGACAAATTCAGCTCTAACCAAAAAGGGAAAACTGGCTGTTGAAAAATGCTGTAGTGTCCATAAGAAAAGATAAGAACAATTGCTTTGGAGAAGTTCTGTCCTTGGTACTGAAACCAGACAGGACTCTCTCCCAAGCATCTTAATGAAGGGGATTCTGCAAAGTAACAGTGTCCTCACAACCTCCTAATCGTGGACCCATAGTCGAATCCCAAAGAGATGGCTGATTGTCAAGTTGCCATTTGGCTTGGTCAGTAATAGAGACAACTCTGTGGCTCTAATGGGCCAATACTGTGAGGGTCCAACTGCCTGATTCTCTGTTGCTCTTGCTTGTACATGGGCAGTAGAGTTTCCAGCAAGTGGAGAGTCTACATGCCTCAAGCAATCCTGTCAGATAAAGGATTATTTCTACCTAGTTGATGAGACATTGGGTAGCTATATGTTTGCATTAAGATTGTAGATTCTATGTTAAGACTCATATTTATGCCTTAACAGTTATGCTAGGGAAAGGGTAAACATCTTCCTAGGAAAGCTGAGGAGCTTTTGTTAGAATATGTGCCTGAGTAGAAAACTACCCCACTTCCACTAAGAAGGGTCCAAGAGAGATTTACTATCTGTGTCATCATAACCATGCTCCTTAACTTCTCCAGGCCTGAGTTTTCTAATATGTTAGATGTCCTTATGAGTGAAATAAAGCATAGAACACTGGGCAACTGTTAGTTGTCATTTATTATTTAATTAATCACCAAAATACCCTACAACAGCTGGACACAGTTTAAAAGAGGTACTGGTCCAAATCTCAAAGAGTTTAATAATCTTTGTTGTAGGTGATACAAAACATATACTGATGAATACCGAGCAAGCCAGCAGATTGTAATTGAATGCTCAAATATCTGGGGTAAACAGTAGAGGAAGTCAGAAGGGGGAAACATCTGTCAAACTGTCAGGGAATGCTTCGTGGGAAGCGTGGCCTATGAAATTGGAAGAGGGAAAGGCTCAAGTGGAGAGAACAGGGTAGAGAAGGTACCCTGATAGGTAGGCATGTAGAGATGGGAAACTGTGCAGCGTCTTTGGGGGAAACACTTAACTAACCTTTTTTATAGGGCCCTCTACACAGGATGAGACAAATAATGTTTAGGGATTAAGAAATGGGACCAATTCGATCACCACCCTCCCCCCACCCCCCTGCCACCCAAGGCAGCTTGCCAATAGCCATGCTATTGATGGATTCCCCACACTATACAGATCCTGATAACTCAACTAGGTGCTGGAGGTAGAAGATGGAGAAGAAGCCTCCTGTGCCCTTTGAGCAAAGAGCTCAGTGTTTAGTGAGGGAGATAGACTTGTAACTAGGTAATGACCCTGTAGAATGTAGAGATGGGAAGTGAGAGTTGTGAGTGACTGCCCCAAGTGGCCAAAGGAGACATGGGAGAGAGCAGACGGGATACAGCAATGTGACCAGCCAATCAAACATGCCAGTCAATCACTCGGTTAATGTAGGCAAATAACAAGGGCTTGAGTAAATGTTTCACTGAATTCACTGGTTGCTTGAGTGCATCAACCTAATCAAATGTTTGCTGGCATCATATAGACACAACCTTAACAATGTAAATATTATTATACTCCCTTGGCTTTGAAATGATTTGATGGGACTGTCCAAGGAATCTGAGCTCCTAGTGTTCTCTAGCCTTGTTTTGACTTTCTGCCCATGGTGAGAAGAGAATTGTTTTTTTATGGACTATTATTCACTGTCTAAAATACAGCTCTGCAAATATTTCCAACATTGACATTAATTCTATGATTTAGAAAGATATATTTGAAATCTCTTTTTGAAGGCTAAAGTTCTTTGCCTGGCTGTTCACTGGAAACTGATCTAAACCAAGCTGCTTTAGTTTATGACCATAACCACCTAGGTTCTGCTTTCAAAGTTCTGCAGATTTTTTTTCCCATGCCCGTCCTATCCAAGCACTTTTAAAATGACTGGAGTGAAAGTTCAGAGTTTTATGGGCTTTCTTACAGTAGTGCTATTTTTAGGATATTCAGTTCTTCTCCAAAAATCCAATTTTGTCTCCATGATCCACTCTACAGCAGCGTTCAAGGTTATTCGAGGGATGAAGTGAGTGCAATTTTGCTTTTATCCCCTGCAGCTTGTACTATACACCACACAGTGAAAACACTGGACTTATGGAAGGTCAGGGATGTACCTCTGTGATGTAGATTGCGTAACCAATTTTGTAATCTAACTGTGCAGCCTCCTGGTCTGAGCTTGAGACAACAGCAAGTACACCTATAAACCTTGCCATTTTGGACTTGGTAGGGAGAAAGAAAGGAGAAGGAGCAGGGAGAATTAGGGTTAGGATAGCAGAGTGACTGTTGATTGATTGTACAGTTGGGATAGTGGCTTTACCTCTTAAGTTTATTTCAGGGACAATATGCCTGTAGTAGGCTCAGATTATAAGGTCTCTAATATGGGCTTTTGTCTCACTATCTTCACAATCACGTGATCAATTCAGTGACTATAAACTCAAATGCCTCTAGAGGAGGGACCAGGTATATAAATATATCACATCAGGCCAGGTGTGATACAATAGGGAATAGTACTGCTTGTGGCAAACTGGAGAAGGTACACTCATTTGCGTAGAACAATTAAGGCTTTTGTGCAGGCTGATTTTGGCTACTGAGCATTACCAGTTTGCAACTACTGAATTAAAGTGCATGAGAAGAAAATATATTTATATGTAACTGCTGAAGAGACGTGCAAATTAATTATACAGCTATGTCCCTGTGTAGTTTGCCTTCTGTGTCCATCTCCTATTTGATTAACGGAATGAGGAAACAGTGGATAGGGACATTCCATCTTGGAGGTTCAAAATTTTCATTCTCTCAGAAAACTATTCCATTAAACCATGGCAATGAATCTTCCAAGATTTAAGTTTTGTGGCATGTCTTCTAGACAGCATAATTTGTGATGCACAGTTAGTACTTATGGGGAAATAATTGAATAGATTAAAAGCAATGTGTTTACACATGTGATTTTAGCTTTCATTATTAATGGAGTCTATTCTTTTTAATGTATGTGTCCAGAATTTATATGAGGGAGAATTATTCTGTGGGTCATCAGTACTATACTTCCTAAAACTTAGAAGTTGTGATTTAATGTTTAGAAAAGTCCCTTCTAGCTAGAGGTTTGTGGGAGAAATGTGCATGCTTTTTTTCATACTCACTAAAATGCCATGATTATGCACATGGGTTTTGGAGACAGAAAACCCAAGTTCCCAGGTTTAAATTCTGGTTCTAGCATTTATGGCTTGTACAACCTTGGGCAAACTACTTCACTTCTTTGATCTTAAGTTTCTTCATATATAAAATGAAGTTTTTATAAGGCTTCAATGAGGTGGTGCAGATAAAATAGCCAGATCAGTCCATGGTCCATAATAGGTGTTCAGTAAATGATTAGATATTGCTATTATTACAGTTACAATTAATATTATTAGAGATACAGGTGTTAAAATCTGATACAAGGGCCATGGAGATTATTTGGAGTAAGTCTCAAGGATGATATAAGGCTTAAAATATAGAACCCTGGGAAAAAACTGGAAAAAAAAAAAGATTTAAGATTTTTAGGCCAGAGAAGATGAGGCTGAAGAAAGAGTATATTGCTTTTTCAATTGGATCAAAGCATATGTTACTCAGTTCTATAGGTTAAAATAATTTGAAGTTGACATAGAAGAATATTTTTACAATTTTTGGGTGGGGAAAACGTTGTAAAAAAAAAGTCAAAAGACAAGGAACAGACTAGGAGACAAAAATCAGATACATATACCAGACAGAGGATTACTGAATACAGATAATCTTTATGATCAATTAAAAAACACATGCAAATAGCATGTGTCCTCACATGGCAGAAAGAGATAGAAGCAGAGCAAGCTCTCTGGTATCTCTTCTTATAAGGGCACTAATCCCATCATGAGGGCCCTGCCCTCATGACCTCAGCTAAACCTAATTATCTCCCAAAGGCCCCCTCCTTCAAATACAATCACACTAAGAGTTAGTGTGATGGTATCACACTAACAGATAAAAGCACAAAAATGTGTAGAGACAATTCACAGGTAAAAAAATATTTATTTTTACTGTGGTCAAGAAAATACAATTAAAACAAGTTACCATATTGTCAAAAATCAAGAAAAGAAAGGCCTTAAGGTAATATCTAAAGACCCACTGATTAAGGACATTTAGAATGGCCTTTGAGAGAAGTTTTGGATAAAAGCTCTCCAGATTGTACAGTAAAAATCTTTCCCACTTCAGCCTTCGGTAGAAATAAAACAACAACAAAAAGCAAAATCAAAATTTAAAAATAGAAAACTCTTATCCTCCTTATAGAAAAAAACCACAGCTATTTCTCTCATCCCCTCTCATACCCAAATCTGGATGCCATCCAGTTTGGGAAAAGTGGAGTTCTGAGAAGGGAATGGATGATTTGAGGGCTAACCGGTCTTTTTATATTTTCTTAAATTTCCCATGTTCATGCATAGTTAAAGATTTGGGCTATTTATCTCCAGTGGGAATTAAGATTGCTATTGATTTTTTTTTGAGTACCCCAAATTGAGGCCGTAAACGAACCTTTCCAAAGTACAGGGCTTCGATTTTCTTTAAGGAGCATTGCTAGAAAGATGGCAGGAAGAGTGTTCTTTGGTGGTGACCTGCAGAACTCAGCTCTTGCAGAGAGGGCATCCTGAGTGGGTGATGAGCAGGGGTGGAGCAATGCCTTTCTGAAATGCTGCTAGAGGCTAGTAAACCAACAATGCAAATGAATTGAATGTGATAGGTTTGCCAGGCAGGAATCTTGGGGCAAGTAGGGATGCACAATTAGGTGAAATGCCAAAGGAAAAGTGTGAGAGATCTGTTAGAGCATGTCTGTGAGGACTAAGTTCCTGGCAGAAGCACAGTGATGTCAAGAAGGGCTCACAATGCTGGACTCTTGAAACTGTAGCTGGACTATAAAATTTTTTTTCAAGATTTAAATTTGGAATAAGAAATAATGAAAGACTAGGCTCTCTATTTAGAGAGGATGGTATTATAGGATAGATTATGGAGAAAAGGAAGAAAACTCAATCTTAATTTTCTTCTATTTCATCCTTTCCAGCAGAGCAAATAATCTTCAAATTGGGAAAGGGCAGGACAAGTAGTATAAATAATATGAACAGCTAGTTAATTCCTGCTATGCACTGAATTATATCCCTCCAAGATCCATAGGTTGAAACCCTAACTCTTAGTGTGATGGTATTTGGAGGAGGGGCCTTTGGGAGATAATTAGGTTTAGATGAGGTCATGAGGGCAGGGCCCTCATGATGGGATTAGTGCCCTTATAAGAAGAGATACCAGAGAGCTTGCTCTGCTTCTATCTCTTTCTGCCATGTGAGGACACATGCTATTTGCAAGCTAGGAGGAGAGTCCTCACCAGAACCCAACCGTGCTGGCACCGTGATCTGGGGCTTCCAGCCTCCAGAACTGGGAAAAAAATAAATTTCTGTTGTTTAAGCTACCCAGGCTGTGGTATTTTGTCATGGCAGTCTGAGATGATACAATTTCTAAGAGAGATGAGGAGGTAATAGAAGAAAGTCTAGGTGTTGTCAGTGATCGGGGCTCAGACGTAGGACTTTCCCAATACTAAAGGAATGTGAAGATTTGACACTGGAAATGGGGGGGCAGGGTAGGGATGTTCTGCAGGCATTTATGGAGCTTAAGAGGAGCCTGAAGATGGATAGGTATCCAGATTTTCAAAACAGATATAAAGATTTTTGAAGGATCAGAACAACCATATTGATGTTAATCAGGATAGTCTGTGATAATTTATAAAATAATTCACTAGTTGTTTTTATGAGGAAAGGAAGCAAACTATCTATATATCATACTAACTTAAACATACCTTCAAGAATAAGGTGATCTTATCTATAGATCATGGGACTGTTGTAGATATCATATTTTTATTTCTCCAGAGTATTTTTTTTAATAAATTTATTTATTTTATTTATTTATTTTTGGCTATGTTGGGTCTTCGTTGCTGTGCGTGGGCTTTCTCTAGTTGCGGCGAGTGGGGGCTACTCTTCGTTGTGGTGCGCGGGCTTATTGTGGTGGCTTCTCTTGTTGCGGAGCACAGGCTCTAGGCGCGTGGGCTTCAGTAGTTGTGGCTCGCAGGCTCAGTAGTTGTGGCGCACAGGCTTAGTTGCTCTGCGGCATGTGGGATCCTCCTGGACCAGGGCTCGAACCCATGTCCCCTGCATTGGCAGGCGGATTCTTAACCACTGCACCACCAAGGAAGCCCTCCAGAGTATTTCTTAAAAGCTCTAGAGTTTTATAAAAACAGAGGTGGTGGCAGGGATTAGAATGTGGGCTGCAAGAGGGCAACATTAGGCAGATTTAGGTGGGTTTGCAGTTGGGTGAGCAGCCATATGCAAAAAGTGCCAGTCCAAATGGATGTCCCTAGGACACCCCAAGGCTCTGACTTGGTTCCATTCTCTGCAGATCACTGAAAACAACTGTGGTCTAAGTGAAGACACTGCAAATGTGTTTGTCATATTTGCAGGTAATAACAACTTGAATATGTCAGTATAATATCCAGATTTTAAAAAAACCTCCGGAGACTGGAACAAAAGGGCAAAAACAAAAGGGAGAATTGTTACAGAGCTAAATGTAAGATTCAACATTTACATGTGAAAAAGTCACTTATGCCAGTGTAGGAGATGAAGGTGTGACATTTGTCCGTCCATAGAAAGGAATCTGAGGTCTGTTGACCATACATTTAACGTGAGCCAACTATGTAGATCCTCTGCTGAAAAAATTAACCCCACACAGCAAATACCCAAATCCTAATGCAAGTGCAGCTGCATTAACAGAAAAGGAGGGTCCAGCTCTCAGGAAGTGCTAGTCCGATTGCTTATCACTGGTAGAGCACTTCTTAAATGTGCTACTAGTGCTTCAAAGAAAGGCAGCCAAGATGGTCATTGCAGGTCTGGAAACCATGGGGCATGAGAAGCCTGGAGAAGAAAAGGAGTCAGGGTCATCATCTCTATCTGGGACCATTTGAAAGGGATGCTATGAAGAAAAAAAAAGGGGTTATTCTATTGTTGTATTGGGCAGAGATACATAAAATGGATAAACATTCTCTTGATTTCAAACCACTAGGGCTCTTCAATATGTAATGGGCTTCATTATGGTGTAACTTCCTGTTTTTAGAAGCGTTCAAAACAAGATTCATTTAACAAATCTTTAATGAGCACCTACTAAGTGTCCAATGGTTTTCTGGGTGCTGAGGGTAGACTGAGATGGTGGAGAGTAACAAAGGAGCGAGTTGAGACCAACAGAGAGTAAAGCATTACATGGCAGTGGTATTTTCCCCCTTAGTCCTGGAATTGGAGCTTCAGCTCAAAGCTGAGGACCTGAAGAACTCAGTGTGACTCTGTGTTCAAGGTGCTGCTGGCCCCTGGAACAGCCCTCCTGCAGTGCTTCTGAGAGGCACCAAATAAGAATGAGCTTTACCACTACACCCACTCTCACCAGCCAATGTAAGTAGGCTGAAAGGGGTAGGAGTCAGCATTTTGGGGATGCATATTCAGAGCTTGGCTATTCCCTTCCCTCCCTGTGACAGAGAGGTAGGAGGGCCTTTCCCTTCCTTGGAGCTAGGTGAGTAGGGCTCAGAGTGAACCGACATTGGGGGTGTCTCCAGGATGGTAGACTAGCATCTCATTCCCTGGTAGAATCTGTAGGTCTTTTTTGATGCTGTCTCTGGAGTAGAGTAGGAGAAGTTTTGGAGAGTATTTGTGGAGCCTAGCAGTGAGGCTGCATCCCTGACTTCTCTCTAAAGAGAGTAAGAAGTGAGTATTTGATCTGTACCCTTGAAGATGAAAGGACGTGTGTCTAAAGGCAGAGCCCAGAGGTCCACTGGAAGAACCCAGGACAGGGGAGCGTGGTGTGGCTGGGGAGATGGGGCAGTGTTTACACCATGCTGGTTACTGGCAGCTGTCAAGATGGGGAGCACGAGGGCGCCAGTTGTTAGGCTGGCTCCACTTGCAGTATTTGGGGAGTAGCTGAGTGCAGGAACTGGACCAAGTCTTGGGGCTCTTAACTTGGGAAAAGGCAAAGGTACCGTGGCTGCTCCCCTGGAAAGGTAGGGGGAAGTGTTTCCCTCAGAAAACCCCACTTCTCATCTCAGCAGATTCATTAGAACCATCTTGAATCACAATAAGACAGAGAAAACCTTTACCACCAATGCATGTCCAGGCACATAAAAAATTCTCTTCAATGATAGTGGCGGAGGTTGTGTCTGTGTGTGTCTCTATGAGAACTCTCTGTACTTTCGGCTCAATTTTGCTGTAGACCTAAAACTTCTCTGAAAATTAAAGTCTATTAAAAAAATGATAGCTTATCTGACAGGAGGCTCCCTCTCTCAGAGTTGTCGAGAATTGATATGATTTTAATTGCTGAATGAAAGCAGCTATAGCCGTTTCTACTGAGAGCAAGCCTAGCTCCTCTATTTTTCAGAATTACAAAGATTTAGCTAAACAGAGATAATAGAGTTTGCTCCTGGTCAGCTATCTTGTGGACTGTCTTTGGACAGGATATTGACTGCCACTGAGCTGTACATGACTTGCAAGAGGAAAAAAAAGGTAAATGTTGAAGGTACAGGAGACTCAGAGAAATGTTTACATGTATGCCCGCCACAGCCCTGGGGAACATACCAAATGCCTAACACATGGTTGCTCACATGAATGAATGAACAGATGGACCAATGAACTAAAGAGGACTCATTTTATTATTATTATTATTTTTGGCTGCACTGCACAGCATGTGGGACCTTAGCTCCCTGACCAGGGATCGAACCTGCGTCCCCTGCATTGGTAGGTAGAGTCTTAACCACTGGACCACCAGGGAAGTCCCTAAAGAGGAGGCTGAAGTAGCACATAGTGGAACTAAAAACTCATGCTCTGGCGGGGAGGAGGATGGGGGAAAATGCTGTCATACTCCAAAAGTCAAACAAAATAGGAGAGAGAAAGAGAGAGAGAGACTAACTTCCTTCTCCTGGGTGTGGTGGGTGAGACTGAGGTCCTCTGAGAGTCCAGTGTCTGGGAGCAGAAGAGTGAGGAAATTGAAAGAAAGAAAAGAAGTGTGTAAACATAGTGGATTCCACTCCAGTCTCTCCCATAAGACCCTATGGTCTAGCCTGTGATGGAGACGGGGAAGAGAGTAGCTTTGAATTAACTTTGAGATGAGCAGTATTTGAAAATGAAGAGGCTCAAGTCTTAAAGACCAAAGTGAGACAGCTCTCAACTACAAGTGGCTGAAAAGCTATGGATTTTGGCCAAGATGCCATAAAGGACCCATTTCTTCTCGAGAAAGGGGGGTTGACATGGCACTGTTAGGGATACTCTTTCGTATTTATATCCGAGTAAGTAGAGATTTCTCCAAAAATTAGTTACATAAAAAAAAAGTCATAGGGAGAAGTGAAGGAAATACAATTGAATGGGTACTAGAGCCAGATGGGGTGGGGGGGCAGTGGGATGGCAGGACTGAGGTGCTTTTCTAGGTATGGGGTGGGGGGCATTGCCCTGAGGATGTAGCCGTTGAGCTGAAGAGTTTGTGGGAAGAGCTAACAGGTGGTGAGCTTTGTAGGCAAAGGCAACAGCAGGTGCTAAGGCCCTGAGGTGGGAACAGGCTTGGCCAAGGCAAGGAACAGAAAAAAGGACAGTTTGACTAGAAGTGGGGAAGACATGGCATGAGACAAGGTCACGGATTAGTTCCTGGGAGGCGTCGTGCCCACAGGACAAAGTTGGGGTTTTTTTTTTTTTTTAATTAATTAATTTATTTATTTATTTATTTTTGGCTGTGTTGGGTCTTCGTTTCTGTGCGAGGGCTTTCTCCAGTTGCGGCAAGTGGTGGCCACTCTTCATCGCAGTGCGCGGGCCTCTCACTGTCGCGGCCTCTCTTGTTGCGGAGCACAGGCTCCAGACGCGCAGCCTCGGTAGCTGTGGCTCACGGGGTTAGTTGCTCCGCGGCATGTGGGATCTATCCCAGACCAGGGCTCGAACCCGCGTCCCCTGCATTGGCAGGCAGACTCCCAACCACTGCGCCACCAGGGAAGCCCCACAAAGTTGGGTTTTATTCTCGGTGTGAAGTTAAGTCTTTGGAGGGTTCATTCAGGAGAGGGATGTGGTCTGATGGATGTGAGATGACGTGAGTCCTGTGTGGAGAATAGGGAGAATGAGGGCGGGAGTGGAAGCAGGGAGACCAATTCAACAGCAACTCTCTATTTTCTCAGTTGAAAGAGACAAAAAAGTATTAAATCTCAGTTGTTGGGGTCATCAGTAATGATGATTAGAGAAAAGATCAAGAAAACACTGGAAACTCCTGCTGGCCAATGCTGGATAGGTCACTTTCTTTCTCTTTCAGTTCAATAGCAATTGTAAAGTAATTGCTATTAAAATATTAAGAGCTGCCATGTATTGAGTGCTTACTCTGTGCCACGCCCTGTGCTAGGCATGTTAATTACTCTTACCTTATTTAATCCTCACAGGAATATGCACCAGAAATGCTATAGAAGAAGCGGCAGCTGTTAATAACCAAATATAAGACTTGACAAGCTATCAACTTAGTCAAGCAAACGTTTAGCCATGCAGTGATTTAAAACCAATTCCATATTTGACTAAATTCCATCTTTGTAAACAACTACTTTATTTACAGACTTTCATATCAAAAGGAACACTTGAAATATTCTTATCTAGTTGCAGAGATATTTTGAAGTCACAGGCATTGTCAGGAATACATCTCAGAAAAATTACCAAATCATTTTCTAAAATGCCCTTCAGATGTTACGGGTTTTAATAGTCTGAAATGTTATGGTATAGAGAAAAACCACACTGGGACCCACTATTTATGGAGGGCCTTGCTTTAATAAGCAAACAAGATTCCGTGGAGCTGTGCAAACGTTGGATGAGGGATGACCATGGATTTAAATTGGAAATTTTTTGTCAGCCAAGGAGAGTTTTTTGGTCTGTCTCCATGAAATCAATTTTACAGTTTTTACTTGATGAAATGATCAAAGCCTTTTGCTTCTGAGCGAACATTCCTTCGAAATGTAAACTTAATAGTTTAAAACTTAAAGGAGAAATAATCATGGTTTTAGATTTCAGAAGATGACCAGTTATTGTGAATATTTGGAAAGAGAAATTTCTGATTTAAAAACACGTTTCCAGACTTAGAAATTAACCTATCTTTTTTCTGTACAGGTAGAAAGTATCCTCAGTGTTTGTCCCCTTTGCACATACTATGCCGTTCTCCAAACAGCATGAGGGTTGTTGGCACAAACTGATAATGAAGACTTAAAAATATGTTTGCCATAATAAGAAACTATAAATAATTCATAAACATTTATTTTTTATTCTAAATAAAGAAAAAATTCATGATGAAAGCAGAGAAAACCTGTTATGAAGAAAATAGTTTGGAAAGCCAAAGTAAGGCTGAAAACATAAAAGAAGTATTCCTTCTGAGTATTAGAAAAAATATCCTTTAAGTGAAAGTGTGCAACTACTCAAATGGTAGCACATGCAAGAATAAGGGCACAGGTGGGTTTCTAGAAATCAGTTAATATTTTTATATCTAATACGTTATGTTATTGCCATAAATTGAGTGCCTACCTCATGGCAGGCTTTTTGCAAGGCACTTAAAAACATGTTATCATATTATAGATATTATTATTCCCATTTTATAGATGGGGAAACTGAGGCTTAGAGAAATTAAGTGGGAGAGTTAGGTTTTGAACTCAGGTCACTATACTACACTGCCTTTTAGGTGTTATAAAAAGCTGTAAAATTTAGGTGATTGGTGAAATAAAAATGTATAGAAAGGTGTAATATTCTTGCAATAAAATCAATGGGATTTTATTGACTAGCAAAAATGCCTCGGTCACTAATATCTTTTTTTCCTGGTTCACACGCTGCTTCCTAGAAGAAATGATCTTGGAAACTGATCTTGATCTATTCTTGCTTGCCTTTTTGCCAGTGACCAAATCCTTTGCTCTCCCCTGACCCCAGGACTCCCCTCCCCCCAGCCTCTTCCTCTCTCTTCCCCTGCCAAAGGTGGGTGAGGGTGCTTTGGGTTGGGTAAAGAGTCGTTATAGTAATTTTTTTTTCATTTTTGTATTTTATATTAGAAATGGTCATTTGCAGTAGAAACTCTATTCTATACTTTAAATATATTTTTTTAACATCTCTTTTGGAGTATAATTGCTTTACAGTGGTGTGTTAGTTTCTGCTTTATAACCAAGTGAATCAGCTATACTTTAAATATTTTTTAATGAATTCGAGTTTGGACTAATCCTCCAAACATCTAGAAGATCCTTATAGGTTACAGTGGAACTATACTTGAAGAACTACTGCTTCAAAGATTACTTAGAAATCAGATATTTACCATACAGTGATCTATGCAGCCATAATAAAATTTATGTTGGAAAAAGAAAAGAAAAAGCATCAATGCAGAGAAGGATAATAAGTGGTATTATTCTAAGAAGATCCAAACACAGTTTTAAGTATCAATTACTATCATGTTTGGACCGTGAGCCAGCTGGTTCCTAGACAGAAAAGTTAGAACTCATAAGTGCAATTTTAATATTGTTGCCAATTATTAATTGCCTAAAACATAGGACTTAGGTTTGGAGGACAAACTTTTATCAGATTGAACTCAATTATAAGCTGGAATAGAAGGAAACAAACAAAATCTTCCAAAAGCAGGGGAGAGAAAAATGGTCCATATCTTTTCATTATATTTTGCAGTATTTGTTCTAATCTGAATCTAGTCTTGTACTTCCTACCTTAAAAAAAACGGTGGGATTTAGTCCAGCAAACTTAATAACTAGACTTTATTAACTGTGGGGTTAAATTCGTCTATTTTCTAAAAATGTTTTTGTGTGAATAGCCGACGTCCCTGTGTTAAAATACCATGACAGGTAATAGATTTTCTAGAAATATTATAAGATAGATGTTGCCTTTTTCGAAACAAAGTCTACTTTGGGATATTTAATTTAGGTATAATTTCACAGAGTTACCACTTTGATTTATTGATTGAACTGTCCAAGCAACTGGACTGCTTCACTTTTTTCTTTTGTACCACCTACAGCTATACAACTATAGTGACTAAATTGACTCATATGCAGTTGACCTGCTGGATGTTAGTATCACTTAGTTGTCACCTTTATCAGCAGAAAAAGAAAAATTACCAAGGGAAGAAAATAATTTAAGAGTTTAGGTTTGGTTTATTATATTTCTCAGAAGTTCATTTCTTTGAAGAAAATAATTTCCCCCTGCAGTAGCTCTCTGGCTTGAGGTCCTTAAAGAAGCAGTTGGTGAGGTATGGGAGCCCTGAGCCTGGTGCTGGGGGCAGGGTTTTGTTGAAACCTGGCCATGGCACTCTAAATTGTGGAAGCCAAGATTTCAGTCTCTTTGTCTCTCTTGGTCTCTGTCTCTGTGTCTCTTCTTTAAATAATAACTGCTGTATTTACAATACTTGTGAATGTGAGTGTAAGTGGCTTTCTCCTGTAGCAGCCTTTGAAAAATGTGAAGATATTATTCCTCGTAAGCATTTAGAACTCGAGTTGAAAGACAAGAAAGTGTTGGCAATTGTACATCACACGATTGCTTATCTCTTTTCAATAATGTACTGTTCAGCACAGTGTACATTCCCTGAGGAAGCTCTGTGGAATTGCCCTTTCTCCCACTTAGAAAGAAAGCTTTAATTCCTTTCCTGTATCTACTCTGAATGGTGATTGGACACTGAGATTCTTATTTCCTGATTTATGATGATGATTAGGGCAACAGAGAAATAATACAAATTTGGCCACTCTAACATAAAATAAAATGAAACATCCTCTGAATAATTATAGGGTGACAATGATGATTCTTCTCTCCCCCCTCACTCCTCTCAACGTTCCTATCAGAGAATGAATGAGGCAATGCATTTATATTAACAAACAAATGAATTGACATTTTTGAGACTGGCCAAGGAAATGTTATCACTCATATTTCCTGCCAGAAAAAGAAATTAATTCTCAGTATCCATAAATATTGCTACTGTTTTTATCACTAGGGTCCTGCTTATAAATGTTTTGTTCTCACTGTCCCTTGCCTGCCAGACTGCCCTTAAAGGAGTGAAGTAGTCAGAGAGATGACTCATGGGGGAGGTGATGGAGAGAGGGAGAACTGAGAGGCTCTCTCTGCTCTCCTTGAGGAGATATTTGCTCTATCTCTGGACTGGTCCAAGGTGAGGGAGACAGACAGCTGTGGGGCAGACAGCTGTGAATGTAAGGGTCACAGGGTGATGGGAGCAAACGTATTCAGCAGGAAGCATCTTCCATTCTTAACCCTTTCTGCTCAGGGCTGTACCCAGGCATATCTGCCACCCCACGTCTATAGGACAAGGAGGCAGATGTATGATTTGGGCTTTGGGCTTGGTCATTACGTAATACTAACTTAGTCTTTCAAAAATGGAAACGGTCCTTAAAATATTCTTTTTATGGTCTGCATGATATTCCAAAATGGGTGCAAGTGATTTTTACCACCCTCTGTATGTGGATAATTTTTGCTTCAGAATATAAGGCTCTGTATGTTGTATCTTTGCTTCAGAATTTAAGTAGAAACCTTCTCTTCATGTTACACTTAATTAGGTTGGGATCTGTTCTGTAGGAACAGATTTTACTAGCTTAATGAAAATTCTTCAAATGCAGTGCAGTATAGGAATGGGCAAAAGAGAAAGGAGATAATATTTGCAGAGGGCTTATAGTCTTGTAGGCCTTTGTGTGGACTGTTTGATTTTAAAGGATTTCATTTAATACTCACAAAACGTAGGTATTCAGGAAACCAAAGCTCAGATAGATTCGGTAATGTGCTTCAGGTAAAACAGCATGTTCTAGAGATAGGATTGAAATCCTAAGGTTTTTGGCTTCAAAGCTGCATCAGATTGGACACACTTTACAGTAAAATTTGTGCCACAGTGAACAACATTATAGAATGTGCCAGTATAATGATTCTTGATCAGGCTGGCCAGAGCTGACTTTACATACCCTTCAAAATGGGAGCGTCATGACAAATCAATGTGTCTAATTAGGGAAAGGAAAGTGTTGGAAACCTATTTATGCTTTAATAACTAAAAAAGCACTGGTCTCTTGCCAAATTGACATACATTTTTGGAATCAGAGACTCTAAGATACTCCTTAAATACTACTTATGATAAATAATGCCATTTAAATGTCCACCACCTGCTACAGCACATGGCTGAGTTCTCAGAACGTTTTCATTACTTCCTTAGATGGTCTTGATTAGTGTACAATGATGGAGAAAGTTTTTTTTGTTTTTTTTTTAAGAAAATGTTATGATGTGACAACTAGATGTCTTTAAATATACCAGTTTTCTGTATAAGCTAAACAGTTTCCAGGGGATAACTTTTACAGTTCCAAAGCATTATCCTAAATAAGGTAGTATTTATGTTATTGAAGAGCTTGATTATCCTATGTATTTGTGGCACTAACAATGTCTATGTTGTAAAATGGGACTGGGAATGGTTTTTGATTCCTATTTCTGTCCGTGTCATCATCTCTACTTTGATCACCTTTAACAAGGTAACGCCCTTTCCCACCCCACTACAACTCTGTGTCAATTAGGAATTATATTTGACTGCAGGTAACAGAAAGTGGTCTACCTTGGCTTAACCAAATAAGAGTTAGCTTTTCTCACATAACAAAAAGCCCATAGGTAGAGAGTCTGGAATTGGTCCAGTGGCGCCAGGATACCCTCAAAATTCCAGCCACCCTTTATGTTCCAGTGTTCTGTCATCCTTAGTATGAAACTTACATTCTTACGATTGCTTCACATTGCACGATGGCTGCTTCACTTCCAGACTCATGGTGTCATTCAAGGTAGGAAAAAGAAAACCAGGTGTCACTCAGGAAGGGCCTATGTTGCTCTTGCAAAAGCAAAACTTTCCAGAAATCCCCAGCAGCATTCTGCTTATGTCTTACTGCTGAGAACTGTCATGAAGAAGTCAACCGTCGCTGCAAGGCAGTCTGGCGGAATGAGTATTTTAGCTGGGCTCACTGTCACCCTAAAGAACTTAGGGTTCTATTAGTAAGGCAGAACTGGCGAGTAGTTTTTGGGTAAAACAGCTGTGTCCATGCTAACCCCAATGCCAACGCCAGCCCTGAACTGTCCCAAGTGGCTTTGGGATTAGAGTAGAAAGTGCAGAGGAAAGAAGAAAAGGCTTCTTCAAGGTCACCAGTGGCATCTTTATAGCTATGCACTGTGTGTTTTACTCTTCTCTTCCTTAGTGTTGGGATATCTTTGCTCCCTCTGTCTTTGGTGATCACTTTCTCTCTCTCTCTTTTTCTAATTACTCATTTGCCAGGTAATGTCATTTCCTTAGAGTAATCATCCCTGACACTTCAGATAGATTAGGCAGCTCCCTTTTATATATGCCCCCAGCACCTGGACCTGTTTTTTTTTCCCTTCTTTTTGGAACATTTATCACAATTATACTTACTTATGGGAGCTGGGGTGCAGTTTTGTTATTTGTTCAATGTCTTACTGTCTTTTCCACTAGATTATAAACTCCCCCTAGACTATATTCTCCCTGCCTTCTGTGTCTAGCACAGTGCCTATGACAGAGTGGACCCTCAATAAATATTTGTTGAATGAATTAATAATGAATGAATAAATTTCAAGGCTCTTCTCTCACCTGCTGTTCTTTCTTTTCTTTAGGCATCTTTTTTTGTCCTCTTCCTCCATTCTAACTTTAAACATTCTCTAAGTACTCTCATACATATTTATCCATTCATTTATATTTCTTTTTTTTTTCTGTCCGTGCCTCTCTCTCTAGATTATTCTTCCTGTCTCTCAGATAGGTATTATCTTTACTCAAACTCTATATGTCCACACCAATTCTCTTACTCAGGTATCTGTATCCCACTTCTAGTTGCCTGCTACTTTTTAACCGGAATCCCTCTCCATCGCCCTATACCCAACAAGTTCCAAATGACCGTCATCAGACACACATCTCAATTTTCTAGTCTCTGAAAGTGATGACACCTTCTTCTAGTTACTTAAGCTTGAAAACATGGTGTCGTTTGTGGGATCATTTATTTATATCATTAAGTTGCATTTTCCTTGGCAAATAGCTCTAGCTGTTCTCTCTTCTTGTTGCTGCCACCCCAGTACACAGTGTGCAGGGTTTGTGGGTACTGGTACGTGTGAGGTGGCAAGATCAAAGGTGACAGGGGTCAACTGACCAAATGCTCCCCATCAAGAATGCGGCAGAGCGGAGGCTTTTGCCAGTTTATGTTGCAGTATACTCTTTTAAACACCAGTTCTGGTGCTCATGACTCGTGGCACAATCAATTTGATAACCTGGGATTACTCTGCCGTAAATTTTGAGAGGACTTAGCTACTTAAAATGGGGGGGGACATTTTATGATGGTAGGTATGGATGACTTTTGCAGTATTGATAAAAATCACAAAATGGTATTAAAAACTGCAGAAGTATAGTAGCAGTAGTAAAGCCTTTTGTAAAGACAGATTAGATATTCCCACTCAATTTCATAATGCAGAAATTAGTGGAAATTTATTAAAATTAATAGGTATGAAATTTACAAAAGTTAGCACAATTGCTTCACAGATTATCCCATTAATCAAGATGGCCATTTTTCTTTTACAGGAAAATAGTAAATCATATGGATATATTGTATGAATAAATGAATACAGCAGTGTATCTATGAGGCCAGAAAGATTGATTTAGTAGTGACAAATTTTGATACTTTATGTTTAGCATTTGCAGTCTAAAACTCTATTCGTTGTTGAAAAAAACCCCTAGTGTTTGAAAAAACTATAGGCAAGCAAAGTTACATTTTAACATGAAACTTTTAAAACCATTTTGTGAAAGGATAATTTCTGCATCGCTTTAGATTGATTGGCCATGCAGTATACAGAAATTTAGTGAGCACCTTCCACATTACCCTGGTTATTTCCTGCAGAGAATGTAAGGTTATTTAGGATTCTTTTTTGTTTGTTTGCGAAGGAGGAAAGTTTGTGATATAGTTCATTTTTTAGTTCACAGCATTTGTCAGATTGAAATTCATCTCTGCACCATGTTGTTCTTTAAGATATGTTCTTTTGATAGATAGATGTTTAGATATATAGGGCACAGAGGCAAAGAAGCACAGCTGGTATCAATAACAGGCTCACATCACTCTTAATTTCCCTGATTTTATACCTTTTCCCTTGCTTTATCATTCAAGTATTCATTTGATCATGGGGATTACATACTGAGAAATGTGTCATAGACAGGATCTATGAAGCAATGTTTTCCTTTCCAATTTATTTCGGCTAATTCTGGTCCCTTTAATGTATCTAGCATTGGGATGTAAGAATTAAGGCATGTTTAGATTTTTGCCATAGTCTTATTCCCACAGGAAGAGTAATGCTGGAAAAGGAGAACAGAGATCAAGATCCTATTCCCATTTATTGGTGGATATATTTCATTTATTGCTTTTAGAGATTCTTCTCCTCTGGACATTTTCATGTTTTTTTCCCAATAGGATAGAATAAATATTATTTGGGTTTTCATCCATGATAATAATAAAAAGCTACTGTCATAAGGAGAAACTTGAGGCTTGAGAGCTGGTGCAGTGTTAAGTCAAAAATCTAAGCTTGTTTTTATGATAAAAGCAGTGAGTAAAAGGCATGCAAGAGATACAAAAAAAAATATGTGCCTAATCTTTTACTTTGGATTTCACCTTCATGGATGTCTTAAAACAAGTGGTTATAATTCAGTTCATCAATTTGACTAACATGATTCAAATTGGTTGTCATTATTCAGCGACAAAACTGAGTAAGTTCTTCCTTTTTTAGCTGCTTGGGCTGGTGTGTTTTTATATATCCAACTAACCTCGGTACCATGGTATATGTCACTATAATAAAATAGGAAAATCAGCTCTATCAAAAAAATACAGTAACAACCAATATTGGAGCTAGTAAGTTCTGTTTATATGGAACTTTCTCTTTCTCTACCATTTTTGTGGAGGTAGAAAATCCAGTGGTTATTAGAGTGGATAGTGGCCAACGTCGTGTTTTTAATGTAATATGATATGAACCAGAACTAGAAGCGGTCAAAGTTCAAATCATGTCTGTTGTTGAATGGCCTGTATCTTATGGTTTGAAGGCAATAGATGAGTAAAGAAAACGGTTTTGAAACCATAGGAACCTTTTGTACGTTACCTGCCTAGTATCCACCTTCCTCCTTCCTTTTTCCCACCTGGACCACTACTTTCCCAAACATTCCAGTTCTAGCCAATCAGCATATTGTAACCCTCCGGCACAGGAATTGGTCTCAGGATGATCATGTGACCTGATAGGAGGAGACAGGTGTTGGAGAGTCAGAAGGACTCTTCTCTCTTCCTTGGGTCTCTCTCTCTCTCTCTCTCTCCCCTTCCTTCCCTCCCATGTCAGATGTGCAGGAAGTATTAAGCAGCTTTCTTGCTACTGATCAACAAACTTTCAGTCACAAGAAGGCCAGTTGTAAGGTGAAGCTGACAGCTTAAGTGGTAGAAAGAAAGCATTCTAGATGATTTAAAGCCATCTCATTTAAAAACAGGTGGTAACACTAATTTAAATACCTATTATTTATTTTTTTATTTAAAATTTTTTTCATCCAAATTTTGAATGTGATGCTTTTAAAATCAATAATAACAGCATCTATCAGCTATTGAGTTCTTACTATGTGCTAGGCATTGTACCAGATACTTTATGTGCCTTAGTTCATTTAACCTGCAAAACCACATTATGAGTTAAAAACTACCATCTCCAAGTATAGATGAGGAAACCGAGGCACCAAAAGTTTAAGTTGCTTGCACAAGGCACACAACTAGTAAGTGGTAGAGTCAGAATTTTTGTCCCAAAGGCCATGCTTCTACCCTATGAAACCATCCATAGTCAAACCTTGAATTTGGAGAAGACTATTCTCAAGGTCATTCAGGTCTTTATCGTGAATACCCTAAAAACAGCCCTTTGAGGACAATTTTGCAGATGCAGATTTCTGAGGCCTTAGAGGAATTAAAGTCTTGGTCATGGTTGCATAATAAGTGGGATGAAAAAGGCAGTGATGATGTGATAGGAAATAATTTGGCTCTGTGAACACAATTCATCCACTGTCTGAGGTCAGTGGGCTTGGTTTCTGCTCTGTCTTCCCAGTATCCCTAGGCTTCCTGCCTTTCCATCTTTGACCTTGTCATCATCAATTACTATGTTCTGGGAGCCCAGATGTTGCCTTGTCGGATTGGAGCCTCACTCCACTCTGTGAGGAATGATCTTTTACGTTTCTGTAGTGACCTGTAACTCACCAAGATCTTCTCATCTGTGATCTCACTTGACCCTTTCAACCACCCTATGAGATGGACTGTTACACTCATTTCCTTTACATCTTAGGTGCTTAGATACCACTTTGCTTTCAGTTAATTTGCACTTATAAATATGTTGCCTTAGAAGTGATTTTTACTTCTATCTTACAAATGTTGCTGAACTTGCAGCTAAACTATAAGCTCCATGAAGAGAAGAATTGATTATGAGTTTGGTGTGCTTGACTTTCCTTCAGCAATGCCTCCTGTTGGTACAGAGTGGTTTCTCAGGAAAAAAAAAGATAACTCATTAATATCCAGCATTGACTTTCCAGAGCTGATTGTCAAATATGCAGAAATTTTGTTAGCTGGTTATTAAACTGTTGGTAGTTTGAAATCTGTGGTGGGATTATTTTATAGCAGGAAAATTGGCAAAGGCTACATATCAAGGCTACCCTCCATCTACTCCCACCGTCAGAGAGCCAGTTTACAAGGACATCGCTGTTTACAACCTTTCCTTTGGTCCACAGACAACTGCTCTTCTTTATCCTTTGTGGATTAGCTAATGGCCAGGACCCAAATGTCTTCACCAGGGGAGAAGGTAGAGATGAGGACACTGAGTCAGTCTCCATGGCTTTGCTGTCCTGAGACTCTGAGCAGAAGATGACAGTTTATGTTCACTGTAGAAAGCAAACTACAGAAAACCGTCAGAGAAAACTTGATCAGGAAGCCCAGAAAAGGCATCACCAGGAGTCTGCCTCCTTTCCTGTTCCACTCTGTGTCTCTTTCCATCCATTCTTGATTGAACCAGTAAGCTGGTCAAGTTATGCTTGGAGGGATCTCAGAGCCTGTAACAGGATGCTTTGGGTTGCAGGTAAAAGAACTCCTGATTAAAGTGGTATAAACCACAGGGATCATTATTGTTTACTTAATAGAAAGTCTGGAAATAAGAGGCCTAGAGTTAGTTCACTGTCCTATCAATGGCCTCAATGATTCCAGGCTGTTTCTTTTTCCCTCTCTGTCACCCTCAGTGTGTGAATAAGTGGTATTTCCCCTTCTGGCTGCAAGAAGGCGTCAATAGTTCTAAACAGCAGGAAGTTAATTCACCACCCAAACCCTCAAGGATATCCTGGATTTGTGATAGGAAACCCTTGTTTGTCTCTCTCTCTCTCTTTTTGACCGTGCTGCATGGCATGTGGGATTTTAGTTCCCCGACCAGGGATTGAACCCATGCCTCCCGCAGTGGAAGCATGGAGCCCTAACCACTGGACCGCCAGGGAATTCCTGTTTTTTTTTTTTTCTGAAGGAAAGACATTCTCTAACCTTAAATAGAGGGTTTAAGGAATAAAAGGGAAATGGCGCATCTTAAGGAATACTAAAAAAAGCCCTTTATGGTAAAAATAATTTTGAGGTATTCATTTCCAATTAGCAGGATTCTCCAGTGATTCTATGTGATGAGAAGTTAATTAAGGAAACCAGCAACCCAAGACCATCATAGAAGCTGTAGGAAGAACTAAAGGAAAAATATCACAAGAAGAAAAAGCAAAAGCATTCATCATTGTAACATCTGAGGCAGTAAAATGCTATTTAAGTGGAATTGAGGACCCAAATGGCTGCAATTATGGAATATTGCAAAATTTTTCACATTAAGGAAAAAAATAACAATATTTTTACTTTTATAGGAAGCGAAATTAAATGAAGCTGCCACAGGAGACAGGATATCTGAAATCGTAGGAATTAGTGAGCACCCCTGCCCTGAGGGACTTGTTCTTCTTTGTTTCCCATTGCTAACACAGTACTTGACACACCATGGGAGTGTTGGCTGAGGAAAGGACAGGACATGATTCAGATAATAGAACTGTGCTACGGGGGATGGGGGGCGTGTGGGATTGGCCATGGTGGAAGGAGCCCAGGCACGTTATCGGAGCCGAAGTGGGCAGGCTTCAGATGGAGTTGAGGATTACTAGCGTTTGGACCCGTGTTTCCCTCATTTGCTGCAGCAGGAACAGCACTGGCCCCAGAAGCTGGTGAAATGACTGCCAACGGCTGAGACCTGCAGGGCTGGATCACTGTGCCCTCGTTCCCTTGTAGGACCACCTTTCTGGCTCAATCTCTTTGACACCAAATATTACCTCTCCTTCCATACTATTGGGTGAAATTAAGTAATGAAATGGTTAAAGTGGATTCACAGGTGACTGATATTTGTATTGAATAGCTTGATTAGTTGTTTTATAATCCTTTTGGGGAAAGTTGGGCAGTTGATACAGATGTAAGGCTGGATTATCCACAGTATTCATGCCAGTTACATCATCAGCTTAAAATGCATCGGGAAGGCATCCCATGCCATGATGGTACAGAAAATACTGTCACACAGAATGCAGGGTATGAAGAAAGTCTTGTAATCTTTCTTTAACATTTTTCTGTTTTAAAATGGTGAAGTGTGAGTACATATGGTACAGAACTTTTTTTGGAAATCTGCCTTTAGTGCATCAGAAATGAAAATGTCCTTTAAGCATTGAACATCAAAATCCATTTTCATGTTAAAAAACTATCACCCTTCCTTAGAACACAGTAGATTTGTTTTTTTCCTGTAGGAGAAATCCTCACAGGCTTCAGACACAGAGTAAAGGGGAAGAAAAGAATATAAGTTCAAGTAGTATAATAAATATATTACAGCATTACAACTCCATTCATCCTAAGTGAGATGTATAAATCTAGTAAAATTGGAAGCATCATGTTTGTGAAGGATAGCAGCTTCCTTCCACCAATTTTAGTTTATATAATTAAACCTCAAATCACATGTGGGTTTTCATATTAAATGCATATGTTCAAGTTAGTACTGTGACTTTATTTTACTATTTTTTTTTTTTTAATTTTACTAAATTTTGAGTCTTTTCCTTTCTGGGGCAGCATCACCTCTTTCACAAAGAATGTGTGAAAGGCCAAGTCTGCAGTATTTTATAAACATTGCTGTGGTCGTGCTGTTTTGTATTCCACGAATTTGCTATTGAGTTTCATAGAATCTGACACTCAAAGGAAATGTCTCTTAAATATTACCTCTGGCTGAATAATACATTGACTTTTTTAAAAAAGGTAATATGTGAGAAAATGAAATAGTATCTAGGACAATAAGTAAAATTCAAGGACAGTAATAAGTAATGATGAACGAGATGCTAATCTCTTTGAGTTCAGGATCCTCCTCATCTTCCTCCTCCTCTGCATTTTCCTTGTTCTCTTCCTTTAATTACATCCTATACAGCAAGTGACTTTGAAACTCATAGTGACTCAAAAAAATAGCTTTTGAATAATGAGTGGACACATAAATCTTTTTATCCCTCCCCAAATCTGGCTTGCCATGTCGGAGGTAATGAGTGATTGATAAGCATTTGTTTTGTTTAAGATGTTTTATTTTTTTTTTGATGTGAACCATTTTTAAAGTCTTTATTTAATTTGTTACAATACTGCTTCTGTTTCATGTTTTGGTTTTTGGCCCTGAGGCATGTGGGATATCTTAGCTCCCTGACCAGGGATCGAACCTGCACCCCCTGTGTTGGAAGGCGAAGTCTTAACCACTGGACCACCAGGGAAGTCCCGATAAGCATTTGTTGAATGAAGTTTTTGAATTACAAACTTTTTTTCTCTAAGGCGTGCAGTCTTATAACTTTTGAGCTTGTACTGTACTGAAGAAGAAGCTATTAAAATGTTGTTGGATAAAGGTTTCGATGGGCCCACTTTAATAGAGGAGTCATTTAGAATTAACACAATGGTTTACAAATAAATACTGGGAAAGAGATTGAAATTAACTTGTTCACCCAAGTAGATGGTTTTCTTCTTATAGTTTTGTTCATAATTTTTTAATGTATTTGTTTTTACATATATTTACTTCCTAACATCTAACCATTTTTACCACTTTCATGATTTTTAGACATACTTTCTTACCACCTGTACAGTTATTACTCCATATTTTCTTTAAATTGATTCACTTGGCAATCTAAATTTATTTAAAGAGAAAACTTTATATTAGTACTGTGAATAGAAAACCAGTATCCTCTGCTGAAAACAGAAGGCAGCTATAAAAATAAATATAATGTGATGAAAATGACGTTATTAAATTTTAGCCAGCTTCTGTTGGGAGAAAGACTGAGCCTGATTTAAATGTTTGAGGTTGTCAAACATTAGAGAAGAGTAAAAGACATACAAACACCGAACTGAGCCTTTTTATCTGGCCATGTTATAAGGGTTGAAAAAGAATCCAGAGAAGAATTATCTCTACGCTGAGTCAAATGTAAACTTCAACCAAGAAAAAAAAATCTAGATTTTTTTTTTTTTTTATGATTCCAAATTAGTGGGGCTGTAATTTGTGAAATTTTAGGGCCCTATAGTTTTTGTGATAAAGTAAAACGTTCTCTTCATCTTAAACTTTGTTTAAAACATTTGATTTAACACATACAAAATTAAGAATATAATTTAGAGTGAAGCTTCCATTTTCCTTCCGTGAATTTATTTCCTGCCCTATGGGTCATATAAGCAATGTTTGGGTGTTCTATGAAGGTACCATATGCTGAGTCGGGTTTATACTTTTTATATCATTAACATTTCATAGGGAATGTCATTCTAGATAGTGTTCATGAAGTTAAGGTACATGCATGTGTAAACTTTATTAATACTTTAGTGTCTCATGGAACTAACTCAGCAGAGAATAGGTCTAGTTGATCAAAATTCCAAATTAACGTAGTCATAGATAATGAGTTTTAGTATGTAAGTTTTGAAATACTTCATTCTTTAGCGATTGCTTTGGGCTGGTTATCTCAACATTGATAAAGATCATTTCAGGTCATAACTGACACACAATCAGATTGACCCTCTTGATTGAAAGAATTGATTTTCTAACAAGTAAAGTAATAGTCTATCAATTCAGTCAAACCCCTGGTGGTTGGTCACTTTAATCAAAGTCAAGATGATTTTGTGCAGAGATGGGAAAGAAAACTTGTAAGTTCTGCATCGTTGGTTTCCCCTGTCGATTCAGGAAAAGCTATGTGGCTCAAAACTCAGCCTGGCAAATTTAAATAAGGAAGAAGGCAAATGAAAGATAGGCTTTAGAAATTTCAGCCGTGATGGTGACATGTGTTATGTAATACTTTCTAACGAGAGTTTCATAAGTGATTTATCCCACTGACATAGGTAGAAATATACTTGAAACACTGAAAAATCAAAGCAGTTGATTTTTAACTGCTTTTTCTGGATGAGCAATGGATATATTCTTTATTTATGCTACATAGAAGGCAACTTAAAAATATATGGAAAACACTCTCATGACAAATGCTTGATGCTTTATAATAGCTGGGAACAGAGGCTGTTTTTAAAGTGGCCTTGGAATTTTTGAATATTGTTTTTGTAACTACTAATTGATTTAAAAATAATATTTAAATTAAATCAAGCAGAAATGCTTTTACAAACAAAAACAAGGTTTAGTAAATGTTTTACTTTTAATAGTCAATCTGAACAAACATTGAGAGATTAGATTTCAACATAAAACGTAGATAGTTTTAAATAATTTAGGGAATAGCACATACTTTTCACAAATGCATCACAGATAATTTAGTACCTATGTCCTGAAGCATGAGGAAGAATTTTAATAGTGCTGTATTTATAAAGATGAATTTGCTTTAAAGTGTGGATGGTTGAAATTTCAGCCCGTTTTTCTTCTCCTTTCACATTTCTTTGGTCCAAGCTTTTCTAAGATTTTCTAGAAGAATGCTCCTTTGAATCAGTCAGATGCAAGGTGGAGCAGGATGAAGCTTACAGTTAAAATTCTTCCTATGTATCATGTTAATAGTAAAAGGTTATACTCAGCCTTAGCTAGATATTTGGGCCCACATGAGGAATTCCAAAAAGAAGCCATTTACTCTCTGTTGCATACAATCAAATACATCCTTAAAACCTCTGCCTAAAAATCAAAAATGGAGATAGCTGGTAGGGACCGTAACTCTTAGATTGACTTTCTTTCTTTTCTTGTCTTTCTTTGCTTCATTGTCTTTATACTTTCAGGTCAAATCCAAAGAAACAATTAATCCTGACAAGGACTGTGGGTGATCTTCCAAAACTGAGTGATTCCTATAAATTTTAAAAAATTCGACAAAGTGACTCCTTCAAGTATAAATACAACATTTTATGGCAATGTAGGAGCCTGGCAATGCTCTGAACATTCTTTGTTAAAACTGCAGAAGCTACTAGAAGTTAAGGACTTTAGCTTTGTTATAATGAATTCTCCGTTGGGGCATCTTTGACTTCTGAGTCCTGTAATCTTGTTGAAGTTGCTTAAGCAATAGCTATGTGTATGGATTTATGTTAAGGAGGTACTTGATAACAAGTATTTTAAGACAGAGTTTCATTTGGCATCTTTATAAAAGCCATGAAAAAGCTTTTCTTAACTATGATTATAAGAAAATTATCTTGGCCTTGAACTTTCTAAGAATGCAAGAAGTTATTCTCCTTTATTATGATGTTAATTCTTACCATATCACCCTACGGTTGTCTGAAAGAATTCACTAGTGATAAAACATGGCTAGAAGTCAAAAGTTAATAGTAAAATTAATGAAAAAAGTTATTATTATAAAGTAAAGCAGAGTGATGGGAAGAATCAAGGATTCTTCCCTAAGGGGTAAAATGCTTTCTTATGGGAGGATTAACGTATTTTAAGAAATAGAGCATATAATGGTATTAGAAACTCTTATATTTTTACCACCTGTATTGAGATAAAATCTCTCCTATAGTCATGAGTGATCAATATATTCTCTATTTTTTTAAAAGTGTAAGTAGGATTTAAACAAAAATGCAACCCATTCTCATAAGTGAAAACAACTGCTATATCTACCATACAAACCCACAATTTGTATTAATTTCATGTACCAATAGTTCTGAGATTATCTGGGGGAAAATGATGATCCTGGAAAGAAGGGAATGAAGAGTTTGCAGCTCTCCATCTTTGCTAGAGGGAGGAGTTGGAATTATTTCTCTCTGAGATAGAATTTTAGGGAAAGATGGGATTTACTTTATACCAAGGATCCCAGTGTCTACCCTACTCTAGGTGACACCCTTAGGCTGGCTGAATACCATGAAGGTCTCTTAATAAGAAAGAAGGAAAGACTCATCACTGGTGAGGCATCTCCACAATAAATTTGATTCCAGAGCTTCTTAAAGAACTAAGGTTATTGTATTAGTCAGGGTACTTCAGAGACACAGACAAATGGAATTTATCCATGTCTGTCTGTCTGTCTATCTATCTATCTATCTATCTATCCATCTTGTAACAAGAGATTTGTTTAAAGGAATTGGCTCACAGGATGGTTATGGAGGCTGAGAAGTCCCAGGATCTGCAGTCTGAGGGCCTGAGAAGCATGAAAGTCCATGGTGTGAGTTCCAGCTCGAGTCTGAAGGCCTGAACATCAGGAAAGCTGATGGTGTAAGTCAGCCTGGGTTTGAAGACAGGAGGAGACCCATGTCCCAGCTCAAGATTATCAGGCAGAGAGAGTGAATTCTCTTACTCAGACTTTTGCTCTCTTCAGGCCTTCAACACATTGGATGCGGCCCACCCACGTGGGGGTGGGCAATCTGCTTTACTTAGTCCATCAATTCAAATGTTAATCTCACTCAGAAACACCTGCATAGTCACACCCAGAATAATGTTCAACTAAATATCTGGGTTCCCTATAACCTATTCAACTTAACACATATAATTAACCATCACAGTTATGCTTTAACACTTATTTAAAATTTTCATGAAGATTTTTAGCACCTAGAAGTTGCTGGAAGTCTCCATCAAAGGGAGGAATGGGGAGGCTGAATTGACAGGGCATAGAAGCAGCTACGTTTGGGGCACTGCTGCATCTTTCCATGACGTGACTGAAATATGCCTGCTCTCATGGCGGAGAAGCTCTAGAGGTAACAGGGGCCCTGATGAGGGTTGTGTGTGCATGTAGACAGCGATCAGGCAGCATGAAGGTGCCGAACACCAGTGGGTGAGGGAGAAGGGACATTAGAAAATAGGACAGTGGTTCCAAAATTCTCAGGTCGAGCATTGCCTACATTGAAATTTCACCTGGTTTACTCTGTCCCCACATAGAAGACAGAGTAATTGTCCTTTAACACTGTCAGAAACCTGCCCTCCCCAAGCCAGCAGTGAGCTAAATCAGCCAGGTCGTTTCAGCAGGCCAAGGACATTCATTCATGTATTTATTCAGGAAGTATCTCTTGAAGACTTGCTGTGGAACCAATACTGGTTTTGGCAGGTGCGGGGATACAGCAGCAAATACAGCAGAGTCCCTACCTGAAGGGGTTACATTCTAGTGGAGAAGACATCTAATAAACATTGTAAAGTGTTATGAAGAAAAGAAAGCAGAATAAAAGAACATTGAGTGATGGGGAGATGGGGTGGGGGGTGTCTTACATAGACTGGTCAGACAAGATCTCTTTGTAACAGTGAAGTTAGAGAGGATATCTGAATGATGTAAAGGGTCCATTTATGAGAAGATATTAGGGGAGAGAATTCTAGGAGACAGCATGTGTAAATGACCTGAGAGAGATGGATATTTTGTATGTTTTTGGAGGCAAGAAGACAGATGTGGCTGGAATGGAGTGATCTGGAGATGAAGTCCAAGTGGTAGGTACAGGCCAGATTATGTGGAAGGAACCCTGTGAGCCATGTAAGGAGTTAAATTTCATCAAGAATCAATGGATAGATACCAATTACAGTTTTCAACAAGGGAATAATACAATCTAATCCCTGTTTTTTAAAGTTCAGTTTGACTATTAAATGGAGAATAGATATAGGAAGGTAAGAATGGAAACAGGGAGATCAGTTATTAAGCACTGCAGTTGTCTAGGTGAGAAATGATGTAGTTTGGACAAAGGTGATAGCATTGGAAGTTATGATAAATGTTGGACTTGGGATATTTTGAAAATGAAGACCACAGAATTTGCTGATGGTTTGGAGCAGGGTGGAGGGAAAGGGATAATTAAAATTATTTGATAATCAAAATTATGAGTAATCAATGATTACACTTAGATTTTTGTCATGGTGCTGGTAACTGAGATGGACATAATGGGGGGGAGGTTCAAAATTTGCAGAAGATAGAAATGAAGAGTTTTCCTTTGGCCATTAGTTTAAGAATCTATTAGACCTCCTAGTGGAGATGTTGAACAGGAAGCAGTAGGACATCAAGAGTTGTGAGCTTAGGGCACAAGTAGGAGCCTGGAAATAGAATACAAAGGTTAGAATATGGAGTATGGGGACTGTATAATATCTGTGTGGTCTGGTAATATTTAGCCTATTGGTAATTATATAATATCATGGAACTAGATGAGATTATCTAGGAAGAAGTAAATATAGAAGAAAAGAGAGCCAAGGACTGAACTCTGGAGAATGCTAACATTGAGAGAAGGAGGAGCCAGCAATGGAAACTGAGAAAAAATGCCAAAGAATTAAGAGGAAAACCAGTAAAGCATCCTTCACTGGAAGCCAAATGAAGCAAGTGTTTCAAGAACAAAGCTATTATCCATTAAGTTAACACTTTGGAGAGGTTGAGTAATTTGGAGACAGATGTGGCAAGATAGAAGTTGTTAATGACCTTGATTTGAGCAGCTCTGTGGGAGTGGTGGAGACAGAGCTTGATTGGAGTTGATTAAAGAGCAAATGGGAGCAAGTGGAGACACTCTTTCCCAGAGGAGAAGCAGAGAAATGGGCAGAAGCTGGAGGACATATACGGTCAAGGAAGTTTGGTTTATTTGTTTGCTTTCAAGGTGAGAGACTTTTTATAACATGTTTACATGCTGATGGAAATGATTCAGTTAAGAGAGGGAAAATGAGGAGGGAGCAGAAAAGGAGGGTAGAAGAATTTCAGTAACAAAATTTCTCAATAGGGGAGAAGGAATGGAATCCAGCACACTGTGGAGGGTTGGTTTAAATGGACCAAGGAGAGGTCATCCATTGTATCAGGAAGAAAGACAGAGTGGATGGGTCCAATGCAATTAGGTTGGAAGATTCAGTGATAAGAAAATGAGAACTTTTTTTTCTGATTGCTTTTCATTTTTCAGTGAACTACAGATCAAGGTCATCAGCCCAGAGTGAGAGGCAGAGGGGGGGAGGGTATTGAGGGTTTGGGGTGAGAGGAAAAAATACATAAATTTTTGGTAGAGTAGGAAAATGCATTTACTATGAAAGATAGAAGGATGCTGATGGGGTGTTTCTTGAGGTTTATGGTCATAAATTTATTTTTAAAAAATGAATAGTTTTCTTAAAATTATTTCTTAAAAGTTTATATGAGATCAGGTAACTCAAGTGTGTGTTTTTCTCCAGACACTTTCAGGTACTGGGGTGCAAGTGGGGAGCAGATAGGTTTTGGTTTTTGCTAGGTAGATAGGTTTTGGTTTTCTCTCTTTCAGATACTTCAAATTAGAGACAGATAGGCAAAAATCACTGAGTAAAATTCTAATTTTAGAATTAGAAAGAGAGAGAGAAAGAGAGAACAAGACATATTCGAGTTACTAAAAACAGTGCCTGGCATAGTGGAGGAGAGGTTTCCAATGAGCCCGTTGCTAAAATTCTAAGTGAAATGCCAAGAGAGGGATTGGGAAGATAGTAGATAATTGTAAGAGACTCATTGCAAACAGAATTGTGCTTGGCAAAGTCTCTTAGATCTGCAACTTAGTGGAGATATGTCTGGTTAAGATAGTTCACAGCCTGGCCTTAGCGAGTTTGAAACAATATCATCACCATGACTGTCAGTTAGCTTACAATTTTTATTTTTTATTTTTAGTACTTCCACCATGCAAAGCCCCGCATTATCTGTAACGAAGAGAAAGCACAGTCCATGTCTTCGGGGAATTGACGTTCTACCAGAGATCTGGTAGAAAAGATAATTCGATGTAGAAAATGATCCAGAATGGTTTTGTTGAGTAATCTGTTTTAGTGGGAAAGCAACAGGCCCACTAAGTTGTTTCTGTGCTCTCCTAGAGTGGAATGTAAATATTTATGGAACACAGACTTCTTTTAATCAGTAGCACAGTTGGGTCTCTACAAATATGGAGTTCTCCTTCAGATACTTCAAATTAGAGACAGATATCAGGAAAAAATCACTGAGTGAAATTCTAATATATCAGGTATAAGCAGATATTCCCAAGAATTCACGTATATGATTTGTGATGAATACAAAATGAATGATTTTTCTCTCTTTCTCTTCCTCCTCCTCTTCTTCCTTGGTAAAGATTAGGTAACAAGAAAAGAGATAAAATAGTATCTTGCAGATCCATAGTCTCTTTCCTTCCTCCCTCCCTCCCTCCCCCTTCCTTCCTTCCTTCCTATAATGAGTTTTGCTTTTGTTAAAGTAGCACAAGTTCATTATAAATATAAAAACAATAGAGGAAGGTACAAAGAAAAATGTGATTGCCCTCCTCAAATTCTACCTCCCAGAAATAATCATTATAATTTTGATGATTATCATTCTAGAAATCTCTCTATGCTTATGCGTGTAGGTAGAATAATAGACAGCAAGAACTGATAACTAAGTTGTTGTTCTTCATCCTTGAAATTGGGGGAAAATTTGTAGCCAACGGTCTTTCTTGCAGATGATCATCACTTATCAATGTTTCTTGGAATTGCATGTGCCCTTTCAATATACAGATTTATTTTTTCCCTTAATTATCAGAGAAGCTTAGTTGCACTATATCTTTGAATACTTTCTCTGTTGCATTTATTGTGTTATCTACCTTTTCTACCTTCTATATATGTTACTTTTCTTATAATTGTGTTAGGTTTTGTATTTTTTCTCTGCCTTTACTTGATTTTCTCAAGTGTTTCCTCTAGTGAGTAATTTAATTTTCAACCTTGTCTATTCAGTTCTTTGATCCTACTAATGTGTTTGTTATTTTATTAATTTAATTTATAATGACCATCAGTTTCTTTCCTTACTTGTGCAATCCCTTTTTCTAAATCTTATTTTGTAGTTCCATCATCTGGTTTTGAACTTGTTTAATTGAATTCATATTCAAATAATTTATTTTGTAGATTAAAGCACTCACAACGAATTTTCTTTAAAATCTTTCTTAAAAGTTAAGAGCCACTAATAAAAAGAGATGCTCTTATCATTACAATTGTTGATTGGATTCACCTAGTTTGAATACCTTTTCTTAATAATGAAAGTGGTTTTAAAGTCCTTAAAAGGAATTACTGAGAATGGGAGGCCACACCCTGCAAAATAAACTGTTTAAACTGAAACAAATAGTTCGTTAGCTTAGGCATATATAAAGAAAAATCTATAAATAAATTGCATATAAGCATGACTACATATTGTTCGGGGGTTAACTGTCAGCTTGACTCATTAAGGTGTTCGTGAACCCTTAACCATGAGAGGCTAGGAGGGTCTCTGGCTAGTTGTGATTGATCCTCTCCTGTTGTCATCCTAGTTCCCTTCCATTTACTGATTGTCTTCTGCATTGCATGTTGACCCAAGTGGGCTCATGTTGGACTGGTCATTTTCAAGACCAAAACCAGGCATAGTCGTGGAAATGTTTCAGTCTGTCTACCTTTGTTCAAAGTTAGACTTTGACATATTGCTTCTCCGTGAACTCAATTTCTGTAGTTTAGTTATCTGTTCTATTCGACACTACACGGTTACACATAATATGGATTGCTCCCAAGAGGTGCAGCACTCTTCCAATGCACAAGTTGCAAAATTTCTTGGCACAAAACGTCTTCCCTTTCTTCCACTGTTGTAGAAGACGTTTTATAGACTTTCTGCCTGTGGATGAGAAGGGACTCATTCCCCATCTGGATACCACCTGTAAGAGTTCACACCTTTTCTCGGAAGAAATTTAATCGATAGCAGCAAGCTATTTCATGTCTTTTTAAGCAATCCATGTTGCCATTCTCTAAGAGTTAAGTATAAAGATTCTTTATGGGTTGTTTTCCTAGGATGTTATTATTTATAGAATCAGTGCCATTTGTATTTAAAATTTGTTTAACATAAGTAAAGTCAACAATCAAATATATATTTCCCCATGCAAAAATAATCATGTTGTATCTTCATGAGGGACTGTTTGAAGAAAGTATATAGTGACTAAATTGACTTTGATTATGTATTTTGGTTATTATCTAGCCTGTCAACTCACTCCAACCTAACTGGAGGAATAAAAAGTCGTGTCTGTGGCAAAGCAATGAAACAGTGAACCCATTAAAGCAGTGTTTCTTAAACTATGTTTGAAGACTATCTACACTAGAATCATCAGGGAGATGTTAAAATGCATATCTTTGGACCCTAATTCCAGGCCCATCAGAGACCTCTGAGGATTTGGTTAAGATCATGAAGTGTTTGAGAACCATAGTATTAGTATTAATATTAGTATTACAAGTTGCCTGTATGATCATCAGTGAAAATGAACTTTATTAAGAAATTTAGAAAACAGGATGAATTTTTATCTGTGCAAAGAAAATATAAACCACCACTTTAGTTATGCTTTCAATATTTTAAAATCATTTCTGGGCTATCTTGAAGGTGGGGGATTGAGAATTAGTGGGCTGTCCTGGTTAGGGAAGCAATGGAAGTGACAAAAATGCACAAACATCTAATCATTCACAATAAAAAATGCTTTATTATTAAAGCATATACCTTCTGGAGAGCTGGCCATAGCAAAGGTTTCCTGAGTCCTGTCTCAAGTACCCACTGCCAAGAGCAGTTGTCTTCTTCTAGGAGGAAGATGCCCCATAGTCTTTCTCCTGGCTCTTGAGCTGTTGACCTGGGATATGTACACTGCTGGTGGAAAGGAATGTGGACCTTTCCCAGCTGAGCACGAGGGAGAGCTTGCCCCTGATTCTGCCAGTGACTCAGGAGTCTGTTTATCCTCAAATTGAATTTACACCCACACTTTAGCTTACCTGTGTGTGAGCTTGGCTGTATTGCTCTGACAATCCATTTCATCACAGCCTCAGCAAGTACATGATGTGATTCAGTAATGGGTGCAGGTATTTATTTCCATTTTCTACACCTTTATCAAAGTACAATTTACATGCAATAAAATGCACCCATTCTCAGTATAAAGTTCAATGAGTTTTGACAGATATATGCATCTATGTAATCACCATCACAATCAAGATATAGAACATTTCTATCACCCAAAAACGTTCCCTCATGCCACTTTGCAGTCACCCCTCTCTCCTACCAGCCACAATCAGCCACTGATCTGTTTTCTGTCATTTTTGCATAGTTTTGCTTTACTGGAATTCCAGATAAATGGAATGATATAGTATGCATATCTTCTTTAGCTCAGTAAAATGTTTTTGAAATGTATCCATGTCATTACATGTAACGATAGTAAAATAGTCTATTTCTTTTTAATGTTAAATAGTAGTCCATTGAATGGATGTACCACAATTTGGTTATCCATTCACTTATTGATGGATAGTTGGCTTGTTTTCCAGTTTTTGGGCTACTATGAATAAATCCGCTATGGATATTCTTGTAAGGTAGGCATATAATTTAATCAGTTTGGGGATGGTTGGGTCATATGACAGATGTATGTTGAACTTTATACAAATCTGCCAAACTGCTTTACAAGTAGTTATACCACTTTACTGTCCCACCAGGATTGCATGAGATTTCCATTTGCTCCAGTCTTTTAATTTTTAGCCATTCTAATGGATTTGCGATGGTATCTTAATGTGGTTTAAATTTGCATTTTTCTTTTGACTAATGTAGTTATGCATTTTTTGATGTATTTAGAGGCCATTTGTATATCTTCTTTTGTAAAGTGTTCAAACCTTTTGAAAATTTTTTAAAATGGGATTTTGTTGTCTTGTTATTAAGTTCTGAATACAAGTCCTTTGTCAGATATACCTGCACACACAATTCATATATATATATATGAATTCATATATATACACATACATTCATATATATACACATATATACATACATATGAATGTGTATGTACATTCACATATATATGCTCATATATACACAAATATATGTGTATATGTATATGTGTGTATATATATACACATATATATAAACATTTCATCCCAGTTCCTCCCATTTTGGTGCTTAACTTTTTATTTTCTTAATGGAGTCTGTGAAGATCAGATTTTAATTTTGGTGAAATTCAATTGATTAATGTCAGGTTTTTGCAAAGTTTTCTCCTTTTGGAAGATTTATAGTTTTGGTTTTTACATTTAGGTCTATGATCCAGTTTGAGTTAATTTGGTGTATAACCTGAGGAAAGGTCAAAGTTCATTTATTCATGTGCATATCCAGATGTTCTCCACCATTCATTGAAAATACTACTCTCCGTATTGAATTACCATGGTACTTTGTCAAAAAATTAATTGATTGTATATGAATCTATTTCCAGACTCAGTGGAGGAGACTCTGTTCTCCTCCATTGATCTGTATATCTACCCTTTACCAATAGTACACTATCTTGATTATTGTAGCATTATAGTGAGTCTTCAGATCAGGTAATGTAAGTCCTCCAACTTAGTTATTCTTTTCAAAATGATTTTGACTATTCTAGGTCCTTCACATAGTCATGTATATTTTACAATCAACTTGTTTTCTACAAAAAAAGCTTCCTAGGAATTTTTTGTAAACAATTTTCTTTAATGTAATAATACATATATAACATAAAGTTTGCCATTTTAACCATTTTAAGGTATACAATTCAATGACATTAATTACATTCATGATATTATGCAACCATTGCCACTACTTCTGAAATTTTTCATGATCCCAAAAAGAAACTCTGTACCCATTAAGGAGTAACACTCAATACTCCCCAGCCCCTGGTAATCTCTAATCTACTTTCTGCCTCTATGAATTTGTCTATTCTAGGCATCACATATAAATGGAATCATATAGTATTTGTTCTTTTGTGACTGACATTTCACTTAACATAATGTTTTCAAGATTCATTCATATTGTAGCATGCATCAGAACTGCATTCCTTTTTATGGCTGAATAATATTCCATTGTATGTATGTACCAAAAACATCTTACTGAGCAAAAGAAGACATGCATACTATATCATTCCATTTATCCAGAATTCCAGAGCAAGCAAAACTATTCAAAAATGACAGAAAAATTTATCCATGTCATTGCATGTAACAATAGTAAAATATCTCTTTTTAATGTTAAGTAGTAGTCTACTGAATGGATGTATCACAATTTGGATATATATTCACTTACTGATGGATAGTTGGCTTGTTTTCCAGTTTTTTGGCTATTATGAATAAATCTGCTATGGACATTCTTGTAGGGTAGGTATATAATTTAATCAGTCTTGGGATGGTTGGGTCATATGAAAGATGTATGTTGAACTTTATAAAAATCTACTGTAGTAAACACTGACATGCAAGTATGTTTGAGTACCTGTTTTCAATTATTTTAGCTATATATCTAGGAGTGGAATTGCTGGGCCATATGGGGCTGCTGGGCTTTCAGTTGAGATTGTGCTGAATTTGTGGAACAATTTGGAGTGAATTGATATCTTAATCTTAACAATGTTAAGTCAACTGACCCATGAACATGGTCTATCTCTGTCATAGTGTGGGCTGGCTTAACCAAATCCCATAGACTGAGTGGCTTAAAAAACAGAATTTTATTTTCTTACAGTTCTGTAGGCTGGGAAGTCCAACATCAAATCAGTAAAGTAGATTTAATGCTGACACTTCTTTTTTCTTGACTTGTAGGCAGCTGCCATCTTACTGTGTGCTTGCATGATCTCTTGTGTGCAGAGAGAGAAACAAACTCTCTTACGTCCCTTCTGTAAGGGCACTAATTTCATCATAAGGGCTTCACCCTCATTATCTCATCTAAACCCAATTACCTCCCCAAGGTCCCATTACCAAATTTCATTACATTGGGAATTAGGACTCCAACATATGAATTTAAGTGGGGGTGCACCTCAACAACTTCCTTATTTAAGACTTTAACTTTTCTCAGTAATATTTTGTAGTTTTAAGTATACTACTGGTGCAAACATTTTGTTAAATTTATTTCTTAGTATTTCATGTTTTTTTGATGCTATTGCAAATGTATATTTGTTTCATTTCCAATTCTCTGTTGTTTATATATAGAAATACAAGTGATTTTTGTTACTGATCTTGTATCCTGCAATCTTGCTTAGTTCTAGTGGCCTTTTTTTTTTTTTTTTGGTAGATTCTTAAGATTTTCTACATACCCAATACCCAAACAGGTTGTCTGTGAATAAAGATAGTTTTGCTTTTTCTTTTCCTATCTGTATGCCTGGTATTTCCTCTCCCTCAGCCCTTGCTTTATTGCACTGGCTGGAACCTCCTGTGTAAGGTACAATGGCACTGATGTGGGTAAACATTCTTGCCTTGTCCACAGTCATATGGAGAGGACATGCAATCTTTTACCATTAAGTATGATATGAGCTGTAGGAAATTTAATTCCATTTTAATATTTGTAACTAATATGATCAGTTTATTGGCTACACAGGCTTTTGCCTTATCCAGATTCTATAGTCAGTGATGATGGTAGCTTTAGGCCCTTTAATTGTGTTTCAATTGGAGCAGTGCTTATTTATCTATGTTACATATGATAGCTGCTGCATAACATTTTATTTTCCAGATTCCATGGCTAAAAATAATTTTAAAATTGCTGGCATAATGTCATGCTATTGACTTTTATTGACATTCAAAGCAGCTACTGAACCCTATTGATGAAAATACTATGTATTATGAAACTTGATGTTCCTTGAAGAAGGGCCCATAAGATAAATTCCTAATGGAATTTAGTACCAAGACCACACTTGGAATTAGTACATAAAAGTATTACAGATCTGCTCTATATAGTCATGAGAAATTGCTTAATCAACTATATTTCCATTTTCCCCTTAGTCTCATGGAAGATCAGAGCTAAATTTTGTGCATAATCACATCAATGATGATTTTTATATTTGCATCCACTTTTCCAGTGCTTTGGTATGTTTTGATTTATTTTCATCTTAATCTATTTATGTCTTTTGTTGCAGGTCAATTGAAATCCTATTAGAAAGGATTTAGAAGTATAAATAATTATCTCTTTTTAAATTAATAAAAAAGCTACTTCATAAAAGGACCTACCTTTTAAATATTTAATTGGAATAATATCTACCTTTAAGTAGCTTAATGGAAAGCTATAAATGGAAAGTCTCTAGGCTTAGGAACACTATCTTTTATTAGCCTTGCGAGATAAGCTTCCAAAGAGAAACATTGGGAATGATGATCTCGTTGAAGTGAAACTGAAATGCTTGTGACTAAAACAAAGGAAAACAAAACCCAGAGACCTGTTGTTTTCTTCAGTGATCCAAGAGAAATGGTTGAATATCCTGAAAATAACCTAATAAATGAAACACTAAAGATTCACACTGACTCAGGTTTCTGGGTGAGGTGGTAAAAGAAAGTTGGGGGTGCCTGAACCAAGATGGCAGAGTAGAAGGGCGTGCTTTCACTCCCTCTTGTGAGAAGACCAGAATCACAGCTAGCTGCTGGACAATCATCGACAGGAAGACACTGGAACTCACCAAAAAAGATACCCCACATCCAAAGACAAAGGAGAAGCCACAAGGAGGTGGTATGAGGGGCGCAATCACAGTAAAATCAAATCCCATAACTGCTGGGTGGGTGACTCACAGACTGGAGAACACTTATACCACAGAAGTCCACCCACTGGAGTGAAGGTTCTGAGCCCCACGTCAGGCTTCCCAACATGGGGGTCTGGCAACGGGAGGAGGAATTCCTAGAGAATCAGACTTTGAAGGCTAGTGGGATTTCATTGCAGGACTTCGACAGGACTGGGGGAAACAGAGACTCCACTCTTGGAGGGCACACACAAAGTAGTGTGCGCATCTGGAGACAGGGGAAGGAGCAGTGACCCCAGGGGAGACTGAACCAGACCTACCTGCTAGTGTTGGAGGGTCTCCTGCAGAGGCAGGGGGTGGCTGTGGCTCACCGTGAGGACAAGGACACTGACAGCAGAAGTTCTGGGAAGTACTCCTTGGCATGAGCCTTCCTGGAGTCTGCCATTAGCCCCACCAAAGAGCCCAGGTAGGCTCCAGTGTTGGGTTGCCTCAGGAAAAACAACCAACAGGGAGGGAACCCAGCCCCACCCATCAGCAGTCAAGCAGATTAAAGTTTTACTGAGCTCTGCCCACCAAAGCAACAGTCAGCTCTACCCACCACCAGTCCCTCCCATCAGGAAACTTGCACAAGCCTCTTAGATAGCCTCATCCACCAAAGGGCAGAAAGCAGAAGCAAGAAGAACTACAATCCTGTAGCCTGTGGAACAAACACCACATTCACAGAAACATAGACAAGATGAAAAGGCAGAGGGCTATGTACCAGATGAAGGAACAAGATAAAACCCCAGTAAAACAACTAAATGAAGTGGAGATAGGCAACCTTCCAGAAAAAGAATTCAGAATAATGATAGTGAAGATGATCCAGGACCTCGGAAAAAGAATGCAGGCAAAGATCGAGAAGATGCAAGAAATGTTTAACAAAGACCTAGAAGAATTAAAGAACAAACAAACAGAGATAAACAATACAATAACTGAAATGAAAACTACACTAGAAGGAATCAATAGCAGAATAACTGAGGCAGAAGAACGAATAAGTGACCTGGAAGACAGAATGGTGGAATTCATTGCTGTGGAACAGAATAAAGAAAAAAGAATGAAAAGAAATGAAGGCAGCCTAAGAGACCTCTGGGACAACATTAAATGCAACAACATTCGCATTATAGGGGTCCCAGAAGGAGAAGAGAGAGAGAAAGGACCCGAGAAAATATTTGAAGAGATTATAGTTGAAAACTTCCCTAACATGGGAAAGGAAATAGCCACCCAAGTCCAGGAAGTGCAGTGAGTCCCATACAGGATAAACCCAAGGAGAAGCACGCCGAGACACATAGTAGTCAAATTGGCAAAAATTAAAGACAAAGAAAAATTAATGAAAGCAGCAAGGGAAAAACGACAAATAACATACAAGGGAACTTCCATAAGGTTAACAGCTGATTTCTCAGCAGAAACTCTACAAGCCAGAAGGCAGTGGCATGATATATTTAAAGTGATGAAAGGGAAGAACCTACAACCAAGATTACTCTACCTGGCAAGGATCTCATTCAGATTCGATGGAGAAATCAAAAGCTTTACAGACAAGTAAAAGCTAAGAGAATTCAGCACCACCAAACCAGCTCTACAATGAATGCTAAAGGAACTTCTCTAAGTCAGAAACACAAGAGAAGAAAAGGACCTACAAAAACAAACCCAAAACAATTAAGAAAATGGTCATAGGAACATACATATCGATAATTACCTTAAACGTGAATGGATTAAATACTCCAACCAAAAGACACAGGCTTGCTGAATGGATACAAAAACAAGACCCATATATATGCTGTCTACAAGAGACCCACTTCAGACCTAGGGACACATACAGACTGAAAGTGAGGGGATGGAAAAAGATATTCCATGCAAATGGAAATCAAAAGAAAGCTGGAGTAGCAATACTCACATCAGATAAAATAGACTTTAAAATAAAGAATGTTACAAGAGACAAGGAAGGACACTACATAATGATCAAGGGATCAATCCAAGAAGAAGATATAACAATTATAAATATATATGTACCCAACATAGGAGCACCTCAATACATAAGGCAACTGCTAACAGCTATAAAAGAGGAAATCAACAGTAACACAATAAGAGTGGGGGACTTAAACACTTCACTTACACCAATGGACAGATCATCCAAACAGAAAATTAATAAGAAAACAGAAGCTTTAAATGACAGAATAGACCAGATAGATTTAATTGATATTTATGGGACAATCCATCCAAAAACAGCAGATTACACTTTCTTCTCAAGTGCGCATGGAACACTCTCCAGGATAGATCACATCTTGGGTCACAAATCAAGCCTCAGTAAATTTAAGAAAACTGAAATCATATCAAGCATCTCTTCTGACCACAACACTATGAGATTAGAAATGAATTACAGTGAAAAAAACGTAAAAAACACGGACACATGGAGGCTAAACAATACGTTACTAAATAACCAAGAGATCACTGAAGAAATCAAAGAGGAAATCAAAAAATACCTAGAGACAAATGACAATGAAAACACGATGATCCAAAACCTATGGGATGCAGCAAAAGCAGTTCTAAGAGGGAAGTTTATAGCTATACAAGCCTACCTCAAGAAACAAGAAAAATCTCAAATAAACAATCTAACCTTACACCTAAAGGAACTAGAGAAAGAAGAACAAACAAAACCCAACGATAGCAGAAGGAAAGAAATCATAAAGATCAGAGCAGAAATAAATGAAATAGAAACAAAGAAAACAATAGCAAAGATCAATAAAACTAAAAGCTGGTTCTTTGAGAAGATAAACAAAATTGATAAGCCATTAGCCAGACTCATCAAGAAAAAGAGGGAGAGGACTCAAATCAATAAAAGTAGAAATGAAAAAGGAGAAGTTACAACAGACACCGCAGAAATACAAAGCATCCTAAGAGACTACTACCAGCAACTCTATGCCAATAAAATGGACAACCTGGAAGAAATGGACAAATTCTTAGAAAGGTATAACCTTCCAAGACTGAACCAGGAAGAAATAGAAAATATGAACAGACCAATCACAAGTAATGAAATTGAAACTGTGATTAAAAATCTTCCAACAAACAAAAGTCCAGGACCAGATGGCTTCACAGGTGAATTCTATCAAATATTTTGAGAAGAGCTAACACCCATCCTTCTCAAACTCTTCCAAAAAATTGCAGAGGAAGGAACACTCCAAAACTCATTCTATGAGGCCACCATCACCCTGATACCAAAACCAGACAAAGATACTACAAAAAAAAGAAAATTACAGACCAATATCACTGATGAATATAGATGCAAAAATCCTCAACAAAATACTAGCAAACAGAATCCAACAACACATTAAAAGGATCATACTCCATGATGAAGTGGGATTTATCCCAGGGATGCAAGGATTCTTTAATATACGCAAATCAATCAATGTGATACACCATATTAACAAACTGAAGAATAAAAACCATATGATCATCTCAATAGATGCAGAAAAAGCTTTTGACAAAATTCAACACCCGTTTATGATAAAAACTCTCCAGAAAGTGGGCATAGAGGGAACCTACCTCAACATAATAAAGGCCATATACAACAAACCCACAACAAACATCATTCTCAATGGTGAAAAACTGAAAGCATTTCCTCTAAGATCAGGAACGAGAAAAGGATGTCCACTCTCACCACTATTATTCAACATAGTTTTGGAAGTCGTAGCCACAGCAATCAGAGAAGAAAAAGAAATAAAAGGAATACAAATCGGAAAAGAAAAGTAAAACTGTCACTGTTTGCAGATGACATGATACTATACATAGAGAATCCTAAAGATGCCACCAGAAAACTACTAGAGCTAATCAATGAATCTGGTAAAGTAGCAGGATACAAAATTAATGCACAGAAATCTCTTGCATTCCTATACACTAATGATGAAAAATCTGAAAGAGAACTTAAGGAAACACTCCCATTTACCATTGCAACAAAAAGAATAAAATACCTAGGAATAAACCTACCTAGGGAGACAAAAGACCTGTATGCAGAAAACTATAAGACACTGATGAAAGAAATTAAAGATGATACCAACAGATGGAGAGATATACCATGTTCTTGGATTGGAAGAATCAATATTGTGAAAATGACTATACTACCCAAAGCAATCTACAGATTCAATGCAATCCCTATCAAATTACCAATGGCATTTTTTTATGGAACTAGAACAAAAAGTCTTAAAATTTGTATGGAGACACAAAAGACCCCGAATAGCCAAAGCAGTCTTGAGGGAAAAACATGGAGCTGGAGGAATCAGACTCCCTGACTTCAGACTATACTACAAAGCTACAGTGATCAAGACAATATGGTACTGGCACAAAAACAGAAACATAGATCAATGGAATAGGATAGAAAGCCCAGAGATAAACCCACGCACCTATGGTCAACTAATCTATGACAAAGGAGGCAAGGATATACAATGGAGAAAAGACAGTCTCTTCAACAAGTGGTGCTGGGAAAACTGGACAGCTAAATGTAAAAGAATGAAATTAGAATACTCCCTAACACCATACAGAAAAATAAACTCAAAATGGATTTGAGACCTAAATGTAAGACTGGACACTATAAAACTCTTAGAGGAAAACATAGGAAGAACACTCTTTGACATAAATCACAGCAAGATCTTTTTTGATCCACCTCCTAGAGTAATGGAAATAAAAACAAAAATAAACAAATGGGACCTAATGAAACTTCAAAGCTTTTGCACAGCAAAGGAAACCATAAACAAGGCGAAAAGACAACCCTCAGAATGGGAGAAAATATTTGCAAACGAATCAACGGACAAAGGATTAATCTCCAAAATATATAAACAGCTCATGCAACTCAATATCTAAAAAACAAACAACCCAATCCAAAAATGGGCAGAAGACCTAAATAGACATTTCTCCAAAGAAGACATACAGATGGCCAAGAAGCACATGAAAGGCTGCTCAACATCACTAATTATTAGAGAAATGCAAATCAAAACTACAATGAGGTATCACCTCACACCAGTTAGAATGGGCATCATCAGAAAATCTATAAACAATAAATGCTGGAGAGGTTGTGGAGAAAAGGGAACCCTCTTACACTGTTGGTGGGAATGTAAATTGATACATCCACTATGGAGAACACTATGGAGGTTCCTTAAAAAACTAAAAATAGAATTATCATATGATCCAGCAATCCCACTACTGGGCATATACCCAGAGAAAACCATAATTCAAAAAGACACATGCACCCCAGTGTTCATTGCAGCTCTATTTACAATAGCCATGTCATGGAAACAACCTAAATGCCCATTGACAGATGAATGGATAAAGAAGTTGTGGTACATATATACAATGGAATATTACTCAGCCATAAAAAGGCACGAAATTGGGTCATTTGTTGAGATGTGGATGGATCTAGAGACTGTCATACAGAGTGAAGTAAGTCAGAAAGAGAAAAACAAATATCACATATTAACACATATATGTTTAACCTAGAAAAATGGTACAGATGTACTGGTTTGCAGGGCAGAAATTGAGACACAGATGTAGAGAACAAACGTATGGACACCAAGGGGGCAAAGCTGCGGGGGGGTGGGGTGGTGGTGTGATGAATTGGGCGATTGGGATTGACATGTATACACTGATGTGTATAAAATTGATGACTAATAAGAACCTGCTGTATAAAAAAATCAGTATAATAAAATTCAAAAATTTAAGAAAAAAAAAAGTTGGGGGGTCACTGCGAGCCATTTCCGTCTATCCTTATGCTTGAGGAAGTAGTTTAATTTTCTGTGACAATAAGCAGAACAAAAACATTTAAATCATAGTAATTATAGTACCACCTAATGTAATCACACATGAGTGTATTAATGCTAATTGTAGATGTCTTGACCTAAAAGATATAGAGAGTGAGAATTATTTTATAAAGCATTGAATTCTCTATCACCCTAAATATTTAATTTTTTTATATGCAATTTTTTGGGAAAAAAGACACAACACTTACTTTAAAAACATTCCTGTATCTTTATATTTTAATATTAGTATGTACCTTTAACATTTGAGAGTAATATTAAAGTTCTGCTAATTACTTTATGTGGATTATTTCATATTTCTCACAATAATTCACAAAAATTCTCTAATGGCAATTACACTTATGTCCATTTCACAGATGAGAAACTGAACTTGGAGACGTTTAGTAATTTGACCAAAGTCACAGGTAGTAAAAGGCAAAATCAGGATTTAAACCAAACTGTCTTAATCAATGTCTCAGTTGGAAGGCATTTGGCTGTAGCAGTGGCTTACACAAGCAAAATGTCTTTTCCTCACATCAAGTGTTCCGAAAGAAGGAGATTACTTGCATTGGTTTGCTTGCATTGTTCAATAATGCTATTTTATCCTCGGTTTCACTGTTCCCAACAAGTTGGTTTTTCGTTTTCACATTTTTTTGCTTCATGGTTGCAAAATGCACAATGCAGGCCCAGACATCATATGTCCAAGACTGGAAGAACGGGGAAGTGGCAATGCCAGCCAGAATTGTGTCACGTGGGCATCCCCGGCTGCAAGAGAAGCAGGGAAAGTAAGCAAAAAGTGACTGGGACCCGGGAATTGCTCTTTGGTTGGCCAAAGAGTGCCTGACACAATAAATATTTCATAATGTCGTTGCTGTCAGGTTGTAGTGGAATTTGATTATGTGTAAGTTTAAAAAGTGGTGATTAAAAGAGGGAGAGTGAAAGAGAATATTTCACTTCTCTTAGAAGTTTTCATTCAATTTTCCATCAGAGAGTTTTGGGATACTTTTCTCTGCCACCTCCTCGCCCCATTTTTGCAGTACTCTATTATCTTTCCCCAACATGCCCCTGGAGTGGATACAGTCATGTGTATCCTGTCAGGGTGTGAGGATGGCAAGAAAGAGGGACGGGAACCTGGACCCTGCTCTAGCTTACGGTTTAGTTGGGAGATAAGGTAAACATTCATTATAGTAGAAAGGGTACAGGACACCATGATGAGAGGTGCACATTTCATATTATAATATTATCAACGTTATGAAAAGGAGATAAGTTTGAATAATCATGCACTGTTAAGAGAATTTAAGCTGGTAACCAAGAAGCAGAGTTATAATTTATTATTTTGTTAACTTCTAACTTGATAATTAGAGTACCCCAAAAGATAACAAAAAAGTAAAAAACCAAAACCCAAAATAAAACGGTATCAGGGATGAAAAGTTAAGAGAATTAAGGAAAACTCACTGAAATGAACAGCTGTTAGTAAAGTTATAGCTTGTCTTGGTTAATTAATCTAGTTAGTTTCAAATCATTTTGCTTTAAGAGCCTCAGTATGATCTCTGCATCTAGGTAGGGTTAATATTATAAGGGTAATGACCAAGTGACCATCTTAATGTCTGGTACCTCTGGAAATTTTTATTAATGGGATATGGTTTTATAGGCTTGAAAGAGGTTATGTGGGGTCATTTATTAAAAAAATCATATATCAATGTCTGGTCTGTGCTGGGAAATACATCCAGCCCCAGAGCCACAGAAATCACAATTCTTATACTCAGGAGCTTGTGATCCAGGGAGGCTGGTCTTCCAATGCCCATTCAGCTCTCTTATTTTATGGACCTACAGCCAACCCAATCTAAATGCCAAAGCCAATTTGACTATTTCAGTGAACTGAGTGATCAAATTAGGCAAAAATGCAAAATGGACAGTTAATCAGAACAATCCAACTACATGTGTAAGCTGACACATACCTACATATGTTCCTGCCATTCAAGATAAAATGTAGATTTATCTATGTCAGTTAAAATTCTGCTTTCTTCCCATGAATACGAAGAACTCACTATCTACTGCTGTTAAATTTGACAAAATATCTGGAAATTACTAACTCAATTTAAAAATATGGTTTTATTGGCAGAAAAATGATTCATATAAGTACACTCAGTAGAGTGCCTAGCACTAATAGGTACATAATTAACAATTTGACGAGTGAATGTTGCTGGATGAAAGCAAATAAATCACCATTTCTCTGCAGAACTTTATTTTCTAAGAGTTAGTAGGACTCTTCTAACAAATCCTTACACTTATAAAGAAATAGACATTTTAGAAAAGTTATGGTTTGTGTTGGTTAATAAGTCTAGTTAGGTTCAAATTATTGTGCCTTAAGAGCTTCTATAGCAATTTTCCTGGGAATGCTTAAAGTGATATGTGAAAGTCTTCTCCTGGTGTATCTAAATCCTCTGTTAAACTGACAAGTTGTTTTGATGTCCTTTGCACAAAATGACATAACGTCATTTCTTGTGCTGGCTGGCAATTGTTTGCTTGCTGCGAGGTTTTGATGGAAGTGTTTTGTTATAGTAGCTTGGTATATATTCCTCGGCTTTCAGCTTGAAAAGCTCAGTGCCGCTGGGCTGCCACTTCTTCAAATGAGGGACTCTAGTGTCTTTCAATTCGAAGCCCCCAAATTTTGAAAGCTCTATGCCAAGAGGAAAGTGGACCATTCATTTACCTGTTTTTCTGCAGTATCATTTCCTTCAAATCCCAAGCCTATTTCCACACACTTGCTAATTTAAAAAATGGAATGGGTGTCTACTCCCGTGGGTAGAGAAGAAATCTATTTATTACAGGTGTCAGAACTTGATCAGAAAGTTATTTAACTCTTTGGCTGCTGGATGATTTATAACGATGTTTTATCTGCACAGGTGCATGTTCGAGATGCACCTGTGAAAAGACGTACTCCCTGCCCTTAAAGAACTTGGCATTTAATATGCAGAAATCGTGTTAGGATCTGCTATAGGAGAAGGCACAGAGCTGGATGGTGCACAGCAAGAGGGCACCTGAGCCAGTGTGGTGGGGAGCAGGGAGACCTTGGGTGCCTGTGTGGGGGCAGCCACAAAATGATTTCAGATATGAAAGCGAAAATGTTATATTTTTTTCACAAAATTAAAAGCTTTAATGTTCTTTATATAGAAATTAGATTCCAAATATGGAAATAATTTTGAAGATGGAGAGGCAGCCTAGCAGAGTGCTGAAGAGCTCAGACTCTGGAGCCAGATTTCTAGGTTTGCATTCTGAATTTACCATTTATTAGCTCTGTGGACTTGGGCAAGAGCCTTAACCTGTTTATGCTGCAGTTTCTCTGTCTGTAAAATGGGGATCATGATACTACCTAACTCATAAGGTTGTTAGGAGGATTAAATGGATTCACATATATAAAAGGCTTCGAACATAGCAAGTACTATATGTGTTTGTTAAGTAAAATTGCCATAGAGATACAGAAGGGTTTAAGCACAATTATTTGCCTGTGACCTGTGATATAACGTATGTCTTCTGTACTCTTCCAAGTCAATGAAATTAATTCTGGTAGCCTGAAGCTCCTATAACATGGTATTGAGAAGTGGGTTAAACATTGATTGGCTATGATCTCATCTAGTGAACTTGCTTATGCATATTAATGTATATTGTATTACATGTATGTATATTAATAATTTTGAATATTTTTCAAGGGATCTTGAAAAATATAAAAGTAACAAATATAAAAGTCTACAGATGGTGGTCCATCTTCCCTGGTGGTCCAGTGGTTAGGACTTCGCCTTTCAATGCAGGGGATGTGGGTTCAATCCCTGGTCAGGGAGCTAAGATCCCACATGCCTCACAGCCAAAAAAAAAAAAACCCCAAAAACATAAAACAGAAACAATATTGTAATGAATTCAATAAAGACTTTAAAAGTGGTTCACATCAAAAAAAATATTAAAAAAAAGTCTACTGAGTTTCTCAGAGTCTAGTACATTTATGATAATAGAAACTAATTATGAAAAAAAAGGAAAAAATGTTGGACTTTAGTTACTTTAAGCATCAGTTAACCTGTATTAAAGACATAATACAACTATAAGAATTAATTTAACTGCAATAAAATATGACAGAAAGATAAATTTCCTTTCCCTTGATTGCTAGAGCAAGTTATGATAATAATAAAAGAGACTTGAATTTTCTTTTATACATCTAATCTTCATGAAAAAGGAAATAGATATTTTTGAAAAGGTAACTAGAACATTCTAATAAAGAATCTTTCATTAGTTCTGCTTCAATTACTAATAAACTCAAATTGCAGTCTTGTTCTTTAGACATATAAAATACATAGAAGATAAACATTTAGTTTGAAATCACAATAAAGTAATGAGTTTGCTCTTTTTATTTGTTATCCTCCTGGTCATTGGTGAAATTATTAATCACTACTAGATCCTGTGTTCAAAGGCTGGGCTGATTTTAGTTTGTGGATGTTGAACCAAAAGTTGCCTGTAGTATGTCAGTCTGTAATTAATTCAAGCTACTGAGCTTTGGATCCTATGGAAAAAGACATAGTGTAGGCTTCAAATGGGTGTAAAGGAAATGGGAAAGGTATATACAATTGGCTGAAATAGTTTGCTTGTGCTTCTTAAAACTCCCATTTATGTCAGTGAACTCAGTAAATTATCTCTAAAAGCTTTTTTTCTTCCTTCCCTCGTGTGTGTGTGTGTGTGCGCGCACGCACGCGTGCTCTGTGGAAGAAGAGTTTGGTGGAAACTTGGGAGGAAGATAATTAGAAAAGTTTTAACTAGATAAAATGAGGAGACATATGCAGGTACATAATAAGTCATAGGAGCCAGTGATACAGCAGCCTGAAAAATCCAAAATCATTTTCAGAGACCAAATAGGTTATTTATAATATGTGTAAATGAAAAGGTCACTTTAATAATAGAATTATTCAGTTTTAGTATTATCTTTTCAAAGCAATAAGTTCATGAAAAAGAAATTTGATTCTATAGATATTAGGGAGCCAACGTGGGTTCATAGGTAGGGTAATGGCAAGCTATAATTTTTCTTATTCAAACAGAATTTATTTGTCTTCCCTCTGTCAAACCTTGAGTCAACCACTTTTCCTGGCCTGCTTGGGAAGATACAAGGAAAGGAACATATAGAGCAGATGAGATGTGGAAGAAAGAACGCTGGGAGATGGAGATAGCTCTTTCACATGGCAAAGAGGATGAGAAAGGCCATCATCAGGCAAAAGACCCCATGGTCTCCAAGAGGGCAAAGCCCAGAATGGCATTAAGAGCAGAGCTGTTGCTTCAGAGAAGGATTCCTGGCATAATCAATGATGAGGCTCCCAAACACAGTCCTAAGCCTAGCCCCAGAGCCAGCCCCTCTGACCATGGCAGCTCCAGCCTCAATGAACTTGGCTGCTGTGTCAATGTTCCTTGAAATGTGCCATTTTGGAAGCTGCTGCTAGGGATAAGTAAGGTCAGGGGGCATGGGGCTGCCAAGCTGCTGAGGCTCTCATCTGTCAGCACCACCTCAGAGACTGGTTGGCTCAGCTGCTGAGAGGTGATCCTGACCAGTGAGGGGATGGAATTGAAGTTGGGACAAGCATATGTTTTCTGGGGGTGGGGAAGTGGCAAGAGCTGCTGCCAGGGCAGAGAAGACAGAGAGGGGCAAAGACAGACTGTTTTAAGATTAACCATGATTTAGTGTACATGACCAATTGCAAGGAAGAGAAATTGAGACATTAAACCTTTTGGGGAGGTTGTTTTGGTAATCCAGGTATGAGTAGTGACAGCCTAGATGGTATAGCCCACTGGGAATAGAATAAAAATTTTAGTTCAAGAGACAGTCTGAAGATCTAATGACAAGGTGAAGAAGCTGGGGGTGGAGGTCTTCCAGGAGGGAATGTCTAGTAGTTTGCTGTACTAGTTGGGAATAGAAATAATTAAGACTAGCCACACCTAAAAATGTGATCACTGAAACTATAAAGCCTGGAGAACCCTTGATGATGGAATAAAGCATACAGAATTAACTGTGGGTAGACAAATGAGAAAAAGGCAGAAAAAATAGTAAAATAGTAAACAGTACTGTGGAAAATGGTTATTTTGATAATTTAAAATAATTAGTTTCAAGTATTTTTGTAATGGTATCTTTCTTTATGAAAAAAATCTTGATTCATGATAGGAACACAACAAGCTCTTTTTCCTTAAGAAGGGACAAAGTTAAATAAAGCTTTGAAATTAGAAGTGTTAAGATGAAAAAAAAAAAAAGCTGTCAGTAGAAATTCCAAAGAAAAAAGAAGACTGAATAAAAAAACAGTAGATTCAAGGAAATCCTAAAACCATCAGTGTTTGCCATCTGAAGACTGTCAAGGGAAAGCAGGCTGGCGACTGTAGGGATGGGCCCACTTGAATGAAACAAAAATACCTTGTTGCCATGAGGCTGAAAGGGAGATACACTAGCATTAAAATTCAAAACTTAGGAAGTTCACTGGCGGTCCAGTGGTTAAGACTCTGTGCTTCCACTGCAGGGGGTGCGGGTTCGATCCCTGATTGGGGAACCATAATAAGATCCAACATGCTGCATGGGGTGTGGCCAAAAAAAAAAAGAAAAAAAAATTGTAACTTAAATAATCTTTTCCATCAGCTGTTTACCTGTTATTGTTGGTTTTTCCACTAGAATGACAGCTCCACGAGAGCAGGTACATATCTGTTTTGTTCATGGTGATATATCCAGCAGCTAGAAAAGAAATTGATAAATATGTGTTGAATGAAGAAATGAGTAAACAGTTTCACACTCTGATCTTTAGCGGGAGATAAGTCTGCCCAACTCCAAGAAAAACGTTGGCCAAAGTCAAGAACAAAATGGCATCCTAGAGCAGCGCTGTCCAACGGAGCATGACGAAAATGCTTCATACACTAGTCGCTGGCCACATGTGGCTATGCAGCACTTGAAATGTGGCTAGTACACCAAGGAACTGAATTTTAACTTTAATTTTTTTTTGTTTTTAAAAATATGTGCTGTGCTAGTTTTTTTTTTTTAACTTTTTTTTGGGGGGGGTTATTTATTTATTTATTTATTTACTTATGGCTGTGTTGGGTCTTCGTTTCTGTGCGAAGGCTTTCTCTCGTTGCGGCGAGCGGGGGCCACTCTTCATCGCGGTGCGCGGGCCTCTCACCATCGTGGCCTCTCTTGTTGCGGAGCACAGGCTCCAGACGCGCAGGTTCAGTAAATTGTGGCTGACGGGCCCAGTTGCTCCGCGGCATGTGGGATCTTCCCAGACCAGGGCTCGAACCCGTGTCCCCTGTATTGGCAGGCAGACTCTCAACCACTGCGCCACCAGGGAAGCCCCCTAACTTTAATTTTAATTTACTTAAAATTAAATTTAAATAGCCCTATGTGGCTAGTGGCTGTATTGGACAACACAGGTGTGTAGAAAGACTTCACTCATTAGGAAAACCTGCCTCCTCTGGGCAGATGTAATCTGTGTGAGAGCAGCGGCTTTGTCAGGAACTAGAATCAGACTGGGACTTGTGAAGGCATCAAGGATCAGCTTCTAGGGCTGTTTTTAAAAATTCATCTCTCCCCCAAGAGACAGAAAGAGTCTGCCAAACTCACATGAGGTGCCAGGTCACTTCACCAGGAAAGGAGAGCAGAGAGGTATTTGGGGCCAAAGCCCTCAGTGGTAATAAATTTGTGTTTACTCTGAGTGTCTTTATGAACATGTCTGTGAGGAAATTCACTGTCCGTGGGAGAGATCACTGTAGATGGCTAGAATGAATTCAAGATTTAGGGATTTTGGTCACTTTCTTTGTAACACGATCAACAATAATTGCATTCAATCATTAAAACATGGACTAGGTCTATATGATAAACTCATAACAAGCACTCAAACACCCAGGAACTCACAGTATGGAAAAGCAACATCTTTGAATATTAAAGTATAGCAAAGAGTAAAAAGTACTTATATATGTAAAAATATTTATTAAGTTAGAGAAACATTTGTCATACTTATACTTATCTAATTTATATTAGATGTTGGGATGGTCTACTGTGGTTTTTGTTTTAGCAGATTTACCTGCTTAGTTGTAGCTTGCTTGGGCAAATATTAGAATTATTCTGATTTCCTTGAGCTTTCTGTGACTGGGCCATGGGAGGAAGAGGGAGTTGTTCAGGAGTGTGTTAAATTGGCCTTGTATTCAGAATTCACCCAGTAATAATACATATCAATATCATGTATTGAACTGTGTGTAGGAGCAGATGTTTGGCATGTTTCAGGCTGCTTTTGGGAATAGTCTCTATTGAATAAAGGAAAGTACACTTCACATCCATTCATGTAATTTATGAAAGTGAATAGGGATTCCGCACAAAGAAAGAATGCTGGATGGACTATTATATTTAGCAAGATAAAGCATGCTGTGTGCAAATTCCCAGAGTCAGCCAATATAGAAGAGGACAAAGAGATATTAATACATTCCTGGGGAAGGAGATTAGTTCTCTAGAGAGCAAACACGTGGTTCTCTTAGGATTTCCTGAAGGCTTGGTTCCCGTCCCCAGGCTAACCATTTGTTTTCATTGTTTTTATTAGAGAAAATCTTTTGCAAGAACTTAATTTGCACCACAAGAAAATGTTTGAATATTGGAATATTGGGGTTGGGAGGGACTTTCAGAGATTATCTAGTCCTATCACCTATCTGATGCTTGTTAATTTTGCAAAAGCTCTGCCAAGGATCTTCCAGTCAGGGCTCCAGTACATCCTGGAGAGAGTGGCCAGTAGCTCCATCCTTGGAGAACTTTGACACTGAGATATTAGTACAGAATCTAATTCTGCTGCTTTGTGCCTTCCATTCATTATCTTATTTGTAACTATTGGGCCCAAACAACAACACCTCCAATTCTTTTTCCCATGAAAGTCCTTAGGATATTTGAACATGATTATCAGGTCTCCAAGGCTAAAGATGTCTGATTCCTTCAAGAATTCCTTGAATGGTGCTGATTTGACACCATCTTGGATCACTCCTGAGTGTACCCAGTTTGTCCATCCATACTTATACTGCAGTACGTCTAGGATGGTCTGGGCTGCACAGAGACAAATGGAGTTTTTCTTCTTTTCATATAGATTCTCTCTTCTCCCTCCTTTCCTCCTCTCCTTTCTCCTTCCCTCCTCTTCCCTTCTTTCTTCATCCCTCCTATTATTCTATACTACACTTATTCATTCATTCAACAAACGTTCTGTTTACTGTTGATTCATATTAACCTTTCTATAGACTAAAATCTCTAAGCCTTAGCTGCATGGATTGTTTTTAAGCCATTGCTACTGTCCAGTGTGTATAAAACAATTGTCCTTTTGGACTTAATCACCTCATTTTACATTTATGTCTATTACTTTTCATCTTATTGGATTTAGCCCTTGATTCTAACATGTCAGCTTCCTTCTTGATCCTGATTCAGTCATCCAACATGGTCACTGGCTGGTCTACAAACGTTATGATGTCCTCTCTATAGTCTCATCCAGGACATTGACGAGAATGTAAAATGTTGAAGCAAATGGAACCCAGGAAAGAATCCTTCTATGATGTTGGAAACCTAGAACCAGATGGATGTTACTCTATTAATTAGCGCCCTCTGGGTATAGCTGTTGAAGCTGTTACTAATCTGCCCTAATATTCATGCACTCAGCTTCTCCTTACTCCATTTTGTCCACAAGGATAAGTTGAAAGATCTTCTAAAGGTCTCTCTGAAGGTGATGTGTGCTTGGTCTCTACATTTTCTATAATTCCAAGACTTATACCAAAGAAGGAAAGGGCATTTGTCTGTTATTCTTTCCTCCTGAAATTGTTGTGTCATCCTCTCTTTAGCACATTTCTTCTTAGGCAAGCAAAACCTTTTGATTCCCTAACAGACATACAAGACTGAGAGAAGGATATTGGAAAAAGTTGAACATTCAGATAATTATTAGAAATGGCAAGGCATTTTATGGGAGTGCAAAACATAAGATCAAAATGCTTTGACTGTCAAGTGAGATCCACTACTTTCTAGTCAGCAAAGGACTTTAACTAATTGATGTTTTTGTTAAAACAAATCAGAATCTTCGAAACTCTGCTAATGCTTATTTCTTAAGATTTTTCTTATGTCTTCCAAAGAACTGAAAATACTTAAAATCATCATATGCACTGATATCATGAAACTTTAGGAAGTTTATGCATGTTTTGGTCAAAATAGACAAAGTACACAAAGAATTCTTTAATAAAGATAAACCCTTGTGGAAAGGTGTATGCAAATGAGAGTTGGATATTACAGTGGTAGATGGGACTGAAGAATTACAAGACCAGTCTTTGTCTTTTTCTTTGGAAAATAGGGGTGGGGTTGCATTCATTGTGCAACCAAACCATGAAAGACAGAATCAATTGAACAAATACTGTCCTCTATATTCATAGTAAAACAGGAATGAATTTTCTATAAAGATATTGCTACTTCCTCCTCACTTAAGTTGACAGATATTCTCTATGACCAGTGTGACTGTGTCTAAGATGTCCTTATTCAGGTGACTGTGTTTTATATTAAATTATATTCTACATGTGCAGTCATTTAAATTATGTAGACATTTTTGTAGAGTTTCATGATATCTTGTATTTCCTATTCTGTAATTAGAAACATGAAAAATTTTCAACATCACAGTTTTAAAAACATCATTTTTGTAAACCTTTAATATATAACAATAGAAAGGAATTTAATATGAGCCAGGACCAAAAGAGGTTTCCAAGGTACAAAACAATTTTTTCGCAAGTATAGATTTCATTGGTAGTTTGTGTTTGTGTTTGTCTGTGTGTGTGTGTGCGTGTGTTCCTAATACAGTGAGAAAATGAGAAAATCATCTATACTAGTGTATTTTAAAATTTTAATTATCATTGCTATAGTTTGTCACTATTTGGACCTTCAAAAAATGTTCTTGATACTCTCTGACTTACATCTTATGTTTGTTTGTCCATCTGCATTGAGTATTTGTTATCAATTCCCTCCATTAAAGGAGCAACTGGGTAGTGACAAGATAGGAAAGAGTTCAAATGAAATTTTCATTGCTGGAAAATTGCAAATGCAGCTATGATTTTATTTCAACATTTCATTGAAGATTTACATTCTTAGAAATTTCAGAAGCTAAAATGAATATTATTTTATTTTCTCGTTATAATTAACTCAATGTGCACAGAGACTACCAGAGACCGTTTATTGAAGTTATTAGAAATCTTGAGCTCCCAAATAAAAATGTCAGAAGATATTGCCCTGTTCTATGTTGCATTACAGACAGATGCACTTCCTGTGGGTGAGAGCATTAGTATTAAAGTTGAGGGAAGTTATGTGCTACTCCTGCCTTCACACAAAATTCCTAGAGTGAAGGGAAATTGAAATTACCTATTGATAAAACAATTATACAAAATCATTTTTTTTAGCAACACTTTACAGACTACAGTTTAAAAATCAAGATGGAAAACAAAAATTTACTACGGCAAGTCCCAGTAATGTGACTTCCACCACCCTCCCTTCTCCCCCAAATATAAATCATGTTTTCTCCCTTAAAAGTCTCCCCAAGTACTCCTCAAATCTCAGGATTGGAATTCATGTTTATGAAGGAAAAACTCTCTTGGCCTGACAACTTCCTGATCTGATTGGCTCTACCAATGGACTTATTTGTTCTCATTATGTGGGGAAATGCTATCCAATGGGAGGAGTTTAGAGGGTGCATGCTATCAAACCAAGAGGAAATATTTTTGTTTCATTAGCAGCCTAGGGAATTGTGTGGTGGATTATGTTATTAGTCTGTGTTATAGTTCTAAGGATGGGGCTTCCAACCTGTGGGCTCTCAGTTTCAAGGCATCTGAACTTTGAGTCCCCCTTGCAGTTGCCACACTGACTAGGTTAGTGTTTTTTAACCAGAATTGCACATCACAATAATCTGTGAAGCAAGCCCAAATTCACATCTGTACCTACTGTATTTTATCAATTCCAAGATGCACATTTTTTCACGTTTGCTCATTTCTGAAATCTGGTTGCTCTCACTTTTCATTAGTTTAGTCATGGTATAATTGCAGAATTTTCTTTCTTAGTGGTACCTAAAATAATGGTGCATCTTATAATCAGTGACATCTTAGTAGTTAATGAAATATGGACTATATCAGAATCTTTGAGGGGGCAGGTATTGCATTAATTTTACAAAAGCTCTCCAGGTGAGTCCGATGCACACTGCTGGCTATAAATACACTGTACCAGCTTTGGCCTATTTCTCCAATTAACAATAATAATAAACTGATCACTGCCATGCATTGATTTTTCCCCTGCCAGGCACTGGGCTAAGCACAGTCCATATTTTCATCTCATTTTATTCCCACAACAAACCTATTGGATAAGTATTATTGTCCCCACTAAATGGATTAAGAAACTGAGGCTTAGAGATGAAGTCACCTGCGCAAGGACATAAAGAGTAGAAGAGCAGGATATGAGCCCAGGTGGGCTGACTCCAAAGCTCTAACCATGACATTATATAGCAGCGGTTCCTAAAGTGTGGTCTGCAGACCAGCAGCATCAGCATCCCCTAGGGACATATTAGAAATGCAAATTTTAGGGCCCTACCCCAGATGTAAAGAAACTCCGAAAGCAGGGCTCAGAAATGTGTTTTAACGAGCCCTGCAGGTTATTCTGAGGCAGCCTAAAGTTTGAGAAACACTGTTATATAGCATAGGAGTCTCCTACAATAGGAATAGGAGCCATTGCTAATAAAGACAGGACCTAATAAAGTTTATTAGCTAGCTGGCTGGCTCATATTTTAATCCTAAAATAATGCCATATTTGCAAGGTTGACTAAGCTTTTAGTTGCTTAATAACAAATAAAATTGCATTTGCTCAAATGTGCTTTAATTATAGTTCCCAGTAGGCAGAACTATGGTAACAAAATATACTAGGCTCTAATGCTTTTTGCATAATGAGCATAGGCAAAGCGTTTAACATGAATGGATTACAATTCCCCATATTAGATGGGAAAGCTCTAGAAGGACCACATGCCTTTCTTGGGTCTGACCTCCTCTTGTTCTCAAATCTTAGTCTAATCCTATTATTTCCTTTCTTCAAAACTACAGAATACAGTATCTTTGTTCCTGAGAGGAAAGGACGAACTGACAAGATCCCTCTTTGTATTATCCTGGGTTGATAGATTGGTTAAATCTAGCATTTGTAATGCAGTCAGAAATAAACAGTTTCTGAACAAAAGCTGACTAAAAAATTTAGCTGCAAAACAAAGAACTTGCTTGCTTTAGTGAAAAAAATTTATTGACATGAAGGTATTAAGCATTCCAAAAGGATAAATAAATTTGATTCCAAGGAAAAAAGGCAGTTTAAAAAATAATATACCAAAGAGACAAAGTGCAGAGATGCCTGGTGAATATGATTATGTCTACCCAACATCAGTACAACTATTTGAAAAGCACAACATTCAAATTGTAATGTTTTTGCTCTGCATGATGCAAAATAAGCAATTTGATTGTTCTTTTCCCACTAAATTGATTGGTTTTTGAATGCATTATTTGACCCACAGTACTGTATTATCCGTGGAATTTGCCAGATGACTGAACTAAGTAGATGTCTTATTGTTTTTTTCTAATAGGCATGTATGGGGATGAAGATAGTGATAATTGGAAATGAGGAAAGCATAACATTTGGAACTTGGCAGTGGAGATTTTAGAAGCATGAGTGGTCTTCAGCCGAGAAGACCTGGTGTTTAGCTGCAGTGACTTGCAGGCCCTGTCTCTGCCTGCATAGGCTTGTACACACTTATTAGCACAGATTAGTGCCTTATAAATAAGGCAAAAGTGTCTGGGGTCTTGTTCCAAATCCTGAAATGCCCCCTTTTTGGTATCTGTTTGCTTGGCCTTGCAATAGCAGTCAGCCAATCTAAGCAATTTGTCACTCTTATAACAAGAATGCAAAGGAAGACCCAAAAGTGGTAAATGTGTTTGGAAGTCATTGTAGCTAAAACCTGATGGAGTTAGAGGATTGATTAGACTATGACTGACACAGACATGCTTTATTGACCATGATTTAATGGCTTCACAATTTTCTTTTCATTTCTGGAGCATTTACACATTTCTGAGTTGCCTAATAGATAAATCTTAGACCATGGCATTATACTATGATGATGGCACGGTGGTAAACTCATATATTACATCTAATGGATATTAAAGTGGTAGTTTCTCCATGACCAATATGTGTCTATAAGACATTTCATAAGCTGAAGTCATAAAACACATTTACTTCTGCATATGTATCCTGTGCATTTATAGGTGTACATTTAATTATGCATGAATATTTATATTTTCACACACATGAAATGGGATTTATTATAAGTGCTGAATATGGAAATTTAAAGTCATGGAGGCTTAAGGCAGATTCCTCAAGACCTACTTTGCTTGATTATGATTTATTAGTTTAAACTTAACCAGTTGTATATTAATAGTACTGTTCTCTTTGAAGAGAAGACTATTATCTCAAAGCTTTTTAGGACAATATATGAATTTTGGACCTATTTAAGATTTGACAAATTGAATTAAAGAAATAGTATATGAAATATTGTAAGTTTCAAAATGTGAAGGCTGCTCTCTGTTTTATGTAATTGAACATTTTCTGATGCTTTCAGGCATTTTTAGGGACATATTTGTATTTGGGGGCAAAAGGGAGAGGATAGTCTAAAGAAAGATGAAAATGAAGAAGCAAGTCCCGTGTAATGCATCTGAAATTGCTATATGTTTTTTTCCCAAGGAGGGTGGATTTAAGAGGTTCACAGATAACCTTAGCTTGTGGAATTCTTATTCTGGCACAGGTCACTGTTATCCACTGAATTTGCAGAATTATGTGGGTTATTTTTTCACATATATATGAAATAGATATATGTGAATAAATGAAGCAATGCCAATAACTACCAGAAACTCATCTCACCCATGGTCCCAACGTAAGATGGTCCAGGCTTTCTGTGTCTCAGGATAAAGTGAGTCCAACAGCAGATGTAGTGTGAGGGAGTCTTATGGAGCAGGGCTCTGTAAGTTTTTTCTGCCCTGGGGAGATTGGGGTGGTAGGGTTGGGCCCTAGGAGTGACATTAAAACATTACATTGCAAACCCAACAGCCCCAGTCTGAACAATGGGTGTTTCCCCCTGTCCCCACCCTTGTCCCTGCCCCATGACTCTTGTCCTTCAGAGCAGACCAGAGTCACACTTGTTTGTTGTTCTCAAAGGTAATTCTATTTCTCATTGACTTATTTTTTTTCTGAAGGTCTAGGGAGAGCCTTGGGCAGTGCAATATTATTTCTATTTGTCCAATTAGCTTTGTTTTACTTAGGAAGACAAGTTTACTAAATCAAAACTATTCTGGCTGGGTCATGCTGACCAGTACAATAGTATCTCCAATTATTTCGCTATTAGAACAGAACACGTCCACTCCCTAAACCCTCAGTGTAGAAATCGTGATATATGTTTCTCTCTTTCAAGGGGAGGTAATAATATTATTTGTAGGAAAATTTTCAGGGCACAAGCTGACACCTTCTGTTGGTTCCTTTTCCTTTTAAGGTGACATAATCACAAACAACTTTAAGAAATCTCTGTACTTCCTTACTTGGTGCATAAATCTTTTCTATTATTCTTTTTTTAAATGTTATTTATTTATTTACTTATAAATTTTTATTGGCGTATAGTTGATTTAAAATGTTGTGTTAGTTTCTGCTGTACAGCAAAGTGAATCAGTTATACATATACATATATCCACACTTTTTTAGATTCTTTTCCCATATAGATCATTACAGAGTATTGAGTAGAGTTCCCTGCTATACAGTAAGTCCTTATTAGTTATCTATTTTATATATAGTAATGAGTATAAAAGTTGAGGCTAAAGATGATGAGTATTTTGGCGCTTGCTTTGGTTCCACGAGGTGCCATTTTCTCTGTTTTAATCTCACTTGAGCAATATTTTTGAGCACTAAGTACCACACATAGTGCTGGTGGCTGGAGATAGCAAACTGAAAAGACATGAAATGCCCTCAAGCAGCTCACAGTCTTTCAAGAAAAAAATCACTCAGTTTTGTGCTTATTTGTTGATATACATAAGTGTAATGAGAAGCTTGTCCACAGCATATCAGATGACACAGAGGGAGGGGTCATGCGGGGATAGTCAGGGAGGGCTTCAGGAAGGAGAAACATTCTGAGCTCATTTTTGAGCAAATAAAGAAATAAGGATATATTAGTCAGAAAAAGAAAAAAAAACTTAAAGTAGGGTGCAGGAGGCATATTTTTATTTTGCAACCACAGTAGAATATACGGTAGAAAACCTCCTCAAAAATTTATCCTACTAAGAAGCATATTCGACAGTGGAAGGACAGATTCAAGAGCATTTGTATTCATATCACAAAAAGACTTATACAATTGGAATAAATCTGAAATACTATGCTTTTCTTTAAAAATAGAATTGAATAACTTTGATGTTTTAATACAGCACAGTAAACTAATTTAGATTCAGAGAGCTTCACTTGTGAACATGTCAGTTTTTAAAAATTGTTTAGATCATGTATTGAGAATTTTAAATAATCTGTTAAAATCTTCTTTTTCTTAACAAACCTTTTTTTTTTTTTTTCTCCCCAGATGTAGGGCAAAAGTAATTCTGCCCCAACATCTCTCAGAAATTATAAAATCTAAATTAGTTAGGTTTTGATGAAAGAGGCTTTTATGGCACCAACTAAAATGCCTTTCAGAAACTTCCTTATCGCCCTATTCAAAAAATACCCTCCACTCCTAATGTGATGACATTTACCAATCTCTACCAGCCAACACACGAGGAAGAGCCTTTCATCAGGCATTATTGTTCATTCCCTCTTTACTATCCTGTTGTATATTTTGTTTTACATTTTTATTTGCGTGGTTATCACAGCATTGGGAATATTTGTTGTAATGTGTGTGTGTGTCTCTCACACAAGTTATAAGCTTTTTGATGTCACTCACCATCGCACCCCCTGACATTTAAATGAACAAAATGACAAAGTTCATGTTCAACCTCCTCCATACTGTTTTTGACAAGTGCTTGTCAACTTTGGCTGCTCATTGCAATTGCCTGGGAGCTTTAAAAAATATTGATGTTTGGGTCTTACTCCCAGAGATTCTGAGTTAATTGGTTTGGGGAGTGGCCTAAGACTCAAAATTTATAGACCCTCCCCAGGTGAGCAGTGAGGCTGAAAACCACTCATCTGGACCCGTGCTGTCCAGTGCAGTAGCCACTGGCCACGTGCGGCACCAAGCACTTGAAATGTGCTAGTCTGAACTGAGTGTAAGTGTAAATATATACACCAGATTTTGAAGACTTAATACAAAATAATGTAAAACATATCTCAATAGTTTTTATATGATTACATATTGAACTGATAATATTTCAGATATGCTGGGTTAAATAAAATTCATTTACTTTATATTAACACTTTAAGTAATGTTATAATAGAAATTAATCTCACTTGTTTCTTTTTGCCTTTTTAAATGTGGCTACTAGAAAATTTAAAATTACATATGTGACTTGCATTGTATTTCTATTGAGCAGCACTGATCTAGATGATGTCTCTACATGGAAGGGACAGAGATGCTTAATTAGCAAAATAAATGCTTAATAAGTGCCTTCTGGCAAACTAATTGGTAGTGTTCATGTTTTGGACCATATTTGGTACAAATAGTTCCTCTTCATAACGATCTATATTTAAAATAATTCAGATTCAATTAATATTCATTAATTGCATGAGTTGTAGAAATAACTGTGCTAAGAAAGCAGTAATGCTCATGTTATAAATGGAAATAACTGGTGAATCAATCAATGGTATCAAGTATGTAACAATGAAATAGCACTATTGAAAATGAAATAGTCCTTTGAAACTGGTTAGAATAAGGGGGAATTGAGAATACAGAGTGTTATTTTTGTCATTACCATTGTACTATAGGCCAAGAAAAAATATTCTTAAACTGCAGTCTATCTGGTCTTAACACAAAAACCAAAACCAAAACCAAAACCAAACCCTGAGTGAGTTATTTGGTTTGCATGCAGAAGAGATGAATAAGTTATTCGTATAGACATATGTGTTTATTTACATATGTTTACAATGGTTGGAAAGTGATATATTGAAAGAGAAGCCAAGGTCAAAGATGTCTAAGGTTTTCATGAATGGAGAAATGACTATAGGATTGAAATCATTAGACAACATAACCACCTCGAATACTGAGCATGAAGCTCAGTTTGTGGGAAGTGTACACAGGAACAATTTGATGTGTAGGGCAAACCACTGGGCACAGCAAATATGTGGACGGTAGGAGTAAAACACTTACTGTAGGCTTAGCTGATTGGGTTATCGTGGTGGGCAACATTTGCTGTAACCACAGGTATTCAAAGAAAACGACGTTAAGTGTTTTGAGCAAGCTCTTATTGAAGGGGATTGGTTAAAATTGGAAATTGCTGACTGTGAGTTATTAAGAGACACAGTGTCCATAAATCAATTAAGGTACATTATATTCTATTCCATTACCAGCATTCATTTAAACATAAACTACTGTAAGTTCTACTCACAGTAGTACAAATCAGAAGTTTAGGCTACTTTCACTTATACTACAGTGTTTGTCTTTCGTTGGAATAAAATGAAATACTTCTTTTTGTTTTGGTTTCCGATAAGCTTGAAAGGAAACAAATTTGTATTCAACAAATACCTGGCACTGTAATCTTATTTTTGCTTTGCTTCTCATACCTTGACCTTATGAAGCAGCATGAGGGCATTTTGAAAGCTGGGCTTTGACATCTGAGCAGACCTGTTTGCATATTGTCTCTCATCACTTGCTGTTTGACCTTGGCCAAGTCACTTAACCTACACAAGCCTCAATTTGCCTGACCCTGATACCTGCCTTGCAGGGCCATTTAGGGGAGGAAATGTAACATCCATTACCAAGCATATGGTAAGTCTTTATAAATATTGTTATTCTTCTTATTATATGGTTGAAAAGCATTCTGAGCAGGACAGATAGTTTTTGTGTAATCAAAAATTATGATGGAAACGAGTATTTTATACGTGAGCTGTTTTATGACTACTTCTAGCCCACAGAGTTTGGAAGGGGGAGAGAGGGGGTACAGAGGAGAAGGACTGGGGAAGGGAGAGAGGGGGTACATGGTATCAGCAAGAAAGCTTCCCTATTTATAGTTGGGGCCATTGGGGAGTTAAATTCCTCTACAGTGGATATGGAGGAATCTTTAAAACAAGAACAGATGAGTGAGGATCTATAGCAGAGCTGGGTGAGCCTCCTCTGATGGGGAAGCAGAGCTCAGCTGTGCTTGACTAGCAGATGTCCAAGCAAAAAGGACGTGTACAAGGAAGTACAAGCCGGGGGACAGTGCTTTCCTTCAGGCTCCTGGACTGTATTAATGTAGCTCCTGATAGATAGTTTGTGATCAGAATATTCCAAAGCATCTATCTTGGGGTTTGCAGAGTCTGAGACGTGTCAGAAAGCACCCACTGTGTGGTGTTCAGGGGCAGGGGCAGAGCCAGCACCAGCCTGCTTAACCAGAGCCCAGCACACAGTAGGTAGGATCTGAATGAATGCACACATCCTGCACTTTACAGCCCCCATGAGTATCTGCATTGTGAACAATTCAAGCTAAGTTCTAGACAAATTAGAATCTTGTTATATTCTCTTATATGTGGTGACAGTATAAGAGGGGAAAAGAGAATGGGAATCAATGATAAATTAAGCAAAGGGAATTAACTTCCAAAAGACAAGCCCTTTAAATGCCTCTCAAAATTTTGCATTTGCTTGTTTTACAAAATGCTTTGTTCAATGAAACGCAGTAGGTGAGGAGTTTCACACTTAGCGATTCTTTCTCCAAAGCCTATTTGGAACGAACCAGAACATCTTTCACTTTTTTCCCCTAAGCTTAACCCTCTGACATAGAGAAAGGATTTCTGTTATCTTCATTTGGAGTTAGACTTAGATAACTAAGATCAATTGAACTTTGAGAGCGATATACTTTGTCCTTTAGCTATGATAATATGGTCAGAACTGTCTTTATGAAAATGAGGAAAGAGAATTGTTTGATGTGTGAATATTTGCAAGAGAAGAACTGACTCCAATTCTAGGCATCACATTTTTTATATGTCAGTCATCCATAATGACGAAGGAGGTATCTCCTGGAGGTAGGAATGCTGTTTGCTGAATTTTAAGTATTGCTAAACCAGTTTTGTGGGGTGGGGTGGATCTGGAATATCCCTCAATGCATACAGAAAGTGCAAGTAGCAGGAAAAAAACAAAATTAAATGGCACTGTTGTCAAAGTAGGAATAGTTCGGGTTTTAACATTTATTTGCTTGGAAGTGACATAGTCCAGTGCCATTCCTGTATTTCAATTCAATTCAATTCCTTTTTTAAAATATGTATCTGAGAAATATCATGCACAAATAATTTTTCTAGGTTTAGAACACAGCCAAATCTAGGTCTCAGTCTAAGGCTCCAATATTTCCTTGAGTCTGCCCAAAATATATTAAGATGATTGCCTCAACTTCTCCCCTGATAGTCATCTTCTCTGAATGTATAACTGCACAAACTAAAAATAATTTCATTTTCAACTGTAAGCAAACATTCTAAGAACAGGGTTGTCTTTGGGCCAGAATAATGTTATTAATTAGTTTATTAATTTTCATTCTTGTTCTAATAAAATATTGTCTCTTTTTTGATAACTAAAGCTATGTTTTCTGTTTTCTACATTTCTTCAAAAGCCAAGATATCTCAATTATTTTTAGGGGGAGTATTTTCCATTAACTTATTTTTTTGCTTGAATCTTTGAAGAAGGCGGAATAGCATAGCATTGTATTGTTAGTAGAATTGTCTTCATTTGTAAAGACTTCTGCTAACTGTGACATCATCTGACTCTGTTTTGATAACAAAGATGATGCATCTTTGCAGCACATTTTGTTTCCCCCTCACTACCAGTTGCCAGGATCTTGTCAGAATAGAAAAATTGGAAGATTGATTGGTGTTCTTTTCTTATTCATTGATTTACTTGGGTTTCTGACTGACTGATGTTTGTGGAGCTTCAGATACCATGGATTGTGTGTGTGAGAAGAAAAAATAAAGAGCTCAATAATAAAAGTAATGAGCAGTACCATTTGTTAAATGCTCGTAATTTGCTAGTCACTGTGGTAAGTACTTGATACACATTATCTCTTTTAATCTTCTCAACAATTGGATCTTAAGGATGAGGAAGCTGAGTGTAGAGAATATTTAATTTATTCAATGTCATTCAGCTACGTGATGAAGCTGATTTCAACCTAGTTTTATATGACTTAAGAACTCAGACCAGATGGCTTCTGATAAAATTATGATTTATGATCGAGTTAAATTTAAGATATTTGAGCCAGGCATTTCACTAGGCACCATGAAAGATGCAAAGACGACAAGAAGTTTAGAGTTCTTTAGAGGAAAAAAACACGGACTGATAATGATTGTAAGCAAATGAACTTTAGGATTTTCTATTTTGCTAGAAATCTTTCAACACCAGAAAGTGTACCCTTTCCAAAGTGTTCCTCCAAAATTTGGGTCCCATGTCCATTGGTTCCATTGGAATATAACGAAGACGAAGTTTCTATGACTTTCACCCAATCCCAGGACAACGTTGTCATCTCTCAAATAAGGAATCAAAACTAGTCTTTAAATGATTTTGAATTCACTTTTGTCAAATTTTACCTCTAAGCACACCATCTTTCCCTCTCTCCCAGACCCCTGCCAGAGCTTTAGCTCGGGGACTTTCCATCTCTGGACTGGTCAATTGTAGTTTTCCTTCTTCCAGCCTTTGGTACCACCTTCTGTAGTCTGTTCTTCTTGCCTCTTATCCTGGCGTTTTCCTCTCAATTAAACATCACACCAAGCCAGCCCTTAGAGCTCTGTGGATTGCCAGAACCTTATGTATTAGAGCTAACAGCCTTCACTCTCCTTCAAAGTCTTTTCCCAGGGTTAATGTTACAATCTCACTGCCCTCTTCTTCTTTCATCTTCCAGCTTTCTCCTTCCATCTGCCCGCATTAAATTTCACTGTGTTTCAGAAGCTTATTAAGGAGTCAATGAAGTAAATTTCAAGTCTAAATGTATGTTCCATGCAGGTCACTCCCTCACAGTTTTGATGACATTGGATGACTTTACTGAATGTACTTCTTCATGAAATAAACTGGGTCATGTGTTGACTATTTGCTATTTCAGTACATGGGTTGAGGATGGGGACAGGTGGAGAAAACCCTTAATACAATAGACATGGCTCTTTTTATGTAGATTTTTTTCTTTAAGGGAAGAGATCCCATGGTTATCTAATCCTTTGGGGGACGTGGAAGGAACTCTTCTATTATAGGTGTTCTACTTCTTTTCAGCTAATGTTTGAGTACTTACTAATTTTGTTCAGCTCTCTGATTAAGAGCTTCCTTACCTTCCAGGCACAGGCCCCTCTGCACCAGTGCAGTGGTCTAACCTCGTCAGGCACCAGAATCATCTGTGGAACCTTTAAGAAGTGTTCACACAAGGTCCCACCTCCGTGCTTCTGATTCTGTAATTTGTCACCCAGGGTTGAGGAAGATGCATGCATTCATTAGAATGTCCTCCATTGCTAAGATTATTTTTCTTTTTCCAGATCTATCTTCATGATTCATTTTCACAGTTATAGTAGGCTCTGTCTTAGGTGAAGAATTCCATTAAGAGAGAGAAGAAAAGATAAACTTTGCAAGTTTAATTAGGCCTAAGAATAAACTTTGCTCCTCGTGTGTTCTATGGTGAATTCTGACAAGAAGATTCATCTCTCCTCATCACAAGTTATTGACCCCTTCCTACCATGTGCTTCTTGTTTTTCTCTGTTCATGTTCCTGCCAGGCTAATAAAGAAAATGTTAGGAAGTAATAAAGAAATCAATTTGTGGCCTCTTCAGTTACATTGCCATTTCAAAAGAGAATGCTGAAGAGAGCATGATGGGAATTAGCATTTGTTGAACTTCTACTAAGTGTCAGACACTATGCTTGGTGGTCTTGTATACACTATTATGCTTAATCAAACGACAAACTGAGTTAGGCATGTTTATTTGTCTTTTATAGATGAAATGGAGGCTCAGACTATAAAATAATAGTAAGTAATAGAGTGGAGTCCTTCTAACTCCACAATATATTTTTTCCTTCATCGTATTTCCTCTTTGGAAACTTTCGAACCTCAGAGGTATTTATATCTTTCTCCCATTTCTTCTCAAAATAATACTAATAAAGCCCTAATTTTACAGTGATGAACTTAGATTTTATAAAATATTTTCATGTGCACATCTTTGTTCCCATTGCTTTAAAGTGCCATTTAGTTTTAGGTAATTGATAATATCCTCAAATTGACTGAGTGTGGCCCTCTGTGCTGAGAAGTCACACATACATGTGCAAAGGCTGCTTTTTAATGTACTCGGCTCTCAACTTGACCGTCTCAAGTTCATTTTTAAAATTGCTGTTGAAAATGGAAATGGGGTGACTAGAAGAGAGCTCTTATAATCATTGAGAAAATCCTCCACAAAAAATATCAGTGTGTGCTTATGAAATTGACAAAGTTGTCAGACTGGTCTCTTATTAAGGAAATTAGGGGGAGAAAAGGAAAATGTTACAGAGATCTACATATTCTTTAGAGGTGGTGGCAATGTAATGCAGAAAAAAATTTTCCTTAAAATGTTTGAATCTGGAGTTTATCTGATTAAGTAGGGAAAGAACCCCACTGGGATTTGTTAACAGGAAGACAGACTTGAATTGACAGGAATAATTAATCTCTTGAGGCTAGACAAAGAAAAAGGACTCATCTGAGCCTGTGGAACACCCTCAAATACCTATGAATACTAGTTATAAAGAAAATGAATCATTTATGTTGATCCTGGCTCTTGGGAAAGAGGAAATGTTCTTTGGAAACTGCTGGTGTAACTGGAGACTGAGAACCACTTTTATTTATATATTTTTTACCTCTCCAGTCAGCAGAAAGAATGAGTTGATAGTGGTTCAAACAAACAGTTTTCATTGAGAACCTTTCTGCTTTTTTGCATCCAGCCAAGAGGAAAATGTTATTTTCCAGCCTTTGTATTGCTGTTGATGCGTTCTTAGGAGACTTCTTAAGGGAACGAAGGTGGAAGAGGCAGATAGGACACTTCTAAGAGAAAGACTTAAATATTGGCTGTTATCCAGGCATAGGTAATCTTGGAAAGGGATTGTCAACCAGCCTCTACACAGAAATATTTTAGTAGAGGTCACTGTCAATTCTTTTTTTGAAGGGCCTGTAATAAGTGTGTTCTTAATTTACGTATACACTTGCTCCTCATTTTTGTTTGGGTTTATCTCAGTTGTTTCACTCCAATTCTTCTGCCTTTTATTCTGAATTGAAGTGAAAAATGAAATGTATAAAACATTGCAAGAAAATTCGGTAAGCGTTCCTCATTCTGAAGCTTGACAGTAATTAATATTAAGGGATTACAGGAAAATCTTACAACGTAATTTAGTGATTCTCAATTTATTCACAGACTCTTCTTCTCCCTCTACCTTGCTTAGCAAAGACATTTTCTACCTTTCGGATGAAATCTAAACCTATTGACCTGTTTGCTCCCCCAACAATATTTTATTCAGCGCAAACAATAATAATAAAGTAACAGCAATAATAAGAGCGAACATTACTGTGCCAAGCACTGGGCAGATTATTGGATTTACAACAACCCGAGAAGGAAGTTATTATTTTTATTATCCCGTTTTACAGATGGGGAAATACAGACATTAAATAAATTGCCTGAGCCCCACAGTGAGGAAGTGGTGGATTTATAGAAAAATCCAAACCTGGAAGTTAAATGGTAGCATTATTTATCCATTTCTCAGAAGGGGGAGGGGAGATGCTGGACAAAATACAGGACACTCAGTTAAATTTGAATTCCAACTAAACAACAAATGATTTTTAAGGTATATCCCAAATATTGCATGGGTTGTGGACATCCTGTATTTTTATTTGTTAGATCTGGCAACACTAAGAACACTTGACTACCGGCAGAATCATTTTTAGCCAGAAATTTCACCGGAGGCCATCTACTTCCAGTGTCTTAGTACACAGATGAAGAAAGGCTCAGAAATCTTAAGATTTTCATGTTCCCATGACTGGCAACAAAGCGAGGCTTAGGGCTTTGCCATGCTGCCGCTGGATTAATTCCTCAGCAGTTTTCCATGTGACCACCAGGTGAGATTTCCCTTGTTATTTCTAAGGGTATTTATCTCCTGCCTATTTTCTGAATTGTTGTCTGGAAAGCAAATCTTTGCAAACACTCTACCAATAACAACATGAGGAGAAGTGGAGGCCGGGAAGGAGGAAGCAACAAGTAAAAGTTCCTGACTGCTCCTGTGTGCCCGCGACACCATCCTTTCCATATGGCGTCCCCTTTGGTAGAAACAAGAGGCGTGAGTATGATGGCACGTATTAAATAGCTACTTGTCCTAGCAGTGTTTCTTTTAAGACCTTGGCCAGGGGGTCCTATTTGAATGACTACTATTGTTATCAGAGAATGAATAAATAGGAATGCATTTTATAAAGTAGTCATCCTTTTAGCAGATAGTAAATTAAAATGCTGTATATTTCACTGGAGTTCAATATTGGGTCGTTTTCTTCAAAGAAGAGAGAGGTATTAATTAGTCTGTTGCTTGGAGGCTTCATTATACATGCTTCATGCCCTTTGCTGTTGTAACAAACGGTTCCTGGGTGCTGAGGCCCTGACTGATTAATTTGCATAGCTGCCTCTTGATAGCTCTTCTTCTGACAGACACTGTTAAATAGGGGAGAATGGGATAGAGGAGTAGAAAAAAGAAAAAAAAAATAACCTGGCTCTTTTCATGATGTGGGAAAGAAAATAAATACAACACCTCAGCAGACAGAAGGGAAATAAACTGCTTGAGTTGTCCATCTTAGCCATGGGGTTCTTTTAGGCTGAAAATCAAATGTACTACAGGCTTTTCACAGTTGGAGTTGTAAACAGCTAAGAGATGACAAAAAGCTTTTTGAGGTCCCGTCTGTGGGAAAAAGAAAGATGCCTCTGCTGCAACTGGAAAATTAAGATGGATTCTAGTTGAAGAATAAAAACTCCTAAGTGTGTTGAATACAAGGGACAGAATTGTTGATACAGATTCTTAAGTTATAACTATCCAAAGGTGGGAATTTTTAACCAAATTATTTTCATGTTAGAGTGCCCCCCTCACCCCGCCAAATTTGGTCTTAACCCTCGAAAGAGGTTTACTTCTTCAAAAGCATTTTCAATTCTGTTGGAGTAAAGACAATACCTTTTCTTTTCACTTTTGATTTTGAACGGATTTCAGATGTAGAGAAAATTTGCAAAACTAGTACAGAGAGTTTCCATATATCCCTGCCCTAGCCTCCCCCAGTGTTAAAATCTTACTTAACAATAATGCAATGAGTAGAACCAAGCAATTAACATTGGTATCATACCAATAACTAAACTAAAGTCCTTATTCAGATGTCACTGGTTTTTTTCATTAATGTCTTGTTGTTTTTTCTGGGATTCTATTCAGGATCCCACATTGCATTTTGTTGTTATTTCTCCTTAGCCTCCTGAAATCTATAACAGTTCTTCTTCTTTCCTTAACCATTATGACTTTGCCATTTTTGAAGAGTATAAGGCAGTTATTTTGCCAAATGCCCCTCAAGTTGGGTGTGTCTGGTCTTTTCTCATGATTGGATTGAGGTAACTATTTTTGGAAAGAATTCCACAGAAATTATGTTGTGTTCTTCTTAATGCATCATATCACGGGATTCATGATGTCAAAATGTTTCATTATTGGTAATGTTGACCTTGATCACTTGGTTAAGACGGTTTCTGCTGGATTTCTTCACTTGACAGTTACTGTCTTTTCCCTTGCTGTTAACAAATATCATGGAGGAAATGCTTTGAGATGATGCAAATCCTGTTTCTCTTCAACTTTCATCCACTGTTTTTTAGCATACATCAGTGAATCTCAGTCCTGTAGCGGTTGTTACTATGGTATTTGCTTAACAGTGATTTTCTATTCTTCTCTTTCTTCAACATTTATTAATTGGAATTCTATAGCAAGGAAGAGCCCTCTTTCTCTCCCATCTATCTAGATAATTGATCATCATTTGATATAAAAACAGCTAAAAAAATAGCTGTTTTTATATCAAGGTGTTGCTAACAGGGAGCACAAGAAAAAGCAAGAAGGGGGGGAGAGAGAGAAAGAAACAGAGAGAGAATACATAAAAAGAAAACGAAAATTGTCCCTAATTTTACACTCCATTTATAGTTATTACAGAATATTGGCTATATTCCCCATGTTGTACAATACATCATTGTAGCCTATCTTCATTTTATTATGAAGATTTATCATTTTTTCCACAGTACTTTTCTTCCTACCAGAAGGCTCGACCAGATCATTTGGTCATTTCAGTCTAAGGTCTGATTAATCAAATGTGAAACAAAATTGAAAAAGCAGGTGGACAAACTAACCAAAACAAGCTCAATAAATTTGGGTGTTTGAATTACCTGGGTGCTCTACTCAACCCAACTATATTTTTGTAAGTGTAACATTTGCCAAACACTTACCTGGAAAATACAGAGTTAAATTCAAGGAATCAATCCCTTGCTTCTTAAACCTTTGTTTATGATGTTCGTTTTAGTGGTATTACAAAGTGAGGGAATTAACCTCAACTTCAAACCCACAAAAACCCATTTTGATCTAAAATGCTCGACAGAAGTCTCCAAACTCCCTATCAGCCTGCAGTTCTAAAGGAAGCACTTCCATCATGACTATAGTTTGTAAAAGTCATCAGTAAAGTTTCAGAGTTTTGAAGAATTATTTGGGCAAAGCATCCTTAAAGGTCTCCTTTGCTCCCTTCCTCCTTCCTACCCTTCCACCTTCCTCTGGCTTCATTATGCAAGAAGTATTTATTGCTGGGTCTCTTAATATTGTCAACATTTTAGATGGTGCTGAGATTAATGAAAATTTCCAGCAATGTAGAAGATTTAGCTTTATTTTCATTTTTTAATTCATGAAGGCAAGAAGTGAGTGGATGAAAATTCATCAAATTTCCCATCTAAATGGACATTCTTAACCCCAGCTCATCTCACAAAACCACTGTGAGATAGGAGGAATAGCGGTAGGTATACTGTTTTTTTCTATATGAAATATACACCTGTAATATATATTTTGATTCTAATATTCTTTGCTCTTTTTTGAAAAGAGGGTCTACTCAGTGGTAGAAGGAAGAAAATAATTTTTTAAAATTTTATTAGCTACTCCAAGAGTAGATCTGATCCTTTATGGAGTTTAGCATAAATATGCTTCCTTAAGAATGTAAGAAATGCTACTATGGAACAGAGAAGAGGCCCTTTAAATGTAACGTTTTCTCTGCGGGATCTCTAGAGGGGAAGAAAAGGGATGAGATACTGAGGAAGAGTGTTTTTAGAAACACCTGCCATGTTCCAAACTTCTTTAGGAATAGGCAAGGTGCTTGAGTGCATGATGCTAAGTGATAATAATCATAATCATGGATTGTGGAGTGCTTACCATGTGCCAGATCTCTGCTGAGTGCCCCACATGTATCATTCATTTAATATATCCATGATACAAGGCAGGTGTTACTGTTATCTGCATCTTGTAGATGAGGACCCTGAGTCTTGGAGAAGTGAAATAACCTTGTCAAAGTTACACAGTAAGTAAGTTAGTAAAGCACCTGATGAGACTTAACCCAGATGTGTGGCCTCCTACTTCAGTGACACCTGTGATTGAGTCTTTGGGTCTCTGGATTCGCTGGGGCCATGGTTTTCTTCTCAGCCTTTACTCACTGATCCAGCCGTGAGCAGCAGTGGGCGCTGGTCCTAGGCCTGGCCCCTCCAGGAATCTTGAGCATCTCCAAAGCCTTCCCCAGGGGACCAGGGTTTATGTGGCAAATGGCACTTTTAGGCTGGAGGGAATGAAATCCAACAGAAACTAGTGGAAAGAGCAGTAGACATGTATTAGCCTCCCAGTGCTCTCATTTCTGTGTTAATAATCACTTTTTTCTCTAAGTCATTAGCTGGGCTTTCTTGTCTCCTCTTTTATAGGAGCATGCTCTTTGTTGGAAGCAAGGATAACTATGTCCTTTACCTGTTTACGGTCTTCTAGTGGCTCATTCCTCATCTCCTAGGCAAAAGTCAAAGCTCTTTTTGTTGCATTATTTATTCTTGCCTTTTTCTTCTTTCATGTCTCCTTACATTCCCAACCTGCATTCTAGGTTCAAGCTTATCCAACTGCTTACAGTCTCCCAAACACACGTGTATGTGTGTGTTTTATTTAATTTATTTATGTATTTTTGACGTGGACCATTTTTAAAGTCTTTATTGAATTTGTCACAATATTGCTTCTGTTTTATGTTTTAGTTTTTTGGCCTCGAGGCATGTGGCATCTTAACTCCCCAACCAGGGATCGAACCCGCACCCCCTGCATTGGAAGGGGAGGTCTTAACCACTGGACCACCAGGGAAGTCCCATGTGTGTGTTTTAAATGTCTTTGCATATGCTGTGCTCTCTGCCTTTTCCTCCCATGCCCTGAATGCCTTACAGACTCCTTATTTTTCAAAATGCAACTCAGTTGTCTCCTCCTACATGAAACTTTCCACGTCTCTTTAAGCGAAGTGAGGTAGTCCTTCCTCTGGATTCTCAAAGGATCCTACAAATACCTCTGCCTTGGCATGTGTGTTAGGGTTTGGCAACTGTTCCTTCCTTCTTCACTTCTACCAGACTGTGATCTCCATGAAGGCAGTGAATTTGTCTTAATACTCTGTGTTTCCTGAGTGCCTAGCAATGTCTGGTAAAGGTTCATTAAGTCTTGCTTGAATGCATTCATGGATGGATCAGGAATTAGAAAACATAAAATTACAACTTACCCTGCCCACCAAAACACTGTATGGCATTTGGTAAATTATAAGACCTTTCAGGGCCTTGGTTTCCTCATCTGTGAGATGAAGATGTTGACCATAATTTTCAAAGTCTCTTCCTTGGAGGACATTTACAATTTAGCCAGTTTAACAACGAGGCATTAAGGAGCTTCTGATGGCAGCTACTTTTCAGCTTACTTTTGGCTGAAATCTTCATTTCAGTCCAAGTTTTTCAAATGAGTGATTTGGACTGAGAGAAAGGACATCGAAACCTGTGGAGACTGAAGTGGAATGAAAAGGTTGCTTTTATGATAGGAAGGCCTTGGGGCTTGTTTCACTGTCACAGGATCATGGAATGTTCAGATTGGAAGGAATCTAAGAGATAAGTCATTCAACCTCTTTGTTTCATTAAAAAAAATGAAGACCTGGAGAGTTTAAGTGACTTGCTCAGAGTCACAGCACTAGTTGATGGCAGGATGCAGCCTGTGGCTTCTCAGGTTTGTACCCCTCTGCCACACCAAGCACTTGATCTGTGTCACTAAATCAAGATACAGAGTAACATTGTGCTAAGATGTGCTTTTGGGTCACAGTTGACTCAGTTTGGGGCAGACTTAGAGAAAGCTTAGAACTTTTGATTTCTCTCTATATTCATATTGGCTCGTAATCTACTGCCAAATAGAGCACATGTTTATGAGCAATTTGCTGTTTGTTGTCTTTTTTCTCTTTTCAGAATTGATTAAAGAAGTTTCATGAAGGGTAAATGAAGGCATAGGATACACCATGCTAGATCATATGCTGAAAGATTCCACTTGAGCCTTGCTTGCTGGGGTTCCCACTTCATAAAAGAAGAAAAAAGTGTCTTCTAAATAAGGAACTGGACAGTGTGTGGGAAGAATAGAGCAAGTTTTGATGTCAGAGCCTAATGATGACATTAATAATAGAGGCTCGGAGTTGTTACATGTGTGTCTAGATATGAGTCAGCAAGTCAACTTTGCTAGAATGGATGGACCTTTTCTCTACTCTTAAAAATCTCATATGTGGCGAATGCATGTGGTAGCTATTAAGGCATGATGAAAGTACTCCAAAACTCAGTGGCTTAAAACACTAAGTAGTTATTATTGTTCATGAGTTGCTGGGTCAGCCGGACATTTCTTCTGGTGTCAGCTAGGCTTCTGCAGTCACTGTGGGTCAGGTAGGCAGATTTGCTGATTTTGACTGGGTTCTCTTATATGTTTGGGTGTTAACTGTCTGTTGGCAGGTGTAGAATAGCTTTGGTTGGGATAACTAGACTGTCTTTCACTTGGTTTTTTTTATTCTCCAGCAGGCTAGTCAAGGCTTTTTCTAGGAAATGTTAGCCCAGCTGTGGAAGAGAGGGACCAAGGAGAAGCCTGGCAGCCTCTTGAAACCTAATGTGTACTTGGCACACCATTATTTCATTTGCATTCTATAGGCCATAGCAAGTCACAAGGCCAGCCAGAGTCAGATGGAAGAAGACTATGAAGTTACAGGGTGAAGGCTGTAGATAGAGAAAGGTCATTAACCAGGGCCTCAGTGCAATCAATATAATACAACATGTGAGCACATGTTCATAAATATGAAAACAATACAGAATTAGATGGAGTAAAAGGGAAAAATCCCCTCTTGACATTTTTCTTCTATCCTACTTTCTCCCCAAGGTTAACACTATCAAAAGTTCTCTATTTTCCCAGGCCTATATGTATGTATATATAATGTACATACATATACTATCTTGATAGATATGAAATAACATCATGTCATTAGTCATTTTGCCTTTTTCTGATTATTATTGAATTGAGCAACTTCTCATATGCTTATTGGAATTTGGGGTCTTATTTTTGGTGAAATAGCTATATGTATCTTTGGTTCATTTTTCCATGAGATTGTTTGACTTTCTCTTACTGATTGTTATAAATCTTTTATATATTCTTGATACTAACTCTGTATTTTATGTACATTCACTTATCTTCTTTCAGTCTGTAGTTTGTCTTTTAGCTTTGTTTAGTTATCCTATGGGTAGCAAGGTCAGAAAAAGTTTGGCTAATTTTTTTTTCTATTTCCTGGAACAGTTTGAATTTAAGATGGGTAATGGCAAATATCACTTCTAAATTTCTTTTTATTACTAGTTTAACAGCTTTAATCATTTAAGTCTATTTAGGGTAGAGCTTAGGCTTTGCTTCAGGCTCTCTTGGCAGGGGTAGGGATTTTCCTGTCCTCTCTTCAAGGCCTGGGCAGCCCCAGTGGGCCAGGTGTTCAGTTCTGGTTCTCCACTGAGCCAAGATCCAAGGCCTGGCCTTCAGAGCCCATATTCTCATAATACCCCTTTGGGATACCACAGCCCCAGTTCCTGCTTACATTCCAACTTTGACTTCCTTATTTGCTTATGACTCCTGAGAATCTTCGATCTTTCCTTCAAGTTCAGATTACATTATAATATTTATTTCAGTTATATTTGCTCCAACTTTCCATGTGTTCGTAGTTTGAAGAAGGTCTGTATCAGCTTTCTCTGTCGTGTTGCTGGAAAGGCTCCACAGTTACATTCATGATCCTGATGAAGACTATTAGTGTCTCTTGGGTACAATAGCTAACCCAAGGATCTCGGTTTTATTTGCATGCTGATAGTATTTAGACCAGGAAGGGGATCAGCTGAGTTATCTGGGAAGATACAGAAGGTATTAATGCACATTTTCAGATTAAGCATTTAGTATTTAACTTTTGTCAAACTCACCAGTAAAATGAGTCCTTTACAAAGAAAAATATTAGGGCTATGCCTTCCTTAGACAAGGGAAAAGCTCTTTTGGCGAATATTTGACAAATGCCTAAATCAATCCATACATGAATGTATTAAGTTTGTCTATTTATGCTCCATTGAACTCATGGCTGACTCATCTTCATTTGTAGCACTTCTGTGAACATGACTCTATAAGCCTAATTTCAGCTGCCTTACCTCATTTTACATAGGAGACCTCAGCTAGAGAGGGAAAAACGGATAGGGTTTCACCTTGGATTAGCCAAAGAGATATGCCACCCTGTTCCACACAAATGGACTCTGGCACCATGATTTAGTGTATTTGAGGTGGAGAAGACCGCCCACGAGGCCCCAGACATCCTCCAACTTTTGTGTATAATGATCTGTTTAAGCCTTGTGCCAACCTTTGGCCAATAGCTGCACAATTCTGATCTTAGCCTTACAGCGGCGATCTGAGATTTGAATGTCTTTTAAATTCCTTGCCTCCCATCAGCTTCCAGCCTCCTCTTAGTGCCTCCGCACCTGTCTCTTTAGCATCAGCTGCAGCAACTGCTCTCTGCCAATGCCCTCAAGATCAGGCCCCTGTCCTGTGTCCCACAGCCCCTGGCTGCCCGCTCTGGATAGCAGAGACAGGGGAGCCCCCGACTCAGAGCCCTTAACACTCACTGAGACTTAATTCTGACTCTTCTGAGTGATTGCAAGTGGTCTGATCTTTGGATTCCTGAAAACTTGGTGACCCTGACCACTAGTATTTGTCAGTTTCTTAAAACTTTTCCTGGCTGTCTGGACTCCTGAGGTCTGGGATTCCTATACACGTGTCAATCTGAACAACTCTCTAATCTTGTTACTTAAAATGAGGTCCAAGGACCCTTCAGCTTGGCACCACTTGCCAGCTTATTTACAGATGTGGAATCTCAGGTCCCACCCCAGACCTACAGAATCGGAAACTGTATTTTAACCAGATCCTGAAGGGATTGGTATGCACTGCTCCACTTGACTGAATTTCAATTCAGTGCTGGGTTCCATTATCAACCAGGGTCCTTTTTTTCAAAATATGTGCCCCACAAATGATGGAGAGCGCCCTCTTCACCTGCCCAATGAGTGTACTCTCTGCTTGATGATCAGTGCTCATGAGTCTGTGTTCCTGATGGAAGTGTGGTTCCCACTGAGGTGTGTTAAGAGAAAGAAACAGAGGTGAGAACCACTGTGCCTGCTTCTGACCTTGACCACAACCCGATCCTTCTGGGTTTCACAATGTTTGATTGTACCTCCCCAGCCCTGGTCGTGTTGGGGACTTGAACTAGCACATTCATTCACATACTCTTCACGGTCCACACTTCCCTCCCCCCAAACATACTGGGTGAGCAACAGCACCGACCAAGGCATTTGGCTTATTGTTATGGAGCAAAGCAAACGTCCACTCACGTCAGGTCCAGGACCTTGGCCTTATTAGCACTGACCTACATACTGAGCTTGTTACTGCGATGTTCCCCATCAGGTAATGAGTGCTTACGCACCTGCTGCTTCCAATTAGAGGGAACTATTGACAATATGGTCTCAGCCCTCCAGCGACTTTTGCAGTCTGAAATGGGGAAATGATATAAGGAAGGAAGGAAGGACAAAAGACATGTGGAATGAAAAAAATAATAGCATAGGGGCCTTCAGGGTGGTTGTCTTGACCACATGGTGACTATTTCATTACCAGGAGATTTGGGGGTTTTTAAAAATAGACACATTCTCAATAGAGTAACAAAGGGCTTCCATGCTGTTCTCTTTAGTTGGGAATGTGGATGTTTGGAGGTTTGTTTGCTTACATAATCGAACCATCCAGAAAGCAGTTTTCTAACTTAACATTTTTTTTTTCCAAGTTTAGAGGAATTACCTCCTCAATTTCACTACCTAGAAAACAATTTGTGAGTTCAACAGCCTTTACTAATTCTGTCAAATTTTTACTCCAACCCAGATGAGGAGAAGTATTGCAGAAAGATATGCCAAAGTGCATTTTAATTCTAAATCACATTTAAACTTTTAAAGAAAAGGAAAGTTTTCATTTAACCTACATTTTTAGAAGAAATTATTTATACCCTCTTTGATAGAAGATTGGAGGAACTTGACAACAGATTTTGTTTTTCAAAAGAAATGTTTCTAGGTAGATCCAATTTTTGTATTTAATAGTGATTATTTGTAAATCTAACAAACTTTGGAGTTTATAGCTTTTGCCACCACTGTTGTATTTGAACGTTATCTTGTTTGCTGTTTTTCTGGACGTAAAATTAATAGTTAAAAAATGATGTGAACTTGCCCTGCTATAGTACAGATTCGATTCTTAGGAAGGGTTCTAATTTGCTTGCTTTGGTTATAGCAAGATCCTGTTCCAGAAGGTGAAGAATTAGAATCGCTTCCGCTCAGGTTGAAGAGATCCACTGGCTATGCTGTGTGTTCTTTGGCTCAGTGTTTCCTGAGGACATGGCAAAGGTAGTGCAGCGTCCTGGGAAGGCTCCTTGGGTGAAGCAGGCATACAGACTGTTGTCAAAGAGCTTGTGAGTGAGTAGGGGAGACAAAAAATTATGTGAACCATTTTAATACGTGGTTGGAAATAACTGTCATGGGAGATATAAAGAGAAGTGCTGTGGTTATCCAGAGAAGGAAACAGGAGTGAGGGGGTGAGGGAAGGCTCTGTGCAGCAGGGACAAATGGACTGGGTTTGGATAGATGGGTAGAATTTGAACATGGATCACATTCCTGTGTAAATCCTGCTGCGGAGATAATGAACTAAAATGTGTAAAACTCCGCGCCTCATTATCATTGCCTTTGTTTCAAGGTAGATGCAAACAAATAGCCTGAAAACTGGCCAAGCAAGCAAATAATGATATACAAAGCCCCCTATTCAGTCATGTAATCTTCAGTGATTACACAGTGGGCACTGGCTCTAGGCTGGGCTCTTAGCTGGGACAACCAGCCAAGCAGCAAACAATCCAACTGGACAAAGTCAAAAACATTCTCAAAGGAAGAGAAAGGACAAAAAAATAAAGGACCCAAATGACAATCGTAAAAAACAGCTAGACTTCACAAGGAGATATTATGGCATAGCCAGGAGTCCTGGAATAAGACTGTGCCTACATGAGGCCACCCAGTAGACTACTTCAGTTGGAGTTCTTTTTAAATTTCTTTTTTTGATTTGTAGAGGTTCAAGGGCTCTTGTCTGCATGGTGACAACAAAGACCATGGATTCTGGTCTTAGCTTTGCCACCATTAAGCAGTGTGGCCTGGGCCTACATACTCCCCTGGGGCCTATGTGCAGCAGGGCAACGGTAGTGACCATTTCATGAAGTGCCCAGAAGTGCCCACCAGATGCAGCCAAGAAGGTTCCAGGGACTATGGCATAAAGGAATGGAAGCAGATGAGCTGGGAGGCCACTCAGCCAGCACCTCCGCAGCTGAGAAAAATCAGCTTAGAAAACTGGGTCAGACTAGGGTGGTGACTATAATCAGAAACCTGCAGGAGGAAACACTATAAACATGTTAGCCTGGGCAAAATTGATTGTTTTAAAAATAAAGATGAAACAATGGCTTAAAGGAAGCGATGCTACATATCTTCTGCCCTGATAGAAATGGGATGAAGAATTGGAATCTGAGGTGGAGGAGAAAAGGTTCTATTTTAATCCAGAAAAGAAAAGGCTTATTTTCCCTTCAGTTTCAAGCATGTTTTTTAGTTTCAGTCTTATCTACATGTTATGGGTGAAAGAGAAAGGGCCCTGCTCCACCCCAGATATTGAGTTAGCTGATGACACTAATTGTCCCAATCAGCTCCCTGAAGGCTAAGAGGGCATTTTCTAAATTTTAGTTTTCTAACTAAAACTTAATTTTAGTTTTGTGAAATCATGACGTCTTGGAGGGTGCTGGGTGACACACACTGCTGTAATTATTGCTTAGCCAAGCCTGGCATGGTCAGCTTAGTTGGATAGAATGTGGCACTAATAAGAAACCACAGCGAGAATACAATCTCTTGTGAAGCATTTAGCTTGACAGAGGGGAGAATGTATGTTTCACTAGTGCATCTCATCCCCAGACAACAGCCTTGCAAAAATAATGTTTTGGTATCGATGAAAATTGGGAGAGAACATGCTTGAGTGTCTAGTGGGACACATTAGTGTGATGAGGAAAATAGCACAAAGCGTGTGCCTGACAACCAGTGGGTCTCAAACTCATGTGAGGGTGTTATTGTCCTATATGGACAGCATTTTACTAGTTTGTGTAATAGTAACTATACCAAAGAAAGTTTTCATTGTCTGTTATCTGAATGGCTTCCTGTATGCTAGACATTGTAGTAAGCATCTTGTGTGCATTATCTCATTTAATACTCATCGCAATCAATGAGCTAGATATTGTCTCCATGTTACAGATGAGGAAACCTAGTCTCAAAGACGTCTGGGGACTTGCCCAATATCACACAATTAGGAAATAATAATTCAGAGACCTAGTGTTCCTTATTTAGGTAAGCATAGCATAGGGAAATGGGAGTTCTTTTGTTGTTGTTGTTATTTATTTATTTATTTAAATTTTTATTGGAATATAGTTGATTTATAATGTTGTGTTAGTTTCAGGTGTACACAAAGTGAATCAGTTATACATATACATATATCCACTCTTTTTTAGATTCTTTTCCCATATAGGCCATTACAGAGTATTGAGTAGAGTTCCCTAATCTATACAGTAGGTCCTTATATTAGTTATCTATTTTATATATAGTAGTGTGTATATGTCAATCCCGATCTTCCAATTTATTCCTCCCCAAAATGGGAGTTCTTAAATCTAGAAGTTGTTTTTAAGAATCTGATTTTTCATCAGTATATTTATTTTATTACATTAATCATTCATTTCATGCTAAGGTATGAACACACTGGTATATAAATAAATTCCCGGACTGAGTTGCCGCCTTTCCTTAAAACCCAAGGCATTAAACATTTTGTGACTTGCCGACCTGAGAAAGAATTCAGTCTCATAGAAGACAGAAGGTTAAGATGCCTGGCTTCTAATAGTGACCTTTTTACAATCAAGTGGTAATAATTTGAGATGGTGAAAGGTTCATTGAAATCTTACTGTGAACTGGGTATTGTGCTTTGTGCATTGTCTCATTTAATCCACAGGAAATTGAAACAAGGGCAGCTGAGACTTAGACAGTCTAGGTAAGAGTTCAAGGTCAGACAGCTAGGAATTGGGGAGTTAAGATGCATAACCAGTCCATTTGTCTTCAGGATCAGAGCTCTTAACCACTTATGTTTACTTCCTCTATACTATGTGATTACTTTTCTCATATTTGGTACTAAATATTTGGGCATGTGACCATTCATTTTTCAAGTGAGTTGCCCTTTCTTTATGGGATTTCTTCTTGAATAGATCAAGTGACCTATTATTACCTCTAAACTATTGAAATAAAAGATAAATGACTTAACTTTACAATTTTTTTTAAAAGATAGAGTGTTTTCAGACTGAATGTGGTTTCACTTATTCACATGAATTTTCTTAGCTGAACTTTGATGAGGGCTACTGGGTTTCAGTGCACTCATTACTTCATCTTATGACCTCCTCTTCTTTTTAAAGTGACAGAGTTTCCATTTCCTCACTTTTAGCTCATGTCTCTGGATATACAATGTATACTTTGTCCTCACATCACTTTTATTTCTAGTTTTCTTCTGTATTAATTTTAGGGTCAGGCTTTGTTGCTATAAAAATGAGACTGCAAAATACAGTGCCTCATGTAACACAGACATTGTTTAGGAAGGCAGTTCAAGGAGAGTAGCAGGCTTGACTCCAGGAGGTCACCCAGAGACCCAGGTTCTCTCTGTCTTGCTGTTCTGCACCCCCTATGGCACTGTTTCCATCTGTGTGCTCAGTGGTGGCACACGCCTTCACATCTGCATTCTAGCTCACAGGAAGGGGGAAGAGACAGTAAGTTGAGGACAGGCAATTCCCCTTATAAGCATGTACTCCATTCGTCAAAATCTACATCCCATTGGCCAAAATCGAGTCATGTATCCATGCCTAGTCAGCTACAAGAAGAGCTGTGGAGTGTAAGCTTGGGCTGGGGGAGTTCACAGCTGTCTTGACCTAAAAGGACACGAGGAGAACAGACACTGGAGGTAATTAACAACCTCCGTCACAGTTTGCTCCTCTAGCATCCGGTATTCCTTCTCACTCTTCCTCCCTTGTGGAGGAAATGCTTACTTTTTTCCCAAAGGAGACAAACCAAATTGCTGCACCCAGCTGAGAGCCCAGGATCCCTGGGAGGGGTTCAGCTTCTATCAGGTCAGATGTGGTTCCAGCGACCTCTGCACTAAAACATGAGTTATCTGCTACAACAACCCCAGTTGGAAAGTGGGAGAATGGAAAGCATCCAACTGAGTCTTATTAGTAGCAGTTAGCAAATTTTGCTGGGCAGGAAATGCTTGGCCATCCTTGGTAGGCCTTCTTGGCCATCCAGATTCGCCCCCTGGAAGTGACTTTTTGCCATTATTCTTGGTGGCCCCTGTCTTTTGTGGCCACATCTGTGGTGAGTATTGAAGAGTGTCCCTCCTTGGGAGCTGCTCTCCTTTGACAGCCTGCTTTCTACTGGTGCAGGTTTGGGGACCTGAGATTTGCTTTAGTGATTGAACGATCACTGGCTTTGTCAGCTAGGCTTTTGTTTTCTTTGGCAATGCAATTTCCTCCAAAATTCCAGTCTGTTTGCTTCCAGTCTGTTCCATATGAAAGTAACCTTTGGCTATAGTTCTTAAGCTTGCAGATTCTAGCTTTTCACTTACTGGCTGCAGTGCGCAGCCCACTCCTAGTTCTCTCTCTCAGTTTAAGGGCTTCTACCTTGATGTCCTCTGGAGCCATGGGCTTGTATGGGGAAGGTACACCTTTGTCATCTGAATCTTTGCAGCAGGGCTGGCTCCCATTGTGTGGCTTGGGACAATGTCTCATAGGAAGTTCTTGAAGTAGGCTCTTGAGTGACTATCTTATCTTCTGCTACTTTGAGAGGAGAAGCAGTTGGCTTTACTAGCAGGGGTCATGAGCTTTGCAGCCTGCAGTATCTGTGTTCTTACCACCTGCCACCTGGTCACTAAGCCACTGCCAGGTATTTTCAGTTTTGGTATGTACTGACCCTGCATCTAGGTAGCAACTCTTTACTAGGACAAACTAAGCTGCTATAACAAAGAGACCCAAAATACACTGGCTTACACAAGATAGGAGTTTATTTCTTTTTCATGTGATGGTCTCCATGTAGGCAGGTAGTCCAGGATGGGTCAACACTTCTGCTCTACAACATCGACTGGAGACCAGGTTCCTTCTGTTTGTTACTCTGCCTGGTCCTGAGGTGCTGTCCTCAGCTTAGCACTGAAGCTGGGACACCGTCTCGTCCACATTCCAGATCGCGGGAGGTAGGAGAGTGGGAGACAGAGTGGAGGGTAAATAATGTCCCTATGGAAACTGAACCAGAAGTTACACACATCCTTCCCAGTGACACCTCACTGGCCAAAAACATACTTCTGTAGCCACACCTAGATGCAAAGGATACTGGGAACAGGGAGGGTGGGGTAATGGTCTCTAGTGGGGCAGCCACTATTTTTCTTTTCTGGATTTTTTTTTGTTAAGGTTTCTGCTCCCTTGAATACATACCCATGCCATGTATAAAATGAAATATACTTAAAAATTGTTTTAGCTTTATTGCGGTATAAATGACATGTAAAATTGTAAGATATTTAAAGTGTACATCATGGTAATTTGATACGCGTATACACTGTGAAAGGATTCCTCCCATCTAGTTAATTAATACATCCATCACCTCACATATTTCTCTCTCTCTCTCTTTATTTTTTTGTGAGAACTTCTAAGTTCTACTCTCTTAGCAAATTTCAATATATAATATAATGCTATCGACTATATAAAAGGAAACTTACTTTAAGTCCCTGTTTTGGTGCCACTGGCCAGGATTAAATCTCTCCTCCTTTACGTGAGGTGAACCGAGATTTTTGGTGGTTTGTTTTAAACGCCTGCCTCTGGGGTATGTAGAAATGGGAGACAAGTTGGAAATCTGGGTCTAAGAGGAATCGGAATGAAATCTCTCTAAATAAAATTCAGGGGATTCTACAATCCCCCTGAAGGAAGAGGGATGAATGGATACTGGGAAGTCAGAGAGTCCCTACCACAACCCTGCTGACTAGTAACAGAATGAGGTTAAATGTGATGCGACTTCTGGCATTTTCTTAGAAACTTGCTCCTTCACAAGGAGTCTACCCACCACGGAAATGCTAGGAACGAAAAGCATCCATCCGCCTGCTCTTTTTGTTCATTTAGCTCTCTTCCTGTGTTCTTACAAATACAATGTGAATTGAGTTTTGTTTTTTTTTTTTTTAAAGAGATTGGAGTTTATTTATTTATTAATTTATTTTTGGCTGTGTTGGGTCTTCGTTTCTGTGCGAGGGCTTTCTCTAGTTGCGGCGAGCGGGGGCCACTCTTCATCGCGGTGCGCGGGCCTCTCACTGTCGTGGCCTCTCGTTGCGGAGCACAGGCTCCAGACGCGCAGGCTCAGTAGTTTTGGCTCACGGGCCCAGTTGCTCCGCGGCATGTGGGATGTTCCCAGACCAGAGCTCGAACCCGTGTCCCCTGCATTGGCAGGCAGATTCTCAACCACTGCGCCACCAGGGAAGCCCTGAATTGAGTTTTAAGGAAAAAAAAAAAAAAACATAGGACAAACGATCAACTGAAGTTCAAATATCCATCATTCGTTGAGTTTCTTTCAGCCAATCACATCGTAATTCCATCAAGGGAACTTATTCATGTGTCTAAAAAGGTATATTCGTAACTGATTGCAAGCAACATGGTTTAGGTGATTTTCATCTTTTCTTAATACTGACAATGTTGCCAGCCCAGATGGAGTAATTCAGGCTTGTTAGGAGTCCTATATGCATGAAAGCAAGCACGCTTGTATTCTGTTGCATGAAGATGTAAAAATAATGAGCTGAGTGTCATTGCCTCAGCTCAGTCTGATTGTCTACTGCCTCTGATAGCACTGAGCTTGTAGGCAAAACTGCTTCCCAAGTTTAGATTAGGGAACGAGGTTTATTTAAGATGAGAGGAAAAGGAAAATACAGAAGAGTCATTGTACCTGGAAAAGTTAGGATGCTGGGAAATACGGTTTGGAGGTTACACACATGTATTGTTTTCTGATATGATAGGTTCATCTGGGCACCTGTGAGCAGTTCCCTCTTTATGTTTGTTGAACTCTGTTTTCTTCCCCTACACACACAATTGTCAACATTAATTTCTGGGTTCATATGAGTGTACATGTGTGTGTCTTTGCTTCCCTTTCCATTCGCTGAGTCAACAAGTAGCTGCAGTTCTGATAGTCTGGCCCTTGTTCACCCCAACCTTGAAGTTTTTCTCCTCTCTGTTCCCACACAGCATCTCCTTGGCCTGATGATCTACTTTGCTAGGGTCTTGTCAGTTTTAGTTGCTGCCTTCCTGTTTGGGTGTTGAGACTTTCTGGTTTTGGTATGTCTGGCTTTCCCAGACCCCCTGGTTCCTGAGCAGGTCTTGGTCTCAACCGAATTGTGAACTTTGCCTTTATGCGCTCTTCCTTCTGAATCATTCTCAGTGACATCTCCCTCTTCAGTACAAACTCCTCAGGAGCTTAAAGTGATCTACTACGAGCATGATGCTTCTTTGCAGTTTGTGTTTTTTTTTTTTTTAACATCTTTATTGGCGTGTTATTGCTTTACAATGGTGTGTTAGTTCCTGCTGTATAACAAAGTGAATCAGCTATACATATACATATATCCCCATATCCCCTCCCTCTTGCGTCTCCCTCCCACCCTCCCTATCCCACCCCTCTATGTGGTCACAAAGCACCAAGCTGATCTCCCTGTGCTATGCAGCTGCTTCCCACTAGCTATTTTAATTTGGTAGTGTATATATGTCCATGCCATCTTTTTAAAATGAGTGCAAATCTTGGATTCTGCAGTACAATTGATCCATTCTTTTAAATAAACAAATGATTTAAATTGAGGGTTAAAACATTTGCCTCCCTCTGCCTCAAATCTTCAAGTAAAACTTAATTTGCAGGAAAATAAGCCATGTTTATCTGTGGCTTTGCAAAACCTTTAGGCACATGGCTCCGCACAACCTTTAGGCACTTGGCTCCAAACCTCCAGGGAGTCAAAGTTTTCTAGTTTGAGAAATATATATTTTCTTAGTCAAAGAAATTGAGCTCTAAAAGTGGGATTTGAGTTTAAGGGATTTTTTAAAAATCCCTTTATTTTATTTTATTTTACTTTTTATTTTTCCAGCTTCATTGAAGGATAAGTGACAAAAATTAAATATAAAATTAAAAATAAAAATTCTATATATTTAAGGTATACAACTTGATGTTTTGAATATATATACATTGCAACATAATTACCACAATCAAGTTAATTAATATATCCATCACCTCACATAGTTACCATTTTCTTTTCTTTTGGTCTTTTTTAAAAATTGAAATATAGTTGATTTATAATGTTGTGCTAGTTTCAGGTGTATAGCAGAGTGATTCATATATATATATATATGTGAAGATATATTCATATATATGTGTGTGTGTGTGTATATATATATATATATATATATATATATATATATATATATATAGTTTTCAGATTCTTTTCCATTATAGGTTATTATAAAATATTGAATATAGTTCCCTGTGCTATATAGTAGATCTTTGTTGTTTATATACCATTTTCTTTTTCTTCTTTTTTTTTGTAATGAGAACACTTTAGATCTATCCTCTTAGCAAATTTTGAGTATACAATGCTGTGCTATTAACTATAGTCACAGTGCTATACTTTAGATCTCCAGAATTTGTTTATCTTGTATAACTGAAACTTTGTACCTTTTGACCAACATCTCCCCAATTCCCCCTTCCGCCTGCCCGCAGCCCCTGGCAACCACCGTTCTACTCTCTGTTTCTATGAGTTTGCCTATTTTAGATTTTATACATAAGTGAGATTGTGCAGTATTTGTCTTTCTGTGACGGGCTTATTTCACTTAGTGTGATGTGCTCCAGATCTATCCATGTTCTTGCAAATGGCAGGATTTCCTTCTATTGTAAGTCTGAATAATACTGTATTGTGTGTGTGCATGTGGGGTGTGAGTGTGTGTATGTGTATCTTTATCCATTCACCCACTGATGGAAATTTAGGTTGTTTCTTGGTTACTGTGAAGGGAAAGGCTCTCTCTGAAGCCTAGGAGTCATACTATAGAAAAGATGACTCATAGGTCCGGTCTAACCAACAGTTCTAGTCTCCTGCCATGTCTTGTTTGACCCATATAAGTGTAATTGCCTCCCTCATGACCTTAACTGCAGGCACAAAGACCTGGGATTTCTATCCCTGACCCTCAAGAGGAACCTCATACTGTTTAGTGGTCTGTTGACTTTAATATCTCTAGACATTTGAAGATACCTCTTATTTATTTACCTTTCAATTTTTTTATATTGCTCCTTTCTCTGGCCTAGGAATAACTGGTATATTCATTTTTAACTCTTGTGGTTTAACCTTTGTGTATACCATTATTAAAATCAATTTTAGAAAGTTGCAAGCATGCTGTGGAGACCCATCCCTAAACATTTTTACGAATGATTTAGAGCAGGGCTAAATAATTACATTTTGTGGCTGAAAGACTCACAGTTGGTAAGTTAGAGGAATTGACTCTCTTTGCCTTTCTTAAATATATACTAAAATTATGAATTTTTATACATTTATAGTGTAAAATCATTTTGATAGCATAGTTGAGAGCTCTAGGGGATTTTGCCTCTGCCCACATTTTTCTAAATTTGGCTTCGTAAGTATTGGGAAAGTACTGGCTTAAGTTTAAGTCTGATCATCATGAGCGGTTATACAGGGCATACAAAAGGAATGATGTCTTGTCCCTAGTCCCTTGAGAGCAAGGGGACAGAATGAATGTGTATCTACATATATATCAAGGGTTTGATGGGTAACAAAGTATGGAGTGATGATTTATTCATTCACTCCATATATACTCACTAAGCTCCCCCTACATCCCAAACACTGCTATGTCCTACAGAGGAGGTGGTAGATGAAATAGACAAGGTCCCTGCTCTTATGGATCCAGTGGGAATGATGACATATTTATTGGAATGTGATTATATGCCAGACATTGTTCTGCCATCTTCACATGTACTAACTCTTGATCTTTACAGTAACCATTATGAGGCATGGGATATATTTACAACTAATGTGTTGGAACCAAGATTTGAACCCTAGCAACTATCTCCATAACACAGAGTCTTGGCTTCCACAGCTCCTTCTTACATAATCCGCCAGTATGTACAGGTTTATCAATCTGTAAACTGTGATAAGTACTAAGAAAGAAGAGTACAAGATGCTAATTGGGAGTAGCAAGGGATGTGGGGTTAGAGAAGAACACGTGAAGAATGATTAAGTCGCCAGTTAAGTGTGAACAGAAGAGAGACTGGGCCAAGCGAAAGAGCTTGGTGTGTCCAGCTAGGCTTTTACCTGGCTAGAGTCAATTTCCAGATAACCCCAGTCCAATCATTAATCTCTATGCTCTTAACTATTTTCAGGATGCACTATTTGCTTGCATTGCCCTTAACACCTGTATGATTGTGTACAACTTAATTGAACCTGCTACTTTCTTTCATTTAAAAGCTTTTGAAGCCTGCCCTTTTTACAGTGTTTTCTTGAGAAGAGGTAGGGAAGTATGTTTCCATTAATTGCATCCTGCTTGGGGCCAGTCCACCTTGCAGCTGTGCTTGGTGTCCAGGTGTGATTCTGAGGGCTTCATTGTTGCAACCATGAGAGGATGGGTCTTTCTAAGAGCTCATGGGACATAGTTCCTAAGGGAAAGTATCTTGAGCTTTTCACCATCAGCATCATGATCATCCTGGTTCTAACCCTTTCCTGGATAGATAATGGGGCTCCTGGAACCCTGACAGACCTCTTAACTTATTGCTTTTCCATATTGTTCAACTCTAGAAACTGGACTCTTTATTTCATTTCATAGCAAATCTAGTCTTAGTCAAACAGTTGAAGGATCCATCTCTACCTTTCCTTCTTGCCTCCCCAATACGAATTGTACAAATTCATTTCTGATAATGTTCACCCCTTCCTGAACACAGGGCATTCTCATTCTTTTTAAAAAAATGTATTTTAATTTGTAAGGCCTCTTCAAGAAGGTCTTCTTTGATTAACTCAATTCATTAAATTTTATTCCCCGTCTCCAGGCATTTTTGTATGCTGTTTACATGCTATCCTTTGAACTCAATAATACAACTTTATGCACATGCCTGCTTATGTTCTCTAGCCAGATGGTGTAATCTTCAAGGATGAGAACTATGCCTTTTCTTTATAATTCTTCCACAGAGTCCTCTGAATACTCAAAAAGATTTCCTAAATAAGGAATTCAATGTCAGTTCTTTATTAGTTGTCTGTGATTTGCTCTGTGTAGTGTCAACCTTGACTTTAGTTTGCCAACTGAAAATATGCCGTTTATGTGGTATTAACTAAGGATAAACAATGTGTTCATTGATTGACTTTCTTACCTTCCAGTCTATAGTGTTGGCATGGAGAAGAGTTAGCCTTCACATACTTTGGATTTCTACTATCCTTAAAATAAAAATCCAAATGATGAAATGAACATAATAGATTCTTTTTCTTTTTTTTTAACATCTTTACTGGAGTATAATTGCTTTACAATGGTGTGTTAGTTTCTGCTTTATAACAAAGTGAATCAGTTATACATATACATATGTTCCCATATCTCTTCCCTCTTGCATCTCCCTCCCTCCCACCCTCCCTATCCCACCCCTCTACGTGGTCACAAAGCACCAAGCTGATCTCCCTGTGCTATGCAGCTGCTTCCCACTAGCTATCTATTTTACATTTGGTAGTGTATATATGTCCATGTCACTCTCTCACTTTGTCCCAGCTTACCCTTCCCCCTCCCCGTATCCTCAAGTCCATTCTCTAGTAGGTCTGCATCTTTATTCCCGTCTTGCCCCTAGGTTCTTCATGACCTTTTTTTTTTTTTTTTAGATTCCATATATATATGTTAGCATACGGTATTTGTTTTTCTCTTTCTGACTTACTTCACTCTGAACAGTCTCTAGGTCCATCCACCTCACTACAAATAACTCAGTTTCATTCCTTTTTATGGCTGAGTAATATTCCATTGTATATATGTGCCACATCTTCTTTATCCATTCATCTGTCGATGGACACTTAGGTTGCTTCCATGTCCTGGCTATTGTAAATAGAGTTGCAATGAACATTTTGGTACATGACTCTTTTTGAATTATGGTTTTCTCAGGGTATATGCCCAGTAGTGGGATTGCTGGGTCGTATGGTGGTTCTATTTTTAGTTTTTTAAGGAATGTCCATACTGTCCTCCATAGTGGCTGTATCAATTTACATTCCCACCAACAGTGCAAGAGGGTTCCCTTTTCTCCACACCCTCTCCAGCACTTATTGTTTGTAGATTTTTTGATGATGGCCATTCTGACCGGTGTGAGATGATACCTCATTGTAGTTTTGATTTGCATTTCTCTAATGATTAATGATGAGCATTGTTTCATGTGTTTGTTGGCAATCTGTATATCTTCTTTGGAGAAATGTCTATTTAGGTTTTCTGCCCATTTTTGGATTGGGTTGTTTGTTTGTTATTGAGCTGCATGTGCTGCTTGTAAATCTTGGAGATTAATCCTTTGTCAGTTGCTTCATTTGCAAATATTTTCTCCCATTCTGAGGGTTGTCTTTTGGTCTTGTTTATGGTTTCCTTTGCTGTGCAAAAGCTTTTAAGTTTCATTAGGTCCCATTTGTTTATTTGTGTTTTTATTTCCATTTCTCTAGGAGCTGGGTCAAAAAGGATCTTGCTGTGATTTATGTCATAGAGTGTTCTGCCTATGTTTTCCTCTAAGAGTTTGATGGTGTCTGGCCTTACATTTAGGTCTTTACTCCATTTTGAGTTTATTTTTGTGTATGGTGTTAGGGAGTGTTCTAATTTCATTCTTTTACATATAGCTCTCCAGTTTTCCCGGCACCACTTATTAAAGAGGCTGTCTTATCTCCACTGTATATTCTTGCCTCCTTTATCAAAAATAAGGTGACCATATGTGCTTGGGTTTATCTCTGGGCTTTCTATCCTGTTCCATTGATCTATATTTCTGTTTCTGTGCCAGTACCATACTGTCTTGATTACTGTAGCTTTGTAGTATAGTCTGAAGTCAGGGAGCCTGATTCCTCCAGCTCAGTTTTTCTTTCTCAAGATTGCTTTGGCCATTCGGGGTCTTTTGTGTTTCCATACAAATTGTGAAATTTTTTGTTCTAGTTCTGTGAAAAATGCCATTGGTAGTTTGATAGGGATTGCATTGAATCTGTAGATTGCTTTGGGTAGTATAGTCATTTTCACAATGTTGAATCTTCCAATCCAAGAACATGGTATATCTCTCCATCTATTTGTATCATCTTTAATTTCTTTCATCAGTGTCTTATAATTTTCTGCATACAGGTCTTTTGTCTCCTTAGGTAGGTTGATTCCTAGATATTTTATTCTTTTTGTTGCAATGGTAAATGGGAGTGTTTTCTGAATTTCACTTTCAGATTTTTCATCCTTAGTGTATAGGAATGCAAGAGATTTCTGTGCATTAATTTTGTATCCTGCTACTTTACCAAATTCATTGATTAGCTCTAATAGTTTTCTGGTAGCATCTTTAGGATTCTCCATGTATAGTATCATGTCATCTGCAAACAGTGACAGCTTTACTTCTTCTTTTCCGATTTGGATTCCTTTCATTTCTTTTTCTTCTCTGATTGCCGTGGCTACGACTTCCAAGACTATGTTGAATAATAGTGGTGAGAGTGGGCAACCTTGTCTTGTTCCTGATCTTAGTGGAAATGGTTTCAGTTTTTCACCATTGAGGACGATGTTGGCTGTGGGTTTGTCATATATGGCCTTTATTATGGTGAGGAGAGTTCCCTCTATGCATACTTTCTGGAGGGTTTTTATCATAAATGGGTGTTGAATTTTGTCAAAAGCTTTCTCTGCATATATTGAGATGATCATATGTTTTTTCTCCTTCAATGTGTTAATATGGTGTATCACGTTGATTGATTTGCGTATATTGAAGAATCTTTGCATTCCTGGAATAAACCCCACTTGATCATAGTGTATGATCCTTTTAATGTGCCGTTGGATTCTGTTTGCTAGTATTATGTTGAGGATTTTTGCATCTATGTTCATCAGTGATATTGGCCTGTAGTTTTCTTTCTTTGTGACATCTTTGTCTGGTTTTGGTATCAGGGTGACAGTGGCCTCGTAGAGTGAGTTTGGGAGTGTTCCTCCCTCTGCTATATTTTGGAAGAGTTTGAGAAGGATAGGTGTTAGCTCTTTTCTAAATGTTTGATAGAATTCGCCTGTGAAGCCATCTGGTGCTGGGCTTTTGTGTGTTGGAAGATTTTTAATCACAGTTTCAATTTCAGTGCTTGTGATTGGTCTGTTCATATTTCCTATTTCTTCCTGGTTCAGTCTCGGAAGGTTGTACCTTTCTCAGAATTTGTCCATTTCTTCCAGGTTGTCCATTTTATTGGCATACAGATGCTTACAATAATCTCTAATGATCCTTTGTATTTCTGCAGTGTCAGTTGTTACTTCTCCTTTTTCATTTCTAATTATATTGATTTGAGTCTTCTCCCTTTTTTTCTTGATAAGTCTGGCGAATGGTTTATCAATTTTGTTTATCTTCTCAAAGAACCAGCTTTTAGTTTTATTGATCTTTGCTATCATTTCCTTCATTTCTTTTTCATTTATTTCTGATCTGATATTTATGATTTCTTTCCTTCTGCTAACTTTGGGGTTTTTTTGTTCTTCTTTCTCTAATTGCTTTAGGTGTAAGGTTAGGTTGTTTATTTGAGATGTTTCTTGTTTCTTAAGGTAGGATTGTATTGCTATAAACTTCCCTCTTAGAACTGCTTTTGCTGCATTGCATAGGTTTTGGGTCGTCGTGTTTTCATTGTCATTTGTTTCTAGGTATTTTTTGATTTCCTCTTTGTTTTCTTCAGTGATCTCTTGGTTATTAAGTACTGTGTTGTTTAGCCTCCATGTGTTTGTATTTCTTACAGATTTTTTCCTGTAATGGATATCTAGTCTCATAGTGTTGTGGTCGGAAAAGGTACTTGATATGATTTCAATTTTCTTAAATTTACCAAGGCTTGATTTGTGACCCAAGATATGACCTATCCTGGAGAATGTTCCATGAGCACTTGAGAAGAATGTGTATTCTGTTGTTTTTGGATGGAATGTCCTATAAATATCAATTAAGTCCATCTTGTTTAATGTATCATTTAAAGCTTGTGTTTCCTTATTTATTTTCATTTTGGATGATGTGTCCATTGGTGAAAGTGGGGTGTTAAAGTCCCCTCCTATGATTGTGTTACTGTCGATTTCCCCTTTTATGGCTGTTAGCGTTTGCATTATGTATTGACGTGCTCCTATGTTGGGTGCATAAATATTTACAATTGTTATATTGTCTTCTTGGATCGATCCCTTGATCATTATGTAGTGTCCTTCTTTGTCTCTTGTAATAGTCTTTTTTTTAAAGTCTATTTTGTCTGATATGAGAATTGCTACTCCAGCTTTCTTTTGATTTCCATTTGCGTGGAATATCTTTTTCCATCCCCTCACTTTCAGTCTGTATGTGTCCCTACGTCTGAAGTGGTTCTCTTGTAGACAGCATATATACGGGTCTTGTTTTTGTATCAATTCAGCCAGTCTATGTCTTTTGTTTGGAGCATTTGATCCATTTACATTTAAGGTAATTATCGCTATGTATGTTCCTATTACCATTTTCTTAATTGTTTTGGGTTTATTATTGTAGGTCTTTCCCTTCTCCTGTGTTTCCTGCCTAGAGAAGTTCCTTTAGCATTTGTTGTAAAGCTGGTTTGGTGGTGCTGAATTCTCTTAGCTTTTGCTTGTCAGTAAAGATTTTAATTTCTCCGTGAAATCTGAATGAGATCCTTGCTGGGTAGAGTAATCTTGGTTGTAGGTTTTTCTCCTTCATCACGTTAAATATGCCCTGCAACTGTCTTCTGGCTTGCAGAATTTCTGCTGAAAGATCAGCTGTTAACCTTATGGGGATTCCCTTATGTGTTATTTGTTGTTTTTCCCTTGCTGCTTTGAATATTTGCTCTTTGTATTTAATTTTTGATAGTTTGATTAATATGTGTCTTGGCATGTTTCTCCTTGGATTTATCCTGTACGGGACTCTCTGTGCTTCCTGGACTTGGTTAACTGTTTCCTTTCCCATGTTAGGGAAGTTTTCAGCTATAATCTCTTCAAATATTTTCTCAGTCCCTGTCTTTTTCTCTTCTTCTTCTGGGACCCCTATAATTCGAATGTTGGTGTGTTCAATGTTGTCCCAGAGGTCTCTGAGACTGTCCTCAATTCTTTTCATTCTTTTTTCTTTATTCTACTCTGCAGTAGTTATTTCCACTATTTTATCTTCCAGGTCACTTATCCGTTCTTCTGCCTCAGTTATTCTGCTATTGATCCCTTCTAGAGAATTTTTAATTTCATTTATTGTGTTGTTCATCACTGTTTGTTTGCTCTTTAGTTCTTCTAGGTCCTTGTTAAACGTTTCTTGTATTTTCTCCATTCTATTTCCAAGATTTTGGATCATCTTTAGTATCATTATTCTGAATTCTTTTTCAGGTAGACTTCCTGTTTCCTCTTCATTTGTTAGGTCTGGTGGGTTTTTCCCTTGCTCCTTCTTCTGCTGTGTGTTTTTTTGTCTTCTCATTTTGCTTAACTTACTGTTTTGGGGGTCTCCTTTTCACAGGCTGCAGGTTTGTAGTTCCCATTGTTTTTGGTGTCTGTCCCCAGTGGCTAAGGTTGGTTCAGTGGGTTGGGTAGGCTTCCTGGTGGAGGGGACTAGTGCCTTGTTCTGGTGGATGAAGCTGGATCTTGTCTTTCTGTTGGGTAGGTGCATGTCTGGTGGTGTGTTTTGGGGTGTCTGTGGCCTTATTATGATTTTAGGCAGCCTCTGTGCTAATGGATGGGGTTGTGTTCATGTCTTGCTAGTTGTTTGGCACAGGGTGTCCAGCACTGTAGTTTGCTGGTCGTTGAGTGGAGCTGGGTCTTGGCATTGAGATGGAGATCTCTGGGAGATTTTCGCCATTTCATATTACGTGGAGCTGGGAGGTCTCTTGTGTACCAGTGTCCTGAACTTGGCTCTCCCACCTCAGTGGCACAGCCCTGATGCCTGGCTGGAGCACCAAGAGCCTGTCCTCCACATGGCTCAGAATAAAAGGAAGAAAAAAAAGAAAGAAAGAAGAAGATAAAATAAAATAAAATAGTTATTAAAAAAATAATTATTAAGAAAAAAAATTTTTTAAGTAATTAAAAAAAAGAAAACGGACAGACAGAACCCTAGGACAAATGGTAAAAGCAAAGCTATACAGACAAAATCACACACAGAAGCATACACATACACACTCACAAAAACAGAAGAAGGGAAAAAAATATATATCGTTGCTCCCAAATCCACCTCCTCAATTTGGGATGATTCGTTGTCTATCCAGGTATTCCACAGATGCAGGTACATCAAGTTGAGTGTGGAGATTTAATCCGCTGCTCCTGAGGCTGCTGGGAGAGATTTCCCTTTCTCTTCTTTGTTAGCTCAGCTCCCAGGGTTCAGCTTTGGATTTGGCCCCGCCTCTGCGTGTAGGTCGCCTGAGGGCGTCTGTTCCCCGCCCAGACAGAACGGGGTTAAAGGAGCAGCTGCTTCGGGGGCTCTGGCTCACTCAGGCCGGGGGGAGGGAGGGGTATGGATGCGGGGTGAGCCTGTGCAGCAGACGCTGGCGTGACGTTGCACCAGCCTGAGGCGCGCCGTGCATTCTCCCGGGGAAGTTGTCCCTGGATCACGGGACCCTGGCAGTGGCGGGCTGCACAGGCTTCCGGGAGGGGAGGTGTGGAGAGTGACCTGGGCTTGCACACAGGCTTCTTGGTGGCGGCAGCAGCAGCCTTAGCGTCTCATGCCCGTCTCTGGGGTTTGCGCTGATAGCCGCGGCTCGCGCCCGTCTCTGGAGTTCGTTTAGGCGGCGCTCTGAATCCCCTCTCCTCCCGCACCAGGAAACAAAGAGGCAAGAAAAAGTCTCTTGCCTCTTCGGCAGCTCCAGACCTTTTCCCGGACTCCCTCCCGGCTAGCTGTGGTGCACTAGCCCCCTTCAGGCTGTGTTCACGCCGCCACCCCCAGTCCTCTCCCTGGGATCCGACCGAAGCCCGAGCCTCAGCTCCCAGGCCCCGCCCGCCCCGGCGGCTGAGCAGACAAGCCTCTCGGGCTGGTGAGTGCTGCTCGGCACCGCTCTTCAGTGCGGGAATCTCTCCGCTTTGCCCTCCGCACCCCTGTTGCTGCGCTCTCCTCCGCGGATCCGAAGCTTCCCCCCTCCGCCACCCGCAGTCTCCGCCCGCGAAGGGGCTTCCTAGTGTGTGGAAACCTTTCCTCCTTCCAGCTCTCTCCCACTGGTGCAGGTCCCGTTCCTATTCTTTTGTCTCTGTTTTTTCTTTTTTCTTTTGCCCTACCCAGGTACGTGGGAAGTTTCTTGCCTTTTGGGAGGTCTGAGGTCTTCTGCCAGCGTTCAGTAGGTGTTCTGTGGGAGTTGTTCCACATGTAGATGTATTTCTGATGTATTTGTGGGGAGGAAGGTGATCTCTGCGTCTTACTCTTCCGCCATCTTGAAGCTCCTGTCAATAGATTCTTAAAGAAAGACTCAATAACAAAGCCAAACCAAACAAAATAGCCGACCTGCCAATGGACAAACAAAACAGCGTTTCAGAGATGTTCAGGGAAAGAGAAAAATCATTTATAGCCATCTGTTGGAGATGCTAGAAAAATTCCTACATTGTGAGGGTTGACCTTAGATAACCCGGAAGTTATTCCCAGCTGAGATGCTATTATAAAATTTAGAGGCAAAATTAAAGAAGAGGATTAAAAGGAACCTTAGCAAGTGAATATAAAAATGAGGACTTGGGAATTTTTTGTGAGAAGGTCAATAGTTATTTTCTGTTGAGTTAGATGCTAAGTGCCTTGTGATGCTTTCAAAGCAACCATGATAAATTATTAAGTATTTGTAATTTATTACACACATCAGGGAATAATATATTGCAGTGTGAGCTGATGACACCAAGCAGTGCTGGCTGAAGCATTTGTCTAGATATTGCACAAGATTGTCTGAAAAGCAATGGGCTCATTAGTAACTCAGATTGTTGCATGAGACTGTGTTTTCCTTCTTATGAGTTTATTAGTAACTCAGATTGTTGCAGGAGAGTGTGTTTTCCTTCTTATGAGTTTTTCAATTTCCAACTAGAAAATGAAGAATTGTAAAGACACATTTACATTAGTCAAGTGTCCTGGTGAGACTTCTACCCTCTGAAATTATTGGGATAATCACCAGTGTTTTCCAAGTGTAAGAAATGAAGGATAGAGAGTGACTTCTTCTATTTGAAACAAATGTTTTATGAATTCTTGACAAATATATATTTGGGCTTTTGACTTTTCAGTTATCTATGGCTGACATGAAATGCTATTAATCTATTGTTTGTTACCCTAGTTACAAACTACATTTTCTATTCTGCTCAGTGTAATTTTATAAAGAATAATTCACGCTAAGCATGCAGAAGCATGCCTCAGGTAAGGATTAATTCATAAAGTCCCTAGAGATGACCGTTTTTCATAGCATCTTCACAACCTGAGTATGTTCTTCTACTGATTCGAAACACATCATTGAATTTGTTATTTGGAGGATAATAAAGAATACTCTTGCATTTTCCTTCCTAGCAATTATAGGAGCCCTTGTCATATGCTGTGGCTTGTTAGCTCTGTAACACCTTGAAAATCTTTAATTTATTTCACATCTTCACATCACTCCTGGAAATTATTATTATTTTTTTTATCATTCTCTATTTTAACTAATGCTTTTCTTCTGAGGTGTTCTAAATTTTACCTCCATTCTAATGTGTTCAACATCAGCTCTACTTATAGACAAATTATTTCACTGCTCTTGAGAGCTTTCCATAAAACTTTAAAAGCTTCTACCCGCCTGCACCAAGCAGTGTGCTGGCTGGAGAGAGGAGGAAGGAGAGGTGAGGGGTGGATGAGTGACAGCTGGAAGAGGATGGTGGAGGCTTGGAAAAGCAGAACAAGTTCAGAAACAGGCTAGGGTGTAACCAAGAGCAACATCGTGAATACAAAGTACCTCCCAGTTGCAAGCTGAAAAGTAGAGGACCTTCAAGAATTCTGCCTGTGAATATCATTTACTATGTTATGTTCACATGAAAACATTTAATAGTTGATAGGAATCATCAGCTCATAACTTACCTATAGTTTGTAACCTGTTAGGAAGTTGAAAGGAAAAGTGGCCATGCAAACAAAATAAAATAACCATTAGGCTGATAGGGTGTTGGAATTGGATTATCAGGAGGAAGGGAAAACTTGGTTGTACACCGTCTATTATTATTGGTTTAATGTTATGCTTTCCTTTGTCTGGGACCCCGTCTGAGACCTCATCTGACAATCATGAGGCAAAGACATATCAGAGTCAGAAGAAGGACCAGCCAAGACCAGAGCAGTGTGTCCTTCCAAAAGACCGTGTGTGGTTGGGGGGGACTGCTGAGCCCTTGGTTAATTGCTAATCCATTAAGAGCAATTTACTATGTATGTCAGGCTCTGTTCTAAGTGTTTTGCATGTGTTAACTCATATCAATCCTATGAGGTCAATACTGCTACTGTTTCCGTTAAGGTGCGGAGGAAAATGAGGCAGAGAGAAGTTAAGTAATTTGACTAAGGTCACACAGAACCAGGTTTGAGCACAGGCAGTCTGGCTCCAGCGTCTGCATTCCTAGTCACTATTGTCCGCTGCCTGTCCAGTGTGGCTCAGTAAGGTCTTTACTCCACAGGAGCCTCATTCAATTAAGTGAGGACATGGGGCCCTGATTCCTTTCTCATTGCCTCTGTCAACTCGGACTCCACTTTCATCTTCAGCTTCTATACTCCTGTTAAATAAAACACATGAAAGTACATTATAAATTGCAAAGACCAATAAAAATATGATTTCATTTTCTCCCAAACAGGTAACCTTGCCCCTTAAGTCCTCTTCCTTCTTCAGTTGAAAAGTTGTCTTTTTTTTAAAGCTTGTAGGGCTATAGAATTCTGCTCTGCCCAAAAGGGCACTAGCCACATGTGGCTATTTACATTTAAACTTAAATCCAATACAATGAAAAGTGCGGTTGCTCAGTCATACCAGCCACTTTGCATGTTGCTCAGTGGCCTCACGTTGCTGGCTTCTACTGTCCTGGACAGTGCAGCAATAGGACATGTCCATCACTGTAGAAAGTTCTATTGGGCAGCACTAGACAGATCACACAAGGTAGTATTTCCTTTCAAATGAAGCAACATAGTAATTGAATCACTTTGGTATTGGAGCATCTCATTTTTTAGTCACTGTCTTCATGCTTATAGAAGAAATAGGATACCATGTCTCTTCCCCTCACTCCTCTTGTTTATTTACTTCTCCCTTTAAACAAATACACTTGGTCCTGTTTCTTTTTTTTTTTTTCTGTAATTCTCTTGCTTCAATTCATTCTTCCATATTGAAAATGTGTGAAAGCAGCTGCCTGAGCCCATTAAATGCATCAACACCTTTGCCTCTGGGCAGCCTCCTTCCAGACTCACTTCCTTCAGACAGCTTTCCTGACCTGCAGGAGGACCTTCTGAGACAGCCAGCTTGGACCTGAGGCTCTGCATCACCCTTGACTTCAATTTTTCCTTAAAAGGCATTCATACGCTATATATTTATTTGTATTTTCCCTACTATATATTTGTTTATTATTAGGATAGAACTCACATTTAATGCGTATGTCAAAGAGCATCCAGGATTCTATTTAGTAAATCACCCAGGATAACCAATCTCATGTATCTTTCTGGCCATCCAATACTTTAACAGTGCCTTGCACATTTCAACAGACCATTGGCCCAGTCATATGTAGCAGAAATTTAGTAGCAGCTCGCTAGTTTTTAAAAGTCAGAACAAACAGGATGGGCTGTTTGTTAGGTACTGTCACTGGAAGATATTGAACAGAGACTGGACCATTCACTCATTTATTAATTAATAAATAATAACAGACATTTGTTCCCTACCACTGAGAGCTCACACTTTGCAGGGCACTGAGGATTCAGAGCTACAGACACATCTTGAACCTGAAGGAGCCAATATAGCCTAGCTGGGAAAATCACCAGCTAAATAAGCAACTATAATACAGTGGAATAAATGCTCAGATTAGAGATTTCTAATCTGTGTTGATGGAATTATGAATGACCAACCAACACTGGGAGAATGTGGAGTTAGGAAAGTCTTCCGGAGGAGTGGACCCCTGAGACAAGTCTTGCAAGACAATAGTTGTCTAAGTGAAGGCTTGTAAGAGCATGGCCTTTGTGGATGTTGAATGGGTGTGGGGTTATTGGTGAGAAATGAGACTAAAGGCTGAGCTAGATTATGAAGAGCCTTGTATGCTATGTCACAAAATTCAGATTTTGTCCTGAAAAAAAAAAAATGGTGTGCTGTTGGAGTACTTAAGCAAGGAGTAACACTCACCATCGGATTAATATTTCAGACCACACACAATGCCAACCATTGAACTGGAGACAGAAATACTGGAGAAGAGGTAATTGTAGTAATCCAGGTGGGGGCTAAGGAGGGCTTGAACTAAGGCCATGCAGGGGAGACAGAGAAGAGCGGGCAGATTTAAGAGGGATTTTGGCTTTGAAACAGCAGGACTTAGTAACACATTGAATGAGGGCAATTAAGCACAGTGAGGAGTCTAGGATGGCCAGGTTTCAATCAAAGATATTACTGCAAAAATTTCTCCATGGGTGAAGGACTAGGTTAAATTATATCTATAGTTCTTTACAGGACTGTGGGTCATAATTTAAAATTTTATTAACTTTCAGGACTCCCGAAAACGTCCACTAATTCTCATAAAATATAATAAAGTTAACACTTAACGTCTACGTAACATGGTGGGATATCCCTCCCTTTTCAGATATGTTAGCAAAACATTAAACGTCAAATACTCAAGATTGGCAAGGATGGTGTATACTCATATTTTTAGTGTATTATTTTTATTGAAATATAGTTGATGTACAATATTATATAAGTTACAGATGTATAATATAGTGATTCACAATTTTTAAAGGTAATCCTCCATTTATACTTTTTATAAGATATTGGCTATATTCCCTATGTTGTACAAAATATTGCCTATATTGCCTATGTTGTACAATAAGCTACAATATATCCTTGTAGCTTGTTTTATACATAATAGTTTGTACCTCTTTTATTTTTTTAATTGCGGTATAGTTGTTTTACAATGTTATGTTAGTTTCTACTGTACAGCGAAGTGGAGTTCCCTGTGCTATACAGCAAGTTCTCATTAGTTATCTCTTTTATACATATTAGTGTATATATGTCATTCCCAATCTCCCTATTCATGCCACCCCTGCTTTCTCCCATTGGTGTCCATACGTTTGTTCTCTACATCTGTGTCTCTGTTTCTGCCTTGCAAACTGGTTCATCTGTACCATTTTTCTAGATTCCACATATATGCGTTAATGTACGATATTTGTTTTTCTCTTTCTGACTTACTTGACTCTGTATGACAGTCTCTAGGTCCATCCACGTCTCTACAAATGACCCAATTTCATTCCTTTCTATGGCTGAGTAATATTCTATTGTATATGTGTACCACATCTTCTTTATCCATTTGTCTGTCGATGGACATTTAGGTTGCTTCCACGACCTGGCTATTGTAAATAGTGCTGCAGTGAACACTGGGGTGCATGTGTCTTTTTGAATTATGGTTTTCTCTGGGTATTTGCCCAGTAGTGGGATTATTGGGTCATATGGTAATTCTATTTTTAGTTTTTTAAGGAACCTCCATACTGTTCTCCATAGTGGCTGTATCAATTTACATTCCCACCAACAGTGCAAGAGGGTTCCCTTTTCTCCACACCCTCTCCAGCATTAATTATTTGTAGATGCCCATTCTAACTGGTGTGAGGTGATACCTCATTGTAGTTTTGATTTGCATTTCTCTAATAATTAGTGATGTTGAGCAGCTTTTCATGTGTTTGTTGGCCATCTGTATGTCTTCTTTGGGGAAATGTCTATTTAGTCTTCTGCCCAGTTTTTGATTGGGTTGTTTGTTTTTTTGATATTGAGCTGCATGAGCTGTTTGTATATTTTGGAGATTAATCCTTTGTCCGTTGCTTTGTTTGCAAATATTTTCTCCCATTCTGAGGGTTGTCTTTTCGTTTTGTTTATGGTTTCCTTTGCTGTGCAGAAGCTTTAAAGTTTCGTTAGGTCCCATTTGTTTATTTTTGTTTTTATTTCCATTACTCTAGGTGGTGGGTCAAAAAAGCTCTTGCTGTGATTTACGTCAAAGAGTGTTTTTCCTATGTTTTCCTCTAAGAGTTCTATAGTGTCTGGTCTTACATTTAGATCTTTAATCAATTTTGAGTTTATTTTTGTGTGTGGTGTTGGGGAGTGTTCTAATTTCATTCTTTTACATGTAGCTGTCCAGTTTTCCCAGCACCACTTATTGAAGAGACTGTCTTTTCTCCATTGTATATCCTTGCCTCCTTTGTCATAGATTAGTTGACCATAGGTGCGTGGGTTTGTCTCTGGGCTTTCTATCCTGTTGCATTGATCTATATTGCTGTTTCATTTGTACCTCTTAAGCCCCTACCCCTACATTGACCTTGCTCCCTTCCCTCTCCCCACTGATAACCACTAGTTTGTTTTCTATATCTGTGAATCTGTTTCTTTCTTGTTATATTCACTAGTTTGTTGTATTTTTTAGATTCCACATATAAGTGATATCATACAGTATTTGTTTTTCTCTGACTTATTTCACTTAGCATAATACCCTCCAAGTCCATCCATGTTGTTGCAAATGGCAAAATTTCATTCTTTTTTATGGCTGAGTAGTATTCCATTGTGTGTGTGTGTGTGTGTGTGTATATATATATATATATATATATATATATATATATATATATATATATACCACATTGCCACATCTTCTTTATCCATTCATCTGTTCATGGACACTTAAGTTGCTTCCTTATCTTAGCAATTATAAGTAATCCTACTTTGAACATTGGGGTGCATGTATCTTTTCTAACTACTGTCTTTGTTTTTTTCAGATATATATACCCTGGAGTGGAATTGCTGGGCCATATGGTAGTTCTATTTTTAGTTTATTGAAAAACTTGCATACTGTTTTCCACAGTGGCTGCACCAATTTATACATCCCCAGCAATAGTGTGTGAGGGTTTCCTTTTCTCCACATCCTTGCCAATGTATGTTATTTGTGTTCTTTTTGATGATAGCCATTCTGACAGGTGTGAGGTGATATCTCATTGTAGGTTTGATTTGCATTTCCCTGATGATTAGCAATGTTGAGCGTCTTTTCATGTGCCTGTTGGTCATATGCATGTCTTCTTTGGAGAAATGTCTATTCAGATCTTCTGCCCATTTTTATTTATTTATTTATTTATTTATTTTGGCTGTGTTGGGTCTCCGTTTCTGTGTGAGGGCTTTCTCTAGTTGTGGCAAGCAGGGGCCACTCTTCATCGCAGTGCGCGGGCCTCTCACTGTCGCGGCCTCTCTTGTTGCGGAGCACAAGCTCCAGACGCGCAGGCTCAGTGGTTGTGGCTCACGGGCCCAGTTGCTCCACGGCATGTGGGATCTTCCCAGACCAGGGCTCGAACCCGTGTCCCCTGCATTGGCAGGCAGACTCTCAACCACTGCGCCACCAGGGAAGCCCTGCCCATTTTTAGTTGGGTTTTTTGGATATTGAATTGTATGAGCTGTTGATACATTTTGGATATTAACACCTTATTTGCAAATATTTTCTCTCATTCTGTAGGTTGTGTACAATCATATTTATATTGCTGGTAACAGTATAAATTGGTATAAATCTTTTGGAAAAAAATTTGGTAGTATGTACCAAAAGGAATAAAGCGTATAAAAATATGTTCACCTGCCATGAAATTATATCAAGGATAGTTTTCAAAAGAAGAGAAAAGCTATGTTAAGGAAGTGTGTATTGCAGTGGTACTTAGACCTGTGAACTGTTGCTCATGCTCGAGAACAAGGAGAAGAGTAAGTAAAATTGGTTATATCCATTCCAAGGAAGATTGAATAGCTACGAAAATGATGACTATCTGGACAGTACAAGGAACTCATGTGTGCTAAGACCTAAAGCACATCTTGCTAGTAACCCAGTGTTCTTTCTGTTGCTTCTCTTGAAATAGCATGGAAGAATACTAACAGTACAATGCTCAGTGGAAAACCAAGCACAAAAAAGTATATGCACATTAATAAAAACTGTTAATTATGGGTTTATGTGGATAAAGCTGGAAATATGTCAAAAAAAAATTTTAACGCTAGGATGGTAAGCTTATGGGGAGTATTCTTTTCCATGTTCTTCTGTAGCTGTTGTTCTTTCTGTTTTTGTGCTATGATGCCATAATGATATTTTAACAATTGTAAAAATAAAAAAAGAACAACACAGTTTTATTTTGGTTTCAGAATCATATTGTTTAGGTCTTCAGCTTTCCCACAAGATTGCTTGTTATTATCCTTCCCAATTTAGAAGAGTTAGATATTTAATAATAGAACACATGTGCAGCAATTCTAGTAGCGCATTCTGCTTTCTAAAAATTCATTCAGCACAAATTTCACAGAAGCCCACCTACACTTTTGAGCTATTTAATTTTTCACTGTTCTATGCCCATGTTGTGCTGTAGCACCCATGGAAAAATAAATTGAATGCTAACCATGCTGCAGAAAATAGATGAAATGTATGCTCTGAGCTCTAAAAATGACAAACCAAGTGTTATTTTGGCTATTTTTCATGCTTAATAGTAATAAATGGAAAACAGGAAGAAACAGTTCCTGTATTTGCGTTCTTGATGTTCTCTTATGTCACATCCCACCTGAAGCTATTCAGAAACATCTCCTTTTCATCCAGATGCTGTAGCCCCTTCCCTTTCCTTCTTCTCTCTCCTCTTAGCCCACTTTTTGCCTTTTCTCATGTAAATTGTGATCTTGCCTACCTGAGTCCCACAGACACTCACTGGAGACTTATTTTCCTGGAGGACAGTGAGCTAGCATTTATTTGGCTCTGGATTTGGTCCTCATGAAAGGCACTGACCTCTTTCTCCCTCTGTTTCCTCATTAAACTTCTCACATAAAATGTCAGCTCTGAGAGGCTCCCATGTCCATTAATTTCCTTTACACAAAGCTATGTCCAATTAGAGCCTGATAAGAACCTGGTTCCTATTGACACCATCGACATCTAAGAAGATTAATGAATATTTTTTTCTAAAATAAAAAAAGATAAATCACACAGATGTCATTTCAATAGGACAAAAAACAAAGAGGGAAAGAAAGGTAATATCACCCTTGTGAGGGTTGTAGATATGAGTTGGTGGAGGGTGAGAAAAACCTGTTACCAGAAAACAATGTCATCACCTGATTTCACATAAATCACCGCATCTGGGACACCTGTGACACACAGAGGGATTAGACAGTATAATCCCTGTTGCACAGTGATGATTGCAGGAAAAGAACTTAACACTTTGCGAGTTACATTGTTAGGTTGCATGATTGTTCACAATTTTATGCCCAGTTGGTGTTACAAAATCCATGAGATTTAAAATGAATATTTATTATTTGGGATTAAAATGAAGGAATGACTTATGGATCCAATACCTTTTCTTTCTTTCACCCCTTGGATCCCAAATTCTGTGAAAACCGGGGTGTGGTCTCTCATCCCCCATGCCTGGTGCAGTGCTGGCAGGAGACTTCTCCCCGTTGTTGCTGTTTGCTTCACCTTTATCCCCTGTGAGTGTTGAGTAGGGGCCTCGTCTTTCACATAGTCTAAAGGGAGGCCGCCCATTCGTTGTTGGAAAAGAAATCACTGCAAATCTTTTCTGGAGAACTGTGACATACAGATTAATTTCCAGTGCCTCAATGTACAACATATATTAAAAATGTAGATGTATTCAAATCACAGATTATTGAAATCTGTGATTTATCCCCTACTTAGGACTCATCAAGTTTCAATTCCAGATGGATCAGCTAAAATTTGGCCAAGGAGTTCCTTCATATCTCCTCATATCTTCCTGAAACCACCTTTGCTAAGGCTTCAAATCCTAACTGGAGGGGTTTGGATGATGGCAGCCTCTGGTATATTTCTCATTTCCACCTCCTTCTCTTGTGAAGTATGATTGAGCACCTACCAAAGCTACCATAAATTCATGTGCCTGATAGCGAGAACACTAGAGTCACCTACACCAATGCCCATGGCTGCACATGCCCACCTCTGGGTGCCCGTGTGCTCCCCTCTACTCTGCAGCCACTTTGCCCATAGAGCCTCATTCCCTTGTGGTCCTTGAAATACTCAAATAAGATTACCTGGGTGACAATTATATCCTTATGTGAGAGAACTCATTTTCTTTAACATAACAACAAACATTATATTAAATTGCAAATAGTATCCAGATAAAGTGTCAGTTGTGGTTTTGTTTAAATGATAGGTCTTTTATGTCATTGAAAACAGTTACTGATATATCTTTGGAGTTTGGGTAGGAAACACCTATGGACAGGTTAGCTTTAACTGAGATGAAATCTGCTGCTTTAAACTCTGGCAACGTGGGTTGTCATGTTGTTCGTATTAATTATTATTTTTGTCAATATGCATTGTTGTCCTGGTTTTGGTCCCAAGAAGATTAAACAAGCATCTGCGATGCCACCAAAAAACAAACAAACAAAACCCCCAATTAGGTAAGGTAATACAGGTCTAGGTGTAAACATGCAGAAACATTTTTAAGAGAAACCCAGTTACAGGAGAGGCTTCTCTTAACAGATAGAAAGCCATCTTTCAGCTCTTTTTTTTTCTTCCCACTTTATGACTATAAAAGGCAGTGCCCCAATCACGCATTTTAACTGAGTGATTTCGTATATAGTGCAACCAGGCTTAACAAAAAAGCAATCACACAGTCACACACCTCAGTCCTCTCACTTTTGAATCTAGAAAATTTGTTTTCAATATCTTTAGTTGTTTTTTTTTCCTGGTTTTTGTCTCCATTTTTCCACACAACATGTTTATGTTGCTATCTTGATTTTTAAACTTTCATCTTTATGGTCTTCCTACTCTGGAAGATGATGACAACTCATACACGAATACAAACCATACACAAATTGCACATGCATGTGCACATAGACACACACTTCTCCAATCCTTCCAGCAGGATTGTATCGCAATTTTGGTCCAGTTAATATTCAGTGTTTATATTATCATGACTCTACACATGACATTACAATTGATCTAGATAGGGTACTAAAATAACATTTCTCTTCTATACACATTTTATTTTTCCTAGAATTAATTCCTTGCTTTGTCATAAGCTTCATTTTTCTATGTATCTATTATGAATTCATCTTCAGACTCTTGCAGAACTATACATATTCTTTCAGTACATCCAAACACATCAAATAATCCATCAATTCTGGTTCTTTTTTTTTTTTTTTCTTGGAGATATTCTGGAGTGTTCCATCTTCCTGCTCTAACCTGGACTGGGTGATCTCTAGACGAGTTCCATCCTCTTAACTCTGACCTCACTTTATCATCACTTGGAGAAATCCCTTTACCTTCCCTGTGTTGGATTACCTGTTACCTGGATTCGGAGTCTTCTCCTTTCTTGTTTCCTTCCTGGTTTGGATGGTGTGCATCCTTCAGAGGTTTCCTAAAAAGGGTGCATGGAAGGCAAATAGTTTTTTGAGATTTCTGCATCTCCAAAATAGACTTTATTTTACTCATACATTTGATGTATAGTTTGGTGGTTATGTTTGTCTGGAATAAAACTCATCTTTTCTCAGCATTTTGAACGTGTTGCTCTGTTTTCTTCTGACCAGCAGTTCTGCCCTTGAGGATCCAGAAGCCATTCTGAGCCCTAACTCTTTTTCTATAATCTGTTTTCACTCTCAAGTGATTTTAAAATCTTGTGTGAATGTTCCTTCGTGTGGGTCTTTCCCTTCCTCATCCTTCTCTTTTCTTTTTGCTAGAAATTTGACAGGTGTTTTCAAGTCAAAAACTCATGTTCTTCAGTTCTCAGAAATATTCTTTTATTTCTTTGGTAATGGCCTCTCCATTTCTTTTTGAGACTTCAGAGTTTGAATGTTGAACCTCCTGGATACATTCCCTAATTGCATGACGATTTTTCATTTGTTTTACTTTCTGAAATATTTCCTTGACTTTCTCTTATATCTTATCTATTGAGGTATTTCTATCTCACTTATCTTTTTTAATATCCAGGAGCTCTTTCTTATTCTCTGAATGCTCCTGTTTTTATAGCCTCCTGTTCTTGTTGCATGGACAGAATGTCTTCTCTCTGAGGTTATTAATATTCTTGAAGTCATCTTCTGCTTATGTCTTGTTTCTGTGTCCGCTGAGTTCTTCTCCTCTGTTTGGTGCGACATTAAGAATGTGGTCCTGGTGCTGTTTGGAAGCTTGCGACTTGTGGGTCAGGTTCCCTGACTGTGGCTTTACTTTAAAATGAGCAAGTAGACATGATTATCTAATTGGGAGACATCCATCAGTGAGTATCAGTATGGTGTCACCCTTTGGCCAGTTTCTCCCGAGAAGACTCTTCCAGTTTCCTGCCTGGGAGATGAAAATTAGGCAGCTGGAGTCTGGGTGCTAAGCAGGGAAGGGGGACCAGGACCAGGGGATCCCCATTCAGCATACAGACTTTCACTTTATAGAAACCTGCTCAGTCCTTGCTGGGTCTGGTGTCCTTGAGTTCATCCTCTACAGTGACCCTCTGATCTTCTGTGCAGAGGGTCTGTAGTTGGAGGAAGACACAGAGATTTTCACCCAATTCTGTTTTCACCCCCACCTCTGGAGTCTCTGGCGCCTCCACTCCTAGAGCCTTCCCAGTGTTGGGTGGAGTGGTTGCTTTGTTTCTCTTCATATCAGCTGCATCCCCATGCCCTGTGGGCTTTCCTTTCAGTTTATTTTTTTCTGCCTGGCAAGTCAGTTATGACTTGATCATCATCTGCTTTTCAGCTTTTGAAACATTGATGACATTTCTTTCCTGTTTTCTCCATTTGATACTCAACTCCATTTGATACTCAGTTGGATATTTGGAGGAAGTGGAGATAAATGAATGTGTTCTCGTTTCCATGCTTAACCAGACTCCAGGCCACACAGCAGTTCTTTTTGCTGCTCTGTCCTGTTAGTGAATCTTAGGGAACAGCGGGACAGGCTTGGAAGGGTGCTACATCAGGTGACCTGTCACCATATTCTGGTTTTTGAAAGGGGAGAGGGGGGAGTAAGAGAGGAGCAAAGAAAAAGAAGAAAAGGAAAGTGGAGTAGGATAAAGAAATGAGAGGGAAATTAAAAGATGAGAGGAGAAGGGAGGCTTATGGAATAGTGAAATGAAAGCTATTAATGGACAAATCTGCATGAATGTCTCCATCATGACTATGCTGAACCCCCCGTCTCATTTCCTTTTCAATCAACTGAGAAGGAATGAGAGTGCTTCGACAAACTGGTCTCCAGACCCAAAGCACCTAAGACTCTAATACTCTCATAAAAATTAGTTTTTAAGCTACCCAGGCTTCATAATTTTGAATTGAATAAATTTTCTTATGTCTCTTCTAGTTTTTCTCCTGTAGGCTTTTAAACAAGTGATTTATTGTATTTTACATGATGTTCTTTCTATTTCCATATTAGAACTTACTTACATAATTCACAGTACTCATGGGAGGCAGTATATGTGGTATATTCATAGAAACACAAAATGCTGAAATTCAAAGGAATCTTGAGGTCATCCCATCAAGCACCCTTCTTTTTACAAATGAGGAAACTGATAGCCAGAGAGGGTCCTACAGAGGGGACATGGGCATGATCCAATGTAGGAATGAGAAAATTATATCATGGCTTGAGTGAACTTGTTGTTAGAATGGTAGAGCCAGTACGTCTGTCATACTATTCATATTTCAGGATTTTTTTCCCACAAGCCGAACTGCTTTTCACTTTATAGATATTCACTTGCTATAGTATATTGTTAAGATATAATGCATTTGTAAAGAAAATGAGTTTTATCTGGGAGTCACGGCATGAATGGAAATTGTAGAAATTATACCATAGAAATTTATGAGGTAACAAATGGTTATCCTTTTGTCATTTGCAGTTCTGATCTGCAGTTTTCATTTTTGTGCTTGAATGATGTTGGGATTATTGAAAGCTTAATGTTCTTTTCTAAGATCCCCCTTAGATAAATGATATAATTTAATGCAAAATGTCATAACATACCTGCTCTGTTCCTATAACACTGAGGGTATAGATGTTTCTTGGTTTCAGTAAAAGAATGTTTGATAGTGAATCTCTAAATGATGCAGATTTTGCCTTGGCTTGTGCATTCACAGTTCGCAATAATAGGAATAAACTTTTAAAAAATTATTCTTGCAAGTTCTGACGTGTTTTAACATTGAAATAAACAAAGCCGCGTATAAACTGTTTGATTAGTTGTGATTAAAATGCATTGAACCCAACTAAAATCCTTGGTTCTTAGAACTGATGCTTTGTTCTAATCCTTTCAAATGGCCATTTTAATGGTTATTTAAATTTTTTTCTCTGTATTCCTTCCACTTCAAGATGAGTGGTCTGTTCCTTATTGTGGAAAAGTAAAATTAAATCCCCCTTGTACATAAACGCAAGGTATTTATTACATCGTATTTAAATTATTAATGACAATCACATTTTCACTGGAAATACTGGATATGTCTGATGACTGGTAGTTTCCATTAGAAATAGATTTTGCTGGTTTCTGGCTAAATCAATCATAAGCTTACTTCTGAAATGTTTTCTGACTTTGTTGATCCTGGTGTGTATGACTGTACCATACAGCTACTTTTTACGCTTCTTTGACCATGTATTCCTACGGTCACTGGCAGGAGCTGGTGAATCTTACTCATAGTTAACTAGATTCTGTTTTCTTGGTCCCATACTCCTAGGCTACCCTGCATTGTAGCATTTCTCACATGAAATTGTAATACTGTTTACATATTGTGTTATTTACTGTGAGTGCCTCAAGACCAGGGACTGTGGCTTCTTAATCATTTTTGTATCTCCAGATTTCAACAGAGCACTCAGCATATAGTAAGCACACAGTTAATGCTCCGCGAGTGTTGGTGGGCATGCCTGGGTTCATGTAGAGAAGAAGTCTGCAGGACACTCTTTTGAGAGTATGTTAATGAATGAGATTTTTGTCCAACCTGAACCAGACCAAAATCCATTTTCCTAAGTTATTCAGTCTTCATGGTATAAAACTTTGGAGTTCACATTTTGGTCATACTACCTTACCTGTTGATGCTGTTTAATTATTTATATCGAGGAGTTTTAATGATCAAGGGGACAATTATGAGAGATAGTAGCAAAGTACAATGAATATACTTGGCTACTAGGATAAGGGTCACAAGGTCTGCACTTGACTCCTTCCTAGCTGTGTGACCTCAGGGACAGTTTCCTCAAGTTTATGATGTTTACCCTACATATTCAGTAGCACTGAGATATTATGAGGGTGAAATGAGATATTAAAGCATGGTGAACTAGTATTCAATACACTATTATTATTATTATTATTTTCTATTTGTTCTAAATGGGTTTTTAGTTAAGGAAAAGGTAATAGAGTTAATTTCTTTTGTGTATGGGGAGTCTTGCATCTCAAGTTACTAACTGCCTTCTATTTTGAGTAAAATCTAGTGTAAAATTTATTTTAACAAGAGTCCTTAAACTCCTACAGTGCAATAGCAAAAACCCAAGTGACTCAATTTAAAAATGGTCAAAAACACTACATTGTAAATAAACTATACTTTAATAAAATTTAAAAATAAATAAATAAAAATGGTCAAAGGACTTAGGTATTTCTCCCAAGAAAACATACAAGTGGCCACTATGTATATGAAGAGTTACTCAATATCACTAATCATCAGGGAAATTCAAATCAAAACTACAATGAGATATCACTTTGCACATGTTAAGATGACAATTATCAAACAAACAACAAAATATAACAACTGTTGTCAAGGATGTGGAGAAAATGGAACCCTTGTACACTGTTAGTGGGAATGTAAAATGGTACAACCACTATGGCAAATAGTAGAGCTTCCTCAAACAAATTAAAAAGAGGACTACCATATAATCCAGCAATCTCATGACTGGGTACTTAACCAAAAGAATTGAAATAGGATCTGGAAGAGTTATCGGCATTCCTGTGTTCTTTGAAGCATTATTCACAATAGCCAAGATATGGAAGCAACCCAAATGTCTATTGACAGATGAATTGATAAAGAAAATGTGGAATACACATAAAATGGAATATCATTCAGCCTTAACAAAGAAGGAAATCCTACTATTTGAGACAACATGGACAGACCTGGAGGATGTTATGCTAAGTAAAATATGCCAATCTCAGAAGGACAGATGCTGTATGGTTCTACTTATGTGAGGAGTTTAAAGTAGTCAAACCATAGAAGCAGAGAGAATGGTGGTTACCAGGGGCTGGGAGGAAGGGGAAATGGGAAGTTGTTGTTCAATGGGGGTAAAGTTCCAGTTATGCAAGAGGAATAAGGTTTAGAGAGCTGCTGTACAAAGTAGTGCCTATAGTTAACAGCATGGTATTCACTTGAAATTTTGTTAAGAGGATAGATCTCATGTTAAGTGTTCTTACCACACACACACACACAAAGGGGACATGAGACACAAGGAAACTTGGAAATGATGGATATATTTGTTACCTTGATTGTGATGATAGTATCATAGGTGTATGCATATGTCCAGACTCATCAAATTGTATGCATTAAACATATGTAGTTTTTTTTTGATATATCAATTACACTTCAATAAAACTGTTAAAAAATTTTTTAAAAAGAGTTCTTTAAATAACTAACTGTACAATGGCTTGCTATCAAAAACAGGTCATTTTACTCTTCTCTCTTTTTAGTTCTATTTGAATCCAAAGAGTTAAATATATAACTATATTTTTAACTTTTATATGCCTCAAACACATAGATCAAATCTTGCCGTGGAAAATGATTGTGAACTACCTACAGAAATACTACAAGTACTTGCATTTGCTTGAAAGATGGAGTTTTTAAATGCTTTTGGTGCTTTATTTTTGTTCTCTGAATTCCACTTCTTAGCTTAGTCACTGTTGTACGTTGGTTGTGGTGCAAGCCTTGCTCTGAAGAGTTATATAGCTAAAACAATCTTTCAGCTATTAGTTCCTTCTTCTTTAAATCAAGAATGTCAACCCCTTTTGAGGGTCTGTTAAAATGCTGCACTGAAAGCCAATATATAGCAGAATTCAGGTAATGCTGGTAAGTAGACTAAGATATTACTTGTGTAGAAGAATGTTCATAGTTTGCAGGCTCTGATAGCTGCTGTTGAGATACTATTGAGAGTGTCCTATTTGCAGAAGGTATTTGGAAATGACTTTATGTTACATACATATATAACATAGATGCAGAGATGCTTTGCCTTTTTCTGAATGATGGTATTTTTAATACATGGATATGCTTATTATCTCTTTATTAGATCATTCGACTACATCATGAAATAAGAATTTCTTGTTTATTCACTTATTTATCACACATCCAATGAATGCCCACAGGTATCAGGCTTCACAAGACCCTAGGGATTTACTGAGATGTGAGCTCTGTGAAGTCAGAGACCTTCTCTACATTATTCACTGCTGTATACTCTGTGTCTAAAAAGTATCTGACCTGTAACAGTGCTCAATAAATATTTGTTGAATGATTGAAGAAGGGCGGATGCCACGATTGTCTACTCTCCCCCTCACTAATTTAATTGGCATGATTCTGTAATGAATTCCTCATCTGTAACTGAATTACTAATTTCTCATCTGTAACTGTAATGAGCTTAATCCAAAGTCCAGTACTGTTTTTTTCCTAATCCAGAAGGGTAAGAAATTTAACCAGTGCTCACTTTGATTCTAGTGGTCATTGGCATGATGGTTTTTCCAAGCAATGGGCTAGAAAATATGAAATTTCTCTTTTCTTAGAGAGTTTATTCATACTGAGCATTTGAGCATTTACAGGGAGTTAGTTTTATCTTTCAAAACCTTCCTGTCATACTTTTGGCCCCAGTATCTGGGAAACCACTTTGAAATAACAACAACAACAAAAAAAAAACCAGACAAAACAAAATAAAAATCCCAAAACACTCCAAAAATAGTACTCAGAAAGTAATTCATGTAAATACAGATGCACACAACACAGTAGTAAAATATATTGAAACCTCATCAAGTGCTCCTTCTCCAAATGTTCCTAACTCCACATTTGCTGTTTCGACCCTAAAGAGAATGGATTTTTTGCCCAGCTCCAAAGATACTTCTGGTGTGCATGGTCTGCCCTCTAGTCTCTCCTCTCTCTACTCTTGTTCTTTTCCCTCTTCTTTTTCTTCCCCCAAGTCATGTCATTTCCCTTCTCACCCTCTCCCCACCCCCCTTCTACTTCTTCTTCCTCATCCTTTCTTTTTTTAAAAAAAATTTATTTATTTATTTATTTATTTATTTATTTATTTATTTATTTATTTTTGGCTGTGTTGGGTCTTCGTTTCTGTGTGAGGACTTCCTCTAGTTGCGGCAAGCGGGGGCCACTCTTCATCGCGGTGCGCGGGCCTCTCACTGTCGCGGCCTCTCTTGTTGCGGAGCACTCCAGACGCGCAGGCTCAGTAGTTGTGGCTCATGGGCCTAGTTGCTCTGCGACATGTGGGATCTTCCCAGACCAGGGCTCAAACCCGTGTCCCCTGCATTGGCAGGCAGATTCTCAACCACTGCGTCACCAGGGAAGCCCCCCTCATCCTTTCTTTTCCTGAATTTTTCCCATCTACTCTACCCATGTCTCCTTAGACATTTCCAGTTTTCAGGAGGGGGAAGAGGCAACACATCAGACGTTTAGTTCTAGTGGTGATGAGCACAAGTTTCCCTTCTAATGTAGAACCTTTTGTACGTAGCATCCCCGTTGACTGGACTTGCTAGTAAGAGTTGTTATTTTGTGTACATTTGGGGAATGAAATTTGAGGAGTCTAGAATTAATGTTATAGGTAAGTATTGCTTGGTGAAAGTGAGTTACTGTTTCTGTTTGGGGTTTGTCAATTTTTATTTTAAACAATTTACAATGAACGTGTTTTCTGAGGAAACAAATTAATCTGTTGAGTGATTATTTAATCTTTTCACAATAACCCATTTGGAAGATACTAGCATTCTCTCAATCTTTAGACTGAGGGACAGAGGCACAGAGAAGTCACACAACTTACCCAGCATCACAGCTAGTCAGAGAAGGGCCAGGATTTGGAGCGAGGAAGTCTAGCCCCAGAAACAACATTCATAACCCCCGTACCACTCTGTGCCTCTGAGTGGATCTGTGATGAAATGAGGCCATGTTAGAAAGCCTAGTATGTAGGAAACTGACCCTATGAACCTGTCCCAGCCCAATCTGCCTTCCAAGCACGAGCATCTCTGAGTCACACGGAGACTGGCAGGAAAGGGGCTCTCTGAGCCAGTCCTCTCCCTACTGGATTGTCCCTGTTGCCACTCTTAGGGGACAAAGAGGGGAGTAGCAAGGCGCTCATGCCCCTTCTGTACCAGGACTTTCATTCCCTCATTTCGTTGCTTTTCAGTCTTTTTAAGGGTGACTTGGCATTTGATAGAGGAAAAAGCATAACAGGTTTGGTGGGGGGGGGGGAATGAGCACAGATTTAAGTGCAGTTTTGCTCTTTTAATGCATGTTGTTCAAGATAACACTTTTTCTTCACTGCGATGTGTGAGGTAAATCTTCTCTTTCACAAAGTGCACTTGAAGCTGACAAAGAGGCAAACTTTCATCACACTGTATAGTTTGCTGCTAATTCCCAGTTGTACCCCACATAAGGAGGTGAAAATACTGTTACAAAAGGCGTGATTACACTTGTTCAAACCTTAGAACAAATTTTACTGAACTATCACTAAAGGACCAATTACATTAGGGCCAAATTGTTATTTTACTTATGTCTCCAGAGAGGTGGAAAGAAATGATGGCAAGAGTAATTAGGTTGCTTCCATGTCCTGGCTATTGTAAACAGTGCTGCAATGAACATTGTGGTACATGACTCTTTTTGAATTATGGTTTTCTCAGGGTCTATGCCCAGTAGTGGGTCGTATGTTAGTTCTATTTTTAGTCTCTTAAGGAACCTCCATACTGTTCTCCATAGTGGCTGTATCAATTTACATTCCCACCAACAGTGCAAGAGTGTTCCCTTTTCTCCACACCCCCTCCAGCATTTGTTGTAAAGCAATTATGCTCCAATAAAGATGTTAAAAAAAAAAAAAGAGTAGGGCATAGAGTTGTGATATTGTGATGTATAATAAGAAATACGTATTTGGTCTTTATCCAGTTTTTGGCACAGAGCTCCTAAAATCCTTGGAATTTCCTAAGTGATGAGAGTGAAAAAGGTGTCTTTTGTTATGTTAATGGATGACTTTGGGAAAGCCTGTAGGTAACCTAAGGTTGGGGCTGGTTGTCAGGAAGACCAACCACAGGATTAGAGGGTTAAAACTTTCAGTCTCACCCCCCAACCTGCAGGGAGGGGAGAGGGGATGGAAATTGAGTTCAACCACCAATGGCCATTTCAATCATGCCTATGTAATGAAGCCTCCATCAAAACTGGAAAGGATGGGGTTTGGAGAGCTTCAGGGTTGGTGAACGCTTGGAGATTCAGAGAGAGCATGGAAACTCCGTGCCCTTTCCCCATACCTTGCCCTGTACATCTCTTATTTGGCTGTTCCTGAGTTATATTCTTTTATAATAAACCAGTGATCTAGTAAGTACAATGTTTCTCTGAGTTCTGTGAGCCTCTCTAGCAAATTAATTGAACCCAAGGAGGAGATTTTGGGAACCTCTGATCTATAACCAGTTGGTCAGAAGCACAGGTAACAAGCAGGGCTTGTGACTGACATCTGAAGTGGGGCAGGGGCTGGGCGGACAGTCTTGCAGGACTTGAACCCTTAACCTGTGGAATCTGACAATCTCCAGGTAGATAGTATCAGAAATGAGTTGAATTGTAGGGCACCCAGTTTTTGTCAGAGGATTGCCTGGTGACGGTGGGGAAATTCCTCACTCCCTAAGAATTGGAATTGGGATCACGGCACTTTTAAGAGTTAACATGTTTCTATTGTTTTTAAGAGAGAAACAAAAAAACTGGTTATTTGGTTTTGCTCATTGCTACTATTTGCAAGTGCATTCATAAGAAATAATTTAATAATAGTTGACTGACTATATCACAATCTTATTAGGGTCAATTATAAGCAATCTCTTATGGTTAACCAACAATTTTGACCAATCACTTTTTTACCAATAACCTTAACCATTGATAAAATGGTAACTTTGTTGATTTGTTTATGTATCAAAACCATTCTGTCATGCAGATCTAACAAGTTATATGACCAGAGACTCGATTTGATTTACTTAGAACTTGACAGAAATTGTGAACCAACTTGAGACACTGGTCAATTGGGCAAATGATGGAAAAGATGATGGAAAAGATGATGGAAAAAGTCTAGTCTTGGAGTCAGATCTGACTTTGAACCCGGGTTCCAACCTCTTGCCAGCTGTTGACACCCCTGTTTCTCAGTTTCCTCATCAGAAATGTGGTGGTAATGCCAATCTTAGAGCGCTTTCGCTACGACTAGGGAGGTAAGAGTGAATGAGACTGAGAAGGAGTGATCACGTGTGTTGTAGAGTGAATGTAAAATGTTCCGTTCAACAAATGATCTTTTAATTATCACTAAATAATCAAAAGGAAAACGTTGACACAAATGAGGAAGTCAGACAGAAGATTCTAGAAAACAGCCAATTATAAATTCCTCCGTACAACATTCCTTTCCTAAGTGCTAAGCTTTCAAAATTATTTCTTTCACAACTGGGGACAGCTGTAGAATAAGAAAGTTAGTGTTCCTCGAATTATACACAATCAGTACTCTTCCAGAGTGAGGTATGAAGAAACAGATGCAATAGACATGTACTTTGATGGAGAGCAGTTCCTCTTCCTCCTCCCACCCCAGGAGTCTAAATCAAGTCAGAGAGTCTCTTTAAAAATTGAAACAACATATAATGAGTATTGAAGGAAAGCACGTCTTTGATAAATCCTGAATGTTTGACTAAATTTCATTGGTACTTTACCCCAACTCTAACAGTATATAACGACCTCTTCTTATGAAGTCATTGGACTATTTGGCGGCGGCGGAGGGGGGACTTGTCATTTATTACTGCAGTTGATTTGATCTTCTGCTATTATTTTTTAGCAGTCCATCATTTTACATTCTTATCTGGCTTTTCTTATGTGTACATCTTGTCATTCAGTTATAAGACTTTTGTGGACAGAATGGGAGACAGAATGTCTGTAGCTCCGGAAATGTAGTAGACGATATGTGCTTATGAGTGCTTATGAGTGTGGCTTTTTGACTGATGTGAAGATAGAAATTGTGAATGAGTTTCAAGGCTAAAAAAAAAATCCTAATCTTCTAACTCCAATTACTTGGGAGTAACACACTCTACAATTTAATAAAGTATCCATAAGGCACCAAACAGCACAATGCCATGTGGTGCAGGATCTGCATAAGGATTTGCTCAGCTGAAATAAATTAATTGTTCAGTCCCTCTTTCCAGGAAAATACCGATTGACCAGGCTGACAAATAAAAGGTGAGGTAAAGGAATAAAAACATATGAATAGACTATGTAAAATTCCAACCCAACTCAGCTTTTTACAAACAAAAATGTTCACTAGATCTGTAGTAAATGAATACATCATTGAATTCAGACTAAACCGTATGTCTGGATTGCCTGTTTGCCTCATCTGAAATAGTCATAATAAAAATTTTCTGGCCTTCATTTCTTCTGGCTATGGAGTCAGGGTTAATCTCAGAATGATATTTTGGATATGGCATGTCTTTAATAGGATCCTTAAGTAATCAGAGCAGTTTTCTTAAAAGAGCAGTCATATTTTGAAACAGCTATTGTTCCCCAGAGAGTGTTACAGTTTGGGTCTTGCATTTCTATGGTTACCTAATGCTTCCACTCACCACAGGTTTTTGTTTGTTTGTCTGATTTTTAAACACATTATGCATAGTCTTCAACTTAAGACTTTGTCCCCAAAGTTTTCTCCTCAAACTATGCAATCACTTTTGTCCAGTCTCTTTCACTAGCTCCCTTCCCCAAGCTGGTGGGTTTTCAGAGAGCTCTGTCACTCACCTTTTCCTGTTGTTGATTTCAATATTCTCTTTGAGTGATCTCTTCATTCCCAACACTTCAACTTCTTACTGTATCTGCATCAGGCAACATTGTGATTACAACTCCCTTCTCTCTCCTTAGCTCCAGACTCACTTTTTTTCAGTTTGATGTTCCATGGGTACTCTGAAAACAACTCATCCTAAATCAAAATCATTCTTTCCTCCTCTCCAAACCTGTTCACCCTCCTGTGTTTCCTACTTGTTTCATGGTGTCATCACACAAACTGATCACCAAGGCCAAAACCTTAGAGTCATGCTTAATGGTTTCCCCCTACCTCACTACTTAGATCCAATCAGTACAACCTAAATATATACAATTTTTATTTGTCAGTCATGTCTCTATAAAGGTGGGAAAAATATTACAAAGCCCTACTGATTCTAACTCCAATTCTCACAGGTCCCCCTGCCCCTCCTCAGTACCAGCAGCATTACCCTAGTCATCATTTCCCATTGCCTGTTCTGATAACCTCCTAACTGGGCTCGTGGCCTCCTGTTCTTTTCACTCCAGGTTGCCCTCTTACATCATTCAATGGTCCTCATTCATTTTTCTTCCATGAAATGCGGCGGTCATAGACAAGACGTTTCCTATGGGCTACTAAATGTCAGGCACTTTAATTACACATAATCTTCTGCAGGCCCTGCATGCCATGCATGATTTGGCCCCCAAATTACCTCTCATTTTTGTCTCACACTTCTCTCCCCTTCACTCATTAACTCCGCTGGCTCTTTCCTGCACTTTCCCATGTGATGCTCTCCCATTCTCTCTTCTTTCTGACCTTAACCAAGTGATACCAACTTTAGGGACACTTTTCCCAAACATTCCTCAATCTAAATTAAATGTCCTTGCTCTTCCTCATAAGACTTGCCATAACTTATACTTACATACTTATTTTGAGGGTTTGTTTTGCATTAAGCCTGTTTTACCCATAACATCTCTAAACCCTGTGAAGGCAAGCGCCATGTCTATTTTATTCACCATTGTAAATCCATATGCCCCACACGGTATCTGGCAGATAGTGGGCACGCCATAAATGTTTACTGAAGGAATGAATCAATCATCACAACTATTCATGGCATATCAGTAGACTAACTAACTACAGGCTCTGTCTGTGGATTATGGGCAGTTCCCACCCCTGAAGAGCATAGTGTAGGGTTAGTGAGGGTATTGCTATTGCAGGGATAACTTTGGCAGTGCTCTAACTTATACAAAAAATAACCTTCAGTACTCTAGCACTGTTAATCATACAGTATTGTCACGTATGTTAAATCTGATCACAACACACTGGACACCCATTGTCTGGCTACCACATGGTTCTTCTTTGTTTGGCTACCTGAGGTTTCTTCCTAAAGCATACAGCTCAACATGTAATTCTCCTGCTCGTGAACTTTCAGTGGGTTCCCATCCTTTTCAAGATAAAATCTAAATTATTTGGCATGTCTAACAAAGTCATTGTCAAGCTGGACCTGTCCATTCTTTCCAACCTCAGCCCCAGCCAGTCTCGACCATAGGTCATGATCAAGCAAGGTTCTTTCATACCTTGGCTTCTACAAGAAATGTCCCATTTTTGTCCCTATGTTTATGTATATTTGCCCTTTAAAATCCAGCTCTCTCAAGCACTTGAATTACTCCTTCCTCTGTGCTCCCAAAGTGTGGTATACTCTCTTCATTCTAAAATTTATTACATGTTCCATGATAATTTATTGGAATGCCCCTCTCCCAGACTAGCTGGTAACTGCTGGATTAGACTACGCATTCCCAGTGTCCAGCCCAATGCATAGCACATAATGGCATCCAGTAATGTTTGGGTGACTGAATGCATTGTCAACTGTTTAGAAGAAAAAATGCCTTTGCCTACTGAAGCAATGCTATAAATAAATGATGATTTTCTTGTCAAGCGACTCAAAAAGCCTGCTTAAACCATAATGCAATTGAAACATCCTGCTAATATTGCTTTTTCTCCTAGTATTAGAATATGTTATAAGTGTACCACTGCAACCAAGGAAACCTCCTTCTTCTCCTCCTAGCGCAGCCCATTGGCAGGAGGCAGAGATCTTTTCTAAACTTTTCTTTTTGGCTTCTTGTTGCTTTAAAAGGAGAGGCCAAAAGAAGAGTTCTTTTCTTTTTCCATGTGAGTGGGATGGGATTTCTGCCATTTTGATTTTCATGGTGGAGACATATGTCAACTGAGGGTTTGTGTCTTTGAAACTTGGCTAGTGTCTCAGTCTTGAAGACCACTTGTCTCGTAACATATTATGGTGCTGCATAAGAATCTTGCTGCAATACTATGAGCTAAAAAAAGGAAATTAACCTTAAAGGAAGTCTACTAATAAATAAAATTAGCAAAAGGACCTTCCTTCCTCACAGGTGGTCTCACCTATAAGACATACTCATACCTTTTATTAATCCAGACACTTATCCTGGGACTTAGGTTAAATGAATTAAAAGAGCCTTCTTTCCACTCTTTCTCTCTTGTCCCACATTTTGTACACTTTGGTTTTTTTAAAGACATCCACAAAAATAATGTTTAAACTTGGAAAAAAACTCTGATGTATGATTAAGTTTTTGATGTTATTTATTTGATACATATAATGCAAAAAAGTGATTGCTTTTAATAGGTGAGAATGACAGATATTTTGAGAAACAATATCCTTTACTGAGTCATATGTTTTTATAAAGTAGCTAACCTCATTAAGTGTGTTAAGTAAATGTCTTTTCCTAATCATGTTCTCTGTTTCTTTCTTTTTTTTTTTAAATAGGTGGTGTTTGCATTGCTCAATCACAGAAAATCCCACGTGAACCAAGACCTGGAGAATTTGAAAAAATAATCAAGCGTCTGCTAGAAACACCTAATGCTCGGGCAGTGATTATGTTTGCTAATGAAGATGACATCAGGTGCTGATTGCTTTTCTTCCTCATGTAGGATCCGATTTTCAGCCCACATCCTTTTTCTAACATATTTCATGTTCAATGTAAAATCTTGTGAGATTTCATAGGAATTGCAACATTCTCATGCAATTACAGACTGCCTTCTGCTACATAGAGACAACAGCCTTCTAGTTTCTCAGTCCAATCTGTTTATCAAGTAAAACCTGGGGACTGAAAGAAATGAGACAAATAACGATGATAAACAGAATGATGTGAATGAGGTTAAGGATAAGGCTAATTATCAGGTGCTAGAGTTAAAGTCTCCAATATATTCCCTGTAGGAGATGATAAGACTCAGGCAGTTAGAAGGATTGACTGGTTGTTTAATGGTGACCTACTGAGTGTTTATGACTTGATATAGCTGGTCTTGTAACATTCACAAGTGTAGAGTTTCTTGGTAAATGTGGTATGTTTTATTTCTTTTTATTCCAATAGGAGGATATTGGAAGCAGCGAAAAAATTAAACCAAAGTGGGCATTTTCTCTGGATTGGCTCAGATAGTTGGGGATCCAAAATAGCACCTGTTTATCAGCAGGAGGAGATTGCAGAAGGGGCTGTGACAATTTTGCCCAAAAGAGCGTCAATTGATGGTAAGGATGCACTGTAGAGAATTTGCTTCATTCCAACTGAATCTAAACTCAAAAGCAAAATCAGGGTATCAGCATTCGATGAAATGAATCCATTATTAATGACTCGATAGAATTTTTAGGGCTGATGGCAGAATGGTCAAGACAGTAACTATTTAACTCAACATATTGTATATATATATATTTTTTTTATTAGAAAAGAGTACCCACTAGATATTTTTTTAGGGGGCACTATTGTTGGCCTTGGATATCTCCATGATGTTAGTAGTTGCCCTCTAAGTTTGCATATTTCCGTGGGTGTATACAATGGTTATAGCATTGTTGGAAGGAGAGTGCTTGCTTTATAGCAAATGAAGACATGATGCTGGCCTGGCTCTATGGGTAAATAAATGCAACAGCAAAGATGCGGAGCATCTCTGAAAGGCAGTCTGTCTCCCAAATATCTTTTCCAATGATCTCGACAGTGATTGAAATTCCTACCTTTGCCATTATCCTTGGGAGTAAGGCATTATTTCCAGGTGGTCTCCCTTCAGTGAGGTGGTTACCTGAGCAGAATGACACTAGCCCATTACCCATGACTGCAGAAGATTACATTAGTAGTGATTAGTTTATTGAATTAGCTGAAAATGGAACATGCAGGACAGATAAACCTTGAGGCAAGTAGAAGCACGGAAGCCTGGAACACTGACTCGTGCTAGGGGAGAGAGAGGAGAATGAGAAAAGTCTGAGTTGGTTTTGAATATTCAGCATGAGGTCACTGCTTGCTGCTGCTGGGAGACATAGAGGAGAGAGAGAGGTGGTGTGGATGGAACCCAACAGGCTTACCTGCTGTGTGCATCCCTAGAGTCAGGTGCCTGAATGGTGAATGGTGGGAGTGGAGATATTGTCCACTGATCCCCATTGACTCTTGCCACAAGGGAAGCCTTATTGCTGGGTTATTGGCTGCCCTCCCCCATTTGTTATACATATTTTTTCATGCAATGATCACAACATAATATAATATCTATTCAAAAGCTCTGACGGTATTTGGTTTTGATTTTGGACGAATATTAAAATCATACCTTTCTTCTCTAAAATAGGGTTCGATCGATACTTTAGAAGCCGAACTCTTGCCAATAATCGAAGAAATGTATGGTTTGCGGAATTCTGGGAGGAGAATTTTGGATGCAAGTTAGGATCACATGGAAAAAGGAACAGTCACGTAAAGAAATGCACAGGTAGCCACTTAAATGTTTTCCTTGGTGCATTCGTTTTATCATTACCTGAGAAATGAAGTTTTTCTATGTGGATAATGATGACGGTATCTTCTACTTCCTCACGTCTCTTGTTATAGTTTCTCAGCGGGGCTGAGCTTACATTGATCATTCAACAGGCTTAGGTGTGCTCATTGGTTCTTACAGTCAGCGGACAAGTATTTACTGAACATGTGCCATGTGTCCAACACTGGGATATTTTAATTCTATTTAAAAAAACATCTATTGAGTGCCTACTTTAGGCAAAGTACTTTATTAGGTTTGGTGGGATACTGACAAATAAGCAAGACATGATTTTGCTCGCCAGGAGCTCAAAATGTAGTGAGGATGACAGATCATAACAAATTGCTCTAAGATAGTGTTTTTCAACTATTTCAGTCCATGTCCCCCATATCTTGCACAGCTCTATCAGCTATGATTTTTTTGATGCTCTACTTTCTATATCTTGTGCTGAAAAATAATAGTGATATTAAATGTGCATTTTTTGAGTGTTAGAATGAAACTATTTGCAGAAACATGATTGTGTACATAGAAACATCTATGGAATTTTAAAAGCGACTTAGAACTAAGTAGTACATTTAGCGAGATCAATTCAAGATACAAGGTCAATATAAACAACCTTTTTAATCCATTTATATATATATATAAATATATATATTAGAAACTAACACATAGAAAATGAAATATGTACAGCATGATTAAAAAGAACATAAAAAGTTAGGGGTAATTTTAACAAAGATGCATAAATCTTCTACACTAAAATCTTCACACTGAATGAGCATCTTATAACCAGACACTCCTCCCTTGCTTACCCCCTGGCCCCGACATTTTGATATGACCTCCTTGCCCTCGATTCACTTCCTTTGGAAATAGCTGTTCAAATAAGAGATGTAGTCTGATAAGTGCTAGAGCAGCCATATAAATGGAGCAAGGATGGGGATGTGAAAATAGGGGCCACCCTGTGGAGGGATGTGACTTCCAGGAGCTGGGGTAAGTGAAGTGAGACAAAGTTCATGCTCACAGGGCTTACATCTGAGTGTGAAAAGACAGACACTAAATAAGTAAACGTATAAAGGAACAGAGACTTCCAGATGCCTCGGAGAAATACAACAGAGTAAATGTGAAAAGAGTGACCAGGTGGTCTCGGGAGGGATGGTGGCAATTACTGTAGATCGTTTGGTCAGGATGCTTTGCCAAGGAGGTGACATTTGAGACCAGACCTGAATGGCAAGTGTCGTCAGCCATGTGAAGATATGAGGGCAGCCCATTCTAGGATCCAGGGCAAGCCTCTTTGGTTCAAGGTACAGATATTAAAAGGTCAGGGAGGCCAGAGTGAGTGAGAGTGAGGATAGGGAGTGAGAGGGAAAGTGAGGGCAGAAGAAGATAAAGAGACAGGCCAGCTCATGCAGGGCCTTGGAGTTCTTCCTAGAAGCTCCAGAGCTGAGGAGTTGGGGCTTTATCCTACCTGTAGGGTAGAATTACATGAGGCTTTTCATTTAAGGCACTGCTCAGATACCTGTTTCAAAAAGATTCCTCTGGCAGAAGGGTAGGGAGGGTTGGAGATCAGGGGAGAGAAAGGAGAAAGGTCAGTCAGGGCCCATCCAGTAGCCCCTGTAATGGGCAGTCACAGCTTAAATGAGACATGCTAGTTAAGGGTGGAACACAGAGTGCAGAGATCGTAGTAGGTAGTATTTACAGTACACAGTGAGTGATTAACGCAGGGGGGATGGTGGTAAGTGATGGAGGTTCTGAATGTTAAATCTTTGACAGTTAGGTCTAGGAGAATTACTTAACAGAAAGGACAGCACGGATGGTAGACGTGGAGGGACGACCTTGAATTTGGTTCTAAGCTCGCCTCATGGAACTCCCCAGCAGATGGCAGCATAAGGTCTGACACCCCACATTGTGTGCCGCGCTAAAAATACAGATTAGGGAGTGGCATGTGGAGACCTGGAAGTTAAAGACGAGGACAGAGAGGCAGTTGCTGAAGGAAATTGAGCAGATACGATGGATGACAACTTGAGCCTCTATGGGAGGAGCCATAAGAGGAAATGAGCATGGTGGTTGGGGAAGGAGATGAACTGGGAGTCAGGAGAGAAGATGGGGTGCACGCAGGTGGAGACTCAGATTGCGAGGGCTGGAGATAGAGCGGGCATAGAAGAAGTAGAGGAAAGAATGCTTTTCAAAGAAGTTTGACAGAGAAAGAAAGTAGATACGGTGGGAGAGCTTGAGAAAGAAGCAGGGTTGCAGAAGTTTCTTTAGGAGAGGGCACATTTAAGCATGTTTTCAGATAAACGTAGCAGTCAGAAGAACTATCACGAGAAAGAGAAGTTAAATGTGGAGTAGGATCTTGACAGAAGCTTTAGGGAGAGGCTTAAGAGGGAGGTATTACCTTTAAATCATGTGATTTAGTTGGGAAAAAGAGATACACGTACATAAGCAGAGGGCAAAACAATCCTATGATTAAGTGTTAAATTTGGACATAGATATTGAGGAAGTTCAGAAAATGTATGACTGTAAGTTCAAGTAAAATTCAAAGCTTAATGGAAGAGGCGAGTGTTTGATAACAAGAAAGATTGGAGAAAGCATCCGAAATGAAGGAAAGGATGGGTCAGCAGAGAGCGGCATGGAGGTGTGTGAACAGTGCAGAGGTTCAGCTTATTGGAGAGGAGTTTGCGTGTCAATGAATAATGGGATATAAAGAGCAGCCAGTTTATAGAAAGGTTTGAAAGGAGAAGTTATACAAAAAGTACCTGATGTGTTTCTCATTCAGGTATATTTTACAAGGTGCTTAGTTTTGTTTTGTTTTTAATTTAATTAATTAATTAATTAATTTTGGCTGTGTTGGGTCTTCGTTGCTGCATGCAGGCTTTCTCTAGTTGTGGCGAGCGGGAGCTACTCCTCGTTGCGGTGTGCAGGCTTCTCATTGCGGTGGCTTCTCTTGTTGCGGAGCATGGGCTCTGGGCACACGGGCTTCAGTAGCTGTGGCACGTGGGCTCAGTAGTTGTGGCTCAGGGGCTCTAGAGCACAGGCTCAGTAATTGTGGCACACGGGCTTAGTTGCTCCGCGGCATGTGGGATCTTCCCGGGTCAGGGCTCGAACCCGTGACCCCTGCATTGGCAGGCAGATTCTTAACCACTGCACCACCAGGGAAGCCCCAAGGTGCTTAGTTTTGAATTCTGAAGGTTATTGTTTGATCATCCACATGTTTAGATGATATTAATGAAAATTTACCAGTTAGTGAAATGAATGAATTCCGTTCTTTATATATGTTTGTATATATGATATATATGTACCTATATACTATATATATGATAAAATTAGCAATTAATCATATAACTCTTTAACATACTGTTTTCAGAATCATTAGTTCCTCTAAACTCATATTTTCCAAAAAATTTTGATGTCTACAGATGTTCTTTTAACATCTGTTGATGGTGTATAAGGAATACTTATTTCAGGCATACTGAACTGGGTTGCTGTGTAATCCAGACTTGGTGGCATGTCTGCTTCATATTCCTTTGATTTATTTGGGTGTTGCTAAAATTGTAACAATCTGCCCAATTAGAACTATTTCTAGTGCAATGAAAATGGTGTTTACTCCAAGTGCTAGGGCAAATGCACCTTTATGGAATGGGGTCAGTAAACAGATTTTCCATTGTGAGTGATACTAAAATAACTTGTCCCTGGGTAGAAAATAAACAAAGAATGCAATATTCTAACTTATTTTTTTGGAAAACAGTAACACGTGAATGTTTCCAGATGGTGAGAGAAGATATTTGTACCCCAAATTGCCATCAACACCCAGTTTTTATCTCTATTTTTGGGAAGCAAAGAAGATGGTCAGCACGTTAGTGGTCAAAGAGGAAATGTACATAATGTACGTAAGAGGAAAAACCTACAGGATATTCATGAGTAGAGGTGTCCAGGGTTTGAACATTATTTATATTTCCAATTTGCCCAATTCCACGTAATTCAGAAATGAATGTATACAGTTGTGCATGTTTCAAAATCTACCCTTACAAGGTTTACATCTTAACCATTCACAATGAGTCCAAAAGTTAGAGAACTCTGAAAGTGGGATATCCACAGGTCCTTTTTGCGGCATTTAGAGCATCCTTTGTGGGTTATGTTTTGAGTAAAATTTTACATTAGGCGATGGTAATCTGTAAACGTAATTGCATCCGTTGGGGGCAATACTGGCAATGTATTTACATGGATAAGAGAGTGCTTCCCAGCAGGCTAGAACTTCTGTCTTATCAATTTTCGGGAGATAAAGTGTCTTCAAGCAGTGAGGAGCATCCTCTTCCTAAAATTAACTTGGTACAGTTTTTCTGAGATGATTTCCCCCCTAGAATCTCAGGAAAGCTTTCAAAAAGATGTGATATTACTGTTAACTTTGATATGCTGGCCGAATTCCAAAGTGAAGTAATTCCTGCTATCCACTTAGCTATTTATGTAGTTATTATTGCTTCTGAGAGCTGCTGAGTTCTGAAAGCTACTACTACTTAATCCTACTTAAAATTCCCTTTGTCTTTCTCAAGAAGGAAGAAAGATTTTTTTATACTTGTTATCATTGTTGATGGATGTTATTTTATAGACATTTCTCTGACCTCTTCTTCTCTCTTTTCCTCCCTCCCTGTCTTCTCCCAGACTTCATGCCTTTCTGCTCCTCTCAACCCAGACCCCCACACCTTCCCTTGAGGACGGTGGGTCTAACTCTGCTCTCCTTGTTTTGGCGCATTTTTTTTCCACCCACCTATTCTCCCACTCACACCTCTGCCTGAACTCCTCTTCCACTGCTCCCCTTCAACATCTCGTTTTTTCTTTTTCCTGCTTTTCCTCTGATCAGTCCCTTACCTGACATTGTTCTGTCCAGCAAGACCCTCACTGACAGTGGAGAGTTTTTCTTTGGAGGTCTCACTTGAATTTGGTAATGGCCATCATTCTGATTTCTTGTCTTTCCTAGTGAGGCCTGAGAGTGAATATTGTAGGGAAACTTGAGCACGTGCAGAGCAACTGCTAATCAAAGGCAGTCTCTCTCTTGGGTCACACTGTGTCCTGGCCTTCATTTCTCCATCATGAATTGTAAATAGCTCTGCCCTTACCAAAACAACATTCTCTGACCAACCCTCAAAATCCGGTCGGTATAGCATCTTAAAACATTTTGCCTCATTCAACAATTTGTTCATTCATTCATTCATTCTTCATTCACTTATTTATTCATTTTGGATAGCCAGCCTTGTGCCAGAGATTGCTAGAGACACAGACAAAGAACAGATCACCTTTGCCTTCAAGTTGCTCACACAGACATATACACCATCTTAATGAATTTGAAGTGCTTTCCTTGTCTCGTGGGTTTGAATTCTCAGCCAAGAGGTTGGGGCACTCTTGCTTAGCTTGTGTACGGCTGACACTCAGACGCTAAATGGTGGTGAGCATATGCTACTCGAAATGGCCTATTGATTCTTATTTATGACGATAGTAATAGTGGTAATGGAAAAAAGCAGTGTACAAATATTTTTCTTCCCACAAACAAGAAATTCTGTCAGTGAACCAAATAGCAGGCTCAATAATTAGCTTCTAAAAGGCCTGTCAGTTTACTTTCTGGTGCCAGAGTAACTATGTCACTTTTCAGGTGTGACTCTCCCTCAACCTTTCCCTGTTTTGGGTGCCTATTAAATGTGGAAGCTGTCACCCATTCACTCAGATTCATGGAGTCCATATGAGTGAATTGGGGGATGGATCGTACAATTGGAAATGGTGATTCAGAATGAAAGGAAACTAAGACAACTTTCCCTGCATGAAAATGTGTTCTGTCATACCCATTTGCTCCTCGCATAGAGAAAAAGTCTGTTGGGGACAATATCTTTACATTTGCACCACGAAGTGGCCATCTAGCTCATATGTTCCTGTTCTTAACTTATTTAGGCCATTTCTGAGATTTCATACTGAATTTCAATAGGTGCATTTGAGATGACAAATGGGCATTGATTTCAGACATACTGGATTTCAGAATTTTAGAGCTGGGACATAAAATCAAGATCATTCTTTCATTTTGTAGATGAAGAAACTGGAACCCAGAGAAGTTTAGTGGATGGCTGAAAAATCACACAGTGTTAGAGCTGCAGCTTGAATCCTTGTCTGTTTTATTTGAACTTATACTTGAATTTTATATCCTTGATTTATATTATTATTTACTTGTTTTAGAGTTTTTAACCACATAGTTGAAAAGTGGTTTTTTTTTTCTCTTTATGATACTTTATGTATGACAGCAATGCATTATGAAATTTAAAACCACCAACTATTAAGTGAAACAAAAATTGCACATTGGTTGTTATCTAATCCTATAGAAAAGAGTCTAACATTTTAATATACTTCATATTGATTTTCAGTGTGTATGTAGTATTTGTGAGTGGGTCTTGAACAGAATAAAGCTCTTCATCCAGTTCCCTGGCCCCCCGCCATTTCTAAGGGTAGACCTAGGACTATATTAAAAAGAAATGGAGAAACTATCAACCATAAGCTTCTATAACTCTTAAGTCCAGTGGCATTGAATTGTAGAAATTCACTTTGCTGAATTACAGTTAGTTTGCTCATTTATTCATTCCCTTATAGGAACCTCCCCCCACCATGTATTTTAAAGCAGTGCAGGAAGCACTGTAATGTATAATAGCACTTCTAGAAGTTTAGTGAGCACATAAATCACCTGCGAACCTGGTTAAAATGCAGATTTTGATTTCATAGTCTGGGGTGAGGTAGTCTGCATTTCTGACCAGTCCCAGGTCATGCGAAGTCCATGGGCCCTGGGACACAACTGAGTAACAGGTGGGCATTAGAGTTAGTTTATAGAGATAACAAAAGTACCTGACATTTAATTAGCATAATAGATACGCAACTGTGCTAAAGATTACTGATAAACTCAAGATGTCTTAAAGAAGATCATCTAAATGACTTTAAAATTTCAAATACAAAAATTTACAATCACTAGCCTATGTTATGTATACTATCTTCAATAAGTATTTAATTAGTAAAGTATAAAGATATTGTTATGTGTGTGTGTGTGTGTGTGTGTGTGTGTGTATTTGTCTCCTTATTAGGAAATTTGAAAGTGGGAAGCTTAATTACTAAATTTAAAGAAACGTACACAGTTACACCTGTATCTCTAAAATCTGCAAAGTAGATAGCAAAGCTTGCCATATCAGGATCCAAAAATATTCTGAAAACTTAAAAAAACTGCACTGTCAGTCATAAACACACATAGAGTAAAGGAGTTGGAAATGTCCATAGAGATCATTTTGCTCAATTCTTTCATTTCTCAGTAAAGGAAATTGAGGCCCATCTGGCCTAAGTGAGTTGTCTAAAGCCCCATAGCAACCTGAAGGTGATGGTAGGGCTGAAATCTGACTCGACACTTGATTCTTTTCTTAATCCTTTCCTGCTCTGAAAGCCTTTCCCAGCCTTTCCCAGAGATGGCCAATAGCCCTCTTGCTCTTTCCACTATTTTTCCCTGGCATAGCGGCCTGAGTGTTTTCATACATATACATACTTAGCCCATCTAGGGTTAAGTATTCCCTCTGTGTGAAGCTCCCTGACTTCTAAGGGGGTCAGATTGATGCTCTTGGTCTGAGAAGTACTAATACTGCTGGAAGTGTGGAAGTGTGAGGAAGTACCCTTGAAGAGTGAACTTTAAGTGTACATAAACTCTTACATTTTTCAGACAGTAACTTAAAACAGAAGAACATCCATTCTATAGAATCAAAATGAATTTACGAGTCTAGAAATCTATTCCTGCAAAATATACAATGGACTCTGGCATTAGCATGATTGATTAGGGAGTCACACATATCTGTGGAGAACATGATAAACATGATCTCTGGAATATTATGCTGAAGGACTTAGAAATGGACAAGGGAATAAAAGCAAATAAGTGACAGCTAAGCATTTTTAAGAACCAATTATTTGAAAACCCATAATAAAGCTTGAGCCAGTGAGGATGAGAGAGGGATTAGAAAAGTATAGAAACATTAGAAAAAATTATCTTTCCCTCAATGCTTATTAAACTTCAACTGAAGGAACCAGTTCATTAAAACAAAGCAAAACGAAGAAAGAAAGAATATACAGATGGCTCAATATTAAGAAAATTTGATGTTCTTCCTCTCCCTCAGAAAACATACAAGACAGATAAATATAGGGCCCAACTATTTACATTACAAAAGGAATATTTATTTTCTAAGAAATTTTATCTTGGGATTCCTTTAAACCCATGAGATTTGAGGGAATTCTATGGCTACCACCATGACTTGATGAAATAAAAGAGACTTACACAAATTCTGATGAACATGTCCAAACAAAAAGAGCTACATATTCAACTGAACAAGGAATTGGATACATTAGGGCAAGGGAGACATCAAAGGAAGTGTGATCAGAGTTTACTAAGGCTAACTGAGAAAACCTTCTGGAGAGTCTTATTTTTTGGTTACTTGTAGCTTTTGTTAAAACTCTATAACATGCTAAACTTCTCTAGTCCTTCTCCTCAAGGAGCTTATATTTTATGAAAAAGACAGTAGTTAGAAACATGAAGATACTAGTCTGTAAGCTTCTAGTAGGCAGGACCTGTATCCTCAGGACTTAGCGCAGGCTTAGCATTCATTATATGTTTGTTAGCTAATTGGTAAAAAATGATGGCCAATAGCCCTCTTGCTCTTCATTTGAATCGTGTAGCTATGATGATGGGGCCTAGTTTGGCATAACTTGGACAAGTACTTTAATTGTTGGAATGGCATTTTCAATGAAAGGGAAAGCTTAATACAAATGGTCATATTAAAAGAGCCTTTACTGTAATTTAAGAATAAAATGTACTCTTCTGGTAGTTAATCTGTCTTTAAATTTCTGACTGTACTGCTAATATGGAGATGAGAATATAATTCTATAAACACATATAGGCCTGTGTCTTCCAGTTAAATCTAACTGGAATATTTGGTTTCATGATTATAAAAGCCATGACTCTGTAGTGTTGTTTTTTTTTTTTTTAATTATATTTATACTATGTGGGCAGGGCATACTATATATCCATACTACCTCTAATGTAACAGAATAATAAAAAGACAATTTGGAAAATATGATAGAAAATGTCAGTTAAGAATGTGTTTAATAATTCCATTTAAGGAATATTACTCAGCCATAAAAAGAAACGAAATTGAGTTATTTGCAGTGAGGTGGATGGACCTAGAGACTGTCATGCAGAGTGAAGTGAATCAGAAAGAGAGAAACAAATGCCATATGCTAACACATATATATGGAACCAAAAAAAAAAAAAAAGGTTCTGAGGAACCTAGGGCAGGACAGGAATAAAGACACAGATGTAGAGAGTGGACTTGGGGACTCGGGGAGGGGAAAGGGTGGGCTGGGACAAAGTGAGAGAGTGGCATGGACATATATACACTACCAAATGTAAAATAGATAGCTGGTGGGAAGCAGCTGCATAGCACAGGGAGATCAGCTCGGTGCTTTGTGACCACTAGAGGGGTGAGATGGGGAGGGTGGGAGGGAGACGCAAGAGGGAGGGGATATGGGGATATATGTATATGTATAGCTGATTCACTTTGTTATACAGCAGAAACTAATGCACCATTGTGGGGCAATTGTACTCCAATAAAGATGTTAAAAAAAAATTTCATTTAAACATGTTCATTTATTTGTCTATCATTGGTTTTCTTTCCCCACAGAACATGGGCTTCATGAAGCAGGGACTTTGTTTTGTTCTCTGTTGCATCCCAGTGCTTAGGTAGCCATGTGGCACAAATAGGCTTCCTCAAAATACCTATTGAATGAATGAATGAATTGAATCCAGCTTATTTATTACCTACTTTTCCTCAGGTACTGTTAGATGTTGGGGGCATATTAGCGAACGAAACAGAAATGGTTTTTGCCCTCATGGGGCTTATAGTTTGAGAAGATGAATAATTAAGTTGCATCCCTGCAATGAAATGTGTTATGACTGGTGAGTGGGAACATGTATCAGGGAGACCTAATGTGGTGTAGGGGAGAAGAGTGATGTCATTTAAGTTGAGACTAAAACATAAGCAGCATTTAGACAGGACAAAGAGGTGATCGGTAGGATTATTATTTCAAATAGATGGAAGCACAAAGGCCAGTAGGCAAGAGAGAGGATGGCGGTTTGAGGAAATGAACAAGTTCAGTACGGCTGTGGTAGAGAGTAGGGGGGTAGAATAGTAAAAGAGAAGGATAGAGACCTAGGATAAGGATGGGCCATGTAAGATTTTATATGCCACACCAGGGAGTTAACATTTGTTTTGAAAGGCAATGAACGGGCACTAAAAGGTTTTAAACAGATCAGTGACATAATCAGATTTCCATTTTAGAAAGATTATTCTGGCTGTAGCATAACACTGGCAAGGTGCGACACTGGAGGAAGGAGACCAGTTGGATACTACAGTAATTCCCCCGGGGATGATAGTGACCCAGGTTATGATGGCTGTACCGCACTGGGGTGTGGAGAGAAGTAGATGGATATATTTTAAGAGATAGATTTAGGACTTGGCAATTAATTATTTACTGAGTGGAAAAATCATGGATGACAACTTGATTCTTGGATTGGGAAATTGGGTCATTGGTTGAGAGAGTGTTCCTGACATACGAATGATTGGGGAAGAGGGGGAAGGAGAGGATGATGAATTCTGTTTGGGATATGTTGAACTTAAGGAAGCTGAGAGATATTCAGCTGCAGATGTCTGGGAAGCAGTTAGTTGGTTATGTGAGTCTGAAGCTGAGGAAAGAGGTTTGCCGGAAATTATGTGGACAGCAAATTGCAGAGGGCCTGAGCCAGAGCTTGATGGACTCAGCCTTAGGGAATGTGTTGAAGGAGAGGACCCTGGAATTCTAGTTTCCCTATGAATTGTTTTCAGTATCCATGAGTGGACCCTCTAAGGTCATATTGCTGATCTGCAGCCCTAGACCCTACTTCCCTCCCTAATGTCTCTGCAACTACAACTGACTAGTCCAAGGCTGGGTGCTTGACCCAAGCTGTACCACCAGAGTCTCTCCAAAGGGTATTTAGACCTGGAAGTGAAGGAGGAATACCATTTTCCCTTGGGTGGGAGGGTGTGTGGTGAGGCTGTGAGAGGTGAGGCTGGGGAGACTGTCAAGTTCTTTACTGTGAGGAGAAAGTTGGCCTGGGATAATGATGTTGACATGTAGCCAGAACAGAGATGGCAAATGGAAAGAGTTCTGACTGTGATCAAAGCCTTAACCATGCCCTTCCTGCAGGTATGTGAGATAGTTCAAGACCCTTCTAATTAAATTTTCCCATCCTTAGCTAGCAACCTAAAGACCAGACTAGCATATGGTAATAATACATAGGAAGATTAGAAGAGATAATACACATAAAGTTTATTGCTTGCTACATAGGGAGTACAGCAGGCACTGTAACTTATCCAACAGCAATTTCCCTTTCTGCTAGGCTGGTGCCATGCAATATAATTTTCTGAGATAAGGACGGTTTTCTATATCTATGTTGTCCAATGGAGTAGCCACATGTGGCTAACATGTGGCTGTTAGTCACTTGAATGCAACTAGTGCAACTGAGAAACTGAATTTTAAAATTAAAATTTAATTAGTTTACATTTACACGTGAATAGCTACATGTGGCTACTGGCTACCTTATTGGACAGCAGAGGTCTAGGCTGACAGACCTACAGAACAAGAATTTTATTTTAGTGTGCATCCCATGTAACACAGTTAATTCTGATTGGTCTGGTTCATTTATGGTGGTCCTGTCCTGTTTTGCCAGTGATTAGTTAAAAGAGTAACTTGTAATATAGTTCTGGTCAATGAGATAGATGGGAAAGACTTCCAGGATCCTTCAGGGAGTGGGGAGTCTTTGTTCTTCTGGTTGTTGTTAAATTTGTAATTGGTGGCTGGACCTGCAGCAGAGAAATCATGCTGAGGGTAGCACAACAGAAGAGTAGAAGGTACCTCAGTCACTGCTGATGTCTTTGAACCTCTGAATTAACCAGCCCTGGAGTCCCCTTCCATTCTTGTGATATGAGATAATGATAAACCCTCTCAATCTGAAAGCCATTTTGCATTGGATTTTCTCTTATTTGCAACTGAAAGCATACTAACTAATACAATATATTATCAATGAGTGGGAATGATTTATTTAACATGACATGAACATGCCTCATTTTAAGAAGATATGACTAAAATTCTAAGATAAATCAGGAGTTTAATGTTTCCAACACAGACAAATTATATTAAATGGATTTGCCACAGGTTTCTTAAATACTGACTTCCCAGTCAGTGAATGTAAAATGTGATTTGATTTATTAAAATTAAAATGATATACAGCTTTTCAGCAATCTTTCACTGAGACATGTTTCTATATAAGTTGCAGAATTATGAAACACAAGTATTAGAGAATGCTCCTTAATTTGTCAAATTAATTTGCCTCTGGGTTCTGTTAAGCAGCATGCCCTAGAGCCTACCAAAATGTTATTTTACAGATGATGGTGGTGTGCTACTTACCACCCAGACAGACAGTAATTTAGCTAAGCATTCTTCTTTGCAGTGTAAGTGAAAACCTGTTCAAAGTGCTTGTAAGTTTATCAACTAAATCATAAGACCTAAGAGGAACTAGGTGTTTATTATGCTTTCTGTGTCTCGTAAAATTATCAGCCTCATTGGTAGACATTCCAACACTGCATCTTAGCTGTGTGATCTTGGGCAAGTAACTTAACCTCTAAGAATTCTTGCTAAATGTTAATTTTTCCTATCTCTAGATTTTGGTGGTGATGGTGGTGGCTGTTATTGGTATACGTACCTTTCACAAAGGCCATTCAATTGCTCTGGTTCTCCCTTATGTTACCAAAATGCTCTCTGGCTAAAACATTGAGCTTAAATGTAGAACTTATATTGTTTTTAGAAGTGGTGCTTATTTCTTTATGCACTTCCCCACTACATCCCAACACAGGGCTGAGTTGGGATGTGACTATTTATTGGGAAAGGAATTAGTATTCTGACCAATGGGTGATGTCATTTCACCCCTGTATTACTTTCCATTAACTCATTGGCCCACACAGAACCTATTAGCTGCAGGTTTATTTGCTTACATCACTGTGATCAAATGCTTAGAATTGTAGTTTCATTTGGGAAAATGATTAATATCTTTCATTAAGGACATTACAATGCTGGTTTAGGATGACCATTCTCGCCACTATTATTCAACATAGTTTTGGAAGTCCTAGCCATGGCAATCAGAGAAGAAAAAGAAACAAAAGGAATCCAAATTGGAAAAGAAGAAGTAAAACTGTCACTGTTTGCAGATGACATGATACTACATGTAGAAAACCCTAAGGATGCTACCAGAAAACTACCAGAGCTCATCAATGAATTTGGTAAAGTTGTAGGAAACAAAATTAATACACAGAAATCTCTTGCATTCCTATACACTAACAACAAAAGATCAGAAAGAGAAATCAAGGAAACAGGACTTCCCTGGTGGTGCAGTGGTTAAGAATCCTCCTGCCAATGCAGGGGACACAGGTTCGATCCCTGGTCTGGGAAGATCCCACATGCCACAGAGCAACTAAGCCCATGCACCACAACTACTGAGCCTGTGCTCTAGAGCCCGCCAGCCACAACTACTGAGCCCACGTGCCACAACTACTGAAACCCATGTGCCTAGAGCGCATGCTCCACAACAAGAGAAGCCACCGCAATGAGAAGGTTGCGCACCACAACGAAGAGTAGCCCCTGCTCGCTGCAACTAGAGAAAGCCCGCGCACAGCAACGAAGACCCAACACAGCCAAAAATAAATAAATAATAAATAAATTTTAAAAAAAGAATAAAATATCTAGGAATAAACCTGCCTAAGGAGACAAAAAACCTATACTCAGAAAACTATAAGATACTGATGATAGAAATAAAGGATGACACAAATAGATGGAGAGATATACCATGTTCTTGGATTGGAAGAAGCGATATTGCAAAAATGACTATACCACCCAAAGCAATCTACAGATTCAATGCAATCCCTATCAAATTACCAATGACATTTTTCACAGAATTAGGACAAAACATTTTACAATTTGTATGGAAACACAAAAGACCCCAAATAGCCAAAGCAATCTTGAGAAAGAAAATCAAAGCTGGAGGAATCAGCTGAGGCTCCCTGACTTCAGACTATACTACAAAGCTACGGTAATCAAAACAGTATGTACTGGCACAAAAACAGAAATATAGATCAATGGAACAGGATAGACAGTCCAGCGATAAACACACGCACCTATGGTCAACTAATCTATGACAAAGGAGACAAGGATATACAATGTAGAAAAGACAGTCTTTTCAATAAGTGGTGATGGGAAAACTGGACAGCTACATGTAAAAGAATGAAATTAGAACACTCTTTAACACCACACACAAAAATAAACTCAAAATGGGTTAAAGATCTAAATGTAAGGCCGGATACTATAAAACTCTTAGAGGAAAACATAAACAGAATACTCTTTGACATAAATCGCAGCAAGATCTTTTTCAATCCACCTCCTAGAGTAATGAAAATAAAAACAAAAATAAATAAATGGGACCTAATTAAACTTAAAAGCTTTTGCACAGTAAAGGAAACCATGGTTCCTGAAACACTTAAGAAGTCTTTCTGTGGGAGGTGGGAATATGCTCTACGTCTGTCTCCCACCCAGATCTCTTCCAGAAAGAATATAGGCAATACTAGCTAAGCTGTTACATGGCAGCAACATTCAGTTCTTTGCCAAGAGAGATCCAAGATTCCAAATATGCTGATTCAGCAGAGCACAGAGATGAAAACTGATGAAAGTCTCAGGTATCCATCAGAATATGTGATCATTTAAATAAGATTCAAATCCCACTAGCCCACAGAGAATCAGAGGACATCAGATGAGGAAGGAAACTTAGAGGTCAACACATCCAACATTTTGCTGAGCTTCACCTCTCAGCCTGATGTAAAATGAGGACAGGGAGGGCACAGACACATTTTGGTTTTACTGATTCAGTAGAACTCGTGAAGGCTTTATTTGGTGCAAAATGAGGCTTTCTCATTGACTCCAAATAGGCTTATTAGCAGCACACAGAAGGATTTCCACTGTGATCTTCTTTTTGTCCCCAGTCAGAGTGAAGGCGTAGGTCTGACACAGGCTGATAGCTGTGGAAGAGAAAAGTACCAGCAGACCAGAGCCCAGAGAATGGGCCGGCTGCCAGCTCTGGGTTCAGCACCCTGAGGAGTATTGTTTGTCTGAGCCACTTTTATGAAACAGAAGGCTTCTTTTCTGTATTTGTACCTGTGAAAGGGAGCCGTGGTGTAACTGATCAAAAGAAGCAGAAAAACAAATAATTCATATTGGTTTAGGATGCCCACCTACCCCTGTCTTTTTCAGGAGTCTTCATTTACATTTCAGCACATGGCCAACGTTCTGGGAATTCTGGCTTAATGCATCCCAGAGGGGTTTCCTTAATAGATATGAAGGTTTAATTCAGTAGAACCCAGAAATCTGTTTAGCTTTTTCTCCCCTGCCCCATGACAGAAAATGTCCCTGTTACTGATTTCTTCGTGGGGTCATCTATATCATCCCTACGGCTGACACAAAGCCCGACTTCAGTGTGCTGTGCGGGCTGCATGACTCACATCTTCCCCGAGGGCTGCAGGTTTGATTAAATGTTTAAATGACCTTTTAGGACAGATTATTATGAAGTTGGGCAAATAATTTGTTCTTCCAATTCTGAATAACTTTGGTGTGTATTTGGGGTAAATGTAGAGAGAGTTGGGAAGAGTGTGAACTAGATACTTGGGTAGTCCTTGCAGATGAGGGTGGTGATGATGTTGATAATTTTGATATAAATAGAGAGTAAGATTTGTCAAAAGAGGGGCAAACTCAACACAGTTCCTCATTGCCAGCTCCCTCCTTTCCCTCTCAAAGACAGACACATATAGCATTTTAAGTCACTGGTGACTTTCTAACTATTCAAGAGCTCCAGTGCTTCCCAAGGACCACAGCCCTGTGGTCAGGGAACTTTCTGCTGATGGCTCTCTGGGAAGCTCAGTACTATCTTTAACATGGCAAGTATAATTTGAGAGTAGATTTCCTTCAAGGACATCTCTAAATACTGTATGCATTTGTAAACTACACACAACCTCATTGTTCAGTATGTCCCTATGGAATCTTATAATCTGGCCATAGGTTTCACTTCCTAGAGCTTAGTTATCTATCTCCAGTTGATTCTTTCATCTAACACTAGTTCTTGAAACAGAAGTCTCTCCTGGTTTGATTTTCAGGTGTATCTCATGCTCAGTTTAGGTTCCAGATTGAAAACTTCCTTTTTTTGAGACACCCAGATGGACCACATCTTCGTCCACCTGGCTTTTATCATCTGGATCCCTTGAATGAGTCTACCTTGTTTGGACGCATTTCCAGAATAATGCTTCTCTGTCCTTACAGAATGCAGCCTTCCCCTCTTTTGGCCCTTACTCTGCTGCTCTAGTACATTCATTCATTGCAACTTAGAATAAACACTAGATAAATATCTAAATTGAATTCCACATTTTATATGTTTTATTATCTGGGAATCTGGCTGCATAGAAACTATAGTAACTTAGGGATGGGAGGTATTACTCAAGAAAGTCTCCATACATATATATTTTGGAAAATTAAATTTTGACTCCATAAGATGAATTAACTATGACTTTTCTTCAGAAAAAATGTATTTCAGTGACTTTTCATTTATATCTGTTGGCATTAATGAATTCACGCAGCCTGCTCAGAAATTAATGGAGCCTGTTTATCCTATGGATTTTCTCATTCACTCCTTTTAGCTCTTCTTGTCTTCTTGGCAACACTGCTGACATCATAAAAGACGTTGCACATCCCACTGCTACAGCCTTTGCAAGTTTTTTTTGATGATTATCACACATTTAGGGACTTGTACTGGATCTCTGGTCAAATTATTTTGAAATTGTAATACAAAATGCACAGGAGAAAACTGAAAATATGCAGAAGTAGGCATGCTTTTCTTGGAAAAAATTGAAGTCAAAATAAAAAGTAAGAAGTATAAAATGTGTCTGGAATTTTGCTGCTCTATTTTCTTAATTTGTTGGTTTACATACTTAACTGGTTGATCTCAAGTTGTGTTAATAGGTATGACAAGGGTCCATGTAAGTCCTGGCAATAATGTGGGGAAGCTCAGATTTGACTTTGCAAGTTACGTGAGTATGCAGAATGAGCCTATCATCAAAGTCCCTGCCTTGTAACACATGCTTTGGCTTCATGAGAGTGCCCTTGTTTTGGAACAAGCCAATTGAGTAGAGCAGAACATCACTGTACCTGCACAGAATTACCTGGATAACTTTGTGGTTATAAAGAGTAAGATAAAAACTACATCATTATAATCACTCCATGCTATTTACATGACAGAAATAATACTGTGCCAAGTGCCACAAAGAATAAGAAAATGCAGCCCTTGCCCTTCAGGAGCTTTCATTTCCAAGGAGAAAAACAAGCTTGCTTTTGGATTCAGATAAGAAACTTTATTATGATTACAAATTGGGTTTCCTTATTTTATTTCAGAAAAGTTACATTTGAAGGTGGAAGATAGCTCGAAATGCACCCCCCCAGCTCCCTGAAGATTTAAAACCATTCTTGAATTAGTAAATGTATTCAAAAATTAAATCAGATTTGTTGTATGAAATCATCTAAACCTAATTTCTCTATTAAGACTATTTTAAGTTTACTTAAAATAGCCTTAATAGGCTATTTTTTAAGTTTTAAGTTTCATATGCTTAAATGTCCCATGATTTCCTGCTACAGAAAACAATTTCCCTGCTGGTGTGAAAGACGTGGGCTCTTTTTCCAGCTTTTGGTCATAGACCACCAAATACTGAGTAAGACAATTATGGCTGGGGTACTCCTCTGACTATTCTCAGGGTACAGGGAACGGGAAGGAGCAAGGTGGGACTGTGGACTAATCTTGGGTTGATTTTTTAAGTCTTTTGATGTTGAACCTCTATTTTTAGAAGTTTGGACTTAGTTTGTGGTTGGATGTGTGCTTCTCAACTCTAGAAAGTTTGAGTTTATTTAGTTCTTCCCTTGAATTATTTACTGAGGCTCTTAAACTACATTCTGTGTCACTGTAGGAATATGGTGGAGGAGAGGGCAGTGGGTCCTACTGGGGTCCCTGCAAAGCCAGCCATGATGCTGCAAGCATCCCTCATAGATAAGGACCAAGACTGAGCTGCTCTGGTTTGAAGATGTTGGATGATGTGGGGTTTGTGCCAGAGTGTTGCTTCATCTCTCATGACATGTTGAGCTCACTCTCAGCAAGGCCAGTTGAAAAGCAGGGTCAGCTTTGGATACAGAGATATATAGTAAGTGGCTGCCCTCAGGACAGGACTTTAGGGTGTCCAGAAGAACAGTCTCTTCTTGGAAATACTTCCCTCACCTAGTTGCTGATGAAAGAGCTCCAGGAATAGGATACAAAGCCTCCAACTTGTCTTACCTCTCTGTCTAGGGCAGATTTCCTTGCTATATGCCCATAGAGCACTATACTCACTTTTACATCATCACTCACTTGTACATTTCTGTATGGGATTGTTTGATTGATGTTGATTCCCTATTAAATTGTAAGCTCCAAGAGCATAAAAAGTGTGTTTTCGTTGCTCACCTTTGTGTTCACTCTGTCTGCCACTTAGAAGGCACTGGATAAGTATTTGTTGAGTGAATAATGATGTAAAAAGTACTTCTGTGGTAGGTGAGGCATTCATTAAGTTTACACTACAATGAAAGACATTTCTCCCCAATAGAACATGATCTCCATTTTCTCTATGTCATTTCTAGTTGCTAAATTGACTTTGAGGTTGAAAGATGGGGCTGTGACTCAATATGCATAAACTCTTCACGAAAGAATGTGCTTCATTTTCTTTTTTTAAGTCATTGAATAAGAATGAAAAAAGAATGATAAGAATGAAAAAAAAGAGAAAAAAGTGAGAGGCTTCTTAAGCTACTGATAGGAGTTGCAAAACTCCTATATTTCTATCTTTGACAAAGTTTTATGCAATCAATCTGGATACTCAATTTTTAACTTTGATTTTCTTTGTTTAATCCACTGCTGAATGACATTCAGCTTTTGGTTGTGGAAAATGTTTCCATGTCTCCATCTTTTAAGGAAATGTTCCTAAATGGCTCAGTCATTTTGAATACAGTTTTTTTCTGTGTTTGTTTTTAATTTATAGCACCAGTAAATGGTTTATATTATACTGTTAACTAGTGCTCATTGATGATGATGATTTTTAAATTCTAGGGAGCTAAAAAGAAAAATCACAGCTCATTTTATTACTGTGTAGGATCTTATGACAGATATTTAATACTATTATTCACCTTTGATCTTTTCTTTGCTAAACTATCTGCATTATCTCTATTCTGATTTTTTATTTTTTCATTGGATATACATATGTTTTTTTACAACTGTTGTTTTTTTAAAAAACAACAGTTGTAAAAAATGGTTGAGAAATATCTGTCATTTTCCATCTCTCTATTGATTATCTATCTATCTATCTATCTATCTATCTATCTATCTCTAAACCAAAATTTTTGAAACATATCTAACAAATGGGTGTGGGATATATCAACAATATAATTTCAGATATGAGCTCTTCTTGGTGAAAGGATTTATTTCATCTCTGTGACTTGGATTCTTCAACTTGGAATGATTCTGGCTGAGCCCTTCTTTTATCTGATGTTAAAGTTTTTGAATACACATTTGGCTGCTTCAGACCCACCTGAAATGCAGCCTCATTGAAATATAGGTGTGCAATTCATAAAATTATATTTTTACCTTTCTTGATACATAAAAAAAGCAGCTTTTTTTGTGTGTGTAGAGTTGGAAGAAATATTAGAGACTATTTATCCTGGATTAGTTTTTACAGATTAGAAAAGTAGAATAGTTTGGGATAACTTGTCTAAGGGCCAGAGAAAGGAACCAGGACCAGAAATCCCATATATCTTTTTATCTTACAATGAATTGCTGTTGATGTGATCTCCTAGTCTGAGTGATTTACGCATGCCATTCTATTTGTCTTTCTGGCATCAGAACAAAAGAAAGCCCAGTTTGTTTTATTCTTCTTCTACCCATTGCATAGTTGAAGTGAGGCTCAATATTCTGTTGTAAATTCAGAATCAGTCGAGCCTAAGAAGATGAAGGGGACTTTGAATCATCTATCTAATCCAAACACCGAAATTAGCTGTGTAATTATTTGTATGTGAAGCTTCTTGAGTTTTGTTGTGTTTTGGATTGAGGCCAATCAGAAATGACCCTTGAGTTCTGATTTTATCTAGTCAGTCTCTCCTTGGCCAAGGAGAACATTTGGGCATGAACGGTAATTTTTATTATCCTGTGAATGGCTCCCATTAGAAATAGCTACCTGAGGCCAGCCTTCAGTTCTATTTTGCTCTAATTATATCATAGACATAGCCTCTGGTGTTCTCGTTGACCTCTGGAGACTGCGCCTGGGCATAGGGAAATTACAAATACTATTGAGGTCTCAGTAATGAGAATACCATTTTATATACTTAGAAATAGATGCTTTTTCTCTGTGGGATGCCTGAGTAGGAAATTTTTATGGCCCCAAATGTAGCCACAACATTCAAACGTCAGGAGAGTCTCCTGTTACAAAAATTCCCCTGAAACATTCGATCTCAGGAGGATCAAACTGCTCCCGCAGACACTTGACCTCCTAAGAATAAAGCCTTTATCTCTCTTTCTATCTTTCTATCTATCTATCTATCTATCTATTATTCATTTATTTATTTTTATTCTCATAGCAGAGATCAGTGTAGAACCTTATTCCTTTCTAGTGAATTTTTGTAAATTCTCCTCTCAGCTTTTGGGTTCTTTTTTCTAGTTGAGTCGAATTGCCTACATATTTTTATAAGCTATCTCTTAGTATTCTTGTTTCTTATTATTTAAAATATTAAAATGTTAAGATTTGTAATGAGAGGAAGCTCAAAAAGAGCAGACTACCCTCTATCTAACATCCTTGGTGATACAGAAATGACAGGTAGAGTACTTTATCATATTTTCACTTGCCTTTTTTCTTTTAATCAAAGAGGTTGAATTAAATATATAAAGCAAAATAAGCAAAAACCCAGTGCTATAAATTTCGGGGTTAGTCCAACTACATAAAGCACTAAAAAGTGTCAGATACAAAGCTAGATGCAAACTGACGGGGAGAAAAAAAAATGTGTACTGAAAGCCCCAAATCAAAAGCAAAATTAAAATTTGTGCTGACCCTTCTCCCTTGGGGCTGCAGATGTCACTGCTGTCCAGGGCACCATCTATTACTGGGTAGAAGGAAGAGAAATGGCATCCAAGTCACTAGTGTAAAATGAAGTCGTCTGCCTGCCAAGTCCTGAAGATGTCCTGCCATAGTTTTTAAGGCAAGGGGATGTGGGGTAGAGGTGAGCTACAAAGGTGACCACTAACACTCAGGGATTCCTATCTTTGATGGTTCATTCTTTTATTATAAGATGTTTTATAAGAGTCAGTTTATTATAAGACTGAAAATAGGACTTAAATTTTATTTATTTATTTTATAAATATATCATTAAAATTTTATTTTATTATGTATACACATTTATTTATTTTAAGACTAATTTTCATTGTGGGTAACAGTAGTTACCACTTATTTAGAGCTTATTGTGCTAGAGATTTTATAGACTTTTTTTCATTTAGCATTCAAAATAATTCTATAAACTGAGTATTATTGTCATTTTAAAGGTAAGGAAGCTGAGCCTCTAAGTAAAGTTGCTCAAAGTAACACATAGCTGCGACTTAGGGAGTTCTGTAGCTGTTTCCTCACTCCAAATGCCGGTGATCGCAGAAACTGCCACCCTTTAGAAGGCTGCAGCTGAGCTGGGGACTGTGCAAGCTGTTCTCCGCTTGCTGGGCCCCCATCCATTCTCCACTGTTCTGTGTCCTCCCTGCATCCTGGGAAGCTGGTCTTTACAGCTTCCATACAGATTCCATGTCCAGGACTCTCCTCCCCTCTGTCTTCATCTTGGGCTTGGCCAATGGGAAGCCTTAGCAAGATATTGGACGGCGAGAGGAGAAAGATGTGGGAATGTTTCTTCTCCACGTCCTGTTTGACCCTGTGCCCTGGCTGTGGTGGTGTTCTTTCAGGCTTTCACTCCCTCCAGGCTGCCCTTTTCCATGCCTCCAGCTTTAACTGGGCTCCTGTGGAAATGCTACTCCTTCTCCTGTCTCTTCATTTCTACTGGTAGTACTGTCTTCTCACCACTGTTAGTCTCACTGTTGCCTCACCATCTTGTTTGTTCCTTAACTCTATCTACACTTTGGTAAATAACTCCTTCATTAAAATCTCTTCATTTGGGCTTCGCTGGTGGTGCAGTGGTTAAGAATCTGCCTGCCAATGCAGGGGACATGGGTTCGAGCCCTGGTCTGGGAAGATCCCACATGCCGCGGAGCGACTAGGCCCGTGAGCCACAACTACTGAGCCTGCGCGTCTGGAGCCTGTGCTCCGCAACAAGAGAGGCCACGATAGTGAGAGGCCCGCGCACCGCGATGAAGAGTGGCCCCCGCTCGCCGCAACTAGAGAAAGCCCACGCACAGAAACGAAGACCCAACACAGCCAAAAATAAATAAATAAATAAAATAAATAAAATTAAAAAAAAAAAATCTCTTCATTTGAACCATCTGGGATGAATTCTGTTTCCTTCTGGGACCCTGACTGACACAGAGACTGATAGTACACCCATATGAAAATGCGTCATAGATAATTTGCAAAGCAATTTCAAAAGCTCTAAATTAGGATCACTAACATGCCAAAGAGTACAGATAAGAAAATAAATTATTTCATACAGAGCATGGCAGGTTTTTTTTTTAAATTAATGGTGAATCTGCCTCAGGGAGATATGAGAGACTAGGATGGTGAGGGGGTAAAGACTTTAAGAGTCTGTTATATACCAGGTTTCAGAGAACTGTGATAGGTTTTGAGCTTGTGATAAAAGCTGTCTTTGGGGAAGATTTTTCTAGCAGCCATTTGTAGGAAGAGAGGGCGTGAGTAGAAAGGTTGGCATCAGGGAGAAGAATTACAACGCTTTTAAACAAGCCCATGGTAAAGTGACGGGAGGCAGGTTTGCATAGTGACTGCAGGTATGATAAAAAACATGGAATGAAACATATCAAAGGAAACATCACTACTACGTGACTGCATTCTTGCCTGTGTGATGCATTTGCTTTAAGTTGGTATAAGCTCTTCACATGCGGAGGCCCCATATGCCTTGATGTAACATTAGATCAAATTGCAGAAGTTAAGTTTGGAATTAAGGCAACGGTTGTAGTGAACATCATTCCTGTGTCTATCTCTTGGACTTTATGTGGAAGCACTTAAAGTCCTAAGAGGCTAATTTCAGTTCAATCTATTCATTTAACAATATTTCAGATTTTTTAGTTTTCTGTTTCCAGTTGATTAGACTCCTCAACTTGAAATCCAAGGGCATTATAGACTTCAAGCAAATTGTTTGTGCATTAAGACTATTGAACTTGGAAAGAGTAATCCTATAAAAGCCCTGTCATTGCTGAAACATTTTCCTAATCGTGTATTCCTGAATGTTTATTTGAAAATGTTCTCTTTTGGTGGGGAGGTAAATGAGCTGATGTGTATTGAGTTCTATCTACCCATTTGTTTATTTATGCATCTAATAAACATTTTAGGGAATAGGTATCAGACACATTTATGTTTTACCCAAGAGGTCTTTCATTTAATATTCAGCCATTCAACCATTTGGTCATTCATAGTGAAAAGGTCATAAGGTTAGGAATGAGGCAGGCCTGGGTTTGAAACTGACCTTTGCCACTTTCTGGCAGGGCAAATCATTTTTTAGGCTCCTTTTCAGATGAGATAAAATAATTTCTGTAAAGAATCTGCATGTGACTGAAGAAAGACACTCAAAGTAGGTGAGTTTAATCCTCCTATATCTCACCCCCAACTAACCTCAAATATACACAAAAATACACGAGGCGTAAAGATGAATATGAAGTAAATGGAAGTATAGTACTCTTAAGTGTAATTGCAGATACAAGACAAAATACAAAACTGTTTAAGTATATGAGAAAATTAATATAATAAAGAAGAAAATACAGCATAACTTTTCTTCTGTTATTTAACTGGTATAAAATTAATTCCTTGAATCTCACATTTTGTCAACAAATATGATAATGTATGTTGTGATATATTGCTTTGCCTTGAGAAGGAAAAAATAATTATAGCCATAAAACATTTAAGAAAATTCTAGAAAATAAGAGTACTAGAATTAAATTTTTGAACATTACATTTCCCAAATGTATTCTAAATGGCTTTCCTGAAGGAGAGAGAAAGAGAGAAAAAAATATCATGCAGATATAATTACAGATAAGACCCATGCATATTATTAGTGGACTTAAAAATAATCATGCATATTCATAGCTAAATTGCTAATTACCGTTCCCAGAATTTTGTTTAATATCAGCAAGTTATTTTAATGGGGTTAGGGCAAAAACAATATGATGAAGATCTAAATTTGTGGCTATTTAACCAGAACTGAAAACTTGACAAAACTGCCTCTCCCCCTCCCATAGACATCAGCAATTAAGCCTCATTATCATGTTTTTTAAAGAATAAAAAGGGCAAGTATCAATAGAAAGCATTATATTGAGATATAACACTTTAAGTCTTTGTTGATTATTGATGAGTTTCCCTCAGGGGGTTTGAAAGAAAGGCTGATGGAACTTGGGGGCAAAAGTCATGGGCTAAAGTCCTATCGCTGTCACTAAATAGCAATGTGAACTTCAGGAGGCCTCTGAACTCTCTCAGCCTCTGTAAAATGGAGATAACATTTCCTGCAGAGCAGCCTTAGAGCTGTTGGGGAAATTATATGGAAATAAATTATGGCTGTCAACAAGTTTTATGAACTGTGAATTACCTGTTACATATAAGGCATTATTCACTCTTAACTTATTTACCAGTGGAGCCATGTCTAGTATCATGAGGCATGTGGGGTGGACATTAATATGGAATGAGATGGAGGAAACGGTGTGTCCCTGGGATTAAGGGTATGAGTATTAGACCAACCCAGGGTGACTCAGGGCTCACTACTTCATGAGCCCAGCAATCACCCCCCCCGTCTTGAGACCTTCATTTGGCCAATCACTTCATCATCTTTAATCCCGGTTTCCTTAATGTTAATATGGTAAAACACCACATGTTTCACAGTGGAGTTATAAAGATCTGAGAAGCTTAGCACATTGAAAGCGCTCAGTGACAGTTGACAAATATCAGCTTTTCAGACACTTTAATATCTAATCAGGAAGAGCAGATATTCACACCAATAATGACAGAACAGAGGGTAAGAGTGTTATAAAGAACCTTGGGAGTCCAGAGTAGGGCTGCAACACTTTCAGTTAGAGTGAACAGAAAAGATTTTGGGAGAGGTAAGTATTTAGAATAAATCTTGAAGGAAGGGTCCTATTTCAATAAGAAGAGGTATGGTTGGTGGAGACGATTCCAGGTATAGGGAGTGGAATGGATTGAAGTTTAGAGGTGAGGAAGTCAAGTAGTCCAGCTGTCTAGATTAGCACTGCCCAACAGAACCTTCTGCCATGGTTTAACTATTCTAGAAATGTGTTGTACAATATGGTAGCCACTAGCCACATGTAGCTATTGAGCACTCGACATGTGGATGGTGTGACTGAGGAATTTTAAATTTCATTTAATTTTAATTAATTTAAAGGCCCTATGTGACTAGTGCTGGTCTAGACCATAGGGTACGTGGAGAAGAGTTTTGTGTGATGAAGCCAAAACATTTTGTCAAATCTGGTAGAACTTAACTGCTAGACCAACATGTGTAGATTTCAAAATGGAACTGAACATATTTAGAAGCTGGAGAAGCAAAAGAATTAATTAGCAAAGGAGACACAAAAGCAACAGAGAGAGAAATTGGAAAACCAGGAACCATTGAGGAATGGGTGTTGAAGAGAGGCTTGCCCTGCACTGTTAGTTTAGAGGCCAACAGATACCAAGAAGTTTGTTGGACTTGGCAATTCAGAGATTATTAGTGATCTTCAAAAGAAAGGTTTCCATTGAGTCGTGGAGGTGAAAAGATTACTACAAGGGTTAGGGAGTGAGGTATGTCAAGTAGGTGGCAACATGGAGCACAGTCTTCTTTTGAACTAGTTTGTGTTCCTAGAATTAAAGAAGAAAACATTACACACTAAATTAGTTCCGGTAAGTACCGTATAATCGCCAAGTAAGTGGAGTTCTTGCAGGCAAACTAGGTGGTTTCAATGCCAAGTATGAAATTACAGTGGCTTAGGTAAAATTTTGAAGCAATTCTACAAATAACTACTCTAAGTCATGACATTTTTAGGCCACATTGAAAACACTAGCTGAAAGAATACAAACAATGTTGAAATCATAATCAGGCCCCTTCCCTAGTTTATATTCTGAGCTAAGGCTAGAGTATCCTCATGCCCTTATATTTATATGATGAAAAACTGTTTTTTTCTGACTTGCACAGCACAGATAGGTACCAGGTAAAGGGGGAGGGTGAAGTGTCCTATGGATACCTCAAAGGCAAGCTAAGCACAGACATATTTTGTACAAAGACATAGGTTTTCTTACCTCTCATGATTAAATGACGATAGTAAATCTCCCCTTTCCTCATTTGCCCTTCTGAAAATCACTTGGAACACCTGATAAACATACTTAATCTTTTACCCTAATTCAAGCTGGTCAACATGACTCTCCAAGGGATTAGTTTGGGGATCTGCATTTTTAAATTAGCATCCAAGTGATTCTTAAGATCAGACTATTTTGGGACATTCTGATCTATTTCATTTATTCACCTTTTCAACAAACATCACTTGAGCAATTTCCATGTTCTAGGCACTCAGCTAGATACGGGGACAGAAACATAAATGGGATATACAGGTATCCCTCACTTTTCTGAAGTTGGCTTATGCCACTTGGCTTTAACAGAACACCTACATTAGTACCTGTTTTTCCTAAATGAGAGAAATCTGAAGAGGATTTTCGATTTTATGTAAAAAAGTGAAAATTATAATAGTGTTCAGTGTTTGTTTTGCAGTAGCCTTATAGAGACAGGGCATCATCCAGTACCGAGAGTGACACCACTGAGCTCCTTCCCTTCACTCAGCATCTCAGCATCAAGCTGCCATAGCTTTGAACTGTGTCTGTGAGCATCCGTGCTTTATCTCTATTGATTTTGTGCATCTGTTAGCAAGATGTGTCCTAAGGTAGTTGCTTCTTCCCTTTACGCCATTTCGGTTTATGAAGGGTTCATAGGAACGCTCTACTTTCAGATAGCAGGGGAAACCTGTAGTCTTGGCCTCAAGAAATCATTCTGATTGGGGAGATAGTACATGCCATTACGGAATAAATGGTTTGGTAGATGTTCAAAGGGAGCATACAGGAGGAGCATCTCAGCCTGGGGAAGGTCATGGAAAGCCTTATTCGGGGAAGATAAAGCTTGAGTAGGGTGTCAAAGGAGACGTCCACCAAGTGATGGAAAGAGAAGCATTCTGTTCAGGAAATGTCACATTAAAAGGAAGGAGAAAGAGTATGTTGGGTCTGGGAATAGCACTGAATTTAATGTGGCTGGAAAATAGGTTTCCCATGAGAGAGTGACTGGTGTGGCTAGAGAATAAAGCCACTGGCCAGAGCACTAAAAGGAGTTTCTAGTTAATCTCAAAGTGATGAGAAGTCATTAAAGGATAATATAGGGTTGGTGAGATTGGAGATAGGGAGATCCATTAAAAGTTTAGTATAATAACTCAGGTGAGAGGTGATGGTGTCTGACCTAAGGCAATATCCATAAAGGAAGAATGGAAAGGACATTTTTGATAAATCGTTGATGATTTATTATGCATGGTACAACCAGATGATAGTTTACTTGATTCTTTTATTAAGATTGTCTTAATGAGATGAACTGGATTGCTGAACAATTTATTGTGTAGGTGGCCCACATGGTGCATTTTGACCATGATGGAGAACATATAATTGCTTGTTCATAGCTATAGTCACTGCTTAAATTGGACTTTTATTGGACAAAGTTTCCAAAATTATCCCACTGGTTCAGGACTATACCATCCCCAATGATGGTACAGAGGTTTCCACAGTTGCCTCTATGAGTATCTCAAACTCTGTGACTTCATGTAAGTGAGAAAGTGCTTGTTGTTTACTACCTATTTAAATTCTTCCTGATATTCTGGCCCTTAAATAATTTGTCTTGTTTGTTTTTCCTTCTATGATTACTTACAGCTGTAATACTATTTTAAAACTTATTTTATATCTCTTCTTGACCCATTCCAAGTTTAAATTACTATAAAGAATATGCAGATTTCCAAAATATAAGTATTCAAATATAAGTGAACTAAATAAATCATTTTTGAGTTTTTTTTGACACTCACTAAAATATTTTAATATATCTTGAGTTGTCATGAAACTAAGTTTGAAAGGTGCTGATTTATAGTGATAATATCTGTGGTGACTCAGCAAAAGAGGCACTGGACATCTTTTTTTTTTTTTTTTAAATAACTTTATTTATTTATTTATTTATTTTTGGCTGTGTTGGGTCTTCGTTTCTGTGCAAGGGCTTTCTCCAGTTGTGGCGAGCGGGGGCCACTCTTCATCGCGGTGCGCGGGCCTCTCACCGTCGCGGCCTCTCTTGTTGCGGAGCACAGGCTCCAGATGCGCAGGCTCAGTAGTTGTGGCTCACGGGCCCAGTCGCTCCGCGGCATGTGGGATCCTCCCAGACCAGGGCCCGAACCCGTGTCCCCCGCATTGGCAGGCAGACTCCCAACCACTGCGCCACCAGGGAAGCCCACTGGACATCTTAATAAACAGTTTAATAGAATTCAAATAGATTACACCCAATTACTGACAAATAGAACACAAAGCATAATAAAATACTTGGCTACCTTACCATTTGCAGACATATTTCACAAGTTGGAACAATTTGAGGATTCATAGAATTTGCATAAAATGTGTGGCAGTTAACATATTTTAATACATTGATTCTATTTTGGAACACCTTACCCTAATGGTTATGGTCAAATGTATTTCTGTTTATGCAGTTTGCATTCACAGGAGGGAAGTGGGTTACTCAGGAGCACTGGTCTAGAGAAGCTGACTAAAGCCAAGGGATTTACAGGGAAACAGACAAGATTTGGAGTTCTGACTCTTCCAGGGTATGAACCTGGATGAGCCTGTCTTCCCTCATTTGTAATGTGGGATAATATTGCTTACTTTACAGTAGGGTCATTTTGAGGATTAAATGAGATAATGCAAGTAAAACACTCAGTAGTGTGGCTGGCTCATAGTATGCCCATGTCAACAAAAAAATTAGTAGTCTATCTAAGAAACAAATGGAAAATTTTATTTAAGCCAATCTGAGGATTATAACCTGGAGATGCACATTAGAGGTCAAAGCACAGTTATATAAGTTTTTGAGACAAGGGCTTGTGTCAAGTGGCATATTTTTGACAGTTTACACAATTCAGGTCTACACGTACAAAGCAAGTAGGTCATGGGTCATGGGACCCCTTACACGATTAGGGAGGAAGGTTATCTTCTAAGGAGTTGTGACACTTTATGAGATTAAGACTGTTACCTCTTAAGGAGGTCTGATTAATGCAGATGTGCAACACACACTAAAAGGGAGAGAGGAGACCCAAATGGGCAAAGAAAAATTTTAAGTTTAAATTTTTCTCATCTTGCCATAAAATATGAATTTTATTTCATCACTCAGTATAAAAATAATAGCAATTACCAAAAAATAGGAGTCAAGATTCTAGTTGCTGCTCAGCTACTAATTCATGATTATCTTGGACAAGTCATGTTTTCTCTCAGGGTCTGAGCCTCCTTATCAGTAAAACGAAGCGGGTGGATTGTGAGTTCTAAATTTAGTGATCAGGGTTAGGATTTGATGACTAATATGAGTCACATCTGAATTTTTGCCGTCAGAAAATGTATCATTTAAGAAGTCTTATTTTACCCTGAGTCATGCACCCCTGCATGAGCATTGAGAATATATTTGCTCTAAGCAGATTTAGAAGCTTCAGGAATGATGACATGTTGATTTTGAAAGCATGCTAGATATCCGAGTGAAGAATTCCATGAGGTAGTTAGAGATAAAACTCAAGGAGGAGGATAGAGCTTTTAAAAACATGGAATTTAACAATGCAAATGACATGGAAGGAATGAAAGTGATTGACAACTCCTTAGACATAAACAAAAGAAAAGTATGCAGGCAAATTTCACATATATATTTATTTATTCATTTATTTTCTAATATTTGTAACAGGGGTAACTCATTAAGAAATCAATGCTTGGGCTTCCCTGGTGGCGCAGTGGTTGAGAATCTGCCTGCCAATGCAGGGGACACGGGTTCGAGCGCTGGTCTGGGAGGATCCCACGTGCCGCGGAGCAACTGGGCCCGTGAGCCACAATTACTGAGCCTGCGCGTCTGGAGCTTGTGCTCCGCAACAAGAGAGGCCGCGACAGTGAGAGGCCCGCGCACCGCGATGAAGAGTGGCCCCCGCTCGCCACAACTGGAGAAAGCCCTCGCACAGAAAGAAGACCCAACACGGCCATAAATAAATAAATAAATTAAAAAAAAAAACCCTCATTATATAAACCTAAGGGAGCAACTTTTAAAAAAAAAAATGTAGACTTAAGATTTAAAAAAAAAAATCAATGCTCAACTAGACTGTTTATTTTTTTTAATTTATTTTTTATTATGTTAAATTTTTTTTTTAACATCTTTATTGGAGTGTAATTGCTTTACAATGGTGTGTTAGTTTCTGCTTTACAACAAAGTGAATCAGTTATACATATACATATGTCCCCATATCTCTTCCCTCTTGTATCTCCCTTCCTCCCACCCTCCCTATCCCACCCCTCTAGGTGGTCACAAAGCACTGAGCTGATCTCCTTGTGCTATGTGGCTGCTTCCCACTAGCTATTCATTTTACGTTTGGTAGTGTATATATGTCCATGCCACTCTCTCACTTTGTCCCAGCTTACCCGTCCCCCTCCCCGTACCCTCAAGTCCATTCTCTAGTAGGTCTGCATTTTTATTCCCGTCTTGCCCCTAGGTTCTTCATGACCATTTTTTTTTTTTTTTAGATTCCATATATATGTGTTAACATACGGTATTTGTTTTTCTCTTTCTGACTTACTTCACTCTGTATGACAGTCTCTAAGTACATCCACCTCACTACAAACAACTCAGTTTCATTCCTTTTTATGGCTGGGTAATATTCCATTGTATATATGTGCCACATCTTCTTTATTCATTCATCTGTTGATGGACACTTAGGTTGCTTCCATGTCCTGGCTATTGTAAATAGAGCTGCAATGAACATTTTGGTACATGACTCTTTTTGAATTATGGTTTTCTCAGGGTATATGCCCAGTAGTGGGATTGCTGGGTCATATGGTAGTTCTATTTTTAGTTTTTAAAGGAACGTCCATACTGTTCTCCAGAGTGGCTGTATCCATTTACTTTCCCACCAACAGTGCAAGAGGGTTCCCTTTTCTCCACACCCTCTCCAGCATTTATTGTTTGTAGATTTTTTTTTTAAGACACTCTTCTATTCGATTTTTATTTATTTATTTATTTATGGCTGTGTTGGGTCTTCGTTTCTGTGTGAGGGCTTTCTCTAGTTGCGGCAAGTGGGGGCCACTCTTCATCGCGGTGCACGGGCCTCTCACTATCGCAGCCTCTCTTGTTGCGGAGCAGAGGCTCCAGACGCGCAGGCTCAGCAATTGTGGCTCACGGGCCTAGTCGCTCCGCGGCATGCGGGATCTTCCCAGACCAGGGCTTGAACCCATGTCCCCTGCATTGGCAGGCAGATTCTCAACCACTGCACCACCAGGGAAGCCCTGTAGATTTTTTGATGATGGCCATTCTGACTTGTGTGAGATGATATCTCATTGTAGTTTTGATTTGCATTTCTCTAATGATTAATGATGTTGAGCATTGTTTCATGTGTTTGTTGGCAATCTGTATATCTTCTTTGGAGAAATGTCTATTTAGGTCTTGTGCCCATTTTTGGACTAGGTTGTTTGTTTTTTTGATATTGAGCTGCATGAGCTGCTTGTAAATTTTGGAGATTAATCCTTTGTCTGTTGATTCGTTTGCAAATATTTTCTCCCATTCTGAGGGTTGTCTTTTCATCTTGTTTATGGTTTCCTTTGTTGTGCAAAAGCTTTTAAGTTTCCTTAGGTCCCATTTGTTTATTTTTGTTTTTATTTCCATTTCTCTAGGAGGTAGGTCAAAAAGGATCTTGCTGTGATTTATGTCATAGAGTGTTCTGCCTATGTTTACTTCTAAGAGTTTGATGATGTCTGGCCTTACATTTAGGTCTTTACTCCATTTTGAGTTTATTTTTGTGTATGGTGTTAGGGAGTGTTCTAATTTCATTCTTTTACATATAGCTCTCCAGTTTTCCCGGCACCACTTATTGAAGAGGCTGTCTTATCTCTACTGTATATTCTTGCCTCCTTTATCAAAGATAAGGTGACCATATGTACGTGGGTTTATCTCTGGGCCTTCTATCCTGTTCCATTGATCTATATTTCTGTTTCTGTGCCAGTACCATACTGTCTTGATTACTGTAGCTTTGTAGTATAGTCTGAAGTCAGGAAGCCTGATTCCTCCAGCTCCATTTTTCTTTCTCAAGATTGCTTTGGCTATTCAGGGTCTTTTGTGTTTCCATACAAATTGTGAAATTTTTTGTTCTAGTTCTGTGAAAAATGCCATTGGTAGTTTGATAGGGATTGCATTGAATCTGTAGATTGCTTTGGGTATTAGAGTCATTTTCACAATGTTGATTCTTCCAATCCAAGAACATGGTATATCTCTCCATCTGTTTGCATCATCTTTCATTTCTTTCATCAGTGTCTTATAATTTTCTGCATACAGGTCTTTTGTTTCCTTAGGTAGGTTTATTCCTAGATATTTTATTCTTTTTGTTGCAATGGTAAATGGGAGTGTTTTCTGAATTTCACTTTCAGATTTTTCATCATTAGTGTATAGGAATGCTAGAGATTTCTGTGTATTAATTTTGTATCCTGCTACTTTACCAAATTCATTGATTAGCTCTAATAGTTTTCTGGTAGCATCTTTAGGATTCTCCATGTATAGTATCATGTCATCTGCAAACAGTGACAGTTTTACTTTTCTTTTCCGATTTGGATTCCTTTCATTTCTTTTTCTTCTCTGATTGCCGTGGCTACGACTTCCAAAACTATGTTGAATAATAGTGGTGAGAGTGGGCAACCTTGTCTTGTTCCTGATCTTAGTGGAAATGGTTTCAGTTTTTCACCATTGAGGACGATGTTGGCTGTGGGTTTGTCATATATGGCCTTTATTATGTTGAGGAAGGTTCCCTCTATGTGTACTTTCTGGAGGGTTTTTATCATAAATGGGTGTTGAATTTTGTCAAAAGCTTTCTCTGCATCTATTGAGATGATCATATGGTTTTTCTCCTTCAATTTGTTAATATAGTGTATCACACTGATTGATTTGCATATATTGAAGAATCCTTGCATTCCTGGGATAAACCCCACTTGATCATAGTGTATGATCCTTTTAATGTGCTGTTGGATTCTGTTTGCTAGTATTTTGTCAAGGATTTTTGCATCTATATTCATCAGTGATACTGGCCTGTAGTTTTCTTTCTTTGTGACATCTTTGTCTGGTTTTGGTATCAGAGTGATGGTGGCCTCCTAGAATGAGTTTGGGAGTGTTCCTCCCTCTGCTATATTTTGGAAGAGTTTGAGAAAGATAGGTGTTAGCTCTTCTCTAAATGTTTGATAGAATTCGCCTGTGAAGCCATCTGGTCCTGGGCTTTTGTTTGTTGGAAGATTTTTAGTCACAGTTTCAATTTCAGTGCTTGTGATTGGTCTGTTCATATTTTCTATTTCTTCCTGGTTCAGTCTCGGAAGGTTGTGCCTTTCTAAGAATTTGTCCATTTCTTCCAGGTTGTCCATTTTATTGGCATAAAGTTGCTTGTAGTAATCTCTCATGATCCTTTGTATTTTTGCAGTGTCAGTTTTTACTTCTCCTTTTTCATTGCTAATTTTATTGATTTGAGTCTTCTCCCTTTTTTTCTTGATAAGTCTGGCTAATGGTTTATCAATTTTGTTTATTTTCTCAAAGAACCATCTTTTAGTTTTATTGATCTTTGCTATCATGTCCTTCATTTCTTTTTCATTTATTTCTGATCTGATCTTTATGATTTCTTTCCTTCTGCTAACTTTGGGTTTTTTTTGTTCTTCTTTGTCTATTTGCTTTAGGTGTAAGGTTAGGTTGTTTATTTGAGATGTTTCTTGTTTCTTAAGGTAGGATTGTATTGCTATACACTTCCCTCTTAGAACTGCTTTTGCTGCATTCCATAGGTTTTGGGTCGTCGTGTTTTCATTGTCATTTGTTTCTAGGTTTTCTTTTATTTCCTCTTTGTTTTCTTCAGTGATCTCTTTGTTATTAAGTAGTGTGTTGTTTAGCCTCCATGTGTTTGTATTTCTTACAGATTTTTTCCTGTAATGGATATCTAGTCTCATAGCGTTGTGGTTGGAAAAGATACTTGATACGATTTCAATTTTCTTAAATTTACCAAGGCTTGATTTGTGACCCAAGATATGATCTATCCTGGAGAATGTTCCATGAGCACTTGAGAAAAATGTGTATTCTGTTGTTTTTGGATGGAATGTCCTATAAATATCAATTAAGTCCATCTTGTTTAACGTATCATTTAAAGCTTGTGTTTCCTTATTTATTTTCATTTTGGATGATCTGTCCATTGGTGAAAGTGGGGTGTTAAGGTCCCCTACTATGATCGTGTTACTGTCGAATTCCCCTTTTATGGCTGTTAGTATTTGCTTTATGTATTGAGGTGCTCTTATTTTGGGTGCATAAATATTTACAATTGTTTTATCTTCTTCTTGGATGGATCCCTTGATCATTACATAGTGTCCTTCTTTGTCTCTTGTAATAGTCTTTATTTTAAAGTCTATTTTGTTTCATATTAGAATTGCTACTCCAGCTTTGTTTTGATTTCCATTTCCATGGAATATCTTTTTCCATCCCCTCACTTTCAGTCTGTATGTGTCCCTAAGTCTGAAGTGGGTCTCTTGTAGACAGCATATACATGGGTCTTGTTTTTGTATCCATTTAGCCAATCTGTGTCTTTTGGTTGGAGCATTTAATCCTTGTACATTTAAGGTAATTATCGATATTTATGTTCCTATTACCATTTTCTTAATTTTTTGGGTTTATTATTGTAGGTCTTTCCCTTCTCTGTGTTTCCTGCCTAGAGACGTTCCTTTAGCATTTGTTGTAAAGCTGGTTTGGTGGTGCTGAATTCTCTTAGCTTTTGCTTGTCTGTAAAAGTTTTAATTTTTCCGTGAAATCTGATTGAGATCCTTGCTGGGTAGAGTAATCTTGGTTGTAGGTTTTTCTCCTTCATCACGTTAAATATGTCCTGCAACTTCTTCTGGCTTGAAGAGTTTCTGCTGAAAGATCAGCTGTTAACCTTATGGGGATTCCCTTATGTGTTATTTGTTGTTTTTCCCTTGCTGCTTTGAATATTTGCTCTTTGTATTTAATTTTTGATAGTTTGATTAATATGTGTCTTGGCGTGTTTCTCCTTGGATTTACCCTGTATGGGACTCTCTGCACTTCCTGTACTTGATTGACTATTTCCTTTCCCATATTAGGGAAGTTTTCAACTACCTTCTCTTCAAATATTTTCTCAGTCCCTTTCTTTTTCTCTTCTTCTTCTGGGACCCTTATAGTTCGAATGTTGGTGCGTTTAATGTTGTCCCAGAGGTCTCTGAGTGTCCTCAATTCTTTTAATTCTTTTTTTCTTTATTCTGCTCTGCAGTAGTTATTGCCACTATTTTATCTTCCAGGTGACTTATCCGTTCTTCTGCCTCAGTTATTCTGCTATTGAGCCCTTCTAGATAATTTTTAATTTCATTTATTGTGTTGTTCATTATTGCTTGTTTGCTCTTTAGTTCTTCTAGGTTCTTGTTAAACGTTTCTTATATTTTCTCCATTCTATTTCCAAGATTTTGGATCATCTTTACTAACATTATTCTGAATTCTTTTTCAGGTAGACTGCCTGTTTCCTCTTCATTTGTTAGGTCTGGTGGGTTTTTGCCTTGCTCCTTCATCTGCTGTGTGTTCCTCTGTCTTCTCATTTTGCTTAACTTACTGTTTTTGGTGTCTCCTTTTCCCAGGCTGCAGGTTCGTAATTCCCGTTGTTTTTGGTGTCTGTCCCCAGTGGCTAAGGTTGGTTCAGTGGGTTGTGTAGGCTTCCTGGTGGAGGGGACTAGTGCCTGTGTTCTGGTGGATGAGGCTGGATCTTGCTTTCTGGTGGGCAGTTCCACGACTGGTGCTGTGTTTTGGGGTGTCTGTGGCCTTATTATGATTTTAGGCAGCCTCTGTGCTAATGGATGGGTTTATGTTCCTGTCTTGCTAGTTGTTTGGCACAGGGTGTCCAGCACTGTAGCTTGCTGGTCGTTGAGTGGAGCTGGGTCTTGGCGTTGAGATGGAGATCTCTGGGAGATTTTCGCCGTTTGATATTACGTGGAGCTGGGAGGTCTCTTGTGTACCAGTGTCCTGAAGTTGGCTCTCCCACCTCAGAGGCACAGCCCTGATGCCTGGCTGGAGCATCAAGAGCCTGTCCTCCACACGGAAAAAGAGAAAAAGGGGAAAATATATATATATCGTTGCTCCCAAAGTCCACCTCCTCAATTTGGGATGATTTGTTTTCTGTTCAGGTATTCCACAGATGCAGCGTATATCAAGTTGATTGTGGAACTTTAATCCGCTGCTCCTGAGGCAGCTGGGAGGGATTTCCCTTTCTCTTCTTTGTTCGCACAGCTTCTGGTTTCAGCTTTGGATTTGGCCCCGCCTCTGCGTGTAGGTCGCCTGAGGGCGTCTGTTCTTTGCTCAGACAGGACGGGGTTAAAGGAGCAGCTGATTTGGGGGCCCTGGCTCACTCAGGCCGGGGGGAGGGAGGGGTACGGATGCGGGGCGAGCCTGCGGCGGCAGAAGCCAGCGTGACGTTGCACCAGCCTGAGCTGCGCCATGTGTTCTCCCGGGTAAGTTGTCCCTGGATCACGGAGCCCTGGCAGTGGCGGGCTGCACAGGCTCCCGGGAGGGGCGGTGTGGATATTGACCTGTGCTTGCACACGGGCTTCTTGGTGGCGGCAGCAGCGGCCTTAGCGTCTCATTCCCGTCTCTGGGGTCCCCGCTGATAGCCGCAGCTCGCTCCCGTCTCTGGAGCTCCTTTAAGCGGCACTCCGAATCCCCTCTCCTCGCGCACCGCGAAACAAAGAGGCAAGAAAAAGTCTCTTGCCTCTTCGGCAGCTCCAAACCTTTTCCCGGACTCCCTCCCGGCTAGCCGTGGCACACTAGCCCCCTTCAGGCTGTGTTCACGCCGCCAACCCCAGTCCTCTCCCTGCGATCCGACCGAAGCCCGAGCCTCAGCTCCCAGCCCCCGCCCGCCCCGGCGGCTGAGCAGACAAGCCTCTCGGGCTGGTGAGTGCTGCTCGGCACTGATCCTCTGTGCGGGAATCTCTCCGCTTTGCCCTCCGCACCCCTGTGGCTGCGCTCTCCTCCGTGGCTCCGAAGCTTCCCCCCTCCGCCACCCGCAGTCTCCGCCCGCGAAGGGGCTTCCTAGTGTGTGGAAACCTTTCCTCCTTCACAGCTCCCCCCCACTGGTGCCGGTCCCGTCCCTATTGTTTTGTCTCTGTTCTTTCTTTTTTCTTTGGCCCTACCCAGGTACGTGGGGAGTTTCTTGCCTTTTGGGAGGTCTGAGGTCTTCTGCCAGCGTTCAGTAGGTGTTCTGTAGGAGTTGTTCCACATGTAGATGTATTTCTGATGTATTTGTGGGGAGGAAGGTGATCTCCGCATCTTCCTCTTCCGCCATCTTGAAGCCTTCCCTCTAGACTGTTTATTATTAATTACAAAAGTTTTACTTAGAAGGCATATAAAAATTTGAAAACAACTTGAATTTCCGTGTATTTTTGTTATGATAGTTAGCAAATGTTTGACATATCTGGAATAGCTGAGGCCAATTGTATTTTGAGAACATTGTTGAATTTTGCATGTCTCAGTCAGAGAGCCTGGACATAGATAGAATTCTGCTCATGACAGAGACAACTTCGAAAAATATTGAGATCAGGAACAGAGAGATTCATATTTTTGGTTTATTTGTCCTCAGTTGCATCTAGTTAATTTGAATTAGTGCATTTCTCTGCTTATACTCTCTGTGCCCAGTTAGAGTCTGAGTATAGAGTATAGGTGGGCATTTAACTCTTGAGGTAGACTTCCTAGGTTCAAGTCCTAGCTCTGTATCATTGGGAAAGTTATTTCACTATCTGAGTGTTAGTTTCCCCAAATGGGTCATGGACATAATAATAGTACCCACCTTATAAGGGTCTGTGAGAGTTAAATTAAATAATATATACAAAACACTTAGGCTAATACCTAATATACAGTTTATAAGCATAAGTTGGTTTTCCCCTCTGAGTTATTAAAGTAAGTTTTGCTTTTACCAAGCCCAAATTTTAAAAGTTCTGTATCTTAAAAACAAACAAACAAACAAACGAACAAAAAACAACTATGCTCAGTAGATTTGCTCATGTACAGAATAAAAAAAATGCAATGAGTGTGGTTGTTTTTGAATTGACTTGTCAGTGTCATCAAAAAGCCAGATGGAGTGCACTATGCAGATACAATTTAGGTTAAAAACTCCTCAATGAAAGTTATCAAAGGTGAAACAATAGTGATACATGCAGAAGAGGAAAACTACACTTTATAAAGTTATGTGTGTGTGCATGCGTGTGTGTGTGTGTTTTAAACTGTAGTAGAAAGCCTGAATATGTAGCATAATACTAGACACTTTATAACTACTTGGTAGATTCTTTTTATTAATACAAAGGGAATTTTAAGTTTTTTATAATCTGAGTGCTTGATAACTGTGTTTAAAGAAAAAAGAAATTTCTCAAAAGTTATCTCAGTTTTCTCCCTCTGAAAACTCTGACATATGCCTGATGGATATAGATTTTCACTTTAAAAATTAAAGAGGGGCTCCAATGAGTTTAGTTATTTTCTTCGATGATGAAATGCTCTGCAGAGGTGGAACAAGAAGAGTGATAAATCTTTGATGCACTTGTGTAATATATGCGGTACACTGCTGAGAATATCTGGTTTTGAGGTTTCAGTGGCAGAAAACCAACTGCAGAGAATCTGGATATTCTAGTACAGCTCTGACCTTAAATGTTTTACGCACTGGAAAGAATAATGCACAGTTTCAAAAAAGTTAACATGGTCCCAAAAGAAGGTGAGGATTTTTTTCCCCTTTCCATACAACTTTAATTACACTGTATTAAACAGGTACTAGCCCTAATCATAACCCTAACCCTAACCCTAACCCTAATTAGTATCACCTAATTTTAAAACAGAGGGCTCTTTAAAGTACTGCTACTTGAGACGATCTAAACAGAGTCTTAGTAGTTAAAAGAATTAATGCTCCTAATATTCCTTTTGGGAAGTAGCATCCACGGAGGACAAGCAGGTCTGGACTGAAGAAGCTATGGGATGGGAATGGCTTTCTTCCTCCAGGATCCTAATCATGTGATCTCTTGCTTACCAAACTTTGCCAGCACTTCAGAATGAAGAGGAAAAAAGGGAAAAAACAGGAAAATAGGGAAAAAAGAGTGCAGAACAACCCTTAGAAGAGTTTGCTCATCTTCAGAACTAAAGACAGAGAGTAGAAGTTCCCCAAGAATAGCAGACTTGCTTTCCTTCCCTCCATCCTATGCAAACACAAAGACCAGGAGCAGGAGCAGGTTTTCATGCCAAGCCAAAGGCCAAGCACCCAGGTAATTTAAAGACATAGACAGGTTTACTCTCTGAGTGTCATTTGTTGTGGGCTGGCAATGCTGGCAAATGCTTTATGCAAAGGATAAAGCGTAAAGGATAATTTGGATCCATGAACATAATATATCTTATGAATCATATGTATTAGAAGTATTTTAATTTCTCGTTGTTATCAAACCAAACTTGGGTCTTCTCACCTAACACGCAGCAAAGCCAATCTACTGATACTGGGTTGTGGTGAAGGAAAGTGCAGAGTTTATTGCAGGGCCAAGCGAGGAGAATAGGCATCTCATGCTCAAAAGACCTGAACTCCCTGATGGCTTTCAGGGGAGGGTCTTTAAAGACAGTGTGAGAAGAGAGGGTCACAGGGTACGTGATCAGCTCATGCACAGTTCTCTGATTGGTTGATGGTGAGGTAACAGGATAATGTTTGGGGAATCTCAGTCATCAACCTTCTGGTTTCAACTACTCTGGGGTCTACTTGATGGTGGTCAGCATGCAGTTAGCTTTTTCCCCTGGGTAGGGGTTTTAGTATTTGCAAAATAACTCAAGGATATGACTCAGGATACTACCTGTAGCCCTTGAGGAGGAGCTAAAGGTCCTTGACTTTATTTTATGGCTAAACTACTATTATTTTGTCTTGCTTGGCTCCTTTCTTTTGTTTCTGTTTTTTTTTCTTTTTCTCTTCTCTGATTAAATTTGCTCTTTGGAACTCAGGGAAGGCCTAGGGAGGTTAAAGTCTCCTACAAACAAGAGGTGGGGGACACAGGGGGTCTGTCCCCAGGAAGGCCCTACAGGGTTCTTCTCTATTTCATCATGATCAACCACAAAATTATCTATTTAACACTTCCCCTTTTATTTAATAATTCTAGTGTTTACTGTGGACAAGTATAATTATCTGTAATGCTTAGAGATGAATTTAATTTTACTTCTACAAGTCATTTTCTGAAGACAGTCATTCCTATAAGTTTTAATGCAATATACACAAAATAGTTTACTAACCACTTTTGTCACGTGCTGGCAACCTCTGTAACATCAGAATGACTAGATGTTGTAATCTTAGGACTCATTTGTCCATTAGATACTCAGCAAAATAAAATGAAATGCACAGAACATACAGGACAATGGTTAATCTTGTCTTACGGTGAAACTGCTGACATGGAGCCCTCTGCACTGCCTTCTCCCCGCAACCGGTTCGCACACACAATGGGTACTTCTCAGAGGTGGTTTGGCCAGTCCATTTCCAAAAGACAAATTTCATATGATTTTTAACAAAAGGATATTTACAAAATGTGTTATCTTACTGTCTCTAAACATAAATCAGGCACTTCATAGCATCTACAAAGATTAGATATTTCAAAAAAGTACTTAGCATGGTTAACTATCTATATAGTTGTGAGTAATAAAATGCGCACACAGGGGGACGGGCATCATATGAAAACATTTCCTAAGTCTGACCAGCTTGGCATAGTGAGCCATGCTGTTCCTCTTCATGGCCCTGGGCTCCACCTCCTCTAACCTATGAACAAACATGGATGTGGGTGATTCCTGGTGTCTCTTCTAGTGGTGGTCTAAACATTCCATTTCCCAAAGCCATTCTCGGAAAACATTTCTTTCCTAAGATTTTTTTCTTCCTTTTTCTTTCAAAAGGGCACATTTAAGATGTGGGATTTTCTATCAGATGTCAGAACTTCTTTACATCTAGAAGGCCCAGACGTAGCAAAATAAGACTTTAAAAAATTCAGCTCTATGGAGGTATAGTTGACAAATAAAATTAAGATATTTAAAGTGTACAGCGTGATGATTTGGTACACCTAAACATTGTGAAAGGATTTCCCCCCCCCCCCATGGAGTGAATTAACACATCCATCACTCCACATTTTTATTTTTATGCATCTATTTATTTATTTATTTTGGCGAGAACTTTCAAGTTCTTTTCTCTTAGCAAATTTCCATTGTACGATACAGTGTTTTCTTTTAAAACGATGGGGGAAACTTGAGAGCACCTGCTTCATATTATATATGCAAGCCTTCTATAAATGGCCAGCAAAATTTCCCCGAGGGTGGTGGGCACTTCGTGTGGGCCCAACGGGGGATCCTGTTGTATCATTTCCCTCTTCCAGGGTCAAGGTCTGGTGGAATAGACTCCAACCATTTCTGCTTTCTGCTCCTTCTGGGCCCCTTAAGGGGCGGGACGGGGTAGCATCTTGCTCACTAGGGGACAGAGGGGTCACCCCAGGCCCAGGACCTGCGTGGCTCCGTGGCTTGAGGCTGAGGTGGCCGAGCTCAAGTTCTTTCTGGTGTCTGGGCGCTGCCTCTCTTCTCCGCCTGCCACGCTTCCCGCCCACCGGTGCCCTTTCCTGGACCGTGGAGGGCTCAGCGACTGCCCTAGGGCTGGAGCCAGAGCCCGGAGTCCGGCGGGCTCTACAGGGATGAGATCACAGGAGGGCTGGGCTGCTGCTGCCTCAGGGCCTGGGCCTGGGCCTGGGCCTGGGCCTGGGACTGGCCGCCCTGCTCTGGGCCCTCAGCTCACCCAGGCCGAGAGGGCCCCAGGCGGCGCTCCACTAATGACCACCTCTCTACCGGAACTTCTTTATTTTCACATTTCACTTTTTCTGATTAACATTTTAAGATGGATAAGTATCCTAGAGGTCCTGATTATATGATTTTTCTGCTGCAAACTGTTACTAAGATGGACACACTTTATAAATACTTTTAGATGTATTTTTTTAATTAATTTTTATTGGAGTATAGTTGCTTTACAATGTTGTGTTAGTTTCTACTGTACAGCAAAACGAATCAGCTATACATATACATATATCCCCTCTCTTTTGGATTTCCTTCCCATTTAGGTCACCACAGAGCACTGAGTAGAGTTCCCTGTGCTATACAGTAGGGTCTCATTAGTTATCTAGAGATGTATTGTTGATTGATTACATCTCATGAATTCCATTTAAGATCGCATCCCTGGTTTGCAGATTGCATCCTTTCTAATACAGGTGGATGACAGTATTTTGTCCCCCTCTGCTTGTCTTTGTCTCTCCTTTCACCACCTCGGTTTTTCTGTCCTCCCATCTCTGTTCGCTGGCTTTCCTCTCTTGCTTTCACTCCTCTCGTTTCTGTGTTAGCATTCCTACCACAGTCTTTGTTCCCCCAGACCTTTTTTTGACAGGGTCCTTTTTTTTCTCACTTCTCCTTTTAATCTCTCTTTCTGATATTGCAATAAATATAGAGAGAAATGCAAAGAATTACATACTGGAATTTACCACATTATAAAGAATTTCTGTTCTTTCTCCTTTGCCAATGATTCATTACTTGAAAATATTGACATCAGTTTCCAGATATTCATAAATGTCTCTAGTCAATACATATAAATTTCAAATAAACCTCTAGTGGTTTTGGTGAGAAAGTGCCCAATTTACTACTTTCTTTCATTTCTTGTAAATCGCAGCAGTGAGAGTTTGGAACACGGCTGCATCGGGAGGTTGTAAGAAATCAGCCTATGCAAATGAGTTTTTTATTTCCTTAGAACCCCTCATACTAGTGACTCAAGTTGGTTAAAGCTCACTGAACTGTTTAGTTCCTGGTGTTTCAGTACTGCCTCCTGATCGTGTATCAAAAGTACAGCAATGATGGTTTCTTTTAGTTCTGTTAACCATAGAAAAACATACATGCCTGGAAATATGTAAAAGAACCAATCTCTCTGAACTAAGATTTTATAATCCCATGCTTTTTAGAGAGATCAAAATATCAAAGAGGCTGGTGTCTTGTATCATTTAATATTGCTGTGATAATAATTATTCATAGTGACCCCAAATCATGTCATTTTTTGGTCAGATCTTTAATTCTTAGAGAAGACCTTTCCAGGTGGTAGTCACCTTAAAAAATACCACTGTGCTCACACCATATGAAAAAGTAATTGAAAATGATTGAAGACTTAAATGTAAGCTCTTAAACTATAAAACTCTAAAGCAGGAGTTCCAAAAGTACAGCATAGAAAGAATGAAGGAGAAGCAATAGCCAAATATGTAACGATAGAGAATAACCCCGATATAAAGAATGAAATGGGTCCTTGGGCTAAATGAACAAGCAGGCCCACTTGGACACATCAGAGTGAAAATGTGAAACGCAAAGACAAAAGGAAAACTTTAAAGATGCCAAAGAGAAAAGAAATTATCCATAATAGTTCAGCAGTAAAACTAACAGCAGCAGAAAAATATTTTTAAATGTTGAAGGAAGAATAACAATAGTTATAAATCTATACTCAAACTATCATACAAGAATAGAGGGAAATGAAGATATTTTATATCATATAAGACTTAGAGAATTTGCCTCTTAGACTCTTTTTGAAGGAGCTACTAACTTTAAAAGAAGAAAATTGATTCTACAAGTAAGCAATATAAGAAGCAATGATTTTCAAAAAGTGGCTAGCATTGGAAATAAAGTTCTCGACAACAATGATGTGTTTGAGAGGCTGGAATTAAGCCTTCCCAAACTCCTTGCATTGTTCAGAAGAAATATAAAAATATTAATTATCCTAACACATCATTTTATAATTATGCATGTTAAAAATTTAAGGTTAATAATTAAAAGAATAAAAGTGCAATTATAGCTTAGAAATCCCTAGAGGCATAAAAGGATGTGTGGTACTGAAAAGTTGATCAATCCAATGGGAGTGAGAAAAGGAGAAAAAATAGAAACAACCAAAAGGATGGTAAATAGGTAATACAAAATACATGGGTGGAAATAGATGTCAAATATCAACAGTAACAGTAAAACTCAACAATTAAAACACAGAAAAATATCAGATTAAAATCCATCTAAAAAGCGGCAGATTACACACAGAAATACACTTACATGTCATTGTATATGTATGTATGCCTATGTGTACTTGTATATATGTCATATAATTAAAAATAAAAAGTGATATCCAGGCAAATTCGAGTGAAAAGAAAAAAGAAAGGTGGTATAGTCAATTAAAATCAGAAAAAAATAAATTTTTTTGTAAAGTATTAGTAGATATAAAGAGAAATATAAATTAATAAAAAATCATTCATCAAAAGATACGACAATTATGAACTTACAAAACAAAAACCACAGTAAGGTGACATTAACAAAAGTGTAATCCAAATGGGAGATGTTATTAACACATCTCTCAGAAATTAATAAATTAATCAGACCAAAATATTTAGAAAGGATATAGAAGATTTAAATAACTCAATTAACAAAGTTGATCTGACAGTTGTGTATATAAGTGCACACTCAACAAATGTGAACATCTCTTTTCTTTATGCATGTGGAATTCAAGGCAGTTTCTTATGGAGTTAGAAGTGCACACTCTGGAGTTTCACTGACTAAGTTTGAATCTTAGCACCACAATGTACTAGGTGTGCTATATGGTTAAGTTACTTTATCTTGCTATGCCTCAGATTCCTCATTTGTGAATTATAGATAATAATAGTACTTATGACTTTTGTGAGTTTTAACAAGTTAAAACGTGTAAACTGTTTACAATAGTGCATAACACATGGTAAACATTTAACCAACGTGAGTTGGTATTATCATTATATAATGCTGCAAAAAAAGTAGCACAAAATTCTATGAAATAATTCAATAAAATTAGGCAGCAACTATAAAAAATAGCCCAAACTCTCGCATAGAGCTGGAAATTGAAAAATAGGCCTCTAAATAATTGAGTTAATGAAGAACATAAAATAGATATCATACAATATTTATAATTGAACGATAGTGAATATAGTACATATAATAACTTGTGGGATACAGTAATCACTTAAAGGGGAGTTTCTAATTATAAATGTATACATTAGAAAATAATTCATTTGAAAATAAACGAATGAGGGTTCAATACAAGCAGTTAGAAAATAAACAGCAGAGAACCTACAAGGAAGTGGGAGGAGGACAATTGTATGAAAAGGAGCACAAAGTAATAAAATGGCAAACAAAAACAATAGTGGTATTACTAATAAAATACAAAGGATGCCTTTTTGAAAAAGATGTTAAAATAGACAAGCCCATGGTGAAATTGATCATTGAAAAAGGGCATGCATAGACACATATAGGCAATTAGAGGAATAAAAAAGGATAAAATTTCAGATCTAGTGAAGATTTTAAAATCCTGAGAGACTATTTGGAACATGTTATGCAAAATAACTTAAGTAACTTGCTATCTTAGATTAACTGAACAATTTTTTAAGAAAATATAAATTTTTCAATATCAACACAGGAAGAAAGAGAAAATCTGAATTTACTAATAACAATTTAAAATACTAAGTTTATAGTAAGAATGCTGCTCTCTTCCTCAAGGATGCATGCCATCAGTTATTATTTATTGTAGCTAGGTCCTAGCCTATGCAATAAGACAAGAGGAACATATAGGGATTGGAATAAAAAAGAGCATATAGGGATTAGAAAATAAGTAAGAAAATTATTGTTTGAAGAATATAAGTTTATTGTAAGAAAATTTACAGACAGTTTTTTTTGCTGTAGACCATTTTAAAAGTCTTTATTGAATTTGTTACAGTATTGCTTCTGTTTTATGTTTTGGTTTTTTGGCTGTGAGGCCTGTGGGATCTTAGCTCCCTGACCAGGGATTGAACCTACACCCCCTGAACTGGAAGGCATAATCTTAACCACTGGAACACCAGGGAAGTCCCCAGACAGATTTTAGAAGTAATAATTTTGTTGGATATAAGAATTATTTAAGAATCTTTTTATGTTACAGAAACAAACAGAAATGTCATTACAGGTTTTAAAATTCAAAATGATTCCTGGAAGATACCTAGTTATTAATTTATTTTTTGTACATTTATTGCAAAATAGAACAGACATCTCAGAAACTGAACACATAGGAAGTCAAATGAATGGGGTATTAAAAATCATTGCGGAGAGAATAAGCTATTGATTGTATTGAAGTAATTTGCTATAGAAATGGAAAAAGAAAATAAATAAATTTTGTTTTCCACATATATCTCTAAATCTGTCTGGATTTTATTTTGTTTTAAAATGTGAAGCATGAAACAAAAGGGTGAAAATTGATCAATTTGACTACAACAAAACAACTTAAAAATGGCTATATATTAAAAGAAAAAGTTAAAAGGCCAGCTACAGACCAAGAAATGATAATTGCGTTACATATATTTGAGTCTTTCTATACAACAAACAAAAGAAAACAAGACAAAAAATAAAAAGATTATGTTCCAGGCTATATAAATAACTCCAACAAATCAGTGAGAAATGAAAAACAACTTATGGAGTGGGATAAGACATAAAGAATAGGAACAGGCAGTTTATAAAAGTGGATAAGTAAATAGCCAAATAAACATGAGAATGTTCAAGCTCACCAGTAATCAAGATAGTACAAATTTTTAAAAATCGAGGACATATAATTTTATACCCATCAGGTAAGAAAAATAATTTTTAAAAATACCGGCAATATCAAACACAGGAGAGGTTATAGGGAATTGGAAACTCTTACACACTCTTACGCACATTGCGGGGAGAATACATTGGTAAAACCACATTACAGGGCACTTTAGCAATATCCAGTAATATCAAAAATTTACATTCAATACTAGTAATTCCACTTCTATGCATATACTATAGTAATTCTCACTATGTGCCCATGGATATTCATTGCTGTGTTGATTTTAATAGTGAAAAATTGGAAACAATATAAATGGCCATTTATAGTGGAAAGGATAAGTAAATTATGGTATATTATATAAAACTTAAGATAAATGAACTAGATCTTCATTATCCACATTGGCCAAATCTTGAGAGCATAGTGGTGGATAGAAAAAATAAAAGTATGGAACGATACTTTTATTCCTTATGAATAGATACATATGAGGGAAAACGAAAATATGGATGGGGAAGGATACACAGCAACTTCAGTATTGGTATTATGTCTGGGGAGGAAGAGGATTATAAATTCTTGGTGGTGGGTGTGTGTTTCATATAACCTTCTCTATGTATTTTTGCATGTTAGAAATATTTCAGATTAAAAAGGTCCCAGCCAGCATGGTGTCCTTATGAGATGCTGACATCAAACAGTGGGAGAATAGCTGGCTGGTATGGAATAAGAAAGACATGTTTGAGCATGGCTGAAGGCCACAAAGGGAGAATTCACCAATAAAAGATTTATAATAATTGCTGCAGTCACAAACCATAGAACAATCTTAACATGTTCACCATATCAAATGGATGCTTCATTATTTATGTCTTTTCAGTTCTATGCTGATCTTCACAGGTCATGAGGACTAAAAGTCATTTTAGTTTCAGAAAAGCAAAAGGATATCAATATATAAAATATATATGTTTAAAAAAAAGCACAGTTTTTTTTAAAGTGCAGTATTTCCCCCAATATTTCCAACTTAAGATACATGTTTTGACCAGTAAATATTATATAACATGGAGTAGAATATCTGAACTCATATGCTTGTAATTTCCATAAATATATCTGTTGAGGTTTTATAAATTCATTAAAGAATAAATTGATGTCTACAAACTGGGTAAGATATTAATACATTTTTTATGAGGTTATGTTTATGCTTTTATTATAACACTATTTGTCCTGTAGTCATTTAATTAGTAGTTGTTTCTTCATAATTGATTATATTCTTTAATTTAACAAATATATCTGTATTGCTAGTATCTTATTTGAGGCAATCATCTTCTAAAAATTATTTACCAAAAAACATTTCTTAAAAAGGCATAGATTCTTACTTATACATAGAAATCATTATATATCACAGTAGGACTACCGAGTCTATTAATTGCTGTCATAGCTGAATTTTGTTTAAGAAACTTAGTTTAAGAAATAAATTATAGGGAAAAAAGCATAAAAAACACAAACACAGGGAGGCTAAACAATACATTACTAAATAACCAAGAGATTACTGAAGAAACCAAAGAGGCAATCTAAAAATACTTAGAGACAAATGACAATGAAAACATGACGATCCAAAGCCTATGGGATGCAGCAAAAGCAGTTCTGAGAGGGAAGTTTATTGCAATACAAGCCTACCTCAAGAAACAAGAAAAATCTCAAATAACAGTCTAACCTTACACCTAAAGGAACTAGAGAAAGAAGAACAAACAAAACCCAAAGTTAGTAGCAGGAAAGAAATCATAAAGATCAGAGCAGAAATAAATGAAATAGAAAGAAAGAAAACAAAGATCAATAAAACTGAAAGCTTGTTCTTTGAGAAGATAAACACAATTGATAAACCTTTAGCCAGACTCATCCAGAAAAAGAGGGAGAGGACTCAAATCAATAAAATTAGAAATGAAAAAGAAGTGACAACAGACACCACAGAAATACAAAGCATCATAAGGGATTACTACAAGCAACTCTATGCCAGTAATATGGATAACCTGGAAGAAATGGTCAAATTCTTGGAAATGTATAACCTTCCAAGACCGAACCAGGAAGAAATAGAAAATATGAACAGACCAATCACAAGTAATGAAATTGAAACTGTGATTAAAAACCTTCCAACAAACAAAAGCCCAGGATCAGATGTATTCACAGGTGAATTCTATCAAACATTTAGAGAACAGCTAACACCCATCATTCTCAAACTCTTCCAAAAAATTGCAGAGGAAGGAACACTCCCAAACTCATTCTATGAGGCCACCATCACCCTGATACCAAAACCAGACAAAGATACTACAAAACAAGAAAACTACAGGCCAATATCACTGATGAATATAGATGCAAAAATCCTCAACAAAATACTAGCAAACAGAATCCAACAACACATTAAAAGGATCATACACCATGATCAAGCAGGAGTTATTCAAGGGATGCAAGGATTCTTCAATATACACAAATCAACCAATATGATACACCATATTAACAAACTGAAGAATAAAAACCATATGATCATCTTGATAGATGCAGAAAAAGCTTTTGACAAAATTCAACACCCATTTATGATAAAAACTCTCCAGAAAGTGGGCATAGAGGGAACCTACCTCAACATAATAAAGGCCATATACGACAAACCCACAGCAAACATCATTCTCAATGGTGAAAAACTGAAAGCATTTCCTCTAAGATCAGGAACAAGACAAGATTGTCCGCTCTTGCCACTATTATTCAACATAGTTTTGGAAGTCCTAGCCACAGCAATCAGAGAAGAAAAAGAAATAAAAGGAATCCAAATTGGAAAAAAAGAAGTAAAACTGTCACTGTTTGCAGATGATATGGTACTATACATAGAAAATCCAAAAGATGCCACCAGAAAACTACAAGAGCTAATCAATGAATTTGGTAAAGTTGCTAGATACAGAATTTATGCACAGAAATCTCTTGCATTCCTATACACTAACAACAAAAATCAGAAAGAGAAATTAAGGAAACAATCCCATTCACCATTGCAACAAAAAGAATAAAATACCTAGGAATAAACCTACCTAAGGAGGTAAAAGACCTGTACTCAGAAAACTATAAGGCACTGATGAAAGAAATCAAAGATGACACAAACAGATGGAGAGATATACCATGTTCTTGGACTGGAAGAATCAATATTGTGAAAATGACTATACTACCCAATCTGCAGATTCAATGCAATCCCTATCAAACTACCACTGGCATTTTTCACAGAACTAGAACAAAAGATTTCACAATTTGTATGGAAACACAAAAGACCCGAATAGCCAAAGCAATCTTGAGAAAGAAAAACGGAGCTGGAGGAATCAGGCTTCCTGACTTCAGACTGTACTACAAGGCTACAGTAATCAAGACAATATGGTACTGGCACAGAAACAGAAATATAGATCAATGGAACAGGATAGAAAGCCCAGCGATAAACCCATGCACCTATGGTCAACTAATCTATGACAACGGAAGGCAAGGATATACAATGGAGTAAAGACAGTCTCTTCAATAAGTGGTGCTGGGAAAACTGGACAGCTACATGTAAAAGAATGAAATTAGAACATTCCCTAACAACATACACAAAAATAA